>NC_135319.1:31831792-32435542 GCF_048772815.1 Callospermophilus lateralis | reverse complement strand
TCTAAGACAGAAGGAGAGTTGTTTCTCAGACAAGTGAGAAAGGGTGACATAGTAGAGGAGTTTTCCAAACATGGCCATATGTTTGAGGTACCTAGAGAAAAAAAGAAAATCATTTCCAAGCCTCAACTCAGTATTATTGAAATAGTACAGAGGTCTAGAGTTTAAAAAACACTTACATGGTTCTCATATGCCACAATGCTTGGAAAATAAAGGCTTCTCACACCCCAATCATAATTACTAGAAAAATAATTTGAAAGTTGTATCTTATTATTGATTAATAAGTAAAAGGCATACTTATCCTTTATTATTATTTCATGTTTACTTTTTATTTTTCATGATCCTAAATATCATAGTTGTGCCATCTCTGAGTATATGGCAGAACATTGCTCTATTAGCCATGGAACAGTACAGAATATATAGATATATTACATGTGTATATATGAATATCAGAATATATATACATATGCATGTACAAATATACATATACACACAGAGAAAATACAAATATATATATGTATATTCTCTACGTATATATGTATATGTATGCACAAGTTTTATATATATATACACATTAGTATTGTTAGACCAGGATGCAAGAAAAGACCACTGACTCCAATTAAAATCAAATTAAAGCAAGCTTATTATTTCAACCAGCCGGGCTGCCTTTCCCTCCCAAAACGGTGGGAACAAGACAGCACCCCAGGTTTCCTGCAGCCCAGCTTTATAGCCCAGAAAGTTACACAAAGGGGGGTTACAGATAACAGAACTCTGACAAGCATCACACTAATGGTAGTTTACATTTTTTGCTGGCCCCAACATCAGAACTTATGAGGACCATTAGAGCCTCCAAGAGGGTCAGTATCTGGCCAGGGAAGGCCAATATTTATGAGGTGTCACTAAAGTTTCAGAGAGGGCTGCTATCTGGTCAGAGAGCCAGGCATGGGTGAGTTCAAGGCACAGGCAGGCATTCCAAGCAGGTTCAGAATTTGCAGTAATTTATAGTAAAGCCGAAATTATCTTTTTCGTGGCTTTGTGGCGAGATTGCTCCCAATTTTAAGAAAAGATCAGGTTGGGTCTATCAGTATATTCACATTGATATATTTATCAGTAATTACTATATAATTGGGTATGTGCAGATTTAAATTTACAATTGTGGGGTCTGGGATATAGCTCAGTTGGTAGAATGCTTGCCTTGCATACACAAAGCTCTGGATTCAATCTCCAGCACCACAAAAATAAACAAACAAACAAACAAACAAACAAACAAACTGTGGTATCTTGCTGTTGGGTTGTTTCCTTTGAATTAGCAAATGTCCTTTTCTATCTCTAGTAATTCTTTTGGGGTATAGTTTTTGCATAGTATCTTTTTATTCTTTTTCCTTTTTTCTCAAAATTGACAGATATTTTTTAGCAATGATGCTAGCCATTTTATAATTTTTAAACTTTTTATCCTGAGATAATTTAAGAGTTAGAGAAGTTGCAAAAATAGTACAAGAGTCCCCCTCTACTTTTATAAGGCTTCTCCTTATCTTGTCATCTTATATAACCATAATGCAATTACCAAAGTAACAAATTTGTATTAGTACATTACTCTCAATAAACTCCAGACTTCATTCAGATTTCATCACATTTTGCATTAACATCTTCCTCCTAATGGATCCAACATCACATTTAGTTTTCATGTCTTAATTTCCTCTGGTTTGTAAAATATCCTCAGGTTTTCCTTGTCTTTCATGACCTTGATGCTTTAGAAGAACATTGAACAATTATTTTGTAAGCTGTCTCTCAATTTGAGTTTGATTGTGTTTTCTTATGATTTGAATGACATTAGGCATTTTGGAGGAGAGAACACACAGGTGATATGCCCTTCTTAATACATTATATCAGGAGGTACATGATGTTTATGTGTTTTATTCCTAGTGATGTTAAACTAGACCATATGATTAAAGTGTTATCTTTGGGTTTCTCCATTATCAAGGTACCATCTTTCCACTTATAATTAATAAATATTGTGGAGGAGATTACTTTGAGTCTATGAAAATACCTTGCGCATGCTCAAATTATTACCCATTAAATTTTAGCATCCATTAGGGGATCTTGACTAAAACCATAATTACAGTGGTATTCAAGTGGTGATTTTCTATTTCACTCACTCTTTCTACATTTTTCACTTGAAATTCTTCTATGAGAAAGAGTTTTTCCCTCCCTCTCATTTATTTATTTGTTTCTTTAATTATATCTATCAGTATTCTTTGGGTTATAATCCAATACCATAATTATCTACTTTGTTGCACATTTTTTTTCATTGGACTACCAAGAGATTTTTCAAATGGGTTCCAGTGGCCTTTTGATATATGTCCTATTATAGTTTGGATATGATGTCCCTCAAAAGCTCTTGTATTAATGCAGGAATATTCAGAAGTGAAGTGATTATATTATGGTCTGTAATCTAATAATTCCATCCTAATTTGAATGAACTATCTGATGTAACTGTAGGCAGATGGGGCATTGTTGGAGGAGGTAGGTCATGGGGGTGCCCTGGAAGGGTTCATTTTCCCTTCCCATCCTCCCACCCCCACTTCCAGGCCATGAGGTGAGCAGATTTCCACCACCTTCGGCCTTGATGTTCTGCCTCATCTTGGCCCAGAGCAATGAACTCAGCCAACCATGAACTAAACTTTGTGAACCAAAATAAACTTTCCTCTCCTCTGAGTTGTACTTGTCAGATATTTTGGTCACAGCAGCAATACAAAGCTAACATATGCTCCCCCACACACACCACATTTAGCACTTTTTTACCTTCTAAATAAGTACTATTTAGCAATGCAACGATAATCTTCACTCATCTGGTTCCAGACCAAGCACCAATCACTTCCTTCCAAGGACTCCTGACTCTTTTTTTTGGAAAATAGTATTTAGAAATCATAATCTGAGCACTAGGTGTATTGAGAGCCACAGCCCAGTCGGAATGGCCCCTGGCATTTTTCCAAAAGTAATGGTTGAGAGGTGAGCCATTAAGATGATGCTGGATTGATTCAATTGTATATAGACCCCTGCTGTCCGCCTCAGGTGCCTGCTACTTTGGAGTTTTTCCGGGGATTTCCTGGGGAGTTTGCATTGGTTGGGGAAGTTCCGGTGGAGGGAGTTCCAGTTGGTGTGGTGTGCCAGAGAGGAGCCACGTGGGTGGCGTTAGGGAGAGTTCCCAGGGAGTGTGCGTGGAGTGCTGTTGGAGTTCAGGCAATAAAGTTTCCTGTTTGAATATACAAGTGCTTACAAGTGCTTTGTGGCAGCTCGGTGATTTGTGCCTAGCCAGACTGCGGCGTAGGTGTGCTCATTGCTACTGATTCATCATTATTTCTAGGTCCTCTTAGAAGGTAGAACTTGGAAATGTAGCCCATGATGATATACAGATCTATATTTCTGTATTTATCTCACTATGTATGTATATTTTTAAATTGATTCTTCTGATTTCAACCTAACTTGGATTCAATGAGGACTTTCCCCTCTCTTCATTTGAATTTCTTTCTCCAGTAGTGAAAATTCTGGCTCTCATTATCTGTAATATGTTAATTTATTTGTTCAGGTCCAGTATATACTTATAGTATTTTCATAATTGCTAACCTCTACTATTGTGAGTAACAATTTACCAACTAGACTCAGTGGAAGGAAAATGAGGAACTGGGAGACCAGCGAGTGAGAAATGAAAGACGAAGACCAGGCAGATACACATGAGAATTTATTTGTCAGAGCTGACAAATAAAGGCCATCTCTCCATATATGGAAAGAAACAATACAGGCTTGGGTTCCTTATGAGGCAGGCTCAGGGATTAGAGCGTAGTAGGTCCTAATGGGGTGGTTAAGGGTGGGGTTGGTATGAGGGAGTGGTGAGCCTTTCTCTTAAAATGGCAGCTGTCACTTAAGATCCATGGAGATGCTAAGCAAGGACCTTATACTCAGTGTTTACATATAAAGTTCTGTTTGTCTTCAGCCTTACAGAATATGGTACAAAATGCTTTGTTTTCCAAAGCAACTTAATAATTTATTCCCTTATTCTTTTCAGTGTGGTTATTCATTGTAACACAGGTTCATTTGCTACATTCTACTCCATTTTTTGTTTCCCCCTAAAACCTGGTTGATTTTTAAAATATTTACACGTAGTAAGTTTTGCTCTTGTGGTAAACAGACATATGGATTTTAACTAAGTGTAGAGTTGTGTTCCCACCACTATAGCCATAACAGAGAACTGTTCCATCCCTGCAAAAATTCCCTGGTATTGCCCCTTTGTGGTCAACCCTTCCACACTTACCCAGGAAAACCTCTGGTTTGTTTGACATTCCTATAGTTTTGCCTTTTCCAGAATGTAATAAAAACAGAAATGTTTATTATAGAGGATTTTAAATTTGGCTCTTTTACTCAACTAATAGCATTTGAGACACACATATTGTTACATGAATCAATGATTTATTCCTTTCTCTTACTGAGTAGTATTCCATTGCATGGATGTAAAATAAGTATCTTATTCATTCATTGATTGAAGGACACCTGGGTGGCTTACAGCGTGGAGCAAGTATGAATAAAGCTGACATGTACAGTTTTCATGTGCAGGTTTTAGTGTGAAAATATGTGTTCATTCCTCTTGGATAAATTTATTAGTCACAGTTATTCAGAGAAAGAGAATGTGTAAATATAAAAAGATATTTAATCTTATAGTACACTAAGAGAAGTATATATTGTAGAATCTGACAAGTCCAAAATCTATAGGGTAGGCTGGCAGTTCTGAGACACAGGAAAGAATTAATGTTGCATGTCAGGTCTGTAAGTCATCAGCTTCAGGTTGATGGAGAATATGGAAAGAACAGTGAATTTCACAAGCATAAATCTATCACCATACGTCATTTGTTGTGACATTTGTTCCTGGGTCAAAAGCAATGTTGTATGGAATATTGTGATGGTGGTATCTACTCTCAGTACTAAAATCTTATAAGACTTCTCCAGAGAAAGAGAACCAAGGAGAGAAAGAGAAAAAAGAGAAAAAAAAGAGGGAGGAGGAGGAGGAGAAGGAAAGAGAGAAAAAGAGAACTGAGAGGGATAGAGAAAAGGGGGAGTTAAAAAAATTGGCTCAGGAGATTGTGGATGTTCATGAGTACAACATCCACAGGGTAGAGGAGGATGAAGATCCAGGGAAGAATTGTTGTAGTTTGCACCTAAGGCAGTCTGGAGACAGAATTCCCTCCTCCTCTAGGGATTTCAATTTTCTCTGAAGGCCTTTTTCTGATTGGATGAGGCCCATCCACCTTAGGGAGAGCAATCTGCTTTATTTAAAGCCTACTTATTTAGTGTTAATCTCACCTTTAAAAGTACCTTTGCAAGCCAGGCATGGTGACACACGCCTCCCGCCACTCCGGAGGCTGAGGCAGGAGGATCATTAGTTCAAAGCCAGCCTCAGCAAAGCAAAGTGCTAAGTAACACAGTGACACCCTATCTGTAAATAAAATACAAAATAGGGCTAGGGATGTAAAATTAACTCATCTCTGTTACTGTGTTTTCATTTCCATTTTTTCCATGTTGATTCTTACTGTTTTCTTCTCTTGGTTAAAATACCTATGTGTTCTTTTAAGTTGTTCAACTTTTGCACTGAGGCTGGTTGAGTGCCTCTGAATTCAATCCCAGTACCAAAAAAGAAAAAAAAAAGAAAGAAAGAAAAATTACCTTTGTAGCAACATCTAGGCTGATATTTGACCAAATATCTGGGCACAATCATCTAGCTAATTTGACAAATAAAATTAACCATCCATGGTAAATTTCTAGGGGTGAGATTGTTTAGCCAAATAATAACCACACATTTACTTTTATTGGAAACTCCTGGAATGTTTACCATAGTGGCCATTCCATTTTGCATTCTCACCAGCAATATGTAAGAGTCCCGTTGCCTCTGAATACTCTCAGCATTCAGTTCAGTTTGTCTGTCTGTCTGTTTTTAGCCATTCCAACTTGTGTGTTGTGAAGTCTCACTGTGGTATTAACATGTATTTTTCTCATCACTAATGATATTGAGCACCTTTCTATATGCTTGTCATTTACATATTTTCTTATTTGTTTTTGTTTGTTTATTTCGGTACTAGAGATTGAACCCAGTGGGGCTTAACCATTGAGTCACATCCCCAGTCCTTTTTATTTTTTGAGACAGGGTCTCTCTAAGTTGCTTCAGGCCTCACTAAATTTCTGAAGCTGGCTTTCAACTTACAATCCTCATGTTTCAGCCTCCTGAGCCATTGGGATTACAGGTGTGTGCCACCATGCCTGGCCATATATCTTCTTTGGTGAAGTGTCTGGTTAGACATTTTTTAAAAATTTGTTGTTGGTTGTCTTAATTTTTAATTTTGTGTATTTTTCTGTATTCTGACTATCAAATCTTTGTCAGAAATGTGACTTAAAAATGTTTTCTTCTAATCTGGAATGTAACTTCTTATACATTTAATAGTATCTCTCAGACCAAAAGATTCCAAATTAGTTGAGGTCACAAAGATTGCCACCTCAGTTTTATTCCAGAAATTTTATAGTTTCAAATTATATATTTATGTCTATATATGAGTTAACTTTTATACATTATATAAGATATGGGTTTAAGATGAGATTTTGTTTTTTTGTTTTCTGCTCAGTTTGTTGATTGATTGCTTTTTTTCTGGGCAGGCTGACCATGAATGTACAATCATATGTCATATACTTCTCTGACTTCAAATTTTCACTTTGTCTTTTTATTTCAACTGTTTATGGTATGCTAGATATGTGCTGTTATTTTTTCTGGTTGGACAGTAGTTATTTTATTTGATATTCTCTGAGTTTTTTTGAATCAATGGCTTATAGTCTATGTTTAATTTTGAAAAATTGTCAGCTCTTATTTCTTCAAATATTTCTTTTGTTCATTCTTTCACTCTTCTGCTTCTAGCATTCCAGTAATCCTTAGATAGATTGTATGATTTTATCCCACAGTTTTTGGATGCTCTGTTGTGTAAGTGTAATTTTTGTTATTGTTGTTTTTGATTTTTATTTTTCCTGCATTGATTATTTATGTTTTCATTTGAGGCAATTTCTTCTAATATGTTTCAAGCTGACTGATTTTTTTTCTCCTGGCTGTCATTAATGAATTTATATAAAATAATACTCATCTCTGTTACTATGTTTTCATTTCCATTGTTTCCATGTTGATTCTTATTGTTTTCTTCTCTTGGTTAAAATACCCATGCGTTCTTTTAAGTTGTTCAACTTTTGCACTGAGGGGTTAACATATTAATTGCAGTTATTTTAAATTCCGTTAGATAATTTCAACATATCTATAATAGCTACATCTGATTCTATTGATTGCTTTGCCTGGGGATTGTGTGTGTGTGTGTGTGTGTGTGTGTGTGTGTGTGTGTGTGTGTAATATGTCTTGTAATCTTTTTTAAAAAGTCAGCTATCTTGTGTAATACAATAGAGACAGAACTAAGAACTAAGAAGGCTTTAAGCCTGGAAATGGACATACAATTCTGCTTGGCCTTTAGCATGCAATTATACATTAATCAAGATTTATTGTTGTATCACTTCCTTTTGTTATGCTCAGTCTTCAGATTTCTCTAGAGATAACTTGTGTTTCTATGGGGAGCTAGCCGACCAGTGGGTTTGATTCAGTATCTACTTTAAGGCTTTTCTTTGTACTACAGAGAATCTGCAAATTTCAGCTTTTCTAGCAGTGACCCATTGTTTCTTTTACTCAATGTTTGTCAGGATAATGGGAGGACAGGAACAGGGATGGCATTCTAGGAATTTCTGATTAAAACTACCTGTCCATGCCTGTAATCCCAGCAGCTCAGGAGGTTAAGACAGGAGGATGGCAAATTCAAAGCCAGCCTCAGCAACTTAGTGGAACCCTGTCTTAACATAAAAAATAAAAGGGCAGGGATGTGGCTCAGTAGTTAAGCACCCCTGATACCAATCATCATCATCATCATCATCATCATCATCATCATCATCATGTCACTGGAATTTGGATATATTTCCATTAAAAATGTGCTTGCTCATCCTCTCCATGTAGTTCTATGCCTAGTCCCCTTTGTGTAAATAGTATATTTTATGTCATTTGCAAGGAGTTTCCACTTTTACTTTTAAAGCAACAAAAATTACCCTAACCTCATCTCTTCTCTGAGGCTTTGTGTGGGGGAGATACAGGAAAAGGCACTAGGTAGAGTTTTGTGCCCTTTTAAGTGGTCTACACCAGGAAAGCTTTCTCAATATTACCTCTGGTCTACCCAATGAGTGTCTGGTTGATTTGTAGAGAAAAGGTTTGCAAGAGCATGTGACACCCTCCTCCCCATTATCTATTGCTTCCAAGGCCTCCAGTTCCTCCACCACCCCACAACTGCCTTTAGCTGATGGATCAACTATTCTAGCTGAATTTTTCTTATTAGTGTCAGGGTTCATCTATGCATGTAAGCAAGCTCCAGAGTTCCATCTCTTCTGATTTCTAGTTAGTTGTTTACCCCACAACATTAGCAACCTCAGAGTTTCAAATGTTGTGTGTTTGTAGATTACACAGCTTATTTTCATTCATTGTTGTATGAAAATAACAGACTTTGTACCACTCTATACCCCTAAGGCCATCATTTTACTTTTGAATTTTGTGTGATTTATATTTAAAGTTAAAATGTTTCATATGAAGCATATAATCTGGTTTGTGGTTATTAATCTAATCTGATAATCTTCACTATATGAGGTCTGAGTCTATTTACAATTAACGTATGTATAAAGACAACATATTTTATAGCTTTATTTTTCTATTTGCTTCTATTTCTCACAGGTTTTATATGCCTGTTATCTTTTTCCTCTCCTTCATTTAGATTAATTACTTTTTTATTATTTCAGTTTTTCTTTTAAACTAGTAGATATATACTAAAAATTATCTCGTCATTCTCTTAACTATTAGCTTGAAATTGCAGTATGCATTTTTTATTTATTATAGCTAACTTACTCAATAGCACTTAAAAAAATTTTTACTCCTTTCCTTCCTCTCACCTTTTACATTATTATTCCATGTACTTTTAGTTCTAAATGTATTTCAAATGACACAAACATTATAATTGTTTTTATTATAATCAATACTTATTTTTTTTCTTTTCAATATCCTCAGGTTTCTCTTGCATCTGTGTTCCTTTCTTTTACTAGAAGAACTCTTTTTCATATAATTTTTTTTAAAAGTAGTAACAATAATTTTTCTCTCTTACATACTTTAATTCCAAATTCCCTCTGGTTCATCTTTGTTTCTTAAGCACTGCACAAATTTTTATTCTGTCTGTCAGTTGTTTTGTTTTGTATACCTCTTAAACCTCCCAGTCACAACTTGTGACTCACCAAGTATCTAAGGCTTCTAATATCTCCCACTTTGAAAACTTTATTTGTTTCTCTACCCCAGCCAGGCCCCATTTAGTAGTTTGCACCTAAAATTGAAAAGAGCCCAAAGGGGAAACCTGGCAGCTGTCTACTGACTGTCAAATGATTCTTCTCTCTCTGGAATGTTAGCCTAAGTAGACTTAAGTTTTCCACATCTCCCCACTATTTATAAAGATAGGATTTCTATTATCTTTCTGGATCTTCCTAGTTATTATCATCAGGAGTATAATTTAACTGCATTTTATGCAATGACCTACCATCAACTACTGCATCTTGTGTCGAAGTGGAAGATTCTTCACCCATACTTCGGATATAATTGTGAGGGGCCCTTTAGGAAAAGTGAAGGTAAAAGAGACTCTTCACAAGATTTACTTTCATGTATCCATTTATTTCCTTAACTTTTAACAAATATCTTTTGATGCCAACTGCTTAAGTGTGGTTGGAATACACTCCTGCTAACCAATGAATATGAAAATATACAGTAGCCACTGGAAACCAGAAGGATTAACTTTAAATGATGATATTAATGATGATGGTGAAGACAATGGCTATTCATAAGAACTTATTTCTGAATAATTCTTTGGCCAATTTTTGTATTAAATTTTTGTCTTATTATTGTTATAAAAATCATTATATATTTTGGATAAGTCCCTTATCTGCTATATATTTTTCCAAGCATGTGACTTACATTTTATGTTATGACATTTTTATTTATTTATTTTTGTTTTTCCACAATTCTGGGGATTAAACCCAGGTCCTCATGTATACAAAACATGTTCTCTATTATAAAGCTACATCTCAGTCCTGTGACTTGTATTTTAATTGTCCTAATGATGTCCTTTGAAAAGTAGAGTTTTAAATTTTGATAAAATATAATTTATTAATTTTTTTTCTGGGTCATACTTTTGGCATATATCTGTGGCATTTTTGCCCAACTCCAGTTCACAATTTTTCTCCAATGATTTGTTCTGGGAGTGTATTAGTTTTGCTGTCACATTTGAGGCTAAAATTCATTTTTATGTCATTTTCATGTTTATCACATTGATTTGTTTCTGGACTCTATTCTATTCTGTAAATCTATATTTCTATTTTCATGCCAATACCACATTGTATTGCTGTTTCATGTTTTTAAATGAAGGTCGATATTGCTATAATTTAACTTTAAATGTATTTCACATACTTCAAATCTATTATTTATTGATTTATACAATCTTAACACCTTCACTGTTCAAATGACTAAAGAAATAAAATGTGGCTAAATTTTAAACTCTGAGAATCCATAAACATATGCTTGTAAAACAGAAACTAGAAGACTTTAGAGATCAAAATAAAACTCAACAATGATATAAAACTCCAGAGAACTCAAAAGAAAGCTACTGAAATCAAGAAAAGAAAGAAATTATGAAAGATTTATCAGAATTTGTCATATGGGTTGCACAGGAGCTCTTTGAGAAAGTTTATTTTTAATTTTTTTATTGGTGCATTGTAATTATACATATAATAGTGGTATTTGTTATGTCATATTCAAACATGCACGTAACATAATCTGATCAATCTCCTTCCCTGGTACCTTCCCTATTCCTCTCCCCTTCCTTCCCTTCATCTGCTTGCTCTACTGATCTCCATTCTGTTCTTATTCTTATTATTTTGATTAGTACATTATAATTATTGATATAAAATCAAGATTCATTATGGTATATTCATACACAGACAAAACACAACTGAGCTGATTTCATTCCCCAGTCCTTCCCCCTGCCCTCCTTTCCTCCCTCCCTCTTTATAGCTTTCCTCTACTCTATTGCTCTTCATTCTATTTTCATGAGAATCCTTTTATTTTTAAGTTGTTTTTTTTTTCTCTCTCTCTCTCTAGCTTCCAAATCGGAGAGAAAACATTCTACTTTTGGCTTTCTGGATCTGACTTCTTTCACTTAGCCTGATGTTCTCCAATTCCATCTATTTACCAGAAAATGACATTTCATCCTTCTTTAAGGCTGAACAAAACTCCATTGTGTATATATATAGAGAGATTTTCTTTATCCATTGGCCTATTGCTGGGCACTAGGCTGATTCCTTAACTTGGTTATTATGAATTGCTCTGCCATAATCATAAAAACAGACATGAAGACCACTGGGATGGGATAAGAGACACAAAGAGGAATTCACATAGATGCAGTCGGTTGATCCCATGGCAAAGATGCCAAAAAACATATTAGTGAAAAGATAACCTTTTACACAAATAGTTCTGGGAAAACCGGATGTCCATATATAGAAGAATAAAACTAGATCCCCGTCTCCTACCTTACCTAAAAATCAATTCAAAGTAGATCAAAGATCTAAGAATTAAACTAGAAACATTGCAACTGCTAGAAGAAAATATAGGGTTAGCATTCTAACATATTGGCACAGGCACTGACTTTCTTACTAAGATTTTTAAAGCTTAAGAAGTATAACTCAGTAAGTGGGGTGGCATAAAATTAAAAAGATTCTGTACAACAAAGGAAACAATTAAGAATGTGAAAAGGCAGCCTATAGGATAGGAGAAAATCTTGGCCAGCTACTCTTCCAACAGGGCACCAATATCTAGAACATATAAAGGAATCAAAAATTTAATACCAAAGAAAATAAAAATAACCCAACCAAGAAATGGGCAAGAAATCTAAATAGATATTTCTCAAAAGAAAAAATACAAATGGCCACAAATATATGTAAAATTGCTCAACATTCATAGTAATCAGATAATGGAAATCAAAACTATTGTGAGATTTCATCTCACACCAGTTAGAATGGCAATCATCAAGAATACAAATTACAATTTTTGGCAAGGATATAGGGAAAAGTTATAGATTTTTGGTGGAACTGCAAATTGCTATACCACTTTGGAAAACAGTATGAAAATTCCTCAAAAGACTACAAATGAAATCACCATTTGACCCAGCTATCCCACTTCTTGAATTTATCCAAGAAAACTAAAATCAGCATACTATAATGATACATGAATACCAGTGTTTATAGCAGCACAATTCAAAATAGCCAGGTTTTGAGGACTTTTTTTCTTAAGTATCAGTGCCTGATCTCCACTCCCAAATATGTAGGTTGCTTTGGAATAGGGCTAGGCTTGAGAATCACTTACCAATCAAATGAATATTTTGAATATAAATGATCAACAAACTTAATCATTGGAGGGAGCATAAGAAAATAAATATGCAAGCAGAGTGAAAACTACAATGTAGGATAGTATAGAATGAACTAAATGTTGTAGGACTATATGATTATTTTTAATAATTACTCAGATATATGGACTGGCATACAGTTATGCAGATATAGTAATTTGGAATGAAAAGGTCTGACCTCACCTTGTAGGCTAAAAAGAAATTTATAAATTTAAAATCACCGTTCCTTAAACATCTTCATTTGGAATCTCCCAGAATCAGATACTGAGACAGTGATTCAATGTAATTATTTGGGGAGGAAACACAAGAAACAAGGCAGCCAATAAAGGATAGGTTATTAAGCTGGATGCCACTGTGATGAGCTGGAGCATAATCCCATAGTGAAGCTCTGGGAAGATTCCTGAATACAAATCTCACAGTTGTCTTGGGGTAGAGGGATGGGTGGCAAGAGAATGGAAGGAGGTATGCATCAACACCTGAGAGTCACAATATAAGGGTTTCTGGGATGGGGTGTTATTTCCCAGTCACTTCTGGCCTTTCAAGTGTTCAGAAATAGCCCCCAGACAAGGAGCAGCATACACTGGCAGTTGGAAGCTCACCTGAGTACATACAGTTGTTAAAAGGTGAGACACAGACAGAGTATGCTGCATGCACTAGAGGATTTTGAGATTCCACATTATGCATTATTTATGATTTTTACAAGTCCTGCAAGGAGGTTTTTTTTCCCATTAAAGAGAGAGAACAAGACATATCCAATAAGTAATTATTGCCTACCATGTACCAGACATGGTTCTAGGCACTGGGGATAGAGTGGTAAACAAAACAGATGAGACCTATGCCCATGTGGAGTTTACATTATAGTGGAGAGAGACTGGCAACCATGGAAACCAGCACTGCACCAGATGTAGATAAGAGCTGAGAAGAAAAATGAAGCAAAATAAGAAAACTGAGGATGATGAAAGTCGCTTTTTTCCTTTTTTAAAAAAAAAAAAATTTCCTTTTTTAAACATAACTAGGGAAACGTATTCTTAAGACCTGAATACAATGAAAGGAATCAAGGGAATAATTCCAGGCAGAGAAACAGCAAGTCCACAGCCCCAAGGTAGATCTGGGCTTGATATGTGTAAAAGACAAGTAAAGCAGTGTGGCTAGAGCAGAGTGAGGGAGAAAGGAATTTAATCAGGAACAGGTGAGAGTGGTAGATGCTCATGAAGGCTGTAATAAGCCCTTTTCATGTTTATCTTTGGTTTAATTTTAAGTGTGGCAACAGAATCCTGACAAGTGGATGAAGAAAAACAAGTTAGAAGTCCAGTGTGCTAATTCAAGTACATTAATGACATTAATGACTCTCAGAAGGTGATTATGAGAGATTAATTGTTCCATCTGCAGTTCAAACACCAGTCCCCTCCATCCAAGCTGATGATCTTTGCTCTCTGACACACTGCTTCTCCCATACAGCTTGACATTTTCATTTCTCTAGAACTCCTCATGAATGTGTATAACAGGAATGTCTACTTGCCAAATCAAAATGAGAACGACAAGGAAAATCTCCTCAAATTGATGAATTAAAAAGAAATTCCATTGACAGCTTGAATTTAATAAGGTAGTGTGGTTGTCTATTTTTTTCAAACCCTGGGAAACATGGACACTTTGAACTTGTAGCACTAATATTTTACTAGGTCTTAGACTGCCAGCCAGCCCCCTGCATTATCTTGTGAGACTCCCAGACTCACCGAAATCTCAAATTGCTGCTTTCCTGCCTGCTGAGTGCTGTGAATAGAAAGGAACCCAGAATCATTTGTTTCCTCCACAAGCCTGAGATACTTCCGTGAATCCACATTTATTTCAGATGCTTTCTTTCCCTCGAGGGAGACTTTTAAGTCCCAAAGGTCAACAAAAAGTCTTGGAATACATAGCTTTATTCATCTTGATATCAGCAGGGAAAGAATAGAAAGAAAGAACCTAACAGTGAGAAGACATGGGGAATAAAAGGAATGGCACGGTAATTTCATTTATGTTTTTCAGGTAAAGAAGGGAAATATGAATAGTCCTAGCACAGTAATAATTATCTAGCAGCATCCTGGCACCTTGCTGGTCTTTCACACTGCAGGAATGTTGATGGATCTGACTCGGCCTAACTTCAGCCTAACCTATGATAGCTTCACAACTCTTTTCAAATTGCAGATAGGCTTTTACAGACTTCCAGAGTCAGTCCTCATCAATGGTAGCCCTGCTGAGGTTCCATTCAGGTATGAATATTAGGGAGGTGACCACTTCTCCCTCTGTTCTCTTCTCTCAGAGATGTGATCATCATCTTTTGCCATCTAAATCAATACTAAACTCCTCCATCATCACTCAAATACTTTAAAAACACAGGTGGGTTGGGCCTGTGTTACAACCCACAATAAGGTCAATAGAGTCATCCCTCAGAATCTGTAGGGTAAGGGTTCCAGGAAACCCCAGGGATACCAAAATCTGCAAAGTTCAAATCTGTTATATAAAATAGTACTCTTTTCAATTAATGGAAGTACATCCGCCCATATATGTTAAATCATATTTATATTAATTATAAGAACTAGTACAATGTACATGATATGTAATAGTTGTTATACTATTTTGTTTAGGGAATAATGACAAGAAAAAGTCTGTGCATATGCAGTATGAATTTACAATTTTTTTCCAAATACTTTTGACCTAAAATTGGTTGAACCCAAAGATACAGAATGCCTAGGAATGGATGCTGATTATATATGGTTTGTCCATGGACATCATAGGATAGACAAAAACAAGACAGAAAGTCGAATGCAGCCAGAGGGCTCAGGTTTAAAGCCCAGTTCTTCTACTCATTGGCTATGTGAGCATATTACTTGTCTTGATATATACATGAGTTGTCCCACAAAAGCTAATGTGTGAGACAATGCAAGAATTTTCAAAAGTGAAATTTTGAAAGGCATAACACCTTGATATGGGCGATAACTGTAGGCAGGTGGGGTTTGGCTGAGGAAATAGGTCACAAGGGTTTGCCTTTGAGGTTTATATTTTTGTCCTTGATTAGCCAAACTCTCTCTCTCTCTCTCTCTCTGCTTTCTTGCTACCATTTGGTGAGCTGCTTTCCTCCTCCACACCCTTCTACTGTGAGGTATTGTGTCACCTTGAGTCCAGCAATGGAGTTGGGCAGAGTAAACCTTTGAAACCATTAGCCAAAATAAACTTTTCTTGTTTATTTATGACACTTTTCTTCTTAGGTCTTCTGATTACAGCAAAGAAAAGCTGACTAAAACATTACCCAACTTCCAAAGCCTTAGCTCCCTGAACTAAAAATGAGGATGATAATAGTATTTACTCTAGGATGTATAGTGAATTAATACAGAAATAATTCCTTCAAAATGCTCCCCATGGTGATACATATTCACATATAACTTAATGCACACCCATGTTCTTCTCAGTCCACATCCCAGAATTCTACTGGCCCTGTATCTCAGGAGTGTGTGAAAGAAATGGGTACCATGTAATTAGGAGACCCCTGGAATTGTTCATGTTGTTCTGGAAGTCTTGGCCATGCTTTCCAGCCTCAGATGGCATCAATCTACAGCCAGAATAAAAATGTTTTAGAATCATCCCAGGGAATTCCTAGCTGGTTAACCTAAACTTTCAGTAATACTTCTCTGGCATTTTTAAATTATTCAGATCTCACTAATTGCATTAGAGACGGATGTTGAAATATAAATCTAGCACTCAGGACAGTGTGTGGCAAAGAGAAGAGTATATATTCAACTTTTGGTTATTGCTGTTATAAGACTTCTAGGAAGAAACAATGTTGTCTAATACTTATGATTTTTTTATGTCCATCTTATTGCAGCAATAAAGAAAACAATCAAAACTATTTATAATAATAAAACTAAAGAAGAAATTCTAAGTATGCAAAATAAGAGCAAACAAATATCAACTTTTACAGTATAACTAGTTGTATGGTAGGATAATTGAAAAGTAACTGGAGTATGGAAGAGAATTTGTATAAAGCCCCTACCATAACTGAAAGGGACATCTTGTAGAAAATATGTGATGGACATCATTATCCAAAGTACATGTATGAGGAATCGAATTGGGTGTCAACATGCTTTATATATAAACAGAAATATGGAAAATTGTGGTATATAAGTGTAATAAAAATTGTAATGCCAAAAAAAAAAAGAAAATACATTTTTAAAATGATAGTCCTTGCATCTTACCTCCTTGGGGTCCAGTAAGATAACAAGATAGCTCTAACAGAATAAACAGAATTGGGTGTTTTTTTTTTTTTTTTTTTTTTTGCTATAGTCATTTTTATCATATTCTTGTGGCTGAGCTTTATACTATTAAGTATTTAAGAAAGTAGAAGAAAAAGCGAGAGAGGATTGAAAAAAAAAAAACAGTTCCACAACAGCTTTCCAAGAGAATGTTTTACAACCTGAGTGCAGACACCTCATCTCTCCATCAAGGGTGTCCTTATATGTAAATGGAGACACGATGACCTGTCCATGAAATAGGTTAAATATGCCAATTTTGGGTACTCAAAAGATATATCACTTGCTTCCTTCCTCAGATCTATAAATCAAACGTAGAAAATGGTAATATCACTGGCATAGATAGACCAGGCCTCCTTATACTTGCATTGAATTGCAATCCATCCGCTCAAGGTCGGGCAAGGGGTGGGATCAGAGCCTTCTAATTCCAAAGAAAACGTTGGTTTCTATGAGTTCAGGAAGCACTTAATGCACTCAGTGAGGCCCCAATGACATGGACTGAACATCTTCATCTTGTCGAAGACAGAGAAGCCTTTACCTATTGGAAGTCAAGTCTCTTACTTTGTACTGGTTTAGGGCCAATAATTAGTATTTTCTGGCATTTGCTGGATGATTGGTCTTCTAAATCGAAACTGTGATTTTCGTGTTTTTAATCCTCATTACCATAAGCCGATATCAAGTAATTTTTCATCCTGGCTTTTCCTGTCATTCATGGTAGCAAATTTTTCATTACTTATGTATCACACACACATTAGCTTATGCATATAAATATTTTTAAACATAAACTTGTGTTATATATTCACATCCGACCTTGTAGCCTTGGGTATAATATCTAAATATTAAGAAATGGCATTCAACTTGAAATTCATGTGTTTAGAAAGAGAGAAAAGTAGCTCATTAGTGGGCAGAAGGAAATCCAGTGAAAAAACAAATAACTGTTTTCCAGGGAAGTTTTAAAATAAAGGCGTCAACATTTAGCCTGAGCAATCCAAACTTATGGAGATTTAAATTTGAATTTCTAAGACTTTTGGTACTTAGCCCCAAATGCAAACCACCAATTTTATCTACACATATGTATATTTCTTAAATCAGAATTTAAAATCAAAATAAAATAATTTATGATAGCCCAAAAATAGTTCTTGCAGAAATGAGCATTATTATTATTATTATTTTAAATATTAATTTTTTAGTTGTAGGTGGACACAATACTTTTATTTTTATGTGGTGCTGAGGATGGAACCCAGTGCCTCACACATGTTAGGCAAGTGCTATACCACTGAGCCATAAGCCCAGCCCCAAACATTATTAATTTATTTTAATTACTAATCATACTTACTGATGATTTATGTAGTATAACAATCTTGCACCAAAATGTCTTGGGTTAGGTGGGCATGTAAAACATCAGGGTAGCATAGAGCTTAAGCTCATAAGACTTAGAGGCACTCTCTGAATTTACATCGTAGTTCTGCTACTTACTTGGTAGGTTATTCACTGTGGTTTCCCCTTAGGAGCTTATATGTTGGAAGCTTGACCCAATAAAGCAAGGTTGGAAGGTCCTTAGGTTATT
Source organism: Callospermophilus lateralis (assembly GCF_048772815.1). Classification (NCBI taxonomy): domain Eukaryota; kingdom Metazoa; phylum Chordata; class Mammalia; order Rodentia; family Sciuridae; genus Callospermophilus; species Callospermophilus lateralis. The sequence continues at coordinate 32,417,099 of NC_135319.1, read as the reverse complement.
GGGGACACACCCTTAGATGGAGTTAACTTAGTTCTGTGGGGCAAGCCTTTCTCTCTGGTTTCCCATCTGTATTAGTCAGGGTTCTCTAGAAGAACAGAACCAACAGGAAATATAATTATAAAAAGGGGACTTATTAAATTGGCTCACATGACCAGAAGTCCACAGTGGCTGTCTGCAGGCTGGAAAGCTAGGAGAACCAGTAGTTGCACAGTCCAAGAGGCTGACACCCCAGAACAACTGAGTGATGCCCTAGTCTGAGTTCTAAGCCTTCTGGAGAATCAAAGGCAATGTCCACTTTGGAAGAATGAAGAAGCAAGAATTCAATATCCTAACATGATTGCAGCAGTAATTAACAGCCCCTTCAAGAAGAATCCAGATGCCATCTACTGCTGCTTTTTTGTTCTTCCAACTTTTATTCCATTGGTTGATGCTGCCCATGCTTAGGGAGGTGCTCCGTTTCAGTTGGCTATCCCAAATGCCAATCATTCCTAGACACACTCTCATTGACACACCCATAATCCTTGGTATTTCTTAATCAAATCAAGTTGACAATTCAAAGTAACCATTATACTATTTCCCATCATGTGTTGACTCCCTCTCCCACATACTCCCACCATTGCGATGCCATGCCCCCTGAGTCCTTCAGCAGGGCTGAGGTAATGTCATTGCCATGTCCGTAAACCTCCACAATTGTGAGCCAAACAAACCTCTTTTCTTTGTAAAGTATTCAGCCTCAGGTATATCGTTATAGTGATGGGAAAAGGATTAATATACTTATTCTCTCTGTTCCTCATCTTTTCGTTGACAAAACAGTAAAATGATAATAGCTACTGCACAGTGTTATTATGAAGACTAAATTCAACAACTGTAGAAAAATGCCCAGTGTAAAATGAGTATTCAGTATATATTACCTATTATTATGGGAGGCTCAGCAGTAAAAAGTTCTCCTAACTTCATTTAATTTACTGTCCTCCTTATTTCAGTTAAATAAAATCAATTTTAAGTCACTCTTTGCTTTCTAGTTAAACTTAGCCCAAAACAATATGGAAAGATATTCAGCCTTACCAATACCTAAGTGAACTAAAACAGAAAAATTCCTTGTTCACCTCTCAAATGAACAAGTGTAAAAGGCATGCTGGATTTCATTGTTACAGGGTATGCTGTAATGAAAGGGGTCCCTTTGTGCTGTTAGAAGGAGTCTAAATTGGCACAAAGTTTCTGGAAGACATTTTGGTAGTATATATCCAAACTCTTAAAATGTGCATTCTCTTTGAACCTGAAGTATAGCACACAGAAATTAATCATAAGGAAGTATTGTTCAAATGGGCAAAGATAGGAAAGCAATGATGGTCACCGCAGTATTATTTATAATTGCTTCAAGTTGGAACTTACTTTAAAATGGGTATAAGTTAATAATGTTGGATCATATCCATAAAATAGAATACAATGATAGCTTTGACATATAAAGATTCTGAAGTAAAAGATAGCATGATTACAATATGGTTTTCTCGTAATATGCATGTTCATAATGTGCAAAATATTATCATTTGTTATGTCTGGGTGATACAAATACCCATTTGCAATTTATTTTCACAAATGGTTTCTCGATAAATGTTCAGAATTCAGCAAATTGTGAGTGTTTAAAGAAACTATGTTGCTTTAATAATCATAGAAACACCAGTGAAAGTAGTTAATAAAAATTTAATCCAAAGAAACTTCTAAATCTACAAAAAAAAAATCATGTTCTCAAACTATCAGACAACAGAGAGGCATTCGAAAGTACAGCTTCAGGTATGTTTTAGCTGCTTTATTTCCCGAATGATCTTCAATATGGGCAGGAGAAGCTGATCGGAGTTTCAATCCAGGAGGCTGTTTTCAGCCTGTGTCTGTTATAGAATTGTGGGTTTTGTTTTGTCTCCCCTACAGTATCCCTACTCTGACAGCAGTTTATTTCAGTTAATGCTCCTTCCAGTCTGGCTGCTAGCTATAATTTGGAATTCATGGAATTGTTCACATAGTTGACCCAGACCGGTGTGACTCAAGGTTAACAGGACTAAAAGTCAGAATGAAAAAGAAGTTCTCCAGTATATAAGAAAGGCAATCATAGAAGAGCTATTCCAGAAGAGTGGAGTTAATGAAAAGCCATCTGTCTTCTGTCAGTAACACCAAAATTTTAAATATCCATATATTTAATCAGTCCTAAATGATGGCCAAAGTTGAGAGAGGAGGAAAAGGAGACTGATAGATAAAAATCAGTGATCCAGATTTTGTATTTGGTAGGGAAGAATGGTCAGGGGCAGGCAAGTGTTTAAGAGAAGGAAACTTTTCATTTTGAAAACGCAAATAAAAATGTTGAATTTCTGAAAATTAATATAGGACCACAAAAAACTTTTTTAAATATCTCAAGTTGCCACAATCAAAAGATGCATTCAGAATTTTCTGTGAAGAATAAACCATTATAAAATATAGGTACAGATATCTGTTTAAGTATCATTTGACAATTGTTTAAATTATGGTGGCCAAAGAGTCCCTTTTCATAAAACATTGTGATAGAAATTTATTTGACACATTGATATTTGGTAAGACTAATGTGCCAAGATAAATGTTTTAATTGAATCATCGCAGTGACGAGGTCTTTGGATTTCTGTTAAAATCTAAAGAGTAAACTGAAGAGAGAAACATTTAGTAAGCAGAGAAGAAATTAAAGACAGAAAAGACAAATTAAGACAGGAGTTTACAATACCAACTTCTTTTCTCTGTGTGTGACCTGTATGATGTCTAAAGATCTTAATTGCTCTAGTGTTTCCTTATTCTCTGGTTCTCTGAGCTGCCATCTTATTTTGGTGGCAAACATTTAAAATGGGAAATTTCAGTCAGCCTTGGCAGAAATGGGGTCACACATGAAGATTCATTTCTCTTGAGCAGACCACTAGACTACCCATACTAAAGTGATAGAAATAGGGCCTAAACTAGGAGAGTTAAGTAAATTCTTAAAAATGCAGGCAACCAAGGAAGTAGAAAAACGTCTGTCACCTGTTCATTAAAGAAAACTCATTGCAAAGAGCAATAACCATAGAGTACAGCAATTTGTAAATTAAGTATTAATGACTACACATTTGAGATGTTCAATAATTTCAAATGATTGATATTAAAACACAAGCTGTTCTCATTTTTGTAAATGTATGGTGGAGCACACAAGTGCATACTTGGTATCTGTTTTCTACCCTTTGCTGTAGTTTGAGTGTGATTTACCTCTCAAGGGTTATTGTGTTAGAGGCTCAGTCCCCAGTGTGGTGACATGAGAGCTGTGGGACCTTTAAGAAAGGGGTCCATTAGGTCCTTAGGTCAAGGGGCTGCTCTTCTTGGAAGGCACTGAGGTAGTTCTCATGGGAACCATAAGTTAGATCTCACAAGAGCAAGTCATCATGAATGCCTGAACTTGACCTCTAAATTGCTCTCTGGCTTCCTGACTTGTAATGTGCTCTTTCCCTCTTGTGTGCACTCCTGCCATGATGATGCCATCAGTCACAGGCCTTCACTCCTGAGGAAATTCAATCTTGGACTTTCAGCCTCCAAAACTGTGAACGAAGCAAACGCCGTTCTTCATATATACCAGATTCAAGTATTTGTTGTATAAATGCAACAGGGACTAATACACCCCTATACCCAGAGTAATTTAAAGAGAGAAATCTATTCTACACCAAGAAAAAAAAAAAAAGACAAAAACAGAACTTTTCACAAGGAGTCTCTTAATCCAACCTCATGAATACTGCCTAAGTAGAACTAGCCACTAATGATAAAAAGCCTCTACAGGTAAATTTATTATATCATGAGCAACACATAATCACATTTGTAAAAAAGTAGCAGGATCATGACATTGCATTTTACACCTGGTTCTTCTGCACCTTCTTGCCCTCTCTTCCTTTTTCTTTCTTTCCTTTCTTTTTTGTCTTTCATATTTCAATCCTTCCTTAATTGTTTTCCTTTAAACAAAATCTGCTGTTAAGTTTCAAGATATTTTTAAAGAAAATTTTTATTCAAAAATTACATATTCTATAGAACATGCAAGCTTGGAGAATTAATTAGTAGGGTGCATACTTTTAACTTATGGTTTAAAACCCAATTTGACTGATGAAATAAATTCTAAATATTGTTTCAGATATTGAAAATTATAATTTTCAATAAGCCTGTTAATCAAAGTGTGAAATATGATATATCAAGAACTATGTAATGTTTTGAACAACCAACAATAAAAATTTTAAAAAAATAAAAATAAAAAAAATTAAAAATAAAAAATAAAACTACAGTGACTTCCAAAAAAAAAAAAAAAAAAGGAATGTAAACAAGGGGCTTCGGTTGTGGCTCAGTAGTAGAGTGCTTGTCTAGCATGCACAAGGTACTGGTTTGATCCTCAGCATTACATAAATGTAAAATAAAGATATTGTGTTCACCTAAAACTAAAAAATAAATATTAAAAAAAGAATGCAAACAATAAAAAAAAAACAAAAAAGAATGCAAACAATAATAAATACTGGAGAAGATGTGGAGAAAAAGGAATAATTCTACACTGTTGGTGGGACTATAAATTAGTACAACCACTATGGAAATCAGTATGGAGGTTCCTCAAACACTTGGAATGGAAACACCCTATGACCCAGCTATACCACTCCTTGGTACTTATCCTAAAGAATTAGTCATCATACTATAGTAATACACGCATAACCATGTTTATAGCAGCACAACTCACAATAGCCAGACTGTGGAACCAGCCTAGGTGTCCATCAATGGATGAATGGATAAATAAAATATGATATATAGACACAATGGAGTTGTATCCAGCTATAAAGAAAAATGAAATTATGTCATTTGCAGGAAAATGATGGAATTGGAGAATATTATGTTAAATTAAATAAGTCAAACTTGGAATGTCAAGGGTCATATGGTTTCTCTCCTATGTGGAAGCTAGAGAGGAAAAAGAAAAAGAAAGGTTGGGGGCAGGGAGATCTCATGAAAATTGAAGGGAGATCAGGAGAGGAAAGGGACCAGAGACAGGGCAGAGGGGAGGAGAGAAGGGAAAGGGGAAATACTGAGGAATGATATTGGCCAAATCATATTGTTATATTGTGTGCATATATGAATATGGAAAAACAAATCCCACCATTATGTACAACTATAATGTGCCAATAAAATAATGGAGAAGAATAAATTCAAAAAAATAAGCCTGTTAATGCTTTATCTCAGAAAAGTTAGTGAAACTGCTTTGAAACTAAGAATAATAACTAGATCAAAAGAGAGCTCCCTGGAATTGCAGACATATGATAATTACAAATAGGAAGGTACCCAGCCAGTGAGAAAGATCTAGTGAAGCGAGGCAAAGATGGATTCTAAGCACCATTTCCTGTCACATCTTTACAGATGAGCTGCAAGATACAGAAGAAATAGAGAAAACATTAATTTTATCCTCAAATGAGGGAGGACAAAACATCATCATAAAAGCCACACAATGTAAAGGAAAAATACAGAGAAATCTTAAAATGCACTGAATAATTTATCTCGGTGACTGAAGGTGCCTGGGAAACATTGTGTAGGGATAGGATAAATGTTTGTTTGAACTGGAAATAGCACTACCTCCAGTGCTTAAGAATTTTTAATGACTCACTCCTCATCTCTTACCACAGCAAACCTTCCACTGTGCTTCACATTGCTGGTAGAATCTGTTTCTTCTCTGTCTACAAGCTTCCCAGGCTCAATATTGCCTCTACGTCTCCAATCCAGTTGACACCTCCACACACACCCTACCTCTTCCTCCCCACTACTACTATAATGGCAATCATTGTTCCCAATATCTTCTTCCCTTCTAACCCAAACTCAATGTCAGTTTTTCCTGGAAGCCTTCAAGGCTATTTCAACCTGCCTTGATCTCCATACTCTCTAGGCTATAGAACACTTCATATGGTCTCTTGTATTATTTTCTTATTCTATGAATGTAGTCTCTCTAATTATAGAGCTTGTCTTTAAAGGTTGCCATTAAAAATCTTTATTTATTTTTGATGACTCTACAGTGAAAAGGGTATGAATGTATTGTTACCATTTAACAATAAAGTGTAAGAATTTTACCTCTTTCATGCTACAAGCATACCTGATATTTTGGGCATAGGGATGGTCAATTTACACAATCATTTAGTCAACAAACATTTAATAAGCCTCTTCTGCATTTCAAGAACTATGACATTTGACTGAGGTACAGAGTTAATATAATCTGTTAATAGATAACGATTCTGCAAATTTCTATGAATATCATTTTACAGTTTATGGAATAATTTTACATTTTAATTTAATGCAGGATTTTTGGGTTGTTTGGTTTTTGTTATTTACAGTACTGGAGATCAAAATCAGGGCTTCCTGCATGCTAGGCAAGTGCTCTACCACTGAACTACGCCCTTAAGATTGCACAATAATTCTTTATTTTTTATCAATGACATTAAATGAAAGCTACTGATGTCCAATTGCTGTCCAGAAATCTTTCCGCTATCAACTCCAGTGAAACCAGATTATAGTATCTCCCACATCAGCTGTGGCCTACAGAGAGAGCTATAATCAGAATCAATCAATTCTGACTCCTTCTTATTGGTGCATTCCTTATCTCATTGATAAATAGAGTGTCTTCTGGATTCTCCAATAGAACATAGAGGACTGGGGGTTTTCCTAAAGGATGTAGTATATCACTCTAGCATGTCCTTCTCATGTATTTTCTTGATACTTTACTACTACTATCTGCCATTGCAGGTACTGCATTTCTTAACTGTTATCTTTCTCCAACTTCTGAGACCCATCCTTGCAGACAGCATTAACAGTCTTGTCTAAGGTGAATTTTAGGGTAACAAATCTCATATTATTCAAAAGTGCTACTATATAAACTTTGTTTATTTAACTAATTTTCCCCGGGTGATCCAGCAGCCTCAGGATCAAGTTGCACACATACTCTCACAATTCCTGCTGGTATGCACTGGCTAGGACCTGCAGCTCTCCAAAATGCAGTCCTTTCCTCTCATCAGCCTCTCAGCAATTTCACAGTAATAGTTACTGACCTCATAGTCAAGAAAGGAATTAAAGACAGATCCTTACAAGGGTCCGTATCATTTTGCAAGGCAGATGACTCTATAGTTTTCAAGCAAATGGAAATAAGTAAAGTTTTTTGCACTTTCTTTCTCTTTTCACATTTTTTATTGGTGTATTATAACTGTACATAATATTATAGTTTGTACAAAAATATAACTTGGCCAATATCATTCCCCAGCAAAGAAGTAAAATTTAACAGAGAAGGTCGGACTATATATTCAAACCCAGATGGTTAAGGTGAATGTGGAGTTCAAGATTTCTGAAAGCGTCAACCCCAATTTTCCCCTGCCATGTCTCAGGGTTCCACTTCTGCAAATATAGCCTCACCTCTGGCATAGAAAATGTGCCAAATTTGAGAAATCAACTTCTTCCCTTGTTCTGCTACTTTTACAAGTAAGTCCTGGAACCTAATCCTGAGCCTTCAGGATATAGGACCCACCTTTGTGTTTTTAAGGAGAAACTCTTGACTTTTACGTTCACTTTTAAATAGGAGATTACATGCCATCAGTTTTCATTATCTTCTCCAATGTATTGATTATAGTCATCCAATTCCTTATTGTTATAATTACTATTTCTCAAGTGCTCTGTTATCTAGTACTGCACTAAAAAATACTGATATGAAACAACAACTTTAAGGGCATACTTAGGGAATTTGATGGCTAATAGTTTGGACATGGCACAGTACGGAGGAACCGCTTACTCTGCTTCACAGTGTCTGGCATTAGGCTGGGAAGACTCAAGTGTCTTAAGGTGACTCCAGGGACTGAGAACTGAATTTGTCTAAGGAATGGTCCCTAACTGAAGGTACTTTTTATCCCCAGTAAACACGTGTTAATACCAGAGACATATCTGGTGTCAGAACAAGGGGAAAAGAATCGTACTAGGGGGACAAAAAAAAAAAATACTACTACTAGATCTAATGGGTAGAGGTCAGAGATCCTGCTAAACATCCTATTATGTATTGTGTAGTACTCCACAGTGAAGAATTGTAGCAAGGTTGAAAAACCTGATCTGGAAATTTCCTCCATCAAGTATTGGATGCTTGAGCAAGGATAACTGTTACTGAACAGTAGAGTGGTTAAAATGGTGAAAATAAATCATCATCCTCATCATCATCAGTTATTGGGGGGAAAATGTAAACAAGTTTGCATGGCCTGTTATGACATATCCTCAGGAGTCACAGAGGGTCACTTCCACCATTATCTATTGGCCAAATCAGTCAGATATTCATTCAGAGTTAGAAACAGTGGACATAGTTCTCACCTATTATAGAAGTATAAAAAATGAAAGGCATGCTTTAAAAAGAACACACTCCATATGCACCTGAATAATGCCTCTCACAGTGCGTTCCAGTTTCCCACAAATGAAAATGTTAACAGTTGCATCTGATAGAATTCCAGGGACATTCATCCTCCATCCATCCACGGTAAAGATGTTCTCATTGTTATTTAACTGGTGGATTATCCAAGCTTCAAAATCTTACTTGTTTGTTTGTTTATTTAATTATAGCATTGGGGATGAAATCCAGGGACTCTCTACCAGTGAGCTACATTCCCAGCCCATTGTAAGTTTTATTTCAAGACAGGACCTCAATAAGTTGCTATGGTTGGACTCAAACTTGTGATCCTCCTATATCAGCCTCCCAAGTCACTGGAATTGCAGGTGTGTGCCATTACATACAACTCAAAATTTTATTTCAAAGTGTTTTGTAGAAATCATTTCTGATTTCAACTGTTGCAGATCAGTGTTCCCAGGAAACAGATTCTGAAATTCTGAGAACTTCATGCTAGACATTTTTTTTTGAGGAAGGCTTTCAAGAACAACACCTGTGAGGGTGTTAGGTAGGAAGGATTATAAAAAGAAAAATGTGATGCAATCACAATACCCTCAGTGGATCTTACAGAGAAATATGAAGATAGAGTGTTTCTTCTGAGATGCCTGTAATAGACAAAAGACTTTTGTATCTCTGTATTAGCAGATGATAAAAACAGGCTACATCCTTGGAGGAAGTATCACCTTGGGCAAGGCACTTGCAGTAGGCTGTGGGCAATCCCCCAAACAGAGAGAGCCATGAACCTTCAGCAACCAACTCTCCTACTAGCTGGAGGAGCAAGTGTCCAGAGGGGGACCTGGTTTATGCACCACAGAGTTCACTACAGTTCTTATTCTATTTTACCAAAGAAGGCGTTTATGATCCACATTTAATCAAATTTGGGGGGCAGAAAGTTACCAGTTACCCTTGGTGCTTGCCTTACAACTGCCATTTGGTTTACTTAGAGTTTAGTATATTTGAAGTATGCTATTTATGCCATCACATAATGGCTCATATCTGTTAGGAGTACAATAGACTCTGCTGAAAGCTTAAAGCCTGGATGCAAATAATTCTAGACACAAACATGAATCAAATACTTTAAGCAATTCATTGGGGGAAAATTATCCTTTTTTTCTGTTCTATAAAAAATAGTTGACTTGGGGCTGGGGTTGTGGCTCAGCGGTAGAGTGCTCGCCTCGCACGTGCGAGACCCTGGGTTCAATCCTCAGCACCACATAAAAATAAATAAGTGAAATAAAGGTATTTAAAAAAATAGTTGACTCTCCACTCATAATCTGTTTCATCCTTCACCTCCAAATGAGAGTTCAAGTTTATTCAGTTCACTGGAGCTCAGCTCAGGAAATAACTACATGATTTGTTAATATACCTTTCAATATAGGAGATGGCAAAATTGATGGCAAAATTCCTAAATAATCTATAATTGTTAGCCCTTAACCAGGGTGAAATAAAACCTATGGTTGATCATCACTGTTTTTGTTTGTTTTCAAGACTCCTTAAGGAAGGCTTACCAAGCATTCTCCCTCCACAGAAAGTGCAGTCCAAGGACTGGTGTTTTTTGAACCCTATGGACTTTCACATTGGAAATAACATGTTAGTGGTAGACACACCACTAAAATTCAAGTAATAGAAAGTAAAAGTAAATCAAAACAAAGAAATCAGCTGTCGGTAGCAGAATCAGGACTAGAATAAGACAAAGGAGGTGCCTACAGCCCAAAAATTAAGGAGTCATTCACTTTCCATGGCCAGGTCTGTTCCTCCAGGACTCTTGAGAATGAGTGGCCCCTAAATCATAAGGATTAATGCTTCTGAATTTGTTAAAGCCTATTTATTCAACACTGAAATGCTTCCCATATTTTATTTTTTCCTTCTACCAGACAATTACTAATAGAAATAAACTGCATTTTCTTGTATTTTTCAGAAGTATGAGTTCAGAGGCTCTAGATAAAAGTGTGTTGTCCTAAGATATCAACTCCAATTTCTGATCACAGTTTCTAGAACCCCATAATGAAGGATTCATCTGTTTGGGTCCTGGAAGTATGTCAAGCTTGGTGAATCCCCTGTTAAAACGATAGCACACCAGGAGGAAGAACATTTTGAACTGCTACAAAACAACTTTTTGTTTTAGTTTCCAGTGGAATCCATGGGAATGAGATGGAGAAAGGTATTAATTGGAGGATTATCTGATGATGGAGGGAAGAAGGATTCTCCTAGACCAGCTCCATCCTGTAATCTTTGGCCTCAACAAACACCCAGGTTAAGTCCACCTGTAGGTCCTGTTTAATTTAGCTTGCCTAATTTGGCCTAAAACATGTTTCACTCTGCCAAGAGTTTACAATTTGGCTTACAAAATCAGTTATTTAAGTGACTCTTGGCCAAATCAGAACTGAGTGTCTTTCTGTTGTCCTGATATATGTAAGGAAACTGGGGACTGACCTGTGTTCAAGTCCTGGTTCTGCAGGGTAACTTTTGTATGACAAGTTAATTTTACTTCTAGAGATATGTCCTCATTTGTAAAATGATGACAACATGACCTACTTTGAAGATTAGAAATAACATAAATTAAGCACCTAGCATCTAATACATAGTAGGTTCCAAATAAATTATACCTGGTGTACATGAATATTTTCAACACGTAGTGAGTAATCCAAAATTTTTGTTTTAATTCATTAGGTCCCAAGTTTTTATTTCTGCAAATATTTCAACAGCATTGATACAAGGGCATTAAAATAGGCTGGAAATCATATCTAGAGCTTATATATTATATTAATTAGGTAATTAACACTTTAATATAATAATATAATTGTATTGTGATATAATTATATTCTTTTTTAAATTTTATTTTATTTTATTTTATTTTTTTCACCTTTCATACATTTGATTCAAGTGAGTTATGCACTTCCATTTTTACCCCAAATACAAATTGCAGAATCACATCAGTTACACATTCACAATGTTTACTGAGCAGGGGGAAAGAGCATGAGGAAAAGATTAACATTAAAATTATATTCTTATCATTACATAAGTATTTACTATATTTAAGCTGTTATATATGCTGTGGGACAATGGGCCAAACTGGGGTAAGTTGAATCTTTTTTTAATTTTTCAAATTAATTATACATGACAGAAGAATATATTTTGACATATAGTACACATATGGAGCACAATTTCTCCTTCCTCTGGCTGAACATGGTGCAGAGGTATACCGGTAATGTAATCATACATGTATATAAGGTAATAATGTCCATCTCATTCCACCATACTTCCCAATCCCAAATCCCATCCCTTTCCCTCACTCCCCTCTGCACAATCCAAAGTTCCTTTGTTCTTCCCTTAACCCCAGCCCCATTATGGATTAGCATCTGCTTATTAGAGAAAACATTCCACCTTTGGTTTTTTGGGCGTGGCTTATTCACTTAGCATGATATTCTCCAGCTCCATCCATTTACCTTCAAATGCCATAATTTCATTCTTCTTTAAGGCTGAGTAATATTCCATTGTGTGTATGTACCACATTTTCTTTATCCATTCATCTGTTGAAGGGCATCTAGGTTGGTTCCACAGTTCAGCTATTGTGAATTGAGCTGCTGTAAACATTGATGTGGCTGCATCACTGTAGTATGCTGATTATAAGTCCTTTGGATATAAACCATGGAGTGGGATAACTAGATCAAATGGTGGTTCCATTCCAAGTTTTCTGAGGAACTCCATACTACTTTCCAGAGTAGATACACCAATTTGCAATCCCACCAGCAATGTATGGATGAACCTTTTCTCTCATGTCCTCACTAACTTATTATTGCTTGTGTTCTTGATAATTGCCATTCTGACTGGAGTGAGATGAAATCCAGAGTAGTTTTGATTTACATTTCTTTAATTGCTGGAGATGATGAACATTTTTTCATATGTTTGTTGATCAATTGTATTTTTTCTTGAAGTGTCTCTTCAGTTGCTTAGCCCATTTATTGATTGGGTTATTTGGGGGGTTTTTGGTGTTAAGTTTTTTGAATTCTTTATATATCCTTGAGATTAGTGGTTTATCTGAGATGTGTGTGGTAAAAATTTTCTCTGGTTTTGTAGGCTCTCTCTTCACATTATTGATTGTTCCCTTTGCTAAGAAGAAAGCTTTTTAGTTCAAATACATCCCATTTATTGATTCTTAATTTTACTTCTTCCACTTTAGGAGTCTTTTTAAGGAAGTCAGGTCCTAAGCAGATATGATAAAGATTTGGACCTATATTTTCTTCTATTAGGAACAGGGTCTCTGTTCTAGTGCCTAAGTCTTTGATCCACTTTGAGTTAATTTTTGTGCAGGGTGAGAGAAAGAGATTTAATTTCACTTTGCTGCATATGGACTTCCAGTTTTCCCAGCACCATTTGTTGTATAGGCTATCTTTTCTCCAAAGTATGTTTTTGGCACCTTTGTCTGAGATTACTGTATTCATGTGAGTTTATCTCTGTATCTTTTATTCTGTACCATTGGTCTACATGTCTATTTTGGTGCCAATATCATGCTGTTTTATTATAGCTCCATAGCATAGCTTAAGATCTGGTATTGTGATGCCTCCTGCTTCACTCTTCTTGCTCAGGATTGGTTTGGCTCTTCTGGGTCTTTTATTTTTCCAAATGAATTTCATGGTCACTTTTTCTAGTTCTATGAAGAATGTCTGCCAAACAATTTAAGGTCCAATCAATCATTTTCCCCCATTTCCCCTAACTCTCAGGCTTATTTTCTTTCTACTGCTTCCACACACACTAAGCTCTTTGACCACTTTACCTTCATTGAGACAATGAATGATATCAACATTATCATATCATGTATTACATAGTATTCTTTAGTTTACAAAGGGGTTTTCCATATGTTAACTCATTTGACCTTAGATTTTATAATCTGTATTTTTTTAGATGAGAAAATTGAGAGCCAGAAAATTTAGATAACTTGCCAAAGTCACAAGTGGAGTTAGGCCTAAATTTTAAACCTGACTTCAGAGATTTCCACAGCCACTCATAACTTTGGCTGCCCATTTGAATCATCCGGGTGTTATAAAAATCTATCCATGTAAGGGTTCCATTCCAGAACAATTAAGTCAAAACAGCATTGGCCTGAGTGTTGGGATGCTTTACAACTCCCCCAGGTGATTGTTATGCCAAACTACACCAGTTCCAACGAAAGTCCTGACTATGCTAAAGAAATCTTCCTCAATAAAGCTAAACCATCTAATCATCATTTCTAGATCTCTTGTTGTGTTCATTAGCAATTCTAGTAGTTAGCATAATTAGAATTCAGAGAGTGTCAATTCTAGAAGAAACTTCATATCATCAATTCCTAAGGTTCCAAAACTTGGGTCTGAGAATATATTCTTTCCAGGACTGATCTGCAGGGAAATGAGAGGAAAAAAAAAAATACTGCAAATGCAAGCTCAGTTTTTTACTTTATTATAAGATTTTTCTGTTCAATGTCTCTTCTTTTATAAAATCGTGGTAATAGTTGTTTTATTAATGTCTGCATTTGGAAATATAAAGTTGTCACATCCCTTTAATATATATCAAATAATTTTTGGAAATTTTGATGATCTGTGAAATTCAAAATTTCTAGAAGCTACTGATTTTTCCCACTTTTTTTTTGTTTTTATAGCCAAAGCTATCAAGGCCCTATGAGAAGAAGAGTTGAGTCAAGTTCTACCTAGTGTAATTATGTCAATGTTTTGAAACTTAAGAATAACACATTATTCTTAAGAATAACACATCAGAGCCTATATATTAAAAAAATAAAAAAATAAAGAAATCTTTAAAACAACAACAAAGATGATGTTAAAACGACTGACACATTAGCAGTGACCTCTCAACAATATTGGAAGCCAAAAGACAATGGATATATATATTCAATATGCTGGAAAAATAACAGCCAAACTAACATTTAATAACCAGCAAGGAAATCCTGCAAAAATAAAATCTAAAGGAAAATATTGACAACAAAAACATTATCAGAGTATTTAATCTTTTCTTGGTCAATGTCCCTTTGGCACTCTGATAAGGTCTATAAAGACTTTCTCAGAAAAAGGATATTTAATTATTTTTACATAAAATACTGTTTTATACAATAAAGTACATAAAATTATAAATGAATCCAATATTATTCACATATAAAATAATTTAAACCAAATTTGTGATACAGTGATATATGTTTACTAGTATTCTAAATAGGAAGATAGACATAATTTCTCAGTAGTTAAACTACAGTAATTTCTAATTATAAAATGCTTGTAAAGTGTATCTTCTCAAGTTTGGTAAAAGAAAAAAAACTGCCATGTTCTCTTAAGCTGGAAGAAACTGGAAGGAAGCAGTCTATGTGAAAACCAATACCTCACTAAGGTGCTATTGGCTTGGTTATGCCCACTCAAGAGTCAGGGGCTGGATCAACTGCATTATGAAGTAAATGGTACAGATTTTAATAAAGAAAATAATAATGAACAGTCAATGTTTGCTGCATAAAAGTATTATGTGGTTTAGGTGACTGTGTTCCATCTCTATTTTATAAATACTTTGACAAAATAAAGGCATCTATCAACATTTCCCTTTGAAAATATCTTAGAAAGCTAAGCTTTAAATGCCCTCTGCTTCCTTTTATCTGATTTAAAGAAAATAAGATTCTGCCTTTGATTTTCAAATGATTTTTTATTTGAATAAACCTATATCTTTCTAAAGCAGTTGGGTTTCAATCATAAGGATCTAATTTTTAAGTTATTGATGCAACTTCTGAGAAAGCAGGTTGTTGATGTTCTTGCTCAGATAACACAGGCAGGGGATATATATATATATATATATATACATACATACATAAATACACACACACACATACACACACACACACACGATCATGGCAAAGAGATACCTATTATTTAAAGTACTCCATTATACAGAACATCCCCAACCTCTTGTAATTGCCTATCTATGTGCTTTATTTAGCTCTAGGATACTTCCTATCAGCACAGACATTAACAGAAAAAAAAAAATGGATGTTTGTACGAGTAGCTGAGGATGTTGAATAATTTGAAAAGCTTTTAAAGCTTTGAAATATTGAGTTTATTATTTTGTCAGAAACAGAAATTGAAATCCCAGCTGCTTGTGCTTTTATATGGAGCTTCTGCCCTTGCTCAATGACAGGACCAATGTCATCATCACTCATGGTGCATCTTTCAGGACTGGCATTTTCTCCTGGTACTCCTTGACTAGCTCATCTTTTCCCTTGGATGAAGCCTCATTCAGTGAAATAATAGACTTCCCAATTTTCCTGGTGTAGATCTACAATGTTCTTTCATCCCCCCCACTTTTCAGGTGCTTTATCCAGGTGGCAGAAAATCAACATGAGAAACAGAAATACAGTCCCTTGACTTCTTGTTTTATTTCCTCAATCCAACCACTGAAACTTTTTGGAGCCGTGTAAAACCAATATTGAAATGTCCAAATTGTAGCCTCCAAAGTATAGTTTTGCCAGGAAGCAGAGCAAAAATTAAATTGGCTCTGAATCCTTCAAGAAGGAGCCCCAGCTGTATTTCTGTTGTTCACGGTGCCTTCTGATGGTTCCAACTAGGGAGGCTTCCCCTTGCAGTAGAAGTATGCAGCCTTCTTCTATGGCTTCCTTAACCCAGTGGAACCTGCCAGAAAGGAAGAGAGAATGAATTTCATGTCCAGGCTTCCTAAAAAAATTTGAGTTGTTTCAGATCAAGCTACCAAATCCTTATAACAGAATTAATATTTTTATTCCTTAAATTTTACCTGACTTGTGAGATTTGAATTTATTATTAAGGTTTGAACAATCAGAACCACATGCCTAGATTCTATTAAATGATTTATTCTCCATTCTATTTTATCTTTGAATAATGCATAGCTAATAATCTAGGGGTATGTACCCACAGAGATTTATAAAGAAATTAATGCTGAAATACTCAGATGCACTTCAGAATGTATGCCCTTTTATGAGAAGAAAGATTTGTAACAATTATTTTGTTCACCCACCCACCTTGTTCTCCTTAGGATGCCTTTCTATTCAGCAATGGCATTAGGCAGCACCAGGGTGGCAACACTGTGGGTTATCTACATTGAGGCTGATCAAAGTTAATGGAAAATATAAAAAGTTCTGTCTCACAGAGAGGTTTTGAGCAGGCAGCCTCAATGTTGCCCTTGTTGTTCATGATGAGTTGTTTGTCTCCTCATCTCCTCCTTTCCCTGTCACTCCAGGTTTTCCCAAGATAAGTTCTAGCTGGGTCACCTGTTGCTCCACTGCTAATTACCATTTACTTCATTTGCATGTTAGGAGCTTCTCATCACCAGGCAACTAAAAGTGGCACTTGCACAGTCAGGGGCACAAGCATTCCTCCAGTGTTCTTGCCCCCCCCCCACATTGCTATCCTGGCAATGAGAAGTACTCTGATCCGCAGAATCTTCTCTACATCATCAGTTTCTCTACGTGGTTTCAGAGACTGTATGTTTTCCCCAAAATTTAGCAAATAATTTATTTCTTCTAATGAATCTTGACATGTTTTCCTCCTCCACTAGATTACCCTTTCAATCTGGTGCAGTCAATATATTTCAAAATCAGCAGAAACAAAATGTCTAAGCACATAGACTCACACACAAACACCCACCCACCTGTTCTTGGGTCACTGCCAAAGAATGTGTGCCCTTTGTAGGAGGAAAAACAAAAGTCCTTACTGAATATTTATTTTCTGGACATTTTCCCTTGAAAAGGAGACAGACTGCTACCATTCTAGGGAGATATTTAGTAATGGGATATAATCCATGAAAACACCTAGATACATAGGGCTACTATACGTGGACCTCCTTTTCTTTTCATCTATACCCTTACTGTCTTAGTGATTCCATTAGTTCACCCATCTTTAAATTCTGTCTCTGTAATAAAGATTCTCATATTCATGTATGCATCCTGGACTATTCCCTTGAATTCAAGACTCATAAATTTACCTGTTTACTTGACATCTATATTTGGGTAGCAAGTCCAAGTCCCAATGTGGGGCTGGGGATATATTTCACTGGCAGTGCCCTTTCCTAGCAAGGCCCTGGATTCCAATCCTGGCATCACACACACACACACACACACACACACACACACACCACACTGACACACATCTACATGTGTCTCAACACAAATATGTTCAAAGAAATTGAGCTCCAAACTTGTTCTTCCCATATCAATTAATGGCAACACCTTTTTCTAGTTTCTCATGCAAAATTTTTGTACTCACCTTCAATTTCTCTCTTTCTCTCATCACTGCAGCATCAAATCACTTAGTAAATCCCATTGGCTTTATTTTCAAAATATATCCCAAATCCAAATACTTCTTTAATCTTCTTTAATCTGGCCCACATCACCATCATCCTTTGCCAGGATTATTTCAATTGGTTCCTACTCTTGAACCTCTTTTGTTGCACATAATGTATTTTCAACAAATATGCTGGCCTCTTAACGCTGAAAGTTAAACCTGACCTACATCCTTCAGTGAATTCCCACATCACTCAAAACAAAATCCAAAGCCCTTACGTGGTTAATAAAGGTCTTGAAGGATTCACTATCTAACTTCATCTTTTCTACACTCTTGTTTTCGCTCAATTCATCCCTGCCAGGCCACATTTCTCTTCAGGCTTTGAGTTTGCTATCCCCCCTTTTTTGGGAAAATCTTTCTACCAGGTATCTACATGGCTGGTTCCATTGTCTCCTTTGGGCTTTTACTAAAAAGAGAAGAAAGGAGAGGAAACTAAGAAAGGGAAGAGGAAGTGAGAAAAACATTGTGTATGTATGTATGTATGTATATATATATTTGTTTGTTTAATATAATCAGGCAGTTACATCATAGTCTAGGAGAATATTAGTAATATGCAAAAAAAACAGAACCAAAAGAGACATAGATATCTTGGAGAGTGATATCTAGGAGAATGAACAGAAATGAGTTATAGGCAGTTTCCCCCGCTAAGACTTTATCACCAAGGCCAAGTTCCTTTCCTGTCTAGATGAGGAGCATGAACTTGAACTCCACCTAGGCAGCCTGTCCATAGTTTTGACTACATTCTGCCTGGGTAAGTCTTTTCCTAGGTTGGAACTGTAGACAATCAAACAAAGTCATGATCACCAACAAGAGCGAAAAAATTAGGGTAAGTGTTGGAATACTAAAAAGACTCAGGAGGGTTTAAAATATTTTTCCAAAGAAACATTTAAAAGACAAAGGGGGAAAAGACCTTTTCTAATGTAAAAGTAGTAGCTGTAGAAATATTTATTAGTTCACAGAATTCTGCTTTCTTTGTAAGAAAGTTATTCCAGAATGAAATCCAAGTTCTTATTCTCTTCCTCTTCATAGATCCTAACTCAGGATATCCTGGAATTGAAGCAGGCCAGAAGAACATCACTTCTATTCAAATATTTATCTTAGTAGAGTGTCCTTAGATGGAATCATTCAAATATGTTTCAAAATTGTTTGAAAATAGATAGACATAATCATAAACATATATAGTCCCAAAATCTTATTCATTTGTTTGTATTTATTTTTGTAAGAAGGAGCCAGTTGAGAATGAACATTTCCATTATCAAAGCTCTAGAAGCTACTCTTTCAAATGATGTTAGCAATTTTTTATTGTGCAATAACAACTAGAATTTATATTTGAGGAAGGTCATTTGGGCACATGCGTTTAGCTCCATAAATAAAAGCATACACCCATTTCTGCTGAGAAGACTGCTTTAAACCAGATATTAAAGGTACAGTTTGGTAATATAAACTAGGTCTATGATCATATCTTTAACACTTTTATCCTTTTTACTTACCTAGATATCCTATCTACCAAAAAAAGGCCCTGTGGTATCCTTGTGAGATGTGTTTGAACATACCTAGATGTGCCCACATGAACAGTATGTGATAAAACAACCCATCAAAGTGGTAAGATGAGACTAGTTGGTGGCAGGAAAGATAGGCAGTGAATCTGGCATGTCTTTACCTAGTGTTGGTATCTGGATATAAAACACAGTAGTAGATTTGCCTTAGCCTATTCTCTGCTAATCTTCTAAACCCTTCCAAAAATAGCATACTTCTGACGTAATGTCTTGATGTTAAATATTTCATTTGCCTTATCCTGTGCCTTGGGGTCCAGATCACACTCCGTAAACAAGTGAAACTTCCCCCTAGAGAAAAATCTGTCTGCTCGGGCATTCATCTGAAGAAAGAGAGTGGAGGAAGGACTGATGTTCTCCTGGGGATGCAAGCACAAGAGTCTGAATACCAAAAACTTCTGGTCAAAGGCATCCTCCTTGGGAGGAAGTTGGCTTAGTTCTGTACAGAACATTGTGCCCCATCAATATCAAGTAAAGAATGCTATAAAGGAGCGTTTCCAAGGGCTCTAGAAAGAGTGCTGTCTATATTCAATTCTAAGTTTTCCTTTCTGCTTTGTAGTTATCTTTTCAGGTGATAAATAACCAGAGCCAAATTTTATAGTATTTAACTTTACTTGGAAATTCCTAGAAAATAACTTGGAAGGAGAAGCCAATTAGAAGATGGTGGGGTGGGGGGATGGAGAAATTTCCAAAGTTAACCAGATGGCACCTCAGAATTAGGGAAGGATTTCTTTTGAAGGCTGTAAAACCCTTGGAAATATGGGGCACCTTTAATTAGGTAAAGGTTACTGGGTTTATAGTCCTGAAATCTACAGCTTCCATTTATTAGAAGAGAGACAATATCCAGCAATGATTTTTTTTTCTCTGATACAGAGCACTATCCTAGGGACAAGGTCACTGGAAGGACATAGTGTCTAGCTTTGGTGATTAGTGAAAAATCAAGAGTCGCTTTTACTTCAATTTAAACAGATAGTTTATAAGCATAACCCAAATGTTAAAGCCACAGCAGTATCATTGAAGAGTAGCAAAACAGTGTTTCTGTGCTTCTTTCCTCCCTAATGCCAGAGCCTGGCCACCCTGACTGCCTCTCCACAGTATTCCTCCAGGAATGCACTCTAGGCTCCTTAACCTTCCTCTAGGAAAGGTTCTGTATTTTTTAATCTTACCAGAGCTTCTAATGTGTCAGTGGCCCCAATTTTCAACTTTCAGGCTCCTCTTCAGTCCAAATGTAAGCCTGTTGTTTCCGTGCCTTGGGGTCCAGATCACACTCCGTAAACAAGTGAAACTTGTTGTTTCAAAACTTGTTTCAAAAGCATCCCAAGTCCATTCCCGGCTCTCCTCTGCCACATAGCCTTGCCTCTGCACTCCTGAAAGATTTTATTATAAAATTTTTGGAGGGTCTTTTTTTTTTCTCTCTCTCTCTTTCTTTTTTAAAACTTCATCTTAATTGAAGTTGTCTCCTTCCAAGAACAATCCATGACTCTGCAAGGGACATTCTAGAGAACTTATGGAGGACCAGAGGTAATTTAAAATTACCTCTGCAATCTGACTCCAACATGACTTCCTTGGCTTTCTTGAGAACATAGCTCCCTCTTCCAGGTGAGCCTTTGCTATTCAGCATCTTGGGGATCCACCACCCAGCCCTTAACCTCCAGTAAAGTTAGGTTCCTACAATCCTGGGACTGAGGACAGTTTTATTGGGGTCAAATATATAGAGTTGACACATTTTGACTTCATGTCTCAAACTATCTGACTATTGTTTTATTGCCTGGTCTTAGAAATCATTAAAGAATGCTGTTCTTGGGGAAAGACTTTTGGAAATGCAATGTTCTGCCTCCTAACCCTATTCCCCTTTCCTGCAAAGCTACCCTTCCTACTAAATTTACCTATCTTCTTGGGCTGCAACTCACACCTCTGCCTTAAGAAATACAAACATTTTCCCTGACTAAACTTCTCTCTTACTTTGGACTATTTAAAAAGGAGAGTGGTAGATGATGCAAGTACTCTTCAACCCTCTGATGCCAGAAGAATACACTAGTGTGGATGGGGTTAACCCCTCTGGTTATATGGCAGAATCTTCAAAATTTGAATCCACTGGTGAACAGGTGAACTAAAAAAAGCAGAAGAGGTACATAGGTCTGACAAACACTGATGGATGATAGATGTTAAAATGTACTAGTCCTTATAAATAAACAGTGCACTGTACTGTTTAGAAATTACATAAATATAACATTTTGTAAATGGACACAACTACATTTACAGATGTACAAGTAACTTATGCAAAGTAAAATTATGTTCTTTTTGTTGGTAGGGACAGTCACTTAAGTCCTGGGAAATCCAGAGAACAAACTCCTAAATAATTTCAAAGATTTTTGCTGTACCTTGAAACAGAATTATCTAATGGTAGTAGCAGTTGTAGAGTTTTGCCAATGAGACTAGAAGTTCCCAGAAGCAAAGAGTTTCAATCCCTGTGAATTTCCTGTAAATCACATCAGAACCATGTTTTTTTTGTTCTAATTAGAAAAGTACATAACAGTCATAGTAAGACATTTTGAAAATGAATAAAACAAAAATAACTTGCAACTTCAAAATCTAGTGATAACTACTTTAAATATTGTATTTCATTCCACGTATTTTGCCTATTATCTTATTGATGCATGTTTTCCATATTTTCACATTTCTGAAACAGATTTATCCTATATTGATGGCTTGTTAAAACAATAATTTGAAGTGTTTTTCTCTTTCTTAAAACCAGGCATATGAAATAATGACATATTTTAAAATTAATAATCACAGATTAGACGAAATACAGAATAGCTATAAAATAGGCATTTGTGAAACTAGTTATATTTAGGAGGATCCATCATGGTTCTCTGTTATTACTATTTTGCATTCAAAGGAAAATATCTAGCAATCAAAATCTTCATTCCATTTTCTCAAAGAACATCAATTTATAACTCCAATTTACTTATTAAAATCTTCTTTCCCCTTCCATGCTTCCAAACCCATTTCTCATCCCCTCTTCATATTTGTTTCTTTCTGTCAGTCTTCCTCAATTCTCCTTTCTTTAGCCTGGACCATTTATCTTGAAATTATTTCCTAAGAGAGTGAAACTGGCCATTTCTGTTGCACTTCTGTTTTGCATTACAAAGACCCAGAAGCTCAGCACTCAGGATTTCCACTAGCAGCCTGATTAGGGAAAGAAAAAAAAATGGGTGAATTTTTTCATCAGGTGAATGAAAAAGGAAAATACATTAACTATTATTCTCCTTAAGAAAACAAATACACAGAGGCAGAGATGTATATATACTAAAAGCCTTCTTTTAAGTGTAAAGAAATACTTAGTCTTATAGAACTTATTACTTGGAAGTAGTTGAAACAAACAAAAGAAATGAAAACGCTGTTTTGTTTATAAGGGTTCTCATTTCCTTTAATTCTCTCTTGTACTTAGCTTATGATCAGGAAATATAAATTGATAACATGTGCCCTTTTTTAAATATGTGATTCTTCTATGTAAACAACACATGAGAGTGTGTTATAGCTTTACTTTTCTCACATATCCACATCTGAACAGAACCTGCCCATTATTCCCTGAGTGCCTTCTATAGATGCCACTTTAACAGAAGCAGCTTCTCAGAGGAGCTAGTCAACTTGCATCAGATTTGATTTGTGCCTCTCACCTTTTCCTAAATGTTTTCTCAGGGGACCATCTTTTGATGCAATAAGAAAGATATGGTTCAAAATATTCACAAATGTCAACGCTAAGGCTTCTGATCACATTAAGGTTCAAAGGTCTGATGTCAACTCCTTCCAAGGGACGGGTCTCGATGAGGTCAGGAGCACCAAAAGGGATAAAGAAAAGAAAGACCAAGAGGAGTGAACAGCCACATCTACTGCCTTTATCTTTAGACTCCAGCCAACCTTTGACCTGATTCACAAAGAATTCCCCATAAAATGTGACTGGCTTCCATGCCACGACTTTATTCCTTCAAAATGGAAATTACAAGGGTTTCAAACGGTTTAAACACAGCCTGGATTTCAGATTCAATAGAAAACAGGAGAATCCTCCTACATATCTGTTCCTCAAATTATAGTAAGTAAACAGAAAAATCGGCAGGCGTGACCCTCCCATTCCCTTTCCTGACCTTTTTTCTTCGGATATTTTATTTTGGAAAGAAACAACGGAGGGGAGTGACTAGAAAAAGAGAGACATTAGGAAGAGAGGAGGAGAGAAAAACTTAGTGTAGATGCATACCAGCCAAATCAGTGACCAGACATGTTCTAAGCAAAAAGGGAACGAGCAGGGTGTAGCATTGTGTGAGTACTATCTACTTACGCAATAGTTCATTCATTCTCCCTAGCCTTCTCTATCCAGGTGAGCACCAAGAGGTTGGCACCGAGCCCCACATGGCACTCTTTTTAAAGCTAAAAAGCAGGAAGGCAAGACAAAGAAGGGAGAAAAAATACCTAACTCCAGACTCCTGATGAACACATTTCACCAGCAAAGTCACTGGTATTCTCCAACATTTGGGCTGGAAAGCAGCTTTTCTTATAATCTCTTTGACTAACTTGAATCTAATAATTGCTGGAGAGCAATTGTGATTATCATTAGAACCTGGAGTCTCCTTCTGCCCCTTAGCAAGGTCCCAAATTCCTTGATGTGCTCCTTGAGAGTCTGCTCCATTTGTTGACCGTCAACCTCAAAATCACACCCAACCAAACTGCCTGACAGTTTGGTCACCAGTTCTGCCATTAATGCTAGTGCCACGACCCTAAAAGTGTTACAGCTCTGGCCTCTTACTGTCACCTGCCTGCCTCTCCCTCAGAGTCTGGGAGACCTTCTTCCAAGGCTGGGTGGAGTTTGTGTACTTTTATATGAACTCTCTAAATGATAGCGGCCTGTTTTAATCCACATTTGAGGAAATTGGGGCAAATTTAATTAGGGCTACATAGGATTGTATTTAAGTTTTACGACCCCGTCTCATAATCAAAACTGTACTGCCAAGATGGTGAGAGAGCATTCTAAGAGACAGCAAGTGCCCAATCCAATCAGAATAGTCTAGAGCATGATTCTGCTGCCATGTCTGGATTTCTCCTGGTGAGGTGAGCAGGACCTTTTTGAGGAGCCCACAACTGATCCTTACATATTGACAGGTGGTGGGTAAAGAAATTCAAAATATTCATCTTTATGTAGAATGAATTACATCTTATAATAAAAGTGAGTGATGCATTCATAATTTGGTATAGAAATTACCTTATGGTTTATTCTTCCTCTAGAACAGAATCATCAACAAAATTATAAAATGGTAATTTTCCTTGTGCCCCTCACTTAATTGGTCTTTGTTGTTCCTGCTGCGAGATTCCCAACTCCAGGAGAACAGCCCTTTGTGTTCCAGAATGTATGTAAGGTTGTGTCCACACGGGATCATTCCCACTCCAGGATTGGTTTAGACATCTAGGCCAGGGTCCCAGTCATAAATGCCTTCTGGGGCCTTAGAAGGAGCAGAGATGAATGCAGTGTTCAGTACACTCAAGAAAGGGTAAGGTGCATGGTGATCTAGAACAAGGAGCTTCTTAAAAGGGATCTTCAGTTTCCACCTAACTCTGACCAATTATTTCTAGGGAGGTAGGTCCAGTATTGGCAGTCATCCAATTAAGACAGAAATCTGGAAATACGGATGACACTATGATCTAAACGTTGTCGTTCCCCACCACCACCACAAAATTCCTAATCCCCAATGTGGTGATAGTAAAATTTGGGGCCTTCGGGGTAACTAGGTCATGAGGGCATCAAGAATGGAATTAC
Organism: Callospermophilus lateralis; assembly: GCF_048772815.1. Taxonomy (NCBI): domain Eukaryota; kingdom Metazoa; phylum Chordata; class Mammalia; order Rodentia; family Sciuridae; genus Callospermophilus; species Callospermophilus lateralis. Next base: position 32,391,950 of record NC_135319.1, on the reverse strand, counting down.
TATTTTTATGAAAAAAAAAAACAAGGGAACTTATTAACTTCTGCCATGGAAAGAACAGGCACTCATCAGACATTGAATCTCCTGGTGCCTTTTTTTTTTTTTTATTGGTCGTTCAAAACATTACAAAGCTCATGACATAACCTCTTTCATACATTTGACTCAAGTGGGTTATGAACTCCCATTTTTATCCCAGATACAAATTGCAGAATCACATCGGTTACACACTCACATTTTTACATAACAGCATATTAGTGACTGTTGTATTCTGCTGCCTTTCCTATCCCCTACTACCCCCCTCCCCTCCCCTTCCATCTTCCCTCTCTACCTCATCTGCAGTTGTTCAATTCTCTCCCTTGTTTCCCCCGCCCCTTTCCCCTCACAACCTCTTATATGTAATTTTGGGTAACATTGAGGGTCTCCTACCATTTCCATATGATTTCCCTTCTCCTCCTTTCTCTCCCCACACTCGTCTCTGTTTAATGTTAATCTTTTCCTCATGCTCTTCCTCCCTGTTCTGTTCTTAGTTGCTCTCTTTATATCAAAGAAGACATTTGGCATTTGTTTTTTAAGGATTGGCTAGCTTCACTAAGCATAATCTGCTCTAATGCCATCCATTTCCCTGCGAATTCCATGATTTTGTCATTTTTTTAGTACTGCGTAATACTCCATTGTGTATAAATGCCACATTTTTTTATCCTTTCATCTATTAAAGGGCATCTAGTTTGGTTCCACAGTCTAGCTATTGTGAATTGTGCCGCTATGATCATTGATGTGGCAGTATCCCTATAGTACGCTCTTTTAAGATACTCAGGGAATAGTCCGAGAAGGGCGATAGCTGGGTCAAATGGTGGTTCCATTCCCAGCTTTCCCAGGAATCTCCACACTGCTTTCCATATTGGCCTCACCAATTTGCAGTCCCACCAGCAGTGTACAAGTGTACCCTTTTCCCCACATCCTCACCAACACTTATTGTTGTTTGACTTCATAATGGCTGCCAATCTTACTGGAGTGAGATGGTATCTAAGGGTGATTTTGATTTGCATTTCTCTGACTGCTAGAGATGGTGAGCATTTTTTCCTGTACTTGTTGATTGATTGTATGTCCTCCTCTGAGAAGTGTCTGTTCAGGTCCTTGGCCCATTTGTTGATTGGGTTATTTGTTATCTTATTGTTTAATTTTTTTAGTTCTTTGTATATTCTGGATATTAGGGCTCTATCTGAAGTGTGAGGGGTAAAAATTTGTTCCCAGAATGTAGGCTCCCTATTTACCTCTCTTATTGTTTCTCTTGCTGAGAAAAAACTTTTTAGTTTAAGTAAGTCCCATTTGTTTATTTTTGTTATTAACTCTTGGGCTATGGGCGTCCTATTAAGGAATTTGGAGCCCAACCCCACAGTATGTAGATCGTAGCCAACTTTTTCTTCTATCAGACACAGTGTCTCTGATTTGATATCTAGCTCCTTGATCCATTTTGAGTTAACTTTTGTGCATGGCGAGAGAAAGGGATTCAGTTTCATTTTGTTGCATATGGATTTCCAGTTTTCCCAGCACCATTTGTTGAAGATGCTATCCTTCCTCCATTGCATGGTTTTAGCCCCTTTATCAAATATAAGAAAGTTGTAATTTTGTGGATTGGTCTCTGTGTCCTCTATTCTCTACCATTGGTCCACCTGCCTGTTTTGGTACCAGTACCATGCTGTTTTTGTTACTATTGCTCTGTACTACAGTTTGAAATCTGGTATCGCTATACCGCCAGATTCACACTTCCTGCATAGAATTGCTTTTGCTATTCTGGGTCTTTTGTTTTTCCATATGAATTTCATGATTGCTTTATCTATTTCTACAAGAAATGCCATTGGGATTTTTATTGGCATCGCATTAAACCTGTAGAGAACTCTGGGCAATATAACCATTTTGATGATGTTAGTTCTGCCTATCAATGAACAGGGTACATTTTTCCATCTTCTAAGATCTTCTTCTATCTCTCTCTTTAGGGTTCTGTAGTTTTCATTGTATAAATATTTTACCTCTTTTGTTAGATTGATTCCCAAGTATCTTATTTTCTTTGAGGATATTGTGAATGGAGTGGTTTTCCTCATTTCCATTTCAGAAGTTTTGTTGCTGATATACAGGAATGCCTTTGATTTATGCGTGTTGATTTTATGTCCTGCCACTTTGCTGAATTCATTTATTAACTCTAGCAGTTTCTTTGTAGACCCTTTTGTGTCTGTTAAATATATTATCATGTCGTCCGCAAATAGCGATAATTTATGTTCTTCTTTTCCTATTTTTATGCCTTTAATTTCTTTTGTCTGTCTAATTGCTCTGGCTAGTATTTCAAGAACTAAATTGAATAGAAGTGGTAATAGAGGGCATCCCTATCTTGTTCCAGATTTTAGAGGGAATGCCTTCAGTTTTTCTCCATTTAGGATGATGCTAGCCTGAGGCTTAGCATATATAGCTTTTACAATATTGAGGTAAGTTCCTGTTTCCCTAGTTTTTCTAGTGTTTTGAACATAAAGGGATGCTGTACTTTGTCGAATGCTTTTTCTGCATCTATCGAGATGATCATATGGTTCTTAACTTTAAGTCTATTGATGTGGTGAATAGTATTTATTGATTTCCATATATTGAACCAGACTTGCATCCCAGGGATGAATCCTACTTGATCATGGTGTACAATTTTTTTGATATGCTTTTGTATTCGATTTACCAGGATTTTATTGAGAATTTTTGCATTCAACTTCATTAGAGATATTGGTCTGTAGTTTTCTTTCTTTGAAGTGTCTTTGTCTGGTTTCGGGATCAGGGTGATGTTGGCCTCATAGAATGAATTTGGAAGAGCTCCTTCTTTTTCTATTTCTTGAAATAGCTTGAAAAGTATTGGTATTAATTCTTCTTTGAAGGTTTTGTAAAACTCCGCTGTATACCCATCCAGTCCAGGGCTTTTCTTGGTTGGTAGTCTTTTGATGGCTTCTTCTATTTCTTCCTTTGTTATTGGTCTGTTTAAATTATGTGTGTCTTCCTGACTCAATCTGGGCAGATCTTATGACTTAAGAAATTTATTGATATCTTCACTATCTTCTATTTTATTGGAATATAGGGTTTCAAAATACTTTCTAATTATCTTCTGTATTTCTGTAGTGTCTGTTGTGATATTGCCTTTTTCATCCCATATGTTAGTAATTTGTGTTCTCTCTCTTCTTCTCTTCATTAGCATGGCTAAGGGCCTGTCGATCTTATTTATTTTTTCAAAGAACCAACTTTTAGTTTTATCAATTTTTTCAATGTTTTTTTTGTTTGTTTCAATTTCATTGATTTCTGCTCTGATTTTAATTATTTCTTGTCTTCTTCTACATTTGCTGTTGTTTTGCTCTTCCTTTTTTAGGTTTTTGAGGTGTAGTGTGAGTTCATTTATTTGTTGGTTTTTTCTTTTTTGAGGAAAGAATTTCAGGAAATGAATTTCCCTCTTAAAACTGCTTTCATTGTGTCCCATAGATTCTCTAGTATGTTGTGTCTGTATTGTCATTTGTCTCTAACAATTTTTTTTATCTCCTCCTTTATGTCTTCTGTAACCCATTGATCATTCAGTAACATATTGTTCATTTTCCATGTGATGTAGGATTTTTCCTCCCTTCTTTTATCATTGATTTCCAGTTTCATTCCACTATGATCAGATATGGTGCATGGTATTATCTCCACACCTTTATATTTACTAAGAGTTGCCCTATGGCATTATATAGGATCCATGTGCTGCTGAGAAGAACGAGAAGAATGTGTATCCACTTGATAATGGTTGATATATTCTATAAATGTCGGTTAAGTCTAGGTTATTGATTGTGCTATTGAGTTCTATAGTTTCTTTATTCAGCTTTTGTCTGGAGGATCTGTCTAATGGTGAGAGCGGTGTGTTGAAGTCACCCATAATTATTGTGTTGTGATCTATTTGACTCTTGAACTTGAGGAGAGTTTGTTTTATGAACATTGCAGCACCATTGTTTGGTGCATACAAATTGATAATTGTTATGTCTTGTTGGTGGATGGTTCCTTTAAACAGTATATAGTGTCCTTCTTTATCCCTTTTGATTAACTTAGGTTTGAAGTTGATTTTATTTGATATGAGTATGGCCACTCCTGCTTGCTCCCGAGGGCCATGTGAGTGGTATGATTTTTCCCAACCTTTTATCTTCAGCCTGTGTATGTCTTTTCCTATCATATGAGTCTCCTGAAGGCAGCATATTGTTGGATTTGCTTTTTTGATCCAGTTTACTAGCCTATGTCTCTTGATTGGTGAGTTTAGGCCATTAACATTTAAGGTTACAATTGAAATATGATTTGTACTTCCAGTCATGTTTATTTATTTATTTATTTTAGTTTGGCTAGTTTTTACTTTTTGGTCATTTTCCTCCCCCTTTACTGAGATACCTCCCGCTGTTGGTTTTGGGCACTATTTTTCAATTCCTTTTCTTGTAGTATTTTGCTCAAAATGCTTTGCAGTGCTGGTTTTCTGGCTGCGAATTCTTTTAGCTTTTGTTTATCGTGGAAGATTTTAATTTCGTTGTCAAATCTGATGCTTAATTTTGCTGGATACAGTATTCTTGGTTGGAATCCATTATTTTTCAGCATTTGAAATACATTGTTCCAGGATCTTCTCGCTTTCAAAGTCTGTGATGAAAAATCAGTCATTAACCTAATTGGCTTACCCCTGAATGTAATCTGCCTCCTTTCTCTCCTAGCTTTTAATATTCTCTCCTTGTTCTGTATGTTGGCTATCTTCATAATTATATGTCTTGGAGTTGGTCTATTATGGTTTTGAATGTTTGGGGTCCTGTATGCCTCCAGGATTTGTCAATCCATTCCATCTTTCATCTCTAGGAAGTTTTCTAGAATTATTTCATTTAATAGGTTGTCCATTCCTTTGGTTTAATTCTCTATGCCTTCTTCTATCCCGATGACTCTCAAATTTGTTTTTTTTAATGACATCCCATATCTCTTGAATAGATTGCTCATGGGATTTAAGCATCTTTTCTGTGTTGACTATATTCTTTTCAAGTTGATAAACTTTGTCTTCATTATCTGATGTTCTGACTTCTACTTGATCTAGTCTATTTGTAATATTCTCGTTTGAGTTTTAATTTGATTTATAGTTTCCTGCATTTCTAGGATTACTGTTTGATTTTTTTTAAGATCTCTATCTCCTGGTAAAGCTCGTTCTTTGCCATTTGAATTTGTTTGTTTAATTCATTTTCAAAATATACTTTCATTGCTTGGACTTGCTGTCTCATGTCTTCTCTAATATTCCTTTCCATCTGAGTTAGGTATGCCTTGAGTTCTTTCCCTATCCATGTTTCTGATGCTTTTAGGTCCTCCTGTAGATTTAAGTTGTCCTGTGTTGTTTGTAATCCTTTTTTCCCTTGTTTTTTTTTCATGTTGTTCATGTTACTTTCCAGCTCTATTTGATTGCTGTGTTTCTGCTCTCTCCTATAGATTTGTTTTGGTTTTGTATATGTCTGTTGTCTCTCCTTTGTGTTGGTAGACTTTGCCTGCTAAAGTGGATTCCGCTGGGAAGGAATTCCGATGGCCGAGCTCCAGTGACGTCACCTCTCTGCTATGACGGGCCCCAGGCTCCTTGCCGGGGTGTCCAAAGGTGGGGGGTGGGACTGGACTGTCTCTGGTTGGTTTCAGCTCCCGTTTGGCTACTTCATGAAGGCCTGGCTATAGACCTCTTCCTAGATTCTCTGTGCTGTACCTGCTGGGCCACACCTCGGGGTCTAGCCGTGTGGTCGCTGGCGGGCGGGCGGTCTCCAGCTGCCCAGTCGCGCAGGCAGCGGGTGGGCTGTCACCTCTCCTGGTGCCTTAATCTTGGATTGTTCAACCTCAAAAACTAAGAGAAATAAATGTTTGTTGCCTATAAGCCACCAAGTTTATGATAGTTTCTTACAGCAGCTGAACAGATTAGGAGAGATAATATAGAACATATTTTAAATTTTAAATGTTGATAAGTAGTGCACTTCTTCTTTAGCACTTTATAAGCCAACACTTTCTGAGCCAAATAAAACATATATGTGAGCCAGACATGGCTTTTACAATTCATGGTTCAGTCCTAACCAATGTTTCCCAAGGTATGCTCCGAGGACCACCTACAGCAACATTATTGTGTTTTTAGTGAAGATTTAAAGACATTACCCAAACCCTCTGAATCAGGATCCACAAATTCTGATCTGGACTTTTAAACCAGCATTTTAGATGGAAATAGGAGGGTAGGGTTTCTCAATCCATGTACCCAAACTCCAGGATTTTCACAGACTGGATGACATGAGAGATAGTCATGTTCCCATTTTACAAAGACCTTGTTAAACCTTCTAGTCTCTATGTTAGGTATTCCTCCTTCTCCTTACTATTGCCGTCATCTTGGTAATTCAGCCATTGGACATATGCTTATTGAGCTCCTACAACGTGTCAGAGACTGTTCTAGGCACTGGGCATACACACTGATGAAAGGCTTTAAAGTGCCTACTTTTTAAGAATTTTTTATTGGTTCTTTTTAGTTAAACATGTCAATAGGATTCATTTTGACAATGTTTTAAAAGCATGAAATAAAATTTGTTCTAATTCATCCCCCTGTACTTTGCCTTTTCTTTTCCTCTTTCTTCTCCTATTCCTTTACCTCTGCTCTACTGATCAATCTGCTATTTACTTACAGTTTTGTTTAAAATTGTTGTCTTTGGGTGTAAATGATAGTGATTCCCTGTGTTTTACTTGTATATGTACATAGAAACATTAGGTCTGATTCATTCCACTGTCTTTCCCTATCCTATCCCTCCTTCCTTCCTTTCATTCCCTTTTGTCTTACTCCACTGATCTTTCTTCTATTTTTTATACCCCCCTTATTTTGGATTACCTCTGGCATATCAGAGAAAACATTCAATCTTTGAAATTGGGTGTCTGGCTTATTTCACTTAGAATGATAGTCTCTAATTCCATCCATTTATCAGCAAATGCAATAGAGTCATTTTTCTTTATGGCCAAGTAATACTCCATTGTGTGTGTGTGTGTGTGTGTGTGTGTGTGTGTGTGTGATCACATTTTCTTTATCCATTCATATGTTGAAAGGAAACTAAGTTGGCTCCATGGCTTGGCTATTGTGAATTGTGGAAAGTTCAAATTTTCATGGAACCTTATTCTAATAGGAAGAAATTGAGAGAAAGAAGATAGTAAATAAAATCTAATAGGTTGGTGATAAATGGTAATTGAGGGAGAAGGACAGAGATTATGTGTGGAGGAAGAATCAAGAGGAGAGAGATGCAATTTTAGGTAGGATTTTCCAAGAAAGCCTCATTGCCCAGAATAGAGGAGACCTAAAGGAAAGGAGAGGGCCATGTGAAAATCTGAGGCAAAGGTATTCCAAGAAGAGAGAAAAACGACAGCTGCCCTCAGACAATTGCAAAGGTGCTGAGGTAGAGGAACACCATGGCGAGGATAGAAGGCTGAGAGCAATGAGCAAAGGGAATAATAGGAAAAGGTGGTCAGCCCGTGTAGTACCTCTGTGCTAGCCAAGGTTGTTTAGTTTAAGAGAGGGGAAAATATTTTGGAGGGTTTGAGCAGGGAATGGCAGAATATTTCTACCTTCTGGGGAAGAGATGAGGGAAGACAATTTGGCAGGAATTCTACTGATCCAGGTAGTTTGGACCATGGAGATAGTGATAGACATGCTGAAAAGTAGTTGAAGGTATAGAGGACAAGACTTCCTGGTGAATCAAATGTAGAGTGTGAAACGAAGAGTCAAAGCAGTTCTAAACCACAAAAGCAATGCTGAAGGCATCCAAATGCCAACTTCAAATTATACAACAGAGCTACACAAACAAAACTGAATGGTACTGGCATAAGAACAGACACACAGACAGATGGAACAGAATAAAAGGTGTAAAACAAGAATGTGAAGAGGAAGCCTACAGAATAGGATAAATCTTAGCTAGTAACTTTTCTGATAAAGGATTAATATCCCTAATATAAAAAGAAGTCATCATACCATAGCAATACCTGCATATACCTGTTTATAGCATCACAATTCACAATATAAAAACTATGGAAGCAGTGGACAGATGGATAAAGAAAATGCAGAAATGTTATACACACACACAATGGAGATTTATTCAGTCATAAAGAAGAATGAAATTATCTCATTTGCAGGAAAATGAATGTAATGTGAGAAAATTATGGTAAGTGAAATAAACCAAACTCAAAAGTTATGTAGTTTGTTTCCTTGCATATGTTCAAATTAGAGAGAAAAAAGTAAAAGAAAGATTCAGGGGTTGAGGGGGTGAAGTGGCACCCCCTTTTTCCACTGAAAAGTTTTAACTGGGCCTCTCCAGAAATCTTCACCCCAACTGATTTTTTGGACTGTCAGCAAAAGAGTCTCTGCAGAAGAGTTCAATGTAGATAAACTTCCTATTTTCGTGTCACCCTGTCTTACTTGGCCACTGGCCGAGAAGATACCAGCACTCCAGGTGATGGACACTCCCTTACTAGTTTTTCACAAACGTATCCAGTATAGTACTTTGAAGAAATGTGCAAACAAGGCCTCTGTCCTTGAGCTGGGCTTCACAGAGATGTCTACATTTTTAAGATATGTTACAATTGGGCTCCATGGCAACAGCTGGCAAGGGGAGAAAAGAAAGGGGGAGAAGAAGCTGTCCCCTTCTCAAGCGTTGTCCTTGAAGGGTTAACTTGCCCAGAACAGTGAAAAAAAAAAAAAAAGGCTGCTTTTATGTGAAATTCTGCAGACTGTGAATTTTTGAGCCCCTCCTCTTACATGCTGGGTATAAAATTCTGAAACTACCTGAACTCGGGGTTCAGGCGATTGATTGATTACAGCAAAAGCTGTGCCCTCTGAACCTGGCTGCAGCCAAATAAAACTGTTTCCTGCTATCTTCGGTGCCTTGCCTCATTTGTCCCTACAACAGGGGAATTCCAAAAGTTGAAGGGAGACTAGTTCAATAGAGGAAAGCAACCAGGAGGAGGGAGGAAAGAAGGGAAAGAAGAAATATTGATGAATTATATCAACCAAATTATATTGTTATATTACATGTATTTACAAATAGGTAACAATAAATCCCACCATTATGTATAATTATGAGGCAGCAATTAAAAATAGACAAAAAAATTAAATTTTATTTAAAAAACAAGCGGTCTGGAGCATAGTTAAGTTGAAGATTACATGCTTAGCATGCATAAGTCCATAGGTTCAATCTCTATACAATCAGTTTGGAGGTTCCTCAAGATTGCCATACATCAGAATGTATACACACACACACACACACACACACACAACAACAACAACAACAGCAACAGCAACAAAAAGAAATGGCATCAGGCTTTTGCTCTCAAATGATAAAAATGGAGTTCCAGTTGGATTTGGTGGGGAAGGTAAATCTAAATACATCTTGGATATACTAAACTAGATCTAGATGCACTTATTAGATATCTAGGTGGTTAGAGATTTAAGGTAGGGAGTTTGATATGTGTTCAAGAAAGCTATTAGTGTGTGTTAGGGTTCTCTAGAGAAATGGAACAAACAGAATGTATACACACACACACACACACACACACACACACACACATTTATGGAGAGAAAGATTTATTTTATGGAATTGGCTTATATGATTTGTAGATTCCTGGCAAGTCCAAAATCTGATGGGGTAGCCCAGGCTGGAGACTCAGGGAAGAATTTCAGTTAAATCCAAAGGTGATCTTCTAATAGAACTCCTTCTTGCACAGGAAAGGTCAATCTTTGTTCTATGAAGGCCTTCACCTGACTGCATAAGGCCCACTACATTATAGGGAACAATCTTCCCTATTCAGAGTCCACCAATTTAAATGTTACTGTCATCTAAAGTATATCTTCACAGAAAACATCCCAAATAATATAGCTATTATACCCAAAATAACATCATAACCATAGTTAGAATTTGAAGGCTCTCTACTACATTGCCAGATATAGTGCTAGGTACCTTATATTACCTACCACTAAACTGTCCCCCCAAACACCAAGAAGTAGATGTTATTTCACTTGTATAGATGACAAAACTGAGGCTCTCAGAGATTAAGTAATCTGTCCAAGATCACACTGCCAGGATCCAATTCCATATCCAACTCCAGGGATGATAGTCTTTCCCTACTAGGCTACACTGCCTCCCAGTACACAAGCTCCTTATTTTCCCAAACACAAAATTATGTGGCTATGCCTAGACAACGTGCTATTCCTTCTGAAATCCCTTTCTCATTCAAATTCACTCTCTTCTTCATCTGGATAACTTCTACCCATCCATCAAGACTTCATTTATATTGAATTTTTGCATCTGGATAACTTCTACCCATCCATCAAGACTCTCCTAGGAAGGCTTTTGTGATTCCTTCTCCTTCCTAAATTTTAGAGATTCCTACTGTGTGCCCTCCTAGCAATAGACTTTACACATGTGCACAAAAAGAATCATCAAACTCTAATGTTTGTTTGCTGATTTTTCTTTTTCAGAGTCTGTAAATTTCTTGGCAAGGGGAACACACCCTACTCATCCTTGTACTTGCAGATCCTCAGTACCTAGCCTAGTATTTGAAAAGTACCCAATAAATGTTTGTTGAATGAAAGAATAAACAAATGGTACATAAAGGAAGGGAAGGCAGTGAGAGATCTGAGAAGTATTAAGAGAATTAAGAAATAACTAAGACAGAACAGTGTTACAGTATGAGCTGAGAGGCCCAGGGACTGAAAACTAAAGTGTCACTTGGATCCATTAAGGAAAAGCCAAATGAATGCCATGGGGTGGAAGTGACTTAATGGTTTGGTAAAAGGTTTTATTTGTAGACATTTTAGTGATGTGGCTGGACCACCTGAGATAACATCACAAGGAACGTGCAGTCTGATCTGGGATTTATTGAATAGATCTGTCGGGAAGAGGATTATGACAGAACAACAAGGGACCACATCTTTGAAATAAGAAGTGAAGCTGTCCACAACAAGGGAGAGTACTTGAGTGGCCCCAGGTATGGATGGTGCAAAAGCAAAACAAGTGTATAACTTCAAACAAAACGTTACTGCCAGGATCCTGGCAGGATTCGTTGCCTTTCCGCCAGCTCATTGCCCATCCACAAACAGGGAACAGTGGATCTTGGGTCTCTAATATTCAAATCACTGTGCTGTGTAATTTATATGTCAATTCCTTTGATGAAAAGCATAGCAAGAGCAGTAACAAATTTAGACATATTCCACATGATGAAAATATCAAATCTGATAACAACTCATCTATTTTGCTTGTGTTATATATCCTAGCCAATTCAAATGTGACCCAGACTTTAAACCATTTTTTTTTTCTCTGCTTACTTTGGACCTTCACAATCATTTTGCAATGAATAACAAATGATAATTTCTCATTGAAAAATAAAATTAAATGGCATACTATCAGTTGGGGTTAGCTAACCATTTCACATTCCTAAACTTCCATATAAATGAGTCATCATTTGATATTAGAATTCTAAAGAAATATGCTGCTTTAAATATATGGTCTAGCTTTTAGCTAAACCACTGCATTTCTTTAATCCTCTCTAACACAAAGTATTTGGGCTAGCTTCTTTTTTATAAGAGCAGTGCATGAGATTGGAGGCCAATGTGCCTTCTACCAAATTACAGAGCAGGGTTCATTCAATTCGTGGTGCTAAGTGGGGTCATTTTTGCAGTGCTAACGGAAATTATAGCTTTTTTTTTTTGACTTGCCATTTCCATAGCAACTACACAAGATCTCAACAACATGTAGAGATCTCATTGCATATACTGACATCAGATTCATTTCCTCTGATGGCAGTAGAGATTTTTTTGGAGGATGGGGGGTTATCTTCTCTATATCATACCTTCCATGCTGCAAATATTTAATGCACGGTTTAAATTCAGGATGCAAAAAAATAATAATATCTAAAGAAGCTGCTAGATTTTATAGGTTTAAACCAGAGCCTAACAGACCTTTGGAATAAAGAAATGGTTTCCTTGGTTTTCAAATCTCAGCTTTTGTTGGTCACTCAAGAAAAGAGAACTTTTGCCCAAGCTTCCTCCATGGGTAAATGGGCTGCAAAGACTCAGAGAGGAATTATTAGCATTCACAGTTGACCTAATGAAAATGAGCACGCCTGCCTGAGCACCCTTGTTTACTGGGGTATTGCTCCAGCCTGTTATGAAATCCAGCTGGTGCCTGGCGGGCTAAACTAGCAGATGGATGCCTCAGGGTAGAATTGTCTTCAGGCTTAATAAGAAACTTTAAATGCAATTCATATTCCATATTCAAGTCCAATGTGACAAAATATTTCAAGGTATTTCCTAATACTCCAGTGACTTACAGAAAACGTGACTTACAAGAAGTTATTTTGCTCTAAAACCTAACCAAAAAAAAAAATGAAAATAATGCAGCTGCTTCTCATTAGTCTGCACCATGTCTTCAGCTGAGGATTTCAGAGCCCAGAACCTCATGCTTTGGGAGTTCAAAATTGTTATATTTTTGGCTTTTAGTCTAGCTCCTATACCTGTGTTCCCAGAACCCAAATGATAAAATGTTTTCCAAGCAGTCCCAGCAAAAGAGAAATATAAGCAAACTTTGTCAAAGTTGTAAAATTAACATAGGCTATGCAGACTTTGATGACTAGGGCCAGAAGTTAAAACACACACACACACACACACACACACACACACACACACCTATTACCAGTGGCTCCAATTTAACTGCATCCTGACCTATGTATTTTAGAGGGGGAAAGATATAGCTTTGAGTTAGTAGAAAGTCTCGAGTTCAAACTTGTCTTTTACTCATGGAGTTTATATTGAATATTTGCATCAAATATTATTATATTGAAATTACATAGTTTTTTTAATATTGCTGAGGCTTTGTTGTTACATCTTTAAAGTTCCTTTCCTGCCAGGCCATTGTCAGAGGGGATGCATATAGTAATGTAGGAGGCACTCGAAATGTGCTTCCCATCTCAGATGCTTAATAAGTCACCAGCCACATCTGTACCTGTAAAGTAGCTGGGTATCCAGAATCACCTATTAAGGAAGAGGAAACTGAAGCTCCATGGCAACATCTCATCAAGACTTTAAAAAAATCTCCAGAGTGGAAAACATTTCACTTCCATTCCACTCTCACCATTTTCCTGATGAATGATTTGTGTCTACATTGTCTCTACCAATTATTATTCATCCCAGCCTCTCAGGTGTGGATGTTTCCAAATACAGAGGACTTGCCACTTCATTAGTCAGCCATTTAATTGTGAAGAATGGAAAAGGAGAGAAATCAGCCATTTTTGAGTCTCCAAACATACAGATGTTATTATATTGACATAATTACTCTGTAAAGTAAGTATTAAGATTCCAGATTTATAGTCTAGAAAAATGAGGGTCATAGGATAAGTAATTTCATAAACTACCACAGCTTTAGTTAAATAGCAGTGGTCTTCCAAAACTGATAAAATGAGAAATAATACCATAGCCTCACTGTAAAATGTCAGAGACTGGTCATGTTTAATAGAGTTGTTCTGACCATCTGCATAATTCCAATATGACTATGTTCTTTGTGAAGATGGACAGGAGCATATTATACCTCATCTTTTTATGATTTATACTTTCTCTAATGGGTCTATGTACTCATGTGATTAGGTTGGAATCCTAGAATGCACTGCAAGAAATTTGGAGTTATACTTTCTGTAGATGCTGAAATTAAAGCTAAACTCATGTCAGTCTCAAAGAGTCTGTTGCTACTCGGAAGATAACTACAAGCTAGAATGCAGAGGTGATGTTCTCACTTGTCTTCCCTGATATACCTAGTGCTTCACTCCATATCTGATACCTAGGGGGTATTCATTAAATAGTTTGTGATAGTTGTTGAGGGCCACAGCCGAGTCGGGATGACGCATGGCATTTTTGCCAGAAGTAGTGGTTGAGAGGTGACGCCAGCTAGCCATTAAGATGATGACTTTTGAGTTCCCGTTGAGTTCCGGTTGAGCTCTAGCGGGGATTCCTGGAGAGTTCGCATTGGTTGGGGAAGTGCTGGAGGAGGGATTTCCGGTGTGTGGTGTAGCTGGAGGAGCCATGTGGGTGGCCTTCTAGAGAGTTCCCGGGAAGTGTGTTGGTTGAGTTTGGAAATAAAGTTTGTTCCTGCTTGAGTGGCTTGTGATTTGTGCCCAGCCAGACTGCGGCAATAGTAAAGACAAATTCAGAGTAGCATTGGAGCCCCATTGTGATCTAATATGACCTTTTCTTGAATTTTTTAAATTTTTTCTTTCTTTTTTTTGGGGGGTGTGCTGGGGATTGAACTCGGGCCCTTGTGCATACGAGGCAAGCACTCTACCTATTGAGCTATTTCCCCACTCTTTTCTTGAATTTTTTTAATATTTATTTTTGAGTTGTAGGCAGACACAACATCTTTGTTTGTATGTGGTGCTGAGGATCGAACCCAGGCCACACGCATGCCAGGCAAGCGCTTGAGCCACATCCTCAGCCCCTTCTTGAATTTTTAAGCTTCCAAATTGCCTACAAAATGCAAAGGGGATGAGGTACGCTGAACCAAGGAGCTGAATTTTTAACCTTCATTTAGAAAAGAAATGACCTTCTCTCAGTTTGCTCTGGTTTGAAACAGTGGTCTCCTATCTAATGGACTCCCATAAAACGTATTATTTGGATTCCACCAGTTTTTCTATGCAGTTAACAGACTCACTTGGCTCTTAGCCTTCCATTTAACCCAGTTTCCTGGCCTATAAAGAAGCACTTATTAGATATTATTTCAGACAATGAAAGATTTTTCCATTATGGTCAGGATGTGGAAGACACATTCTACAATGCGTAGTTTGAGCTTAATAAATATGCCCACAGGCTCCTTGTTTCATCTTTGGGTTATATTTCCCACCACCACAGCTTCCCACATAGTCCTCCCTTCTCAGGAATTTGGGGAGCGCATAGCCTGCAGGCACTTCCATTTGTGGTGAGCTTACCTTCTCTCAATGCTCTCTTTTTTGGCTCCAGACAACAAACTGAAAGGCCTCAGGAGGAATGAGAAATCTGAGATATCTTTTTTCCTTATTTAACTTTTCTAAAATATTTTCCTTGGAAGGTGCTGAACTAAGTCTCTCAAGGCAATTTCTTTGCCCTCACCCTTTCCAGATGGTTTCTTGGGCCAGAACCACGTACACAGGAGAGGCAGACTCTTCCTCGCCTGTTGGAACCATGTAGTTCCTCTGTCACAGCTCACCACTCATTCATAATATCTCTTTCCTTCTTATTTTCTCTCTCTGATATATTTTCAGTCTTGCTTCTCCCTCAGAAAACATAAGCCATGAGAACATGTGCCAAGATGGGTTTGGCCATAGAGATGAAGTTTTTAAGTTCCCTATTACATTTTCTAGAGGGTGACAAAAATTCTTGAGCTGTAAGAAAGTGTTCACAGATATGTAAAAGAGAGAGAGAGTCCTGCTTTCCAAAAATACTTCTGCACCTCGGGAAACTAAATTACATAGATCCTTCAAAAATGAAAAGCAGCCAGGAGCAGTGGTACAGACCTGAAATCACAGCGGCTGGGGGCAGGGGATTGAGGCAGGAGCATCACAAGTTCAAAGCCAGCCTCAGCAACAGCCAGGCAATTAGCAACTCAGTGAGACCCTGTCTCTAAATAAAATACAAAATAGGGCTAGGTATGTGGCTCAGTGGTTGGGTGTCCCTGAGTTCAATCCCTGGTACCAAAAGAAAAAAAGAAAAGAAAAAGAAAGAAAGAAAAAAAAGAAAGGCAGCTTTTTCTCATCTTACGAGCATTTCTTTTTTCCCCAGTGGTTTAGTACATAATTACAAATGTTGGTTGAAATAACATTAATGGGTCATTATTATGCCTTTTTAACTTAGGCCAGAACTGTATGTCTTTTCATGTTTTTAAAGTGTATGCTGCCATTTTTATGCAATGTCTTTGTGATTCAGGAGAAGGAATTTTTTTTTTTCCTAAACTTACTGACCATTGAAAGATATTCAGGCCTTTTTTCATCTACTTTAATAACTATGTATTGAATGCCCACTAAATGCCAAAGAGACATTTACTAAGTGAACAAATAGAGCATGCCCTTGAGTTCTGTCTATCTAGAAACGACTTCAATTGCTAAAATGAGCATTTCCTAAATATGAACATTGTTCCCTTCTACAGGATAGTGCTGATTTACTCAGTTCTGTTTTCCTAAATATGCATAAGGAGCCTATTAAGTAGAAATTAAGAACAATCAATTATCCACAATCCTCAATGTATATCTGCCATCCTCTAATATATATCTGCCATCTTCTGTCGTGAGTTGTCGAAAGTCTTATTTTCACTTCCTGAAGCATCCTTTTCTCTGTACTTTAACCAGAGGGGAAATCTTTGATTAAAATCAGCAATCCTAGAATCATACATGTTCCAGAAACAAAGATTTTAGGAGGTTAAAACAGTACTTCTCAAGTTTGGTTATCTTTAGAATCACCTGGAGAGAATTTTTTTACATGTTATCAAAGCTTTATTTTATCAAATCATTTGCACATCTCTACCATTGTGCCAGGATTTATTGGTGCATGCTGCTTGTTTTGTGGTTGTTTGAACAAAATTTTGAAATAATTTGAGATTTACAGATAAAGTTGCAGAAATAACATTTGTCAAAACTAAAAAAGAAACATTGGTAGATTACTAATATTCCAATGTATATCACTAATATTCCAATGTATATTACTAATATACTATAATCCAGACTTCATTCAGATTCCACCAGTTGTTCTCCCATCACGTCCTTTTTCTAATACAGTATCAGATCCATCTACCTGGATGTTTTTTTCTTTTACTCCAATATACTATAAAAGCAGTTTCAGAATTGTTAATCCATATACCACCTAGAGAAATTTTTAAATATCCACTGTCCAAGGTCCACCTGAGAGCAATTCAGTGAATTTATGGAGATGCAGCCCAGGCCTTAAAAGTCTTACAATTGTCCAGGTGATTTCAATGTATTGCCAGGTTGCAGGACCAGCAGGTTAAAAGGCCAGCACAGGTGGGTAGAATCCTTCTCTCCAAGCTGTTTGCTTCCAAGTGACTAAAACCAGAAGAGTTGGGATCTGATTTTAGATGGCAGGCATCTCATGGTCTCTGGATTAGCTTCCCTTTCCTGCATCAGTTTGGCAGGAGGGGAATTCATTCTCTCTTGGAGTATTTCTCTGAGGCTTCAAATTTCTCTCGAGGTGGCAAGTGTGTTTTGGATGAAGTTTCTCTCCCATCAGCAGATATGAACTGACTTTGGCATAGGAGAGTAAAAACAGAACGAACCTGCTTCTCAGCCTGCCTGACTGACTCTCTGATTATTTAAGTAATAAAGAGTCTACCAGGTATGTCACAGCTTAGACAACTAGTTCACAGTGTCGAGTTGTTGAATAAGACCATCGCTGAGACTGAAGTTTGACTTTGCCCTTCTGGTGGCCTTGCTTTCCCTCCTGAACCCTTCAAACTTATGAACCCTCAGAGGAGGGTCAAGTGGTCAAAAGTGAGATTTGGAGGTTCCTAATGTAAATGGATAGCTTTTCTTAATTTAAAAACAGGTTTTCCTGCAGGAGCTCAGACCCCAGTAGAAAAGGTCTGGGATTCTGGCAGTTGAAAGAAGATGTGAGGTATAGTTGGAATGGTAAATGTGCTTTATTAAAAGGTGGTAGCTGCCACTGAGTCTTTTTCATAGGCCTTTTTTTAAATTTATTTTTTATTTGTTCTAATTAGCTATACATGTCAGCAGAATGCACTTCAACGCATTATACACAAATGGAACACAACTTTTCATTTCTTTGGTAGTACACGATGTAGAATCCCACCACATGTGTAGTCATACATGTACCTAGGGTAAGGATGTTCATCTCATTCCCACCGTCTTTCCTGCCCCCGTATTCCCATTCTCCCTCCCATTTCCTCCTTCCCCTTTGCCCAATCGAAGTTCCTCCATTCTCCCCACACCCTGTCCCATTATGGATCAGCATCCATTTAATAGAACATTTAGCTTTTGGTTTTTGGAGATTGGCTTACTTCGCTCACCATCATAGGCCTTTTTTATGTACAGATCAAACAAAGAAGGCCTATTCCAATAGGTTACATAAGTGAGCACAAGCTCACAGCAGATTTTTATGACCTTGAGTGCATATGGTGAATGAGGGTGTTTATAACCTTAACAACCTACTAAATCATAGCAGGCCACAGTCTCAGCAAGGAAGCCTAACTATAGCCATCTTGGGCCTGCCCCACACCGGTGTTAACTAACAATAATGTATGACTTGTATAAGGCAAATTATTTTTAAAAATTTAAACACGGTTTAATGTTTAATTAAAGTAATACCTAGATATAGTTTTGAAAAATGCAAACCATGTAGAGGAATCTGAAATTAAAAATTCTCCACCTCCAAATCCATGAAACTCTGAAATAATTGTCTTAAGTAGTTCTTGACTTGGGTTTTTGTTGTTGTTGTTGTTGTTGTTGTTGTTGTTGTTTTCAATGACGACTATTAAAATTTTGAGTGATCATACTTATTTGTTCTAAATTAAGGAGTTATTGACTTCCCAAATGAAAGATAAGAAATTGGAGACCAAAACTTCCATCTATCTAGCTTCATTTTTGTTTTATATATTTTTTTTTGGTCCAGGTTTTGTAATGTTTGTGTCTGATAATCACAATTTCATATTTTGTGTTTCTTGTTAACTCTAGGTCAGTTTTTCCATTTACTCATTTTGGTTATTTTCTGATTTCTTCAGATGTTGTGTAGTCTGATTATCAATTCTGTTATGATAACTACGGGTGCCTGGGCTGATTTTCTCTAAAATTACAGTAATTTGGTTGCAATGGACAGAAATCGACTCTGGGATTAGCAGATAAGAAGTTAAGAATTCAAAGTGACAGAAAGAAAAAAAAGAATTGCTTCAGAAGGAAAAAGTCCAAGGCAGCCAGGAAGCATCAAAAGCAGAAAATAATGGGCAGCCTATTGTGGGGGTGCCTTCAAAATGGTACAAATCCAGACACTTTTTACCTTAAGTCAGTCTATTCAACATTCAAGTTCCACTTGGGGCATACACTCATTTCTTGACAGGGCAGAGAAGACAAAGGGGACAGAAGCAAAAGTTGGCAGACAAAAGTCCAGCAGAAACTTTTTTTCCTTTATTCATTTGGGACTGCTTTTTTTAGTACAGTAAAAATCATACATACACACCATGCTCACTTATGTATCAATGCATAGCTCCTATGTGCATCATCATCAATCCTTAAAAGAGGAGGTCTGGCTAGCTCTGTCCCCTCTCACCACCCAGGATGTACATTCCTCCTGATTTTTTTTTCCATAAATGTTTCCTTTTCCTGCTTGTTACCTCAGAAAGGCCTGGTCTACTGTTTTCTGAAGCTGTTCGCTTGTCACCTCAGAAAGGCCTGGTCTACTGTTCACTTGTCACCTCAGAAAGGCCTGGTCTACTGTTTTCTGAAGCTGTCTCAACTGCCCTACATAGAACCCTGGTTATTTCCCTCTTAGCAGTTATCAGAATTTGAATGTCTGGTTTCTATAGTGTCTTGCATGGTTATTGTCTTCCCTGACATGTAAGCACCATGAGGCAGGGACAGGTCCATCTCATTTCCTGCTCTGTGCCCGACAGACACTCAAGACCTGTCTGTGGAATGAATGACTCAATACTGTCTCCCCCAAGGAAGTGGGTGGGACATCAACAAGCAGGGAGAAGACCCGCAGACCGTGGATCCCCACCCACACTAATGTAAATGGATAGCAAGGGCGCAAGGACCTCTTTAGTAGAATGACTTAAAAAGAATTTCACCCTTTAGGAAACTGACTTTTTGAAAAACTCAGCTTATGATATTTACATGCTGAATTACCTCAAGTTTTGCTCCCTTCTTTCCTCAGTCATAACATTTACTCTAGAAATCCTCTTCAGGCTGATTAACCATTTTTTAAGAGAATAATCCTGGAACTTTAACTTTTTGCTTAGCAAGGTAATAAAAAGACCTTGTTGAAGAGGACTCTGCTAGAGGTAGGAGGTGGGAAATAGGCCTTGTTGGTATAGATGTGGGTCTTCAAATAATTACCCAGAACTTCTCTGATTTGAGCTTAAAAATTCCTCTGGGACGAAAGGTCTATGCCTCTGTTTGGGGGAAACAGCATCCTCAAATCTATTTTTTTTTCTCCTCATTAATCTAGTCCCACCTACTTTATATTTTCCAGGATTTCTAAGTTTCTGGTTTGCTGCTAGTTGTCCTTTTGTATTCCAAGCTCTTGTTGTTGAATATATTTTCAATTAATTCATTTCTCTTCAATAGACATTTGGGGGTGTTAGAACTAGTACATTTATATGCAGCCCACTTTTTTTGTTGTTGGTTTTTTTGAGTGTTTTTGTTTTTGTTTTTTTGGTACTGGGGACTGAATCCAGGGGCACTTTACCACTATCACACCCCAGCCCTTTTTTTATTTTTATTTTGAGACAGGATTTTGCTAAGTTGCTTGCAGCTTTGCTAAGTTGCTGTTCTTGAACTTGCTATCCTCCTACCTTAGCCTTCCAAGTCACTAGGATTACAGGCATGTGACACCACCCTCAGCTATGCAGCCCACCTTTTTGAGCAAGATTTTAAAATATTTTCTTTTTTAGAAAAGTAGCTCTTTCCATAACTCTTAACATAAAGATTAGTTATTATGATTAACTGGAACATTTTATATTAGATTGTTTTCATAATACATGATAATACTGAGAAATATTTTATTATCAAAACAACTGGACTAAATTGTTTGTGCTTTGTCTTTTGTGGAATACTCTTTACATTAACCAAAGTTTGCCAAAGCTGAAAATCTCTTTCAAAATTCTCTTCAACTGACATTTCCAAACATCTACTGTCTAGTAATTTATTCATGTTAACATTGAGAAAAATCCTTGCTATGCTTTGTGTATTTGTCCCGAAGAAGTCATAGGTTGGAAATCTGATTCCCAATGCAATGGTACTAAGAAGTTATGCCACAACATGTGGACTAAATCAGTCAGGGTCACTCCAGGTGAATAGGCTGGCACTAAATAACCACACAGACACAGAAAGTACCTTTTTAGGGGGTTCAGTGATAGCTCCCTTCCCCAGCTCCCACAGGGGAGGCAAGAGGGGCAGACAAAATAGAGAGAGCACACTTAAAACCCTATTTATTGGTGAAAAGACACTTGAGAGAATTCCACTCAAAGAGGCAAGGGATTGGTTTCATGGGGGTGTAGCCCAGTCCCATTGGGTGATAACCTCTCCAAAGCTATAATTCCTTGCTGAGTGAAGGTGAGGTCCACCTGCTTTTGTGCTGCCAGCAGAAGACATTTCCATACCTCCATTGCTAAAGGCTAAGGGTATGTGCTCAGCTCCTAAGTGTTCAGCTCCTGTTCATGGCAGCCCCTGACAAAGTTGTGGGACCTTTAAGAGGTGATAGGTAATTAATAGCAATTAATGCAATGCTCAGGGGAACTGGATTAGTTACTGCAAGAGGAGGTTGTTATAAAGCATGGCACCCCTCGTGTGTGTTTTGTCTCTTCAGCATGATACTAGTTGTGTGGCACAACTTCTCAGAAAATGCATCCACCCAATCTTGGGTTTCCAAACCCAGATTATAAATCACCCAGAAACCGGTCTTCTGTATAGCATCAAAAAACAGACTAAGGTAGTCCTTCCTATAAATTCTAAATTCAGGAAAAATAATTCATGCATGGAGTGATTCAGCATAGTTTTCTACACGTTTTGGTATTTTATATTCAGGAAAAAATTTTCAAATTTCAGACATAAGTATACAAATAAATCTAAAATTACTTTGTAAAAGTAGTGAAAGCTATTAATGAACTTTTGATAGAAAATCAAAGCAAATCATGAAAAGCACAAATCAAAAGAATGGGGTAGAGATGAATCTCCAAAAGGTGTGTGTGTGTGGGGGGGGTGTTATTTGGAAGTAATTCAATCATTAGGGTTGAAATCTGGGACACACGTGGAGAGCAGGTGGCTTCTAGTACATCCAGACAACAAAGGGAAGGTTTTAGGTTTTATTTACTCTGGGTACTCAAGGGAGCCAACAAGCTCCAATTGGCAAGTGGCAGCAGTTACTATGTAAAGCTAGTCTCCAGGATATAGTTGGCAGCTCCATCAACAGTTGCTGAGAGGGAAAAAAAAAAAAAAAAACTTAAAACAAGGCCGACTGTTTGGCTGGGTTGGCCTAGAAGGGCAGTTCCTGGAATAATCGTTTGTGACTTGAGTATTTTCTCCCCATGACCTCTGCCTCTATTTCAGATGGGTATGACTAGAGTATTTTTATTTGTATGAATAACATCCCACAGGCTTTTCTTAAGCTTTGTTAAACATCCAATTTACTATTAGAAGTCCAAATTCCCAGGGTTCCTCTCAGCTATCCCACCTCAAAATCTCAAATGGAAGATTCCATCCATTCATTTCTCCAAATCCGTCTTCTGCCTTGCCCACCCTGCTCTTTGTCACAGAAGGTTGAAATACAGGGCAGCAGGACACAGCCAAGGGGGATCCCTGGTAGGAAGGCAGAGACAGGAAGAGTAAGGTCCAGGTATTTAATTCCTCCTTGAAAACTCTCCTTTGGCTGGTTCCCTCATGGTTCTTCTCTAAGCATTGGACTCCACAGGACAACCCTTTCCTTCAAGATCCCTGTAACCTACCTCTTCTTCCAGGTCCAGGTGATAAAACCTTAGTTACTGCTGGTTCCAGATGATTATATTCACTTGCTTCACCTAAAATGTGGTCAGCAAATTACCAGCTTGTTTCTGTAGAGCTCTTGAGACCATATGTTTTTTCACATTTTTTTAAAAGAGTTGTAAAAAAGATGAAGAGTACCCAACAGAGACCAAATGTGATCAAAGATATTTATTATTATTCCCATCCATGACTTACACTCATTCTTTTATAAATAGTCCCTTTGAAATTAAACCTGTTTTATTTATTTTGTTTTGAGTATTCCAAGTTTCTTGTCTGAGAGAGGAACCTAGGAAACTATGTAATGAGTGCCTGTAGGTGACTATTACCTCTAGAGAATTTTGGTAAACCAAGTAATTTATATAAATATACCCAAAGAAAAATGTATAGTGATAAAATTTTACTTCATAATTAGAATTAAACTCAATATCCATTAAAAATAGAATATAAAAGTACAAAAAATAAAATGACCTGTGTTTAGGTGGAGGGTACCATTAAACAATATGTAAGAAAGAATAGATCTCAAATATGTGAAAAAGGAAAATCGAGTAGTAGAATCATGTAAGAAAAATACAATGTCAATATATTTTAAATGTATATTGTTTATAGACAATTGTACATTGTTTACTTTGGGTGTGGAAGGGCAAAGGGTCTAGGTTCACTAATCAAAGAGAATAGAGAAATTTGTTGGTTGACTTCTTAGCACTCATGGCTGCTCCATCCCTTTCCAGATTGTTGGGGAATGGAAAGTAAAGAATCACATTTCTTGCAGTTGGGGTTCTTCATGTGCCTAAATTTTGCCAAGCAAAGACCTTTGCATGAAATTGCAATCAGAAAGTGAATCTTGTAAAATGGTGAAATCTTGTAAACTTGATAGTGAAAAAAATCACCTGATTCGCTGGTACAGTGGCACATGCCTGTAATCCCAGAGCCTCAGGAGACTGAGGCAGGAGGATCACAAGTTCAAAGCCAGCTTCAGCAAAAGGGAGGTGCTAAGCAACTCAGTGAGACTGTGTCTCTAAATAAAATTTTTAAAATAAGTAAAAAGGCTGGGGATGTGGATAAGTGGTCGAATGCCCCTGAATTCAATTCTCAATACTCACCCCCCCAAAATCACCTGATTCTTCTCAAACATGTGTCAGTGTTAGCTTCTATTTCTCACCACTGGGTAACCAGTGGAATAACAGTGGTTCTGCTGCTGCAAGTACCCCTGTGGTATGGTTGGTCCCATCTTCTGGCCCCTCTGGTCCTGGTCTGATCAGGGGAGAAAGGGCAACACACATCCAAGCCTGATTCTCTACCTTCCCTGAGATTCCATGTGTTACTCTATTACCCTTTCAAAAATCCCTTTGTGCTCAAACTCAACAGAGTGGCGGCTGCTGTCTATTAATAAAGAACTGTGACTTCTACAGGGACTTTAGTTTCATCTCTATTATTTCATTTCTTAAGCATCTAAAGAGGAAATATGATAATTAAATAATTTGCAGGAAATGGAGATATAGTTGTACTTCTTATTTTTATTTTGAAATTTATTTTAGTATAATTTTTTATTTTAATCTTCATCAGAAAAATATAATCCATGTAGCATGTATGTTAAGTCCCTCTTTACCAGACTAAAGAAGGATTCATGAAAAATTCTTTGACAGAAAACAGCTAGTACGCTCCTATATTGAAAGAGTAACCTAAAAATTATCCACTAATTACCCATGTTATCTTTCTCCATGGCATTTATAATTTATTAATTTCTCCAAATTATTCACATGTTAAAGAAGTTTCTTTTAAAGATGCATGGGCTTTTTAATTGTCTTTATTCATTTACATATTACATTCCCACCAGATTCATTCCTAGAACTTAGAGTCTCAGCAAGTTTATTCCACCAATAATAATACTATGTTATAGGTAGCTTTGAAAAACTTGCAATGTATATGTTTATATGAATATCAATAAAATTTTGCCAAATTTTTCACTTTCAATAAATGGAGATAGTTGTATGTATGTCTGTGGAGTTCAGTATTCTGTAAGATTTTTTTCACTAACCTTCACTGCTGTTATATTGTCTATCACTGTACATTTCAACAAAAAATTATTCTCCTGATATGGGAAGATGGTGTTTTTTACAATTTCCTCTACAAACATTACAATATGACTTCCATTTTCACCTAAGATGGAATACTGGATTTATCATTCCTCTTTGAACAACTAAAACAACAAGATAGGTGAAACAATGCTTCAAGAAATTGTACATCAATCAACAAAAAACAGTGATCCTTGAGACATAGGCGGAATAAAATCAACAACTAAGATAAGCCCTGTGATGCCCTAGTTCACCTCCTAGAGAGTTGCCAGGTGGTAGCATACTCAGTAGCAATACCTCAAAGCTTGCTGTGATCCCCTAGTTGAGGAAGCAGAGCTAAGGGTCCAGGGAGGATCTTCTAAGTGGCTGGAATTCACACAATAGATTGCTGGAGCAGAGAAAGGGCAAACTCTGAAGCGCTTCAAAAATGATGTAGCAGAAGACTAAGGGGCACATGCCTATGATAAAAGTATTCAAGCTAGTGAAAGAATTATGCAAAAGAATTAGAAGGGAGATGGTCATAATTCACAGAGTTGGAAATAGTCTGTATTTTTCCTGTATTATTTTATCCTAAATAAACATAAGGCTTTGGGATTAACAAATTTTAATTACTCAGAACATCTTTCATCAACTCTTCATGCTCTGATCCCTGAAAGGGCAATGCAATTGGAGGGGAGATCATACCTGAGACTAGATCCTACCAGAGATTGTGCTGTTTTCCCCTCTTGTGTTTTCATGTGAGAGGATTTCAAGACCCTCAGTAAAAGTACAGTAGGGTTTATTAGAAGGGAGAGAAGGGGGATGACTATTACTGCCAGGAAGAGAGTGGCTCCTTTCAGAATGAAAAGTGACAAATTCACTTCCTGTGTCCCAGCTTTTATTAGTGATTGTTAGTAGATCCTGCTCAAGTATCACCTCTGGGTTCTATATTGACAGACTCTGTTATCTAACAACCTAAAGACAACTCTTGGCCAGCCTGAAAGATTGTAATTGGAACAGGTTTTACAGAATTTATGGTCAGTGGGCTCCAGTCTTAATCATCCTGCTTTCCTAGGTCTGGAATCTCTAGTCTAGGGTTTTTGTTGTTGTTGTTGTTGTTGTTTGTTTGTTTGTATTTTGCATGAATGAATGTCAAAGTTTGTAAAGGGGAGCAGACATATTTGCCCTCTTCCTTCCGGAGTGAGTCACTAACTGACTCTGCTCTTAGTATAAACAAAAGCCCTGTGGAGGAGAAGATATGAAGGTCCCTAAATCAAGTAAATATTCCAGGGAGCAAGTTTTCCAGAGGTCTTTTTCTTAAACTGAGTTTTGTTTGCAATCATTCACAAATCAAGTGCCAGTTATCTTTGTTCAGAAAGCCCTGATCCTTTAGCATGTTCCCACTAGCCAGACTGGAATACAGCATAATTCAGAGGCAACATCCTGGAAGATACCTCAGCAACAGGGATTAATTATCCCTACAATAAATGTTGTAACCTAAAAATGTAAAAAGCAACTCCTAAAATAATCAAACTATTTCCAACAAGAATACAAAAGCATATAACATGTAAAGAAGTAAGATTTTTGCAATGTCTGTCATTCAGTCAAAAATTACCAGACATTTGAAAGAAACAAAATACAGCAGCCCTGAATAAGAAGAAAAATAAATTCAAACTTACTCAGGCTTGTATCAATGTTTCAAGAAGACGAGCACTTAAAATCATAACTATGTTCTATATGTTCAAAAAGCTGGAGGAAAGATGAAATTTAAGTATGAAAGATATGAAACTATTCTGATTGAAATTCTAGTTGTACAAGATGAAAAATACACAGATATTTTCATTAGGTTTATGGTTGCTTTTACTTTGCCTCTGGAATCTTTTGATAGACAGATTTTAATTACATTTTGATGTAGTCAACTATCAATCTTCTTTCATAGTCTGCTTTCATCTTGTATAAAATCTGTCCCCTCTATTCCCAAGATCATAAAATACTTTCATATATTCATCTCAAAATATTTCCAATACCCTTGTAACAATCCCTATTTCTGTATTAAGTTAATCAGTAATGATTTCTGTCTTAAGTTACTCAGTAACGGTTTAACAAATTTTAACGATTTTTTTTCAGGGGAATGCTGTGATAGCTTTCTTTTTTAAAAGACACGAAAAAAAAAAGACCCTTATATTTTGAAGGTGATTTTAAAATTTGGAGAAGAGCAAACATAACAGAGTTTCCATATATACCCTTCATTTAGGTTTCCCCAATGTTAACTTCTTACATAATCACAGACAATAATTTAAAAAAACTAAGAAATTTCTAAGAGTAAAGTACTATTAACTAAAAATATATTATTTTTCTATTCTAGGGTCTAATATAGGATTGTACATCGCATTTGTCATGCCATGTCTCCTGTAGTCTGTGACAGTGATCATCTATCTTTATGCATGCTCTTCAGATTTTTCTTTTTAAGTTTTATCTTAAGGATCATTATGTGCAGATTTAAGAAATAATACAGGGGCTGGAGTTGTGACTCAGTGGTAGAGCACTTGTCTAGCATGTGTGAGGCACTGGGTTCGATTCTCAGCACCACATATAAATAAATGAATAAAATAAAGGACCATTGATATCTTTTAAAAAAATAAATAATACAGGAAAGTTCTGAAAACCTTTTGTCCTATGGCCATCAATGGTAAAATCTTGCAGATTGAAGTGGTAAAATCTTGCAGAATGAAGTACAAATTACAACCAAGTTAGTGGGATACAGTGAAGACACAGAATATTTATATCCCAAGTATCCCTCCTATATCCCTTCTATAGCCAGGCCTACTTCCTTTCTGCCCTACTCCCTACTTAGTTCTTGTTACTCCGAATCTGTTCACTTATATAATTTTGTCATTTCAAAAATATTATTCAAAGGAAAGCATACATTACAGAACCTTTGGGAATTTTTTTTCTCTTAACAGAATTCTCTGGAGGGTCATATGGATTTTTGCAATGTATCTAGCATTTTCTTTTTAAATTTTTGGTTGACACATAATTATACATATTTATGGGATACAAAGTGATGTTTTGATCCATGAATACACTGTAATGATCAAATAAGGATAATTAGCATATCACTTCAAACATTTATCATTTCTCTAACATTTAAACTTTTCTATAACATTTAAAACCCTCTCTGCTAGCTATTTTGAAATACACTTGTTGACTTTAATCATCCTATGTGCAAAAGCATTTATTCCTCCCGTCTACTTGTAACTTTGTACATGATAACCAACTACTTCCCATGCCTCCTCAATAACCCTGGTAACCCTTGTTTTATTCTCTACTTTGATGAGATCAATGTTTTTAGATTGCACATGAGAGTGAAAAATATAGGATTTGTCTTTCTGTGTCTGACTTATTTCACTGAATATCTTCCAGGTTTATCCATATCATTGTAAGCGGTAGGTTTAAACCTTTTTATACTTAAATAATGTTCCATTGTATATATATACCACATTTTCTTTATCCATTCATCCACAGCTACATACTTAGGTAGATTCTACATCTCAGCTATTATGAAGAGTGTAGCAGCAAACATGGGACTGCAGGTGTCTTTTCAACGTACTGATTTCATCTGCTTTAGGTATATATCAGTACTGGAATCACCATTCATATGCTAATTTTATGGGGACCCTATACTACTTTCCATAATATCTGTCCTGATTTACATTGCCACCTCAGTGAGTAAGGGTTTCCTTTTCTCCATGTCCTCTCCAATGGTTATCGTTTATCTTTTTAATGATAGTTATTCTAACTGGAGTGAGGTTATATCTCACTGAGGTTTTTATTTGCATTTTCCTGGTGATTAGTGATGTATTCATTCATGCATTTTATAACCATTTATATATCTTCTTTTAAAAAATGTCTATTAATGTCTTTTGCCCATTTTTCTAACCAGATTATTTGATTTTATTTATTCTTTTTTTTCCTGTAATGAGTTCCTTATATTCTGGATATTTAGCAAATATTTTCTCCTAGTCTGTAAATTATCTTTTAACTCTGATGATATAATCCTATTTGCCCGTTTTTGTCTTGTTTCTTAAAAAAAAAACCTAACCAAGGTTCAATGTCATGAATTTTCCCTATGGTTTCTTCTAGTAGTTTCATCATTTCAGCTCATACATTTAAGCCTTTAATCTATTTTGAGTTGATTTTTATATATAGTAAGAGAAGTTTCATTCTTCTTTGCATGTAAATTTTTTTAGATATTTTATATAGTATTGTTTTCTTGATTGCATTTTTAAAAAAATTTTTCTGAACATATATATTTTCTAGTTGTTGATGGACCTTTATTTTATTATTTATTTATTATTTATATGCAGTGCTGAGAATCAAACCCAGTGCCTCACACATACGAGCAAGTGCTCCACCACTGAGCCACAACCCCTGCCCCTCTTGATTGCATTTTAAGATAGCTCACCATTAGTATATAGAAAAGTTACTAATTTTTGAATGTTGATTTTTTTTGGTATCCTGCAAGTTTACCAATATCATTTATTCCAACAGATTTTTCATGGAGTCTTTAGGATTTTGCTATATATATAATTTTACCCAGCACCATTTATTGAAAAGACTATTTTTTGCCCAATGTGTATCCTTGGCACCTTTGTCAGATCACATGACGTAGATGTGTAGGTTAATGATGGCATCATCATTTCAGTTCTATTGTTCTATATGTCTGTTTTATACTAGTACACTGTTGATTCAACTACTATATTAGCTTTTCATCACTATAATGAATAACTGAGATAAGTAATTTATTAAGAGAAAATGTTTATTTGGCTCGTAGTTTGGAGTTTCAATCCATGATCAATTGTCCCCATTTGCTCAGGCCTGTGGAGAGAGAAGACGTCAAGGTGGGAGGACATAGCAACACCAAGTCACTTACCTCCTGAGCAGGGCTCAAAAGGGAGTGAGGAAGAAGGGGTAGGGCCCAGGTCCCCTTCTAGGGCAGACACCCAAACCTAAAGACCTCTCACTAGGCCTCACCTCCTAAAGGCTCTATCACCTTCCAATACTGTTATTCTGGAAATCAAAACCTTAACACATGGACCTTTGGGAGTCATTCGGAATCCGAGTCATAACACTATAGTTTTTTACTAGTTTATTTCCTATTGATATTATGAAATATCTCAGGTTGTATAACTTTATAAAGAAAAGAGGTTTATTCAGCTCAGTTTTGGAAGTTCAGAGGAAGTTCAGTTTGTTCTGGTCAAGATCCATGTCAGATGGCTTCTTGGTGGGAGTATGAGTGAGAAAGAAAATCACAGTGTCAGACCCGAAGCTGAGTGAGGAGAGAGACAAGCTTGCACTGTCTATAAGAACCCCATCTCAAGAGTTAACTCAGGCATTATATATGATACCACATAACTACAAAGAATCTCCACAGAAACAACATTCATGCCTTCCAAAAGTGGTATACCTAATGATCTAAAGCCTTCCCACTAGGATCTATCTACAGCACCACACTGAAAACAAAGGCTCAACATTTGAATCTTTGGCAGACACACTTCAACCAGAGCCAAACCACAGAGAACATCTTCATAGGAAATTTTGAAGTCAGGTAGTGTGATGCCCGTAGCATTGTTCTTTTTGTTTAATTTGGCTACTCAGGGTCTTTGTGGTATTATATAAATTTTAGGATTATTTTTCTATTTTGATAAGTAATATCACTGGTATTTTGATAGAAATTGTGTTGGTTGAAACTTCCGGTAGATTATTTTGGGTAGTACAGACATTCTAACAATATTAAGTCTTCTAACCCATGAATGTGAGAGTTTTTTCCATTTGTTTCCTTTTCGTTTTCTTTCATCAATATTAGACAGTTTTCACAGTGTAGATATCTTTAACCTCCATACTTAAATTTATTGCTGGGTTTTTTTGCGGGGTGGGGGAGTGATTGTCAGTGGAATTTGTTTCTTGATTTCTTTTACAGGTAGTTCACTATTAGAAAATAGAAACAGTAATTTTCATTTTAATTTGTATATACTGAAACTTGATGAATTGATCTGAACAGATTTTTGGTGATGTCTTCAGGGTTTTCTAAATATATGATCACGTCATTTACAAGAAGGGACAGTTTGGTCTCCTCCTTTCCAAAAAGAATGCCTTTTATTTCTTTTTCTTCTCTAATTGCTCCGGCTAGGGCTTCTAGTATTATGTTGAATACAAATGTTGAAAGTGGGAATCTTTATCTCGTTCCAGACTTTAGGGAAACTTTTCCACATTCAGTGCGATGTTAGCTGTGAGTTTGTCACATATGAACTTCATTTTGTTGAGGGATGTACCCTCCCTATCTAAGTAGCTGAAAGTTTTTATCAGAAGGGATGTTGAATTTTGTGAAACACTTTTCCTATATCTATTAAAATGATCATTTTTTCTTCCTTTCTCTTAATGATATGTACCACATTTACTGATTTGTATATGTTGAATCATCCTTGTATTCTTGGATGAATTCCACTTGATCAAAGCAAATGATATTCTAAGATACTATTGAATTCAATTTGTGAAATTTTCAGGATTTTTGCAACTAAGTTAATCAGGGATATTGGCCCACAGTTTTATTGTTTGTGTATGTCCTTGTCTGGTTTTGGTGTCACAGGAGTGCTCACTTTGTAGAATGTAGAATGAGTATGGAAGTGTGCCCTACTTTTCAACATTCTTGAACAGTTTGAGAAGAATTAGTAATTGTCCTTCTTTAAATGTTGGTAGAATTCACACATAAAACCACCAGGTTCTGGGTTGTACCTTGATGGGAGACTTTGTATTATTGATTTAATCTCTTCACTGGTTATTCATATTTTCTATTTATTCATTGTCCAATCTTATATGGGTTGTATCTATCCAGGAATTTACCCATTTTGTGTAGGCTATCCAATTTGTTGGTGTATAATTTTTCCTAATAGTATCTTATGATTCTTTGTAGTTATGTAGTATCATATATAATATCTCCTCTTCACTCTAATTCTAATTATTTGGGTCTTCTCTCCTTTTTCTTAGTCTAGCTAAAGTTTTGTCAGTTTCATATTTTTTTTAAAAAATCTCATTTTTTTTTTGTTTTTTAAAAACAAAAAAAGCATGCAATGGAGAAAGGATAGCATTTTCAACAAATGGTGCTGGGAAAACTGGAAATCCATATGCAACAAAATGAAGCTGAATCCCTTTCTCTCGCCATGCACAAAAGTTAATTCAAAATGGATCAAAGAGCTTGATATCAAATCAGAGACTCTGCGCCTGATAGAAGAAAAAGTTGACTCGGATCTACATATTGTGGGGTCGGGCTCCAAATTCCTTAATAGGACGCCTATAGCCCAAGAGTTAAATACAAGAATAAACAAATGAGACTTACTTAAACTAAAAAGTTTTTTCTCAGCAAGAGAAACAATAAGAGGTAAATAGGGAACCTACATCCTGGGAACAAATTTTTACTCCTCACACTTCAGATAGAGCCCTAATATCCAGAATATACAAAGAACTAAAAAAATTAAACAATAAGATAACAAATAACCCAATCAACAAATGGGCCAAGGACCTGAACAGACACTTCTCAGAGGAGGACATACAATCAATCAATAAGTACATGAAAAAATGCTCACCATCTCTAGCAGTCAGAGAAATGCAAATCAAAACCACCCTAAGGTACCATCTCACTCCAGTAAGATTGGCAGCCATTATGAAGTCAAACAACAAGTGCTGTCGAGGATGTGGGGAAAAGGATTCACTTGTACATTGCTGGTGGGACTGCTAATTGGTGCGGCCAATTTGGAAAGCAGTATGGAGATTTCTTGGAAAGCTGGGAATGGAACCACCATTTGACCCAGCTATACCCCTTCTCGGTTTATTTCCTAAAGACCTAAAAAGAGCATACTATAGGGATACTGCCACATCAATGATCATAGCAGCACAATTGACAATAGCTAGACTCTGGAATCAAACTAGATGCCCTTCAATAGATGAATGGATAAAAAAAATATGGCATTTATACACAATGGAGTATTACTCTGCACTAAAAAAAAATGACAAAATCATGGATTTTGCAGGGAAATGAATGGCATTAGAACAGATTATACTAAGTGAAGCTAGCCAATCCTTAAAAAACAAATGCCAAATGTCTTCTCTGATATAAAGAGAGCAACTAAGAACAGAACAGGGAAGAAGAGCATGAGGAAAAGATTAACATTAAACAGAGCCGAGTGGGGGGAGAGAAAGGGAGAAGAAGGGAAACTGTATGGAAATGGAAGGAGACCCTTATTGTTACACAAAATTACATATAAGAGTTTGTGAGGGGAAAGGGGGAAAAAACAAGGGAGAGAATTAAGCAACAGCAGATGGGGTAGAGAGGGAAGATGAGAGGGAAGGGGAGGGGGGATAGTAGGGAATAGGAAAGGTAGCAGAATACAACAGTCATTAATATGGTATTATGTAAAAATGTGGATGTATAACCGATGTGATTCTGCAACTTGTATTTGGGGTAAAAAGGGGAGTTCATAACCCACTTGAATCAAAAGTATGAAAGATGATATGTCATGAGCTTTGTAATGATGTGAACAACCAATAAAAAAATTCTTTTTTCTTTCAAATTCATTTTTTCTGCTCTGATCTTTATTCTTTCTATTAACTTGGGGATTGGTTCATTTTATTTTTCTAGTTATTTGAGGCTATTTATTTACAATCTTCTTTCTAAAAATATAGGCACATATTATACTGTTACTGCTTTTGCTATATCCCATAGATTCAGGTATGTTGTTTCCCATTTTCATTCATTCCAAAATTTTTAATTTTCTTTAACTCATTGACAACTCAGGAATATGTTCAATTTGATCTATTTGTAAAGTTTCTGAATTTCTTCCTATTCCTCTTTCTATTGTTGAGTTATAATTCTATTTCATTCTGATCAGAAGATATATAATAGGATTTTGATGATACAATTTTGATGATGCTTAATTTAATGAAGATTGTTTTGATTTTAAAAAATTTATTGAGGTCAATAGTATGATCAATCTTGTGGGATGTGCCATGTGCTAATGAAAAAATGTGTATTTTGCAGCTATTGGATGAAATGTTATAAATTTCTATTAGGTCCATTTGGTCTTTGACGTAGCTTAGCTCTAATTTGTTGTCATATTAATTTTCTATTTTTTAAGATGGCATGTCTATTGATGAAAGTTGAGTATTGATGATCCCCAACTATTTCTCCCTTTAGATCTAATAATGTTTACTTTGTGTAATTGGTGCTTCAGTGTTGGGTACAAATATATTTACAATTGTTATAACCTGTTGTTGAATTGATCCCTTTATATTATATGACCACCTTTTGAGTCTCTTTTTATTGTTTTTACTTAAAGTCTATTTTATCTGATATAAGTATAGCTATTCTACTTGCTTCAGGATCCTGTTTGAATGGATCATCTTTTTATATCCCTCCACTTTAAATTTACATGTGTCTTTACTGTTGAAGTGATTTTCTTGCTGAACCTAGGCTCTTAGATCAGGGTGATCCAATCACCGTAATGTGGAAAGTGAAGAGCTTGTTCCTGGAGAACAGGGAACTGTAACAGCTAAGCTAGGGAATGGTGATGTCCTGTGTGAATGTCATACAATGGCAGCACAGCCTCGGGGATGGAGAGATGCAGTGGTTACTGGCTTCCAGAGCAGGAGTCACCCTCATAGTCAGTCCTATTTCAAGATGCCATACAGCTGCAACTTGGTGAGAGCTGTGGAGTTGTACGTTGTGGATTTCTTTTAAAAAGAGTAGGCATAAGGGCTCCAAAAGGGTTCCTAGCTCTAAAATAGGCTGAGGTCCACAGCAACCGCAGGATTCTCTAAAAGTAAAGACTCTGTGTCCACAGCATTAATAGGGGCCCTTGGAGGCTTCCTGTTTACTTTTTGCATGGAGGGGGACATGCCTCTTGGTACTAAACCCATACAGAAAATGATGATATGTCAGAGACTGAGC
Organism: Callospermophilus lateralis; assembly: GCF_048772815.1. Taxonomy (NCBI): domain Eukaryota; kingdom Metazoa; phylum Chordata; class Mammalia; order Rodentia; family Sciuridae; genus Callospermophilus; species Callospermophilus lateralis. The sequence continues at coordinate 32,357,114 of NC_135319.1, read as the reverse complement.
CCTTCACTCTCTTCTCTGCAGCCATTCTTAGTCTCCTTCCTTCACAGGCTTTCCATTATTCCCCTGCTGCTCTCTAGTGCTTTACTTCAAATACTCTCATCAGATACAGTTGTTTGTTATTTTGTTCCTTTTTTTTATGGGGAGCATAGGCATGAATCACTTCTAGTTAGCCATCTTGCTCTGCTTCCTTTAATAGCTTGCTTTTGATTGAAGAACAATCCTCTATTTATAAACTTTATTTACTTATTTTTTTCTGACTGGGGCATAGAAGTTCAGGGGGATTCCTTATGGTAGGATGGGAGAGGAAGAGGACATCAAGTTAGCCCAGGCCAGTCACTTGGATCTTGGCAATCAGTGAGTTGGCAGAGACCACAGATGTATCATCCTCAAGTCCTTGTACTTGTCTGAGGTCACCAGCCAAGAAGGAATGTAGTTTATGCCTAAGGGAGAGTCCTGGATGGATTTGAAGGAAAGAAATAGTATCAAGGGCCAGTTCAGTATTTCCCAATCCATCAGACTATGTCTGGGAAACTGTTGCAGCAATGACAAAAGATTAGGTCTCATTGTTCCCAATGTCTAAGCAGAGCTGCTTATATTTCCCCAGCCAATGTATTTCTGTCCTGATTCAAGGTGCCACCTGCCATTTTATTTCCTGACTTATCTTCTTTTGGAGGTCACACTCAGTTATCAATGTTCAGATAGCCTCAGACTCCTCTTTAAATAAACAGATAACTGGAGGTGGGGATGGAATCTTTCTTCAGTCTCAAGGACAGACTTACAGAAGCAAAAACAAAGCAGAATAGACTCTGGAAGTACTGACAATGTCAGTAGTAACTCTTCTCTTAGTCCTGCGGACTATGTTTTTGTTTTTGAAACATCTTTTGAAAATTTCTTACAGAAATATGCTTTAATTGTTTAAATTCTTTGATTGTTTAATTTCTTTAATTGTCTCATTTCTATTTTCTTCTTGCATAATCATACCTCCTTTCACTTCCACCATTTTACATTTATTATTCCAAGCAATTTCAGTGTTATCAACATTATTATACAACTTTATTTCAATTATTGTTAAAATGAAATTTTTAAAAAATCTAGTCCCTTCCCTATATTGCTTAAAAGAATGAGAGTGGCATCAGTTACAGTTTTGAAGTGCATATGAGGTGGGGGAGGTGACTTTGACTAAAAGAAAATGATTCCTTTAAATCATCTTCTTTCCTAACATACTCTGCTAACAATTACAACATGGTTTATTTTATTTCTTGGTGTATTGGAATAAATTGCATTTTATTTTGCATTTGAGTAGACTATGTACCAGAACAAAATTAAATAATCACAAACAGTCTGTGGTTTTTGTTTTGGACATTTCGTGCAGCATGAACTGTGAGGGATGATGCAACACTCTCTCTAATTGGCCATGGTATGAAATTCTAATGTTGGACTCAAAATTCCATTGCAGCTATGAATTACTGGTAAGGTTATGTGAGGTACTCAGACCCAAATAATGGTTAGTTATCATCACAAACACCCAGTAAATCCTTGGCCACAAGCTGGCGTTAAAGTGTTTTGAACAAAATTGCACTTCAGAGGGACAAAGAAATCCCATACCCCAGCTCCTAGGCACATCTTATAGCACCTATCTTGATCTATGACATTAAAACTGCAGATTCAATCAGAATCAGGCTATCAAAATTATCAAGGGCTCTTCTTTTTCCAAGAGCAATGCATATTTCCAGAAAAAGAAGTGCCTCTTTAAGGAAAGAAGCAGTGATCTACGAGGGAGTCCACCTTTAATTCTACTACAAGCAGGTGTTGCTAAGATTGTGACTCTCAAAAGATACTGTACCCAAAGGACTTAAAATTAGCATTCTATAGTGATGCAGCCACATCAATCTTCATAGCAGCTTAATTCAAATAGGTAGACTATGGAACCAACTTAGTTGTCTCTCAATAGATGAATGAATAAAGAAAATGTGGTGTATATATACTCAATGGAATATTACTCAGCTTTAAAGAAAAATGAAATTATGGCATTGGCCAGTAAATGGTTGGAGTTGGAGAATATCATGCTATATTATATCAAGCGAAATAAGCCAATCCCACAAAACCAAAGGCCGAATGTTTTCTCTAATATGTAGATGCTAATTCACAATCAGGTGTGGGGCACCTGATTAGGTAGAGGGAAGTGATGGGAAGGGAGGGGGAGGGATATGGGGATAGGAGAGATAGTAGAATGAAACAGACATTATTACTGTATGTATATATGTAACTACATGACCAATATGATTCTGCAACATATACACTCAGAAAAATGAGAAATTATATCCCATCTATGTATGATATATCAAAGTGCTTAAATGCATTCCACTGTAATGTATAACTAATTACAACAAATACAAAATTAAAAAAAAAGATGTTGTACCCTCATTTCCTGTTGACCAGAGCATCTTAGCTGGTGACATAATCAGAACCCCACAGAAATACCCCCAGGAAGGCCAAGTTTATATTTAAAGTTGCTTTCTCTCTTCTAAGCCCCTCCTCTTCTCTTCCTGTAATCTTTTGACACCCAGCACCTTAAATGATTCCCTGATTTCTCAGCCATTTCTTCTGCCAGTTACAAAGGCCAGAGCTGTCTGAACAAAAAATTCTGCCCTCAAGAAATTGACTTGTTCTGTTCCCATGATTGAAGACACCCTGAGAAAGAAGAACATGTGGGGCAGTGTGAAATGGGTATGTCTTCTAACTTGCAGATCCTGAGAAACCTACTAGCCTATTTACTAGGCTGCAACCCTAGTATCATGAGAAGCTAATGGAGAAACAAACCAAAAACTAAAATTACAGTGTGTGCCTAAATGTAGGGTAGGTCTAAACTACCCTAAACAGTGAGTCATAGTTTTCTAAAGAATAGAGATTTTATGTTTGGGGTTTTTTTTTATTACATTATGAAAAACTGTAAGTCCCAGAATCCCTAATGCTTCTAGAGAGCAGTGATACAGTGTATAGTAACAAATTCAGAAGGGACTGAGAGCTGAAAATGTGGGTCTCCCTGCCCTATCTACATTCCTCTATCTGGTTTCTACCCAATGTTCCATGGTCAGCTTATTGTAATTGACTTCCAAAAGCTCTATTCCTTCCCCCCCACTCTATTATGGTAGAACTCAATGCATGCTTCTGCCTAAGATTTACAGCACACTCCAGTCATCACTTACAAATTTTTCTGACTCTCTCAGCATAATGCAAATGTCACAGAAGTATGTTATATCTTATTTGGCCCATTATCACATGGTTTGGCCAAAGCATGGCATATTGATGGCAAATAAATGTTCAAAAGGTAAGGTAAGAAATGCATAATCTCAGGCCCAGGATACAACCATGTTGTTTATTCAGCTTTATTCTCATAACCAGAAGCAAAATGTTAAAGGTTAAAAAAAAATGTAATTGATACCACATGTACCTTATCTGCTGTTAAAGACTCAAGAATGTGGCTTAAAACAATTGCCTATAATCCATTATCAGTTTATCTAGTATTTTGATAAAAATATAAGGTAGTGAAAAGAATGTGAATAGGTACATATGTAAAATATTCTGCTATTGGTCTTTCCTGGGTAGTTACTGGCATGGACCTCATTCATGTTTCAAGGCACCAAAGAATAGATTGACTTTCTTCAGAGCCATGAACTCTTTTGGGTCAGGAAGGGCCATTGCTCAGCCATTCAGGTAGTAAGATATTGAGCCTGAAAGCTAACTGCTTCCAAAAAGAAAGGAGGAGATGAAACAGAAAGCATAAGTTTATGGGGAAGCCTGCCCTGTTTGGGGGCAGAAGGAGAAAAGAGCTTAGACAAAACTTTGTGAGCCAGAGTGAGTATCAGATGAAAAAGAAAACAGGAATAGTGTAAGGTCATGCCAGCTAGACAGGGGATGGAAGGAAAAGATACAAGGCAATCTTTTGGCCCAGGCAAGCAGTGATACCCACCATCTGCAGAAAGATCTCTATGCCCTAATTGGCCCTTCTCCAGAAGCTGCCTGGTACTGAGCAGGGTTCTGAGAAGCAAAACATCCATTTATGCCTGGTAAGCAATTTTGAGGTCATAACCAAATCCTCTGGTAGTTGGCGAACAGTTCCCATGACTCTCAGGAAAATATGTCGCGTTATGAAGTGAAGCTATATTTGCTCAGGAGCGATGGGGTTCAGAGAAATTTGCTATGGTATTTCCTTGCTGTTAAAGTTCCAAAAAGACCCAGGATGTCTATTAAAAAAAATACATAAAGGTTAGCACATTCTGCTAACCTAACCAAGAATATAGTCTAAGGACAATCTAAGGACCAGGTCTGGTCATCACTATTGGTACCTTGTAATTCTCTGGTGAAGATGACTAAATAATTCTGGCACCAAATCTATGTTAACTTATCATGGATGGGAAAGTACCAATATATATTGAGTAAGCAAAGTGCCTGTTGTTATACCAGAAATTTCACCTTCTAATTTAATTCTCATAAAATATGAAGTATGAATTTACAGATGAGGAAGCTGAGGCTTCAAGAAGTGAAGTAAACGGCCCATGACCTTGCAGGTAGCAAGTAATAGAGGAATGTTTTAGAACTGCATCTGTTAAACTTTTTGTTTACAATGATAGTAGTAATAATAGAGAGCAAATGTTTATATAGTACTCATTCTGTTCTCAAAGCACTTTGTGTAATTTATTTTATTCTCACAGAAACTTTATGAGAAGGACATTGTTCTTGTCAACTGCATTTTATAGGTAAGGAAACTGAGGTTGGAGAGTTTAAGTGACTTGCCCAGAGTCACACACACATTAACAAGAAGAGCTGGGATTAAGTCCAGAAGGTCTGACTCCAGAAACTGAACTCTCAACACATTCTGTTGCCTGTTTTCAATGATTTGGGAATTGTTTTTCAGAACTATAGCCATCTACATAGAGAGTGTCTCAAAGTCAAAAAAAAAATGGCATCAGTAAATTTCTAAAGGGAAATGTGCCTGACCAGAGTCCTAGAGATCAAAGAAGTGACATAATCAAATAACTGAATGGAAAGACCCCTCGATCTCCTTGAATGTTTTAATTCTGTCACACCCCCCTACTGTGACCCTGACCTCAGGAGCACAAGGGGCATGCCCCGCTTTAGGACTCCCATACCTCCTATTTCCAAGGCATATCTCTGAAAGACAGGAAAATCACAAAATGGACCAAGGCCTCTGTGTATACTTCACAGGGAGAAGAAAAGTTCAGCCCTCACGGCTCACTAGGCACCCCAATTTCCAGGGTTCCTAAAACATGTCTCATAAAAAAACTTGGCCATCTCTAAAGGGTGGGCTGTTGTGAGAACAGAGTCCAGACTTCAGGGTCTTCTCAGGGTGTGGCCACTCTCTACTCATATTGGGGTCCTCAAGAACTCCTAGGATTCCTTTTCATTCTAGTGTGACCTCTTCGTGCGGCACTGTGCCATTCACACTGGCAGAGGTGAAGGATCATGTAGATATGTCCCTGCTCTGGGTGCCCTGACTCCAGTGTCCATTTCTTCAAAACAGCTGTTTTATTCGCTGGCCTGATCTGCTTTAACCAGATGAATTTTTTTTTCTCTATTTGTTGTCTCATAGGCATAAGAAGAGGTAGAGTTTTATGGCTTATTCACTTCAAATTGCCAAACCTCTGAGTCAGTCACCAGATAAGCTGCTATTGACCCTGGAAGGAAAGATCGGACATGAAGAATAAAAATTTTCACCACTTAAAAAAAAAAAAATTTCTCAGTTACAAAACAGCACCCACAACCAACCCCAAGGGAGAATTTTAATGATTTGTTGTGTATTGCTTTTTTAACCCCTGTATGTAATTATCTCCTCAGGAGTGTGTGTCTGGGCAGGGCCACACAATGTTTGCTGAGAATCCTGAAAATTAGGCACCTTAGTGGATGCGCTTCAAAGTGCAATTGACCCCATCTAAAATGCACAATGAGAAGCAAAGCTGAGCTCCTATCTTTAAGAGATGCCACAGTCTAATTAGGGACTATATACATAGATACACACAGAGAATCCTGCAAGCCCCAGGGGTTACAGATGTCAGGAGCTGTTAGTATAGAAACTCATTTCTAACCGCAGGGGATAAGAGAAATTAAGCGTAAATTGCAGCGCCAGAGTCCCTGCCAAGTGCAACAGTTCTCTTCCAAAGTGACCTCTGACTATGTGTCTTATACTTTGAGAAAGCATTTGGGTGCCCCTGGGGTCATCTCATATAGAGAAAAGTCTCACTTAGCCTTGGAATGTCTGTTCACCCCTGCCTTCTCCTGTACCCTGCTTGGAGCTGTCCATGTGGTTCAGCCCCAGGGACTTGCTGCTCTTCTGTCTCTGAGTGGTCTCTGATTATATCAAAAGAATGCAGTCCTGAACAGATGGCCACCTTGCTTACAGTGGACTTTGTATCTGGCCAAGATAGGGATTATGTGTGTCTAATGAGCAGTCCAGCAAATGAGGTTGAACATGTAAGTATCATTCTTCATTTAAATATCCAGCTGTTGGCTCCTAGGCTGTGGGCCAACAGGCAAGCTAAGTTGGGCCTTTAGCGTAAGGTATAGGCACAGGACAGGCCTCTCAAACCAACCGGGACACCAGATGGAGTTAGAGAGCATTACGTGCATTTAAAGCATGAAGGCTTACAACCCCTTATGAACAAAGAACAGGCTGGCCTGCTCCCACTTGAGGGCCTTACCAAAAAAGAGCATCTAGGGAACAGCAATTTCTAAGCTAGTAAAAGCAGCATTTATTTGTTGCCTATTGCAGTGATTCTCACACTTGGTTTCAGAAAATCATCCAAAGGACATCTAAAACACAAGCTAGGGCCAGGTAAGGCCTGAAAATGTTCATTTCTGACAAGTTTTGGAGTTATGCTGATGCTATTAGCTCCATACTTTGAAAAGCACTGTTTTACAGGAAATAGGCCCTTCTCCAGATCCAGCCCATAGAAATTGTTGCAAAGTGCCATGTACCAACAGGCCCAGATATTTGGTAGGAAAAAGAGGGATGGAGACCCATGAAGAATATTTAGTCGAATAACTAGTGAGTTTTCATTGAGCACCCACCATGTGCAAAACCCAGACTAAACTCTGTAAACATTTTAAAATGTCAAATTTGATAGGAATCTCAATTGGAAAAAAAAAAAAATCTTTCTAGAGGAAATTTAGTCAAAATATATTTAAAGCCTTAAATCTTGTCATTCTTTCACCAAACCACTATGTACTTATCCCAAGAAAATAAAGATGTTGACCAAATGAAAGTAGGAAAAGTTTCCCTGAAGTTTTCTTAAAAGGTACAAATTCAAATGACCAACAGACACAGGAACACACACACACACACACACACACACACACACACACACACACACACCTCCCACAATTCTCTGCACTAGTAGTCCTCAAAATGTCTGGAGACTTTTTTTTTTTTTTATTGTAACCACAACGTGGATGGTTTGATTCTAGCACTTAGTGAATAGACACGGCCAGAGATGCTGCTAAGCAGCCTACTGTGCACAGAGCAGTCCCTCCCAATGAAGATTTATCTGGTTCAAAGTTTCAGTCATTAGTGCCAAGGCTGGAAATCCAGATCTAGACTCACTTCCCCAGGGATATCAGGAGAGCCACACTCACTGTAATGATGGTCATTCACACCATCAGGCTGCCTGCTACCTGAGTGACAAGGGACTTTATTCCTCTTGAAGTCTAATGCTGTTTGTGTCCCAGAATCTATCTCAGGTGAATTCATATATGGGTCATATAGTCTTTCCCTCTTTAATACTGCCCTTGTGGCAGCAGCAAGAGAATTCCCTTGCCCTACCCAGCTGCCTGTACCCTCCAGGGGAACAGGGAGGGGGATGAGCTGGCTGACACAGCCTGACAGAGCCACCACAGCAGTCTTAGGAAAACCTCTTTCCCCACCTCTGTCTGTTTTAGTTGCCTGGAAACCATAGAGGTGCTGTGGCTGGGTCTCAGACTACCCTGTGAGAATGGTTGCAGGCAGAAGCACAGGACCTGCTCTCCTTAACATCCTAACCCAAGGGTGTGGGACTCCGCCAGGAGCCCAAGGACTGGTCTGTTCTCTCTTATTCCAAGTACCTGAGCCAGTCTCTTTCCTCCTCCTGTAGACAAGAACCAGTGGGCAGAGCTGGGGATGTAGCTTAGGGGTAGAGCACACAGGAGGCCCTGGATTCAATCTCTGGTACCTCACACTCAAATTAATCTGTATGCAAATGAACATTTGCAAATCCAAGAGTAAGTCCTACAAGTTCAGAGAAAGGCACAATTACTCCCGTTGATATTTCCACAGCAGCCTAGAGTCTTCTCCTAACAGCCCAGTGACCAAGCTCATCCCATTCCTTTACCTGAGCTTAACCTTCAATAAAAAGTCCACCCACCTCTCTTGTGCCTACCCAGATCCTGTTTTCTTTCAAACCCTCATTCTCATCTCCTCTGGGACGCTTTCAACAGCTAGAATGCTTTCGGCTGTAAGTAGGGGCATTTTAAAAACAACTAGTGGTTTTTATTTCGTGTAAAAAGCATGAAGGTAGAAAGTCCAAGCTGAGAAATTCAGCTTGGTGTCTCCCCTTCAATTCTCTTGGTTTTTACCTCAAGATCACAAGATAGCTGCCATAGTACCTCTTCATCATGAGACTATCCAAGGGCCAGAAGGGGAGATTCCCTGTTCTATCTTGCTTGGTGCATAAGAAAGAATTTAATTAGAAGTCTCTTTTTAAAAAAGATTTTATTATTTTATTAGAACAGTTTTAGATTATAGCAAAATTAAGGGTAACAAACAGATTTCTAGTGTATCCCCTGCCCTGCATATGCATAGGCTCCATCATTACCATCATCCTCCTCCAGAGTGGAACTTCTGTTACAACTGATGAACTCATGTTGACTCACATCATTATCACCTGAAGTCCTCGATTTACACTGAAGCTAACTCTTTGTGGTGTACATTCTACATATTTGGATAGATAAATAATGGCATGTATCCATCACTTCCGCTGCCCTAATGTTCTCTATGCTCTGCCTATTCACCATCACCCCCACTTCCCTAATCACTATCAATAACAGATCTTTTTCTATCTCTATAGTATCGCCTTTTCTAAGAAGTCTTGTAGTTGGAATCATCCAGTATGTGACCTTCTCAGATTTCTTTTTTCACTTAGTAATAGACACTTAGGTTTACTCCCTGTCTTTGCATAGCTTGATAGCTTTTTTATTTTTAGTGCTGAATAATATTCCATTATCTGCATGTGCCACAGTTTATTCATTCACCTGTTAAAAGACACATTACTTGCTTCCAAGTTTCAGCAATTATAATAAAGCTGCTATAGACATCTGCATGCAGGTTTTTCTATGGATGTAGTTTACAAGTTCTTTGGATGAATACCAAGGAGCATAATTGCCAGATTTTATGGTCAGAGTACATCTAGTTTTATAAGAAACCATCAAATTGTCTTCTGGAGTGACTGCAATCCCACCAGCAGCCAATGAGAATTCCCATTGCTCCATATCCTTGTAAGCCTTTGGTATTGTAAGTGTTCTAGATCTTGGACGTTCTAGTAGGTGTACAGTTGCATCTTATTGTTTTAATTTTTATTTCCCTAATGACATAGCACAGTGGAAATTTTTATGTACCTATTTGCCACTTGTGTATTTTCTCCGGTAAGATTTCTGGTAAGGTCTTTGGCCCAATTAAAAATCAGGTTGTTTTTCTATTAAGTTTTAAGAGTACTTTGTATGTTTTGGGTGACTGCCCTTTCTCTTTGTCCTCTATTTGTGTCTTTTACAAATATTTTCTCCCAGTTTATGACTTGTCCTCATTCTCTTGACATTGTCTTTCACAGAACCAGAGTTTTCAATTTTAATGAAGTCCAGCTTATCACTTATTCCCTTAAAAATTATGCTTTTGTATAATAGCTATTATTTCTAAACAGTCATCAACATGCACAGTCATCTAGGTTTTCTCCTATGTTCTAAGTATTATAATTTTGCATTTTACCTTTAGGTATATAATCCATTTTGAATTAATTTTCATGAAGGGCATAAAGTCTGTGTCTAGACTTTTTTTTAATGAAAATTCCAATTATTTCAACATCATCTGTTGAAAAAGACCATCTTTGATCCATTGTATTACCTTTGTCAAGATCAGTTGACTGTATTTGTTAAGTTGTGCTCTCTAATCAGTTTCATTTGTCTGTTTTTTCACCAATACCCCACAGGCTTCTTTTTGTAGCTTGATCAAAAGCCTCCTTCATTTTTTTCTCAGAGAGGAAATTCCTTATCAGAAGTCCCCAATAGATGTTTTTTGTACTGGCCAGAACTATTCCAATCCTTGGAATTATCATATCCTGCTTTAGAAATATCATAGGTCATTGCTTAGGCCTAGAGGAGGGACACCTTCCTTCGCACACTGCTGCCCCATAAAGAAGAAAAGTACAGGTGATTTGGGAGCATAGAGAAGGACTGGGCCAATCTCTAGAATGCAGAGTAGGAGCATACTACCTTGGACCTTACACAAAGTTTACATCAGAACTGGTATGAACTCACTGATGACAAGAACATATTAAGAGGGATATTACTTCAAAGCCACTGAACTCTCCTTTCTCCTTTTCTATCATACAGGTTATCATACAAGTTCAATAAAAGGTGCCACAATGGAGAGGTCACTGTAGCAAGAGTTATCAAACTTGGGTTTGATTCCTGAAGAATTAAAGGATGGCCATTCCTGACTCAATTTCTCTCACTCCTGACAGTCTTATATTCTTAAATACAGAAAATGGCACCTTGGGGAAGCTTGAAACTGAAAATTGGTGTCTCTCACGAACTTCCCCAGTCTTCTTTACTGTCCCAGGACGGGACGTTTTCACCACAGTCACACCTTTTCAGAATTCCTGAGTCCCAACAGAATCTGGAGGCTCGATACTGAAGAAATAAAGCCTGGGACTCAGGAACATTGAGAAGAGAAGCTGCCAGGGTCAGCCAATAATAGAATGTATGGAACTTCTAAGTGGCCAAACTTGAGGAAAGAATTCTATTCAGAACAATGTATTTTTTTTAAGTAGGCATGTGATTAATTCTTGCTCTTAGCTTTTCAGTTACTCTGGGGCAATGGAATCATTATCATTACTGTTCACATTTTTAAAGGGCCTCTTATGTGTCAGACATTCTGTTAAGAGCTTTGTATACCTTCCATATAAGACCCTCACAACAGTCTTTGAGTCTATGGCCATCTCATTTTTACAGATAAGGAAACAGATGGAAAGCAAGTTGTACAGTGTCACTCACCTCAAATGGACCTGGCTAGAACCATGCCTAATGCTACTTGGTCTCAGAGGGTGTATTTTATTCTTTCATTCCCAGAACATACTGCAGAGACTGGCACATGAGAGGTGCTTATGAAATGATTTTGGATGGGTGCCCTGGATGAGCTGCCACTCTTACAGAACTAAAGCCCAGGGGTTCTTGAAACATGAGTTGGAAGAGGATTGTCTTTTGTGTGCCCCATGCTTTTTGGAGGATGACCGGTGTGGCATTTCAGAACCTCTTCATTGGTAGGAAAATTGAGGTCAATGGAAGCTAATTATTAGAGGAGTTTAGGGCTATGAAAAGAACTTAGACTCCCTGTTTCCAGTCCCAATATCTTCTCGGACCAATGAAAGTCTTCATTGCTAAGTGTATTATTAGTGTTATTTGGCAGATCTGAATCCCAATATATTCCATCTCCAACTGCTCTTCAACTGCCAGCTAGTTCCCACTGCCAATTGCTCCCACTTATGTTTCATTTTTGTTCTCACTGCCATTTCCCCTTTTGCAGTTTAAGGCTGTTCTTACTAATTCTTATTGGTTTCATCATTTGGTCTTTGACATACACATCAGACCGAATATCAGAACACTGTGCACAGAGCAATTATAGCAGATGGGTCACGCTGTGAAATGACACCGTGCTTCAGCAGAGCGTGCCTTTCTGCCCATTTCAAGAAACACAGATTTTGCATTTGGGAAAAAAAATAATAATTGGATCTCAAGTCTCTCATCCTGCCATTTCCTGACTTGGTTCAGTCACCTCCAGGAGCCTCCTCCTCTATGAGTGGGTATGCACTGACATTTATGAAGTGACATTCCTTTTTCAGAGGAAAAAGAAATGCTGGTTACTTCCACTTCTCTGTCTGTAACCATCTCCTTATTTTTCATCAAGTACCTTTGGACTCAATTCATGTGAGCAATATTTGCTGAATTCTTGCTATTCCATAGTTATTATTTTAGATACCATCCTAGGCCCCAATGAGGATAGAAGAATGAAATCAAATGTCTATTCTCAATATCTGGACAACAAAGCAGCATTTGCTTGGCTATGTGAGAGTTGCTTATATTGGACTATGGGAATTCAAAGGAGGAATGAGACACTTTCACCAAGATAATCAAGAAGGGTACATAGTGGAGCTGCTACTTTGATTGGGCCTTTAATTGGAGGATGAGAAAGATTTCTATGGCTGGAGAATGCCATAGAGGGTATTCCAGGCTGAGGGAACAGCATAGCAAATGAATGGAGCCAGCAACATGTAGAATGTGCTCAAGGAAGCCAAAGCTGTTTAGGTAGGCAGACAGAGGGTCTCATGAGTCTTGGAAGATGAGGTTGGAAATGGAGAGTGGAGGGGCTGGTAAGGAATCTGAACCTTTTGAGGTGGTAGGGAGTGTTGAGGTGGGGACAACTTTCATTTCTGCTGCTCGTTTTTTTTCTAGGTAGGCTCTTTTCTAGGAGAGGAGTACTACTGGATATACATTCTCATATGTCCACCCTTCCCTCTAGCTCCTCCCAACAAAAGGAAAAGGTGCAAATATTATTGGCAGAGCCTATGGCGTTCACTGAGTCTGTTTTGTAAATTTTTCCCCTAGTGGTTTGGTGTTGACCTTCACAGACAGAATTCCAGTTTGCATTCTGTTATTTCTGGCCCCTGGCAAGTGGACCTCTTTTCACCCCTTCCTCTCTCTTCCTGTTGCCATGTGCTAAGGACCCAGGGCCTGACCCAAAGGAATGAAATAGACTTTGCCCCATCAACTTAAATCTAGCATCAAGGGGGAGAGCAAAAGATGTCTCACCTCATCTCTTGGGCCGATCATATTCCCAGTCTGAGTGTTATCAGAGAAACCCTCTTTGGGGCTGCTATTAGGCAGGTACCCAGCTGTTAATTACAGACTTCATTTCCCTTGCTTCTTCAATCTGGTATTCTTTCAGGCAGCAATGCTGTTAGGTAGAAGTGGGAAGGAATATGAAAATGCAACTGCATATTTTTACTGTCTACCCTGACTTCTATGAAAGTGATTAAAAACAAAGCTATGAGATATACCAAGGAACCACAGAGATCACCCAGGCTGCAAACTCTGTTTACGGAGCTTGTGTTACTCTGTCCCCACTAACTTCATCCTTCATATCTGTAGCACAAACAGCTCTCAGACCTATCACTAGACTTCCCTACCTGTCATGACATCTCTAATGATTATTTCTTTCCTTTGCAAGTGGGTTTTTTTTTTTTCATGATAATGTTGGTAATGTGTTAAGGAGCCTCCTGTCAGGTATGTACTGTATTCTTGATTGACCTTACTTTGGGATTATGAGATTTAATCATTTTGCAGATTCCTCTTCACAAGGTCTTTCATGATCTGTACACAATGTTTTGAGTCCACTGACTTCACTCCATTATATTTATTTTTACTAGCCCTGATTACATTTCTCTTTCCAAATCAGAGAGTTACTTGTCTGATTATACTTTCTCAATAGTCCCAACCCATTTTCTTAAATATCTTAGCTTCTCCTAAAATGGTGCCCATCTTTAATGTCTTTTCCATCTCCTCTTCTTGTCTTTTTTCTTTCATGCTACATTACCAACATAATATAATACTAATAGTTATGATGGTCCTGTTATAATTACTTCTTACTAACAATTTAAAATCTTAACTGTCCCAATACCATCTTCTAAATGGTGACATTCTTTTGTGAACCATTTCACCACATCCAAAGTGATATCTTTTGGCTTTCTTCCATCTATTTCTTTAGCCTATTCTTCTGAACAATGAAAGTATAGCTCAGAGTATCATTAGTTGTTGGGTGACTTCTTTTCATTTGTGCTTTAAGCTTTCTGAGTCCTTCAGCACTCTGGTAGCTAAGGATAATCTGTCTTTAGTTTCATTTCAGTACCCTCTTGAGTTTCAAGAGGGAACAAGAAGTGCACCATATTTGATCCATACTCTTTCCTTTTCTTCTGACTTGAACAGTCCCCACTAAGAGTAGCCTGCTGTATTTTACGCTCAAGGAGGCAGATCTCTGCTGCCACCACCTCTTCTGCCACAGGCTGCGGGTCCTGCTGTGTCAGCTGATTCTGATTTTTCAGTCTCTCTTGAGCATATCATGACAGTTTCTTATCTCATACCCATTCTGATTGCCCCTGAAATGTGACAAGCTAAGGGACTCACCTGGCACCCATGCATATGCATGTGGGACTTATGCACAGGAGAGTATAAATGTGACCAGTAGGATACTGAGGTTGAACTCTTCTGTTTCTCAGGCCCCTATCCCAAAGACTGGTTTGAAGAAGCAGGATATTTGCAAGGCCTCTCAGGAGACTTCCTGCAAGGCCCTGAAATCATCTTACCATGAAGCCAGAGTCAGCTTGGGAATGCTCTACCTGGTTTCTACTGTCCTGTCTTCTCTGACTCACTCCTTTTTTATCTCCATTCCACTTAGCCTGCAAATGCACTCTTAATAAAGCATTAACACAAAAGATTTTCTTCTAATGGTTTCCCACAGAACCAAAGCTACAAAAGGAGTCACAACAATCTGTTTGAAAACCCGAAGATTTAGCCCCTTCTCTACTGGCAAATTTATCTTTCTTACTTTAGTCACCAGCATATTGTGAGAATGCTTTGTTTCCTTAATGACCATTCAAATTTACCCTCAGGTAGGAGATTGAATCAGAAATATAACCACCCCAAGAGAGCCTGTTCTATACATCATCAGGTCTAACTTGGCTTCCATGTTTCAGTTAAATCCATCTAGTCCTTCTGCAGGGACTAGAGATCCTTGCTCAGGGTCACCTCTCCAACTCCCAGGAGACCTGTATGAGGGGCTTTATGTCCCCCAAGGCAATCTAATGACAACCTCATTTCTCTGACAACTATTCAGAATTGCGTACAACCTGCCCCAAATACAGTTCTCACAAAATGTTTTGTTCTGGACATCTTTGGTGAATGTCCAATGTGAGTTCCCTAAAGTTCTGTCAGCTTCTGTCCTACATGGAATTCAGACATTTTAGCCCAGATTGTCATAGTGTAAGTTACCAGGGTCATACACTAATAAAAATAAATTCAGATTGCACAGTTTGTTACAGAAATCAACAAAGCCCAGACATATGCCCAATTGTTCTCTGAGGACAGGATGCCCTGGAATATGGAGGAGAAAATGGTACTCCTAGATACCAAATCTATCTTGTATCAAAATTCATGTGCAAGATCATGACCTCAAGTTTCAGATTTGGTTGCCTGAAATACCCATAAGCAATAGCCAAACTATCTGAAAAACAATTTAATAGACCATAATGATTATGATTACCTTCTATTAAGGACTAATATTATGATAAATTGTGATAAGTACTTTAAAATGCATTTTTTTACTTATGGATGATCATCAGTTCTTCACAGAAGATGTTCCTTCCTTATAGGGACAGAGCAGGTATCTGGTAACCTGGTATTATTTAAAAGTTTTTTAAAAAATGAAAATCTTTTTGTATTCATTGTGTACATCAACAGCAATGTGGTATTTTGCACTCCAGTTCCATTCATTTTGCTGCAAATGACAGTACGTTCATTCTTTCTATATTTTGTGTCAATGAATATTTCATTGAGTATATGTGTCACATTTTCTTTATCCACTTATCTGTTGATAGACACCCACACTTATTCCATACTTCAGATATTACAAAAAGCACTGCAATAAACAGGAACATGCAGGCATCTCTTTGGTATGCTTATTTGATTTCCTTTGTTTATATACTCAGAAATGGGATAGCAGGATCATTTGGTAGTGTCATTTTAAAAAATATTTTTGAGGAACCTCCATACTGTTCTCCATAATGGCTATATTAATTTACATTTACACTGGCAAGTTTCTTAAAATCCACACCAGCATTTGTTGTTTTTGGGTTTTGATAATAGCCACTCTAACTGGAGTAAAATGTAATCTCATTGTAGTTTCAATTTATATTTCCTGATAAGTAATGATATTGACGATTTTTTAATATATTGGTAATTTGAAGTCCTTTTGAGGAAGTGTCTATTCAAATCATTTGCCCATTTTAAATTGGATTAAAAATAAATTTTTTAGTTCTTGATATATTCTGTATATTAACATTCTGTCAGATGAATACTTAGAAAACAGTTTCATTCTGTAAATTATCTCTTAACTCAGTTGATCATTTCCTTTGCTGAGCAGAAGCTTTTCAGTTTGATGTGATTCCATCTGTCAATTTTTTGCTTCCGTTTCATATTTTTTTGGGCTCCTATCCAGAAAATCGTTGCCTGTATCAATCTCTTGAAGTGCTCCCTCCATGTTTATTTCTAGTACTTTCAGAATTTCAGTTTTTCCATTTACGTCTTTGATTCATTTTTAGTTGTTTTTTATACAATACTAAAGAGAGAAGTCAAGCTTATTAAAGTGGATAATCGGCTTCCCTAAAGTTATTAAAGAGGCACATTGGCCAAGAATCTGTTGACTGTAGGTGCATGGGCTTATTTCTGGGATCTCTATCCCGTTCCATTTGTCAAAGTGCCTGTTTGCCAATGCCATGCTGTTTTGATTACTGTGACACTAGCATGACCTAAAATCCGGTATCATGATACCTCCAGCTTTGTGCATTTCATTCTTTTGTGCTTCCACATACTTTTTAGCACTGTTTTTTTTTTCTAGTTTCACGAGTATTGGTTGGTATTTTGATGTGGATTACACTGAATCTGTAGTTTGTTTGGGGTAGTATGGAAATTAGACAATATCATTTTTTCCAATCTAAAAACATGAATTGTGATTTTGGGGTTTTGTGTCTATTATTTTTGTGTCTTCAATTTCTTTCATCAGTGTTTTGTAATTTTCATTATATTGGACTCTCATTTCCTTGGTTAAACTTAGTCCTAAATTTTGTTTTGTGTTTGTAATTATTGATAATGGGATTCCTTTCATGATTTTTTTCTCACCAAATTCATTATTGATATATAGAAAAACTACTAAATTTTGCTTGTTAATGTTGTATCCTTCTACTTTAACAAATTCTCTGAATCAGTTCTAAAAGTCTTTTGGTGGAGTCTTTAGGTTTTTTTTTATAGTCATATAATCTGCAAACAGAGATAATCTGCCTTCCTCCCTAATTATTTGTATGTCTTTCTTTTTCTCTGGCCTAATTGTTCTGGTTTAAACTTATAGTACTATATTGAAAATGAGCGGTGAGCATGGGCATCCTTGTTCTTCATCTAAGAGAAAATGCTTTCAGCTTTTCGTCACTTGGTATGAAGTTACCTGTGAGTTTGTCATATGTAGACTTTATTATGCTGAGGTATAATCATTCTATATTTAATTTGTTCAGAATTTTTTTTTACCATAAAGGGATATTGAATTTTATCAAATAATCTCTTTATATCCATTGGGATGTGTATGATTTTTATCCTTCGTTGTGTTGAAGTAATGAATCATATTTATTGATTTGTATATGGTTGAACCATTCTTGCTTCCCTGTTATGAACCAATTTCATCCTGGTGAATGAAATTTTTGATATTCTGTTGATTCAATCTGCTGGCATTTTCTTGAGAATTTTGGCATCTATATACATCGGAGATATTAGTATATAGCTTTTTTTATTAGTTCATGACAATACAATGATCTTGACATATCATACATTTGAATCAAATGGGGTGTAATTTCTCATTTTTCCAAGTGTACAGGTTGCAGAATCACATAGGTTTTCTCTTTGTGTCCTTGGTGGGTTTTGGTAACAGGGTGATGTTGGTCTCATATAAAGAGTTTGTAAGGGTTTCCTGTCTTTTAATGCTCTAGAATAGTTTGAGAAAAATGATACTAACTCTTTGTAAGTTAAGATTCAAGCAGGGAAGTCACTCTGGTCTGGGCTTTCCTGTGTTGGAAGATGTTTTATTATTGATTCAATCTTATTACTTGTTATTTATACATTTAGGTTTTTTAAAATGTCCTCATAGTTCAATTTTGGTAAATTGTATGTGTCTAGAAATTTGTCACTTTTGTCTAGGTCTTCCAATTTGTTAGCATATAGAGTTATATAATACTTAATGATACTTTATGACATTTGTTGTAATGTCTTCATTTTCATCTCTAATTTTATTTGTTTGGGATTTATTCTTTTCTTGGTTAGTCTAGCTAAAGATTTGCAAAATTTTTGTTTCTTTTTAAATAGCCAACTCTGTTTCACTGATCTTTTGTATTAATTTTATATATACTATTTCATTTATTTCAGCTCTGATCTTATTTCTATCCTTCTACTAATTTTGGATTTAGTTTGTTCTTTGTCTAAGTCCTTGAGATGCATTGTAGGCATATGTGTGTGTGTGTGTGTGTGTGTGTGTGTATACATACACTAAATATATATATATATATTTAATGTAAGTACCCATTACTATAAACTTTCCTCTTCTTGCTGCTTTTCTTGTATCCCACAAGTTTTGTATAGTTTCCTTTTTAACTTATTTCAAGAAATTTTCAAATTTTTCTTCTGACTTCCTTGATAATCTGGATGAACACAGTTTATTCAAAAGAGTTACTCAGTCCCTGTGCATTTGTATAATTTCTTATTGACTTCAAGTTTTATTCCACTATGATCAGAAAAGTTACAGAATGTGATGTTAGGGTTTTTTTTTTTTTAATTTAAGACTTATGTGGACTAATATGTGATCTATTCTAGAGTTCCATGTGCTGATATTTTTTTTAAATGTGTCTGTAGCTATCAATAACATTTGATCCATAAGTATACTTTAACTTGGACATTTCTTTTTGATTTGGGGGTGGGGTGGATTCTGGATGATCTGTCCATTGGTGGAATGTTGAAATCCATCACTATTATTGTATTGGAGCCTATTTCTCCCTTTAGTTCTAATAGTATTTGTTTTATAAAATTGGGTGTACCAACATAAGGTATGTATATGTTTGCAATTGTCATATCTTCTTATTAAATGATGCTTTGATCATTAGGGCTTGACTCTTATATTTTTTCTCTTAAAGTCAATTTTTTCTAAATTCTTTATCCAACGTTTCAGATATTTCAATTCTCCTGGAATCTGTTGCTAGAGAGTTGTTATGTTTTATTGGAGGTTTCCTTCACCTTGTAATTTTACATTTCTTATACTCCTATTTTGAGATTTGTGCCTCTGGTGGATCAGATCTCTATCACTTTTATGGGGTGCCTTCTTAGTAAGCAACTTTTTCCTAAAGATGTGTCGGTTTGTTATGAAACATTGGCTTTGATTCTACCTGGGCACTGTAAGTGCAGTTTCCCTATTGCTTCTTTGGCTGTGATTAATGACTTTGGACATGGTGCTTTCCATAATTGAGTCCAAGAAACCCACAGTCTTAACGGGAATGTAAGAGTGGAGATACTCTAGATGTTTAAGTAGATGTACTGTAGACCACAGTATGGCAGGAGTTTGTCACTGCTTGGCTACTCCTACAATAGCAGTAGCAATCACTGTCAGGCAATGGGGGTTTCCTCAGGCAGTGGTGGTGCTAGCTCTGCTACTAGCAAGGGCCTCTGGCAGTAGGAGCTTCAGCAGTTGTGAAGGCTTCACAGGAGAGCAGAAGGTGAAGCATCCCCTCTGTGGTGCACATACACGATAATGACAGCAGTGCATGGAGAGATGGGGTGTGGGGGCAGGGCAAGGGCAGATGCCACATTGATGGGGTGCCAATAGGAAGCATATTGTTCCTTTTTTGCTGCTTCAGTGGCAATGCCCACCTGGGAGCTGGACTTTGGATGGAACTGAATAGAGTTCCTCCCAGGCAGCCCC
Organism: Callospermophilus lateralis; assembly: GCF_048772815.1. Classification (NCBI taxonomy): domain Eukaryota; kingdom Metazoa; phylum Chordata; class Mammalia; order Rodentia; family Sciuridae; genus Callospermophilus; species Callospermophilus lateralis. Next base: position 32,337,019 of record NC_135319.1, on the reverse strand, counting down.
CATTGGGTATACCTGGGTTTGGGGTATACACTAATGGTTTGACAGCCAGAGCTCAAAGTCCCCTGAGGGGCAGAGTGACAGCAAGAATCAATGTTCCCTTCTACCTTCCTATAACTGGTAGCTGGGTACAGTGCAAGGGGAAGAGCCAGAGGGAACAGGGTGGGTGCCTGCCTTCAGTTTTGGCACCTATGATGATGATGATGATGCCCATATGCCACTGGCCACACCCTTGATTTCAGAGGACAAGCTCCTTGATGTGAGTCTTGAGGGCTTTGCCCTCTGTTGCCCTTCTTGTTATAATATTCATCTCCTATAATATTCGGCACCCAGTGGGCATAGGTCAGTTATTCTGCTGGACCAAGATGGGATCATGAGGAAGCTACCCCATGAGCTAGTGCAGTGAATGTCTATGGGGTTCCAGAGATGGGAATATGCAGGGATTTCTGATGCCTAGAGCAATCTAAATTCAAACAAAGCTCCCTTCTCAAGATGTCTCTTAGCTTTAGCACCTTGAGAGTTTGCTGGGAGATGTAAGATCCTTTCCCAAAGCAAGGCCACTGACAGATTTCATGTAACTTACATAAGTGAGCTGTAAGCTTATGACCACTGTGACACTTTACTGTATCTGGGATTTCTAGCACCTACATGGATAGTTTCCTGGGACTCTTTCACCCTTAACCCTGCAAAAGGGAGATTCCCCCTCCCCTGGTTGTGGAGCCTGATGGCACAGGACAGGATGTTTTGTTTTATTCCTATGCTATTATCCCTTAATCTCCGAATAAGCCTCTCCCTGATTTCCAGAGTATTCCCATGCTCCCTACCCTCAAAATGCAGCTATATCATGTTGCTTTAATTCATTGTGAGGGAGAAGGTAGCGAGTGTCAGGCATCTCCCTTCAGCCATCTTGTCCTTCTCCAACCTAGTGATTTTAAACAAGGAATAGTGAAGCTACACATGTCTCAGGGGACTGCTCTGAGGATTAAATGAGTATTCAACTCAAGAAATGTTAGCCATGCTGATGGTGATGACAATAATGAGGGAGGATCAGTCTTAGTATTCGGTGCTTTGCTACACAAAGATCTCTCCTGACTGTGACCTCCCACATTGAATGCACTGGTATCACCCAGACAAAAATGCAGCTTTAAAAGACAACAATGGTGAGCTTTAAAAGCAAACTGCCACAGACTAGTCTTCCCTTAAAGTGCATTGCCTGTGTTCTAGCAGGACAGAGGGTTGCGTATCTCTCATTCCTGTTGTCTGCCTTGGTTCCCTTCTAGTCTCTGTGTGCTTTTGGCATCTTTATTTAGAGAGACATCCTAGAAGCCTCCTCTCCTAGAGCAACAAACACCTCAAAATCTTCTAGAAAGGATCATAGCTGAGGCCTGACATTTCACCATTGGCCCTTCATCCCTTTGGATGTTTTTATTTCCAGACAAGCTACCAATAGCCATTTTGAGAAGAATTAAGAGAATTTTTTTTTGGTTTGTTTTTAATGCCTAACCAGGATTTTGACCCCTCTTTCCCCCAAGAGAACTTATTTGATTTGAAAGCAAAACTAATTTGTTGGGGAAGGGACACAGATTGGGGAGCCTATAGAAGGAAATCTAGGAGGGAAACCTCAAGACTCCTAGAAGGCAGAGGGAAAGCTAAATACAGAGCGTGTCAAGGATTAAGTGTTTAATCTACAGCCTTTCCCCACAGATAACCTGGCTTGTCCCCAATGACTAAGCATGCACAGAGAAGGTTAATTGGATATAGCATGGGAGATTTAAGTAGGATTTAAGGCAAAATTCTCTCCTTGTACTTGCTACTAGATGAGCTCTTGGAAGGAGGGTAAGCTTTTTGCTTGCCAATATTTGCCCCCTTGAAGTGGTCATCTCAAGCATCCACCATTTTTGTTTGGGCCTCATGCTCCCATTTCCACATTCATTTTCCATTTCCTCTCGGGTCCTTGCCTGCATTTTTGTTGTTGCTTTTCTTGTTTTTGAAAAATATTAGAAACAACAGAGATTGGTTCTAGAAGCCGAATAGACTTCACCATTACGCAGAGCAGCAAAAAGATGTGGCCACATGGGCAGATTAGCTGGTGCTCAGTTGCATATTTGTGTTTAGAAACAAAAAATATTAGAAGCAACGGAAATATTAGAAACAATAGAGATTAGATTAAGGCTTCAGGAGGGGTTTCCTTATAGTTCTTTTGTTCTGCCAAGAGAAATCTCAAGAAAAATCTGCTTTCATAAACTGGCCACATAGAAATCCTGTTCTGTCACTTTCCACTGTCTCTAACACTAGCATCTAAACAATAGAAAACAGCTCATCAGCCAGTCCTATCTTGCTCTATCTTCTACTTTGTTGCTCTGGTTGAGCAACATCTGGAATTGCTGGAGAGCTCCCTGGGATGTGAACACCTCATTCCACTGGCTCAGTATTGGCAAAGAGTCACCCGTTAGCACAGGTGGGACTGCAGTGACTTGACATACCCTCAGGATTCACCATTTCCTTTGCCATCATCTAGACAATGAGAGAGCAACCTGCCACTTGATTTGATATTAACAGGTGTCAGTGTATAGATTCTTCAAAATAGATGCAACAGGAGAGGGAGACTACCCAGAGGAGCCCACACATCTGGGTTACACACATACATACTGTATATACTGTAGGTACTCAGTACAGTGGTTTGACTATATAAGTACACAGAATTCAGAATCAATGCTGGAAGGAAAAGGCTCATGGAGGAAAAAAGTACAAAAAAAAATGTTTAGAACCCCTATTATCGACTATGAGAATTTATGGTTGACCCTCTCCCTTTGCCCTTCTCTGGCCCCTCTCTCTCAAGATTTCCTAGGATTGGTTCTGAGTAATCATCCTCAGATTTTAGGGGACAGGGGAAAACCCCCTCAAACTCTATTCCCTCCTATAGGCACCATATTTGTCATCTCAGAGGGCAAGGATATAGAAAGAGGGTAGGCCAGGGGAGGAAATTGCTGAACAGTATCCTGACATCTATCTTGTAGAAAAAGTGGAATCCATCCTTCATTGATAGCTTAGGAGCCTGTCCCAGAAGTGAGGTTGAATTCCAGCTGTGTCACCCATGAGCTGTATGACCATGGTGACTTGTTCATTTCTCTGCTCCACAATTTCAACATCCATAAAATGGGGATAACTAATACACTAAATTCTTACTAGGTTTTGTGAAGATTAGATGTGTTAATATCTGTGAAGCATCTAGAACAATCTCTGGCCTCTTACAAATAGTCAATTCTGTTTGTTTTGTTCTTATTGTGTATTTTATTGTACATAAAGTCATAAAAAGAGGAGGCAGCCCTTAACATCTAAGAAACTGAACTGACATAGCCAGACATTTGTGTTCTGTGGAATATAAACAATTTGGCAGATCATCAACATCAGGCAAGGCTGCTTTGGGTATGGAGGGAATCAAGAAATAAGTAGGATCACTCCAGCATCATGTCTGAACAAAGACAAACACGGTCCAACTCAAATTCCCAACTTCCTATACTCCTAGCTAACACGAGTAGTGGTTTGTGGTTTCGTGTATATGGCTTTATCATTTATCTTTCTAGGTAAGATATATTAAGAATCCCAATTACAGAATCACCCCTGCTTTGACAACATCCAATACGAGCAAACCTCTCTGCCTTAATTCCTCCCCACCAATGACACAATCCCAGCCCACATCTTCTAAGTCCTTTCTAATGCCTACCCACTGAGACACTACACAGTTCCCCACGGCTTGTGTGCTCCATCCCTGCAAAGGTTAATGAACCCATGGTCAACTACAAGTGTGTTCCTGGTGAGTTCTGGCATCACCAACCACTGTATGTGGCAAAATCACTTCAGAAGAAGCAGGGAACCCTTTGTGTTAGATTATGAAACATGACATTTATATGCAAACAACTGAAGTAATTGTGGGATTCCCCTCCCCCAATAGTTTTGAAGCGTTGCCCTAGAAACAGCACTGATCTGGGGCATGAGGGAAAAAGAAATGAGCCTTTACTGAGCATATCCTAATTGAAAGGCACTGGGAGAGGTGCTTAACCCAAATAATTTAATCCTCAGGATAACCCTGGGCGGCAGATATTTGTTAACTACATTTTACAGATGAGGAAGTTAAGTATCAGAGAAGCAAAGTAACTTGCCCAAAATAATGGAGATCTGGTTAAAGGGGCTAAATATAATAGTCAATATTCAGTCAGCAGCAAATTCCATTGGCTCTCTGGGAGGAGCACAGCAGAATTTTTGTGATCAAGCGTTTTTAGAGCAATGTCACTAGGATGTCAGGTGAGTTGAGGGAGACCTGGCTTTTTCTGCTTCCTCCCTCCTCTGTCATCTGGTAATTACAATATTCCTTGGCTGGTTGAAGACAGTCCGTGTAGAAGCCACAGCCTCTGCATTTTTTATTTTAATGTTCCAAAGAACTAGTGAAATCAGAAGACGTGAATCCCCAAAGAAGACCGAGTGCCTGAAGAGTACATTTCCAACTTTACTCCCCCTCTAGCTCTTCCAAGTCAAGTGTTTTCCACTCACAGCCCAGAGACGATGCTGCCACTTCCAGGCCATGTACTCTCAGCTCTGAACCCACCCTGGACAAGGTGTTTTGAATCTATATCCACTGTAGAGTGGGCAGTGTGCTCAGAATGCCACCCTCCTGCCTGCTAGCTTACATAGGATATTTTATTTTCCTATATTCTGATCACAGCCCCCTGCTATGTACAAATAGGCAATTTAGGACCAGCTAATCTGCCCATGTTGTCCCAGATCTTTTGTAGCATACTGGGCAAAGCACATCCTATTTCTAGGGTCAGACAGCTTATGTCTAAACCTCAGCTGACCTCCTACTGGTTGTATGACCATTAGCAAATTAGGAACACGTCTCTCCATCAGTTTTATCTGAAAACAGGGTAACAATAGTGTTTTCCTATAACGGGTTGTTTTGATTTCCCTTCTGTCATCTATTCTTACAACAGCCCTTTTAATTCCTTTTAGAAAGCTACCCCTCTTCCACTCAGTGATGTAGGTCTTTGCACTGTACCTACTTCAAGCCTTCATGGGTGGCAAGGTAATCCAAGCCTGGCTCAGGGATGATCACATGATCCAGTGTAAGCCAATCAGGGTTGGCTTCAGGACTTTAGCTAGACTACTGTAAGGCACCCTCTTTCCATTAGCTGTAAGCTTAGAGCTGCTAGGAGTTATCTTTTGGGGGAGCCTTCCAGAGATAGGTCTCCCAGCCCTAATGTGACAGAACCATCTGGAAAGCTTTTGGAAAAGTGTAAATTCTCTGAACCTTCCCCTCAAAATAGTTTCAGTCACCTAGGATGAAGCTAGGGAATCTGTTTCTATAAAATTCACTGGTTATCATTTTAAGAGCACTAAAAACAGTATGGGCAAATGCATCCCAAATGAAAGAGCTGAGCACAAAAGAGAAATGACAGTAGTCTCCCCTTAGCCCCAGTCACGCCTTTCATAGTTTCAGTTTCCCACAGTCAACTGTGGTCTGAGAATATTAAATGAAAAATTCCAGAAATGATTCATAACTTTTAAATTACTCAATATATTTCAATAATTACTCTATTTTATTATCAATTAGTGTGCCTAATTTATAAATTAAATTTTATCATAGGTATATATGTATGTATATATAAGAAAAAACAGTATATATAAGGTTCAGTACTATTCCTGGTTTCAGACATTTACTATGGGTCTCAGAGCTTGTCTCCAGCAGATGGGGGATACTACTGTAATCTTTTTAACAGACCATGCAGACCTGGGTTGCAGGAAGGGAGTGCATGTCTGGTATACAAGTTGCTCTGAGCTGGTGCAATCTCTCTCTGAACTCAGACCCATACAATCAGGCAGGGCTATATGCATGTAGCTGTAGGCTGTTACATATAAAGGATTTTGTGACCAGGCTCTGGTCATGGATCATCTTCAGACTTGCCGTGGAATCCCTTGATTCCTTCCACCATGAGGAGGTTAATTCTTCTGCCTGTTTTTCCCACCCCTCAACTAAATGTGAGAAATCCCAGAAGGCCTGAGTAGTCTTTAGAAAGAAAGCCCCCTGCATGTCTCCTCACTTCTGGAGCTCCTTCTTGGCTACAGCAGTTCACCCTGCACAGCTGGAGGAACTGGATGCACAATGCTTCCAAGTTTCACAGACACAAACGCAGGGATTTCAGTCTTCTTGTTGTGGTCTGCAGGCCTTGCTTAGCATGCTCCCCCAACTTCCCTCTTTCTTTTTATACTATTTTACTTGGTTCCTTTCCCTTCTGTGTGAACAGTTGGTCCTTATAATCCCCAAGCAGCTTGTAGCTGTTTTGTTACCGTCACTCCACATGGCCGCACGTTCAATTCCAACAGGCACATTGGTTTGGACATCCCTTTCACATAGCTGTCAATTTGTTTCTCTAGGCTCTAGGCTGGAGTGACAGTTATTTGGGATTTTGTTTTTCTGTTTGTTGCTGAAAATGTATCTTTATCACTCCCTGATGTGGGTATTGGGGTGATTCCTCTGCTTTAACAGAACATTAAAATCAGCTTTCAAGAGCATCAAACAGAGGTAAAGTTCTAACATTGGCTAATAAAGATGGCTCCAGACAATGAGGTCTGCATTAGCCTTGCAAGGGTAAAAGTGGCAACGGGCCTGCCTCCAAAATGCTGTAATGCTATACGCACGCCCTGCTGCCTCTGTCTTGGAACCCTGTGAGCCACCATCTTGAGGATATCAAAGGAAATACTTTCCACTTCTAGAGCATGCCAGATCCTAGAGGTATTGCCACACAAAACAAGAACTCTTCCAAGTGGCTGGAAATGCTATTCTCCCTCCATTACAGGAAAGCGTAAATAAACGGGAAGAAGCGATTTGGAGAAATCAACAGGAGAACTTGATATGTGAAACCTAGGGCACTGCAGTAGTAGCCACGGGGCTGTCCAAAAAACAGAAATCTTTTAAGAGAAGAACATTGACACTGAGCACCCATGGAGGAACATTTTGCCGTCTCCAAGAGGTTCATATAGTTTATTGTGTCTCAATTACCTGAAAGCACATCCATACTCTGTGCTGGTGTGGCTGAAAAACATGCCCATGGCACTTGAAAGTTCCATGAATGATTCTGAATACATTTAAAGTTTATAGTACAAAAGCATTACAATTCAACACTCCTCTCAGTGGATGTTGGACAGGTGTGAATTTAAGAAAAGTTTCTTTCTCATCTGTGGCAGGTATACAAAGTGACAGTAAGCATTTAGACTCTTAGAGTAAAAATGTAAGTAGTATACAATTACTGTCTTTTACAATTCTGCAAGAAATTGGAAAAAAAAGTGTTTTACTGCAGATGGTTTGAGAAACACAGATACAATGAACATCTGTATTTGCCTCACTTACCTTCGATTATTAACAAACTGGCAGACACAATCTTTCATACAGAAATGCCCATGAAGAAGACATGAAGTTAAGCACCTAAAGTTTTGCTATTGTTTCTTTAACTGGCTTCTACTCCTTACAAATGTATCCTTGCCTTGGAAGCAGTGTAACCAGCAAGTCAAGAGGCCCATTTTACATGTTTATATTTCCTATTACACGGATACTCCAAAATGTTTGCATTCATTCTAGGCTTATACACAGGAGACAAATATCTTTCTCATTCCTATGAATACTCTTACTAACTCAATTCCAAGTTCTCTGGTATTTTGTAAGCAAGTCAGTTATTTAAAAACACCCTCATTACAGGGGTTGGAGGGAAATGGAGAAGGCATGGGGTTATAAATAATGGTGGAATGTGATGCTCATTATTGTTATCCAAAGTACATTTATGAAGACACAATTGGTGTGAATATACTTTGTATACAACCAGAGATATGAAAAATTGTGTTCTATATGTGTAAGAAGAATTGTAATGCATTCTGCTGTCATATTAAAAAAAAACAACCCTATTTCATTGGAGTGCCCAATTTAAATTGTATGTTGGTGGAAAAGTTGTAATTTTCCTTAAGCCTCTCTCCCTCAATCTTCCCAGTTTTCTAATGGGAGTACTTAAGGTAGTTTTATGAGTGTTCAAAAACTTTTAAACATATTAAGAAAGTAATAGGATGGAAATTCCCCTCCTGATTTAGAAATTCTACTCACATTTGCAAACAGAAGGTAACATAACTTTGCAGTGGATATTTATCAAGTCATAGGAAGAATTTACATAGAGCAACTTCATTTAGCTGTTAATGAGGAAAGACAGTAAGAAAATGATACCAACTCATTACCAAATTCAGAAAGCTGGAAAATTTTATCCATGGTGACTTTGATTCAAATTGCATCAGCAGTTTGGACAGTCAATTGTGCTTGGGTAAAAACTTTGTTTGAACATAAATTGTTTTCTAGATGTTTTGCTAAAGTCTTTTAATGTCTAATTCCCACAGCCTCTCTATGAGGGATTAAGAAGTACTTAGGACAGTGAGTTCAGAGTCATTTGTTTTCTCTGGCTTTGAAAGAAAGGGCCACACACACCCAATTATTGAGCTACTCTTTTTTTCCTCTTGTAGCTCATCCAAACATTCTATTATGAAGTTGAAACATTTCAGTTACTGTAATTTTTTCCTAAAGGTCCTGGTTCCCACACTGAAATTCGGCCTCTAAAGTAAGATGCAGACTCCAGTTCCCAAAAGCTGTTCCAAAACACACTCGTGGACTAACCCTTGAGAAAGGGAACTTCAAGCTCTACTTGCCTCCTTTCAGAATGAGTCAGTCTTTTAAAAAGAAAAATGTGAAATCCCTTGATGAAGTGTTTTTGAAGTGCCCTGGCCATGTCTGTAAGAATAGTCAAATATTATCTAACTGTTCACTTATTAAAGTGGAAAAGAACTAAACTTAGCACAAATAGAGGCAAACTGCTCCTTGGCGGGGGTGGGGAGGAAGCTCACTGATACTTACAGAGGGAATTAGTAAAAACTCTTGGGGTGTGATGGACCGAAAGGAATATAAATGAGGGAAATGGAGTACCCAGGGAGTAGGTTGCTCTTGGTTGGGGAAGGGCAAGACATCCAAAAGTACTGAACTCTATGAGAATGTGACAATTACAAACAACATATGGCCATTGGAACTAAATCCACCCATGTGGAGAACCCAGATACCAATACACTAAAGAATCAGATTTAAAAGAAAGAAATATATATATCTCCACCAAATACATTAGAGATTTCTATACAACGTGAGGTCCCTGGACTTTACCTCCAGGACAGTATTCTGACTTCAACCTTCTGGGTCAAGAGGGCAGGTGCTTAAGACTAACATTCTGGCAGAGGAAGTGGGCTTCCCCCCTGTGGTGTAGAAGACAAAACACAATGATGATGCCCAAAGGGTAAAGAAAAAGATGCAGTTAAAGAAAAACCCATGCAGTAATATGGGCACCTGCTATAAATTCACTGCTATGAGCAGTGTGCTGTGCAAACAGATTTACATACAGCTCCCTCTTACCTTCCAACCACTTACAAAGGTAGGTGTTATTTCCATTTTATGGACAAGGACTCTTGAGACAGAGGAATGTTCCAAAGGTTTAAAGGCAGCATCTACATGCTGGTTAAACTACAAATTCTAGTCTCTTAATGTCTTGGCCAGATTACCTTGTTATCCAAAAGGCTGCCTGAGATGAATCAAGGAAGCTAACATACCTGGAGCAGGAATTATAAGAGAACTGTGGCCTCTAGTGATGACCAGAATTACAAAATACATAGAATGTCAATTTATTATCAAAATTAGGTCAAACGCACTTCAACACTTCGAATTCATGTAATAAGTACCTGAGTCAAGTGAAGTTCCCAATGGACCAGTCATCTGAAGAGACTCTTTATTCATTGTTGTGTCTTTCAGGAGGTCTGCATTTGGAATTGATTTCTAAGTAGTTATGGCATGGTTGGGCACAGTGGTGGCAAACTCATGTTAAGGGAAACTTGATTTCTAGAAAGTACAATGTGACCTGGAATCAAGTCTATGAAGTTATGGTGCCTACCTAATGTAGAGTCTGACTATGAAAGGGGGACACAACCCTTTTCGCCACTTATCCTTTTGAGGATGGTATTAGACCTGTGAAAACTAGAAAATATAAGGAAGGATAAAGGGGAAAGGAGTAGTTTGCATTTTAAAACACAGGCCTATTGCAATGTGATGGGTACTTCTAACAGTTTTGTTAAAAACTGGGATTTCTAGACGGCCCCAGAGTTTCCTTGGAGTATAATAAACATAGAGGCCCGTGCTGAAGGGTGGGGATATCACATCAGCTTCACTTTTCTTCATTCAGAATGTCGGCTCTGTGAGGCCAAGGGGTTCCGTTTTATTCACTGCTATGTCTAGACCAAAGCATGGTACTTACTGTGTACACGTATTTGTATCTGTGCATAAATACAAACAAGTATAAATAATGTTTCATTGGGTCACTGACAAGATTTCAAATTATTCAAAGAACTCTTCATTGTAGAACTTTCAAGAACCAATTAACCATAGATAATTCAAGTAGAGATAATCCTGGGAACAAAATGGGAAGAGGACTATGTTTTCTTTAAAAATTTAGCCAAATTTCAGAATTACTAATGCAGTAGCAATTCCAGTTTGAGAATTAGTCTTCAGCATGATAGATAGCACAACGGTCAGTCCCTGAAGTGTGAACCAGGGTCAGTTCTGGAGCGCCTTTGATGATGGATGAGGTTGTCAAAGTGGTCATACACTTGAGTCTTTAAAATAAAGAAATAACAAGAAAAAAGCTGGTTCTGTAATGTTACTCTTTCTGTATGTACCTGTGGGTGGCCAGAAAAACAATGATTGATTACTGGTCCTAGATTCACTGGCTGAAACAAAGTGCCTTAACTTCTGGTTGAAAATGAGTTCTGTCAATGCAAAACAAGAGAAGAGAGTGCATATTCACTTATACTGCAGAAACATCTTTCAACTCTACTGAAATTTGCCCAAGACTTAAAAGTTTTCTTTGAAGACAGGCAGAGAGTTTGTGTAAATATTTTTTTTTTTAAAGAAGACACATTTCTTCAAGGAAGAGCAATACAAAGGGGTTATATAAATTTATTTCTCATGTAACAATTGATTAGTTCAGAAAAAATTCCCATTTTCAATGTTAATTCCATCTCATTTTTTAAAAAGTCACTAAAAGGACAAAAAAAACCCACACAAAAATACAATCTGTATCTGTTCTATATTTACAGATAACCAGTCACTATTAAGGCACAGATTAAAAGTTAACATTTATTCAAATAATCCAAATATTTTGTGCATCATATAACACCGACAACTTTGTATACTGTAGTGTCATATTCCCTTATTGCATCAAGAGAAAGTGAAATAACGTCCAGTGTTTTTTATTTTTAGCCACCCTATTTAATCTATTTTAAGTGGGACAGTTTTCCCTTTGGCATAATATCAAAGTCTGCTCATAAAACTGCTGTCAGCTGAATACTGCAGATTCATTCCATCTTCCTTCTAATGCAAATACAAATGGTAGAGAGCTAGGAAACAAGCTCCAAATTATCATTATTATTTTTTTTTTGGCAAGGGGCAGGTCTTACTTAAGAAAAAAAAATTAGATAATCAAGTTGTTGGACAGGAAACAAATTGAATTGTTATTTGGCTGTATTAATCCGTCACAGCATAAATCAGGGAGCTGCACATGATCATCTGTATACATGTGCATGTTGTATTTGCAAAAAGAAGGATTACTTAGTCCTATATTCTTAAGCAGATTAGGTGTAGAGAGGAGTGGGCAGCCCCTTAATGCCAGATAAAACTGTTAATATTATGACAGGCTCATGGTCTATGACTTCAAGGTTACATAACCCAAATTTTTTAAGTGAAAAATTTTCTGTGTGCAAAATATCAATTCTTGCTCTTTAATGGTAAGACTTAGTCTTGGGAAAATGTCAGAAGTGCCTCTTATCCCACATTTGTGTCATTCCCCCATGGTTGTGTAAATTCATCTAATTCTTTTGGCTGAGAGCACATGAGGGTGGTTTATGTCCACATAGAAAAGTTACTGAACATAAATAAATCATTACAGGTAATTGACAATGTTTCCTATGGGAAAGTTTTCCAACAAATGAATATAGTAGAAATATTGCTTTGAAGAAGGAAAGGCACTTGAGTGATTTTCTTCACTGATTGAAAACCCTTCATAAATCCACAATAAGAAGTCTGGAAAGACGCAGCAACCAACGTTGCCCGATTTCTTGGACTTTCACAGTATAAGATTGTAACAATAAATCTAGCCACTTAGAAAGCAGTCTTTTTTTTTTTCCTTCAGAATTCATCAATCTTTATAAACTAACCCTGAAGACTTAAATAGAGCCTTTCCATTCTTAACAAACATAAGCGGACAGTTTTGGGAAAGTCCTATGACCGTACAGAGCATAGCTAATGTGTGCATCATAAGAACCACAATCTTTTCTCTTCATTATGGCAACAGTGCTGTCTTGTCAGATGATTATTTTTCTTTTTAAATAAAGTGACAATCTAGGGCTCCAGTTATTGAATGCCGTCCATTCTCTACCATAAATCTCTAGTAAATATCAATTTCATCAATTATGTACTGTATGCTTATAATATCTAAAAATAAAGTTTGATATAAATAAGTGTCCTTTACTGGCAGTATGCTAAAAAATAAAAAATAAAAAACCCCAGAAAAACAAAAAAACAGCCCTTTGCCTTCAGATAACCATTAAAATCATTTTAGCATTATAGGCAGCAGCTAAATACAATGACTGCAAAGGGTTAATATTGCAAAGTCCATTTGGTCTGTTTTTTGCACCTGCTACTGTGAACTAGTTCATTGCTATGTATTTCTAAGATGCTGACATGAATGAACAACAGAATTGGCCCATAACCAAGTGGACTCACATTTCCCAAAGTCACAGAATATTCTGCACAGAAATCAATATCCAGTACCATTTCAAACAAAAAATGACTAAATCTGATCTGTACCGATATGTCAGGTGACATAATTAGAGAGAAAAGTTCCACAGGACAAGAAATTAGAATATGTAAAGTGCTGAAAGGCCTCAATACGTATTTTAAAGCAGTACCAGAAAATTCCACTTTGATTATTTTTTTTTAAAAAAGTCCCAAATACCAAAACAAGGAAACACAATAACTTCTAAGTTTTCTGGCATCCCACATGTCAATTTATCCTTCATTTAAGTACAAAAAAAAAAAAATCAGTGCATATGTTATATAGGTAAATAAAAACAGGAAATAAAGCCTTATCCTCAAATTCTGTCCCATTGCCATTTTAAAAAAGCAATCCACATTTGGTATTCTGTATGGCAAGATAAGAACATCTTCTCTCTTTTCTTCCTTTCTGCCACAAAGTACAGGTGCAAATAAGATACTTTGGTCCTGATACCAGACACCAGAGTGCTGAAGATGGTGTGCAGTGATGGCTGTTCACAGATCTCCTGCATCCAACTCTACAGTTACTTGTGGGCATGTGCCTAGTGGGGACTGCTACCAGCGGCCACTGACACTGGCCATGTCTGAGTGGTACTGACGCGGTAACCTCCCACTTGCTCCACCTTCCAGGAAAGAGGTGCGTGCATTTGGTGGTTCAAAGAGCTTTCTTCGGTTTTTATTTAGTTCTAGAGAGAGGGGGAAAAAAAAATTGTTAGCTCAGTCCCATGTTCTACAGGATATGGCATTGGAGCTCAGAAAATGGTGATGGAGTAAGTCTAGGGATAAAAAGTCAAATCTGGTGTGGGGGGGGAACAAACCAAAATCCTTTCAGTTAATGGTGAAGACATTTCTGAAATTCTACTAGAAAATCTGATTGTTAGAGGCAGCATATGGTAGCCTAGAAAAGCAAAGACAGCAAATAGCTTTGACTGTAGCTCGTAAACTCCCTGGGAGATTATGTCATTCTGCAAATCTTCTAACCATCTTAAACAGTGTGACCTCCCCACAGGTCATTTCAGAGTGGGCAAGCAAGGCTGTTAATGGTAGATGAGAGGACTGAGTACCAATGACACAGATCATCACACTTAATGAACTTATCCATGTCAAACACAGTAACCACTTGGTTACTGAAGTCAGATGTGAAAAGACCCGATACCCGAGGCTATTGGAGGAGTACCCCAATGAAACCACAGCCCCCACAGTTCCCCAACTCATGAAATGTATGCTTTTTGAGTCAGAAACATGAAGTCTTCTTCAGTCGGAAATATTAAGAAGCATGTCATTCAACTTGGTACAGCTTAGAAAATTAATACTTGAGAACCACCTATACTTGAATCCAAAACTTCAGGAAGAGTCAGGAACCCGTTTTTAATTGTAAAGAAATGAGAGTACTTAGAAAACACTGTTTAGTTTGTCTATCGCCAACTAAAGATTATCAACAAGGGGAAAAGTTCATTGAAGCAGACTACTTCATTTATGATGAGGCAGCCTCACCATCAACAGACCCTGGACTCACTGATGGAACTAACTCTTCATACAAGTAAAATTGTCAGACTCTGGAAATCAGTTTCCGATTAACACCAAACTTCAATTTCAAATGGAGTATTAGTATTATGCAGTCGACTGGAAGTTGTCTTTGCTTTTCTTGAGGGTGGCTGGAACAGGTGATTCAATACCTTATGGAATTTGGCTCTTCAACCATCTATACACACCATCCCTTCTTGAATTCTGAAGTTACACCGTAATTATGGTCAGAATGATCTGGAGTTCCGAAAGAGGGGTCAATACCCTTAACATTGTCCCCTAATGCTTTCCAAAATGTACATTCCTGCCCTATAAGGGGCAAAGTCACAGTGAAGACACCTCTCTTTTGTTCATATGTAGTTCTTAGCAGAGAAGATAATAATGATTTGCAAGCACTTTATATATGTGCTACTCAATTCCTCCCTAAAATTACCATTCTATATTTTGTAGATGAGAAAACTGATTTTTTAAAATAGTGAAAGTCACTTGTCCACACATCTGCTAAGTGATGAATCTGAAGCCCCACTTCCCTGATGCAAAGTCAATGCCCTGAGAGACCCACCAAATGCAGAAGACCACCCAAGGCCTCAGGAACACAATCTTGAGAAAGTACAGGCATACCCCAAAGACAGCATTATTTAATATTCAGAGTAAAATATTTATTTTTAAACAGAGAAATGCTGAAAAACTCTTTTGAAAAAAAATGGGGACAATATCTTTACAAAGATACATGCCAATGTGCACACTGAGGGCTGGCTACTGTTTCAAGTTCCTGCAAAATCACAGTAGCAATAACAATCCCATCAAAACTGAACAAGTGCATTTGTTAAAGAAAAAAACCCACAACTACAGCACTTCATATTCAAAGACAAATTTACAGGAGAGTTAAGAATAAATGAATCCCCTGGAAAAGTTTACCATGGTCACACTAGGAGACTATTTTCCATTTTCTTGCAGGGGAATAAACCTATAAATCAGAATACTGTCATAGAGAAGGAAAGGCAAGAACTGAGGCTCAACCTCATTTTTTCTAGCACACACATGTGCAACAGAGCTCATGAAAATGACTGAACCAAAATTTAAAAACAAAAAATTGAAGACTTTTTTTTTTTGAAAAGTCTCATCAGCTTGAAAAAGTAAAATGGTAGTGAGGAAATTCAACTATACCCTAAAGATGCAATATCTAACAGATACATATATATAATTTGTGCTTTGCATTAAAAAAAATTTTCCAGAGAGGTTATCAAGCAAAGATTAAATCCTACTGAAAAGATTAAGGATTTTGTTGGGTTTTTTTTTTAAACTAAAAGCAAACTCCTTCCTGTTTTTTTTTTTTGTTTTTTTTTTTTCTTCCTCAGTAAGCCTAAGGGATAGTTTGGAAAAATACCAACCTTTTTCTTTGAAATTCCAAGGTTCACACAATCCTGGCAGCTCTCAGGATCTTGTTGCGGATCTGAACAGAGTCACAAACTAAAAGAATAGGTCGGGAAATGTTAGATCTACCTGAGGCTGGGATGGGAAGCCTGTCAGCAGGATTCTAACTTCCTTTCACTGAGTCTCTGCACATCTAGCTAACCAATCACTATGCTATGCAGAGAAATCTGTGGATTTTCACAAAATAACTAATTTGAAAAAAAGAAAATGAAGATTTAATTTATTCTTGGATCCATCTCTACAAGAGATACATTTGACCTCCTCCTATAATATTTAAAGGTTATCTGGGCCAAGACAAAAGCAAAACAAAAACCTCATACTTGCAATTATAAAATTTTAAAAGCGTGTTTGAACAAACTCTGTACCTAACCAAAGTGTAACTACAAGACAAATGTGAGTCAGGTCTACCTAGCTAGTCTGTGTCTATCCGGAAATGGAATGTTCTGGGACTATAAATGGATGTATTTGTTATCAGATAAGTTGAACTGTAGAAAGAGACTTTCTGATGAAGGGTTTCTCACTAAAATCTTATTACTTGCAGAGAAAACAATTTACCAGGTTCAAACAAATGCACTCAAAAAAGTAAGGTAAAATCATCCTTAATCAAATACTTCATGCTGTGCAAAGCATTCATAAAGCATCTTATTCAACATCTCTAATTCCCTTTAAAAGCCAGAGCAGCTGTGAACCCCACGGAGGGGCAGTCTACAGAGGTGGCATACAACCTCAACAGACCCACATTGAAGATGAGGGTAAAAACAACAACAACAACAAAGAGGATTCAAAATCCCTTCTGATTCTCGCCCTACTCCCCACAACCCAGAGTGAAAGGTACTGATATATTGCAGAATAAAGTTACTGATGATCCAGCTGCAACCTAGAAAACTATTTAGAGATTTCTACTCATTGTTGAAAGCTTTAGAGAGTCTGAAATTAGTGTGTGAAGAAAGTACTTAGTTTTCATTATATTTTCACTGCCATTCCATGAAACTGTAATGGAGTTTTGGAGTTTACACTTCACTGGTATAAAATTGCTGGCCTATAGATACAGTTTGGCTCAATTCATTAATAAAATTTCATCAATTTCACTTGCAAATTAATAAAAGAATATGAAAGCACAGAAGTTAATTTAAGTGTAGGGAATAACCCTCTGAGAATGAGCTTTATGGTAAACAAGTTAAATAAACCACCCTATTGCCACAAATGGTAAAAAAGAAAGAGCAAGGGAGTATCATGTTAGTAATACTTACACTAACATTGTCTATTTCCATAAACCCTATCACATTACAGGAAAGGACAGATCTTAAAAATGGCACGTGGCCTTATATAAGCATCTATTCCAATTTATCTTCAGGATTAATAAACCAAAAGAGGCTTTGAAACTCACCCAAGGACCCACAACTTGGCAGAGATAGTGAAGTTTTTTGATGTAGTTTTCTTTCCCTATACTATGACGAATTATGAGAAAACAGGAATTATGCATCTACCTTGTGGAGTACCATTAATGCAGCCTCTTGGGTATATAAGGTCAAGGTAGATTTCTAAAACTGATGTGTGCAAAACTCTGTCCAGAGAGGAGCTGAATAGTTGCCATCAGGAAGTACACGGGTAGAATTTCTACCTCTATATCAAAGCTGCTATGCTTATATCTGCTTCAGATCAAGGATTCCTTATGGGGAGGTGGGTAGAGTATGCAATGTGCTTCTAAATAAAACACCATGGAGGCTTCACATTTTTATTTGCTGATCTGATTAGTTGAATGCTGTCTGGAAAGAACTTCCACCAAGTGGATGTATCTGTTGGCCTTATGGAGGTATAGCCTGCAAGTTTCAACTTCTGAAAAAGCAAGTCATTTCTCTTGGCTTCTCCTGAATGTCTCTTTTTGAGAGACTGTACACATATATGATATTCATTGTAAAATCTTCAAAAACCAATCTCACCTCCCCCCCATATTTCTTAATTCCTCTAAACACATTTTTGAGGTACATTACTATGTATTTGCCAACTCCTGGCTCAGCTGGTTTGATTACTTCCAAATGAGTGGCCCCCAAACAGATAAGCCTAGAGCATTGTCTAAGACACAGAATAGGCAACAGATGCACAATGAAGTCTGGTCTCCGGAGGCAGGCATTATTGTCCTTCATTCTGTGACTGCCATTTGTGAGTCACAAATTCTATGAAAACATTGAGAACATTTAAAAGTATCAAGATAAACCATCAGGTTGCAAACTACACCAATGAGTGTCCTTTTTGTCCTCAGTGCAGTGAACTTGGTTGGTGTGCAAGGACACACATTTGAATATGATATACAATCAAGAAAATCATTCATGAACCCAGTGATCATTTTGTGATTGCAAACAGGAGTATAAACCACCACCTCCCCTCCCCCATTCTCAAGTTCTGCATGGGGCAATTTTGGTCACATCTTTCTGAAGAGATCCATCGTAAGGAAAAGCATTGTCAAGGCAAGGCTAAGCAGGCCACCGCTTGATGGCGGGGGGACATTCTCAACATTTGTCACACTGTTGGCAGAAGAACCCTCTGAACCTCAGGGTAGTATGTAAGTGGATGATGAGAACAACCAGCCCCACCAGATGAGACCACTGGGAGAGGTTTTTCCGATTTTAAAATGAGTTGAACATTAATATTCACCTGAGATTGCAAGCAGCATTTTCCTCCTGGCACCAAAAGTAGTAATTCCCAGCTCCTTCAGATCCTGATCTGTGAGCGTGAGGAATGTCTGAAGATCAATCTGTGGGGAAAAAAAATAATCTATAGCCAATATATTAAGTACTTATTTTCTCCATCATTGTAGCATCAACTCATTATTATAACTATTTATTAATTATGTGATGCCTACCTCCAAAAACTAATTTTGGTGGCTAAGGGACAGAGGATTAAGAAATAAAATGGTGAAATGAAAGTGATGATTCTAGCAGAAAACTTAGCTCTGAGCATCCTGGTGGCTATGGCAAAAAGGAAAATACATACTGTACAGAAAAAAAAAATAATTTCTTAGCTTTAGATTCTGGTTTGGTTAAGTGATTCTTTATAAGAATGAAACTAAGTAACATGACAGATGGTATCTTCCACTGTGTTGTGCGGAAAACTGATAGAATTCCCAGACAATATCAGATTTACAGTTCACTTGGCTCAACCCAGAAAGCAGATTATTTCTAAAAATGGCACAAAAATTGTTGTTGCCAAAGAATACAACTGTAGTATTCCTGCAACTACAAAGTATAGAGGGAAATAGCCCAATGATTCCACTCTTCCCCTTAAGACAGTGTGAAGGACTAGAAAGGCAGTAGCCTCTGAAGCCAGAGCCTGGAGTTTAGATCCCAACTTTGTCATTAGCAGCCGTGGGCACTTGGGATTAATAACACAGGGCTGTGGTGGTCACCAACTGTGACTGTAGATGTAAAGCAACATGTTCAGCAGAGCGGGTAGGCAACTGGCAGCTACAGACGGTAAATAATGTATATGGATCTCATGAGGTTGCTTAATGGGGGATTCTTATTAAATCATATCTAACTCTTGGAAAATATCCTACAAAAAGATTGCCAAATTCAATACCATATTTAAAAGGTAAAATATACTTTTAATTAAATTATATTGACCATAATTTAAAATGTACTGATTTGATTTTTAAGGTACATCTAGATTTTATAAAACCTTAAGATCATTTATCACAGCTCTAAAGATATGTTTTCAGAAGTTCTGTTCAACAGACCCCAGACTTAAGGCCATAGGAAATGGTGTAGGCCACACCGTCTCTAGTACAGCTCTGCTGTTGCAGCTTGAGAACAGTCAGACAATACATAAACAAATGGGAGAGGCTGTGTCCCAATAAAGTTTTATTGACAAAACGAGACGTTAGGCTTACAGGCCACAGGCCTAGTTAATAAAATATTGGATAAAGCTATTCTGGCCGTGCATGCACATGTTTTATTTTTGGAGGAATAGAATACAAAGTATAGAAAATAACTTATATTTCCTATTTGAAGAAACATAATAATAAAGTCAAACCTAGATACCGATGAATAACATTTTCTTCTGGGTCTGGACAAGTTAAACTACATCTGCCCTTGTGCTTCCCAGTCAGCTGCCCTCATGGAGCCAACAAGACTAAATAAATGGGGGCTGGGGATGTGGCTCAAGCGGTGGCGCGCTGGCCTGGCATGCGTGCGGCCCGGGTTCGATCCTCAGTACCACATACAAACAAAGATGTTGTGTCTGCCGAGAACTAAAAAATAAATATTAAAAGGATTCTCTCTCTCTCTCTCTCTCTTTCTCCCTCCCCCACTCTCTCTCTCTCCCACTCTCTCTTTAAAAAAAAAAGACTAAATAAATGGAGACAGCACTGTAAAGGGTTATCCAACTTAAAAATCCTTAGTTAAATGAACACTAACTTAGAAGAAAGAATATAAAATCAATTCCCTGAAATTCAGCATACACATGGCAATTTGGGTGTAACAAAAGCATTCGGTAATTAAACTTATTTATTAAGCCATGGTCAATACATTGAATTTATGATATAAGAGACCTAATAAAAACCTTCAATTCTTTGTCAACTTGTACATGCCTGGGGAAGACTGACTTTAATCAGATGTTCCCAGACACAAACCAAGCCAACAAGCACCAAACCGGGACTATGTCTTATTGTGAAAAAGAGAAGGTTACAGAACCGTTTTAATTTTCTGAGGTCCTAGGTTTGTGTGTCCTAGTAACATGATGTTTCTTAGAACATATTATGCTCAGGTCTTTTTCCTATAAGTCAGGGCATAGTAGGCCATGGCTGATCAGTTTGATCAAAATCCATAGTTCTGTTTCAGTTCAGGCAAAACCCAAGCAGTGATTTCATGAATAAATGAGCATATGATAAAATACAATATTCTGTGAGAATATACTGATGGATCAAAAGTAGCTCAAGATTTTATTTCAGATGTTGCTATTTACTTCTATGATAACAGACTCAAGGAGGAAACCCTGTGAGCTGCTGCAGTCTTGATACTGACCTTAGTGAAGCTGTGAATCCAACAGCTTCTATGAATCAGCCGAGCAGAGCTAGGTCTTTTGGCTAAACAGGCGGAGGATGGCTAGGGTACATTTTTGCAAACACTATTTTCTATATTTCTGCTATTCTATGTTTACTAGCTGCACTAAATAAATAAGAAATGGGATGACATTTTCCTTAGCAGCAAGAACAAGCTATGAGATGTGAATAAGTACTCAATGACGGCACAGCCACAGGTCAACGAGTGATTTCCTTCCGGAGGTTGTCATACACACTCCCAAAACAAAGACACCAGGAAAATAAGTAACGACTGACCTCTTGTTGCTGGAAGACGTCTGTGTATTTGCCCAGGCCCAGTTTGCTGAAAAGCTCTGGGAGGTCAGAGCCTTTAAAAGAGCTGCTCAGGTTACAGCCATTGCTTCCTGTCAGCGAGGAAATGCAGTCCATGTAATTGCTACTGCTGAGATAGTGTTCCGCTGAAAGGCAAAGGAAAGACAGGCTGGAAGTGTAAATGCCCAGAGAGAACATGGTTTAATTAAAAGTTTTAATCACCCAAATATTTCAGATTTCATTGTTCAGCTGAACAGAGCAGTAGCTGCAGCAGTACAGCAATCCTTTACTGAAATATTGGCTTTTCATTAAGGAAATGCTGGTTATTGCTTTCAGGGAGGCTCTTGCTATTTAAAAGTTACACTTGGGAGGCAGCAATTCAGCAGCAGTGCCTCTGTAGTTAATAATCATTCATCATATTCTCCCTGAGCATTCAGAAGCATTTGCTCTTTATAATTGATTTGGTGGTGAATTAAATGAGGAGTTGGAAGGAAGACACAATAAAGCGTGGGATGTTATTACAAGTCCAGGTGCTTTTGGATGGCAGGTGCCCTCTCTATCCTTGCTTATGCTCTCTTTTGGTCAGAAACTGTAGGATGTTGCAACATATAAATCTCATTCCCTAGGAAAATAAAACTGTACAGCAAGTTCACTAAATAACACTTCTAAAATCAGGAGTGATAAGAATGATGCTGAATTTGCTGGGTTTAAATTATGACAGAAAATAACTGGTCTCTTGGGGAAAATTCTAGCAGTAATGCACAGGTTCGCCTTCCCTCCACAGATGATTTGGTGGGCAAAGTTTCAATACATTGTCTGTGGTTCTCAGACCAGGTGACAAACAAGGCTAGGCAATGGACCATGGAACCATGTCAGGTGCTTCACCAGACAGTGCCCGCCTGCCTGACCAACAGCTGGCTCTTGCTGAGTGGGAAAGATGTTCTTACCACTACCAATGTAGCTTCAGGAAGGATTCCTAAAAGATGAACGATGAAGAAGACACTCCCTAAGCTAATCTGATCCATCTAATCTACTCTAGGGATCTGTGCATCCGTCAGACCCAAGCATCTTGTTTTGTGCTGTTTTTGGTGCCATCAGTCACTCTCGCCAGTTGTTTTCATCTTCCAACTGAGATGCCCTTTATATATCTCAAGTGAAAGGGATTTCCTGATAAGTCGTCTTTTTCTCTTAAAAATAGAGATTTTCTCTCTTGTAGGGAGAATGTGTAGGGAAAAGGCCCAAAACAAAACCCGGAATCCCACTATTAAAAGGTGAAGCAGAAAATATTGAGTGACCAGTGAGGCGCTGGGTCAAAGGTGACACAAAGCTGAATGCCATGAGCACATCCAAGTGACCACTGGACTTGAGAACATGGAAGTCACTGGCAGGCTGATCATATCATCTATTATTGTGCAAATAATAAACTTACTTTTCAGACAGTAAAAGGGAAACTACTGAAAACTACACTTGAGCAACGGGTAATAAACAGGGATGCCCAGGGAAAGGGAAGTTTGTAGATCTTAACAAAAGAGTTAAGAAAAATTATCTAAAGCTGTGCTGTTTAGTATGATAACATTTGCAACATGTAATTATTGAGCACCTGAAAGAAGACTCATGGGAATTGAGATGTTCTACGACACATTGGACACTTTAAAGATTTTGCATAAATAAAGGTAAGGTAACTTTGGCTTAAGAGAACTATTTGTGCCTCTGTTGGGCTAAACAGTAAAAACTTAAAGAATGGATATTAAAAATAAAATATTCTGTTAAGTGCTCATAATGGCCCGTAACTTTTCTTACATTACCTTATCTACTAGTTTCTACATCCTTTTCAAAACTTCTCCCACTCTTAAAACATTTGACAAAGGCCAAATAACTGGATTTCTTAATCATTCCTCTTTATTAGTGACTCCACCATCATAATTCCAAACTTCAATTCAACCACACAGTATAGTCAATTTTAATTTTTTAATATAAAACAAAAGAAAGTAGATTAAAATTAAAAAAGAAAAGCACAAAACTAACTCCACTGGTTATAGACTGAACATCATTTACACCCCTAGATTTATACCTGGCACCAGCCTGCCTCTTGGCCCAATCAGACTGTCAGAGGAGGAGGATCCTGCCAGTAACTATCAGGAAGCCTCCAAGTTGCTATGGACAGTGCACTTGGGAATGAAAGAATTGATCCCGCTTTCTTATTTAGTCTTGGCCAATGACATGATTGGTCTTTTCAAATCTGAGACTCCTGACAGTGCAGTTGACTTGACTGATGGTAACAACTGGCCAGAACTAAGTGTCTATGGAGCTCATCTAGTTTGCCTTTCTTCAAGTAGTCTCCAAATAACTCCAAGCTACATGTTTCAGAATTCCAAAATTTTTCAAAATCCCAGAAAAAAAGGATGTGATGACTATGTGAATTCTTGTCTGTTTACCTATTTATACATCCCAGAACTACAGGCTTTATTGCAGACAAAGCATGGACTCATCCTGGACCTTGGCCGTATTTGCTCAGACAGAACACCCATGCTTTAAAGTGAGATTACTGCTGTTTTACTAAGGCTAGTTCAGCTACATCTTGTCAATTTAAAAAACCAAATCATGCTCTTCACCTTCAAGAGCTACACTGGTCAGTCTTTTTTTTTTTTTTCAATTATGTAAATGCTAATTTGATAAGATTTCTCTCAAATGTTTTCTTATTTATTTTTTCCTCCTAATCTGGATGTTTCTGTATTATTCATTCCACAAACATTTACTGAGCACCTTCTAGGTGACAGACAATCCTGGTAGGCATTTGAGAAAAAATAACAAGACACAGCCTTACAGAATGCCTGGCACACGGGGCACTTACTAAATATTTATTGAATAAAATGGTCTCTGACTTGCAGGGCTCAAATTCTATAGGGAGAGAGAGAGAGAAAGATAAATAAATCATGTACTTCAGGATAACAAGTACTAGAGTGGAAAGGCGTACAAAATGCAGTGAGAGAACCAAATGACCTGTTTCACTGGGAGACACAGAGAAAGCTGCACAGAGGAGGTGGCCCCTGGATTACAGCAAGCACTTGATGTCTCTGGAACCAGTTCAACATCACCGCAAGCCAAATAAGCACATTCTAAGCTGATTATGCTTAAAAGTATGAAAAAAGTCAAAGCTCACTTGATTTGTTTTGTTTACGCTTGGGGCTGCTAGCAGAAGCCGCAAATTCACTGTGACTTGCAGGTCCTATTCCATTTCGGTCTCTCCAGTTGTCAGATTCGCTTCCGCTTCCCAAGTGCTCACGACTGTTGGACCGTGAGAGGGACACTGATGAGCTCTGTAAATAGTTAAATCCAGGTTAGGAAATTCTTAATAAAGTGGGTTTCTCATGGTGGAAGGAGAAACGAACCCAAGTTATACCATCACTGTTTACTTCTTTTGCCAAGGCTGCATGATGGTTCTCAAGAAGAGACTGGGTTTCCTTTCCATAGTTTTTATCCTCTGGCAACCAGTGACACAGGTACTATAAAAGGTAAAATATTTTTCCCTCCTTATGGGGACCAGTGCAAAGAATTCCCTATAAAGGGGATTTTATAATTTTGTAATTCAAAAAGTGATTCAAGACACTCTTCTCTACTTTTAGGAAACATAAAGCAAATCTTCCATCTAGTATAGCAGAGTTCTTTGCCTTTTTTTTTTTTCCCCACACAAGGAGGATAAATGAGCTGAGGATCAAGTAGATCCAATGCTTTGAGGAGAATCAAGCTCCTAGACCAACAGTCAGAGGTTGGATATGGGTCTGGAATTCCCTGTGTTACTCTCGCCCAAACAAGTAAGGGTCTCTCACCAACAAAGTAATATCTGGAATAATTTATCTTTTAAAATTCTTCAAAGTTATGAAAATGATAATTTAAAACAGTTCAAACTTTGCACGAGATTTGTATTTATTCAGTCCTTTAATTATTTACCCATTCTCTTTCCTACATCTTTGGGACATCTTTGCTGACTTTTAGGAAGAGATATAGACAATTTAAGGCTCCTGAAACCCCAAACTGGAATCACCAGTGAAAGTATCTTTTATACTTCAACCAAGAAAAATCCTATGCAGAAAGAAAAAAAAAACATGATTGAACCTGACAGTTACCAGAAACATTAATAATGAAATGGTGAATGGTACTTGCATATTACAAATGTTGGACTCTAAGCACTTTTTGAGTTATGTAACCACATCTAAGATCTGGACTGTCTTTATTCACATAGCTACAAGAAATGGTTAAACATGGTGGTTTCTGGAAACATTAAATAAAACATAATCTTGTGATTTACTAGTTAGTTGTCTACTAACTAATCTAAAATATCTACAAAGAGCAGCTCTCTTCCATTCTTAGATTTATAAAGATTTAAAAGAATCAGGCACTCTCATTACTTAGTGCTGAAGAAGTTGAAAACCATCTTTGATTTCCAATGCAAGTTTTTATTTGCTTCAAAAGATAGTGACCAGAGAATCACAGGCTTTGGGACAGGAGTCCCCTGTGTTTCTCCTTTGCTAGCAAAGCAATAAACCTTCTTTTTCCCTTTTCTAAAATAAAAAAAAAAAGGTTGCTAATGCTTTTAAGTATGGGTGGCAAAAAAAAATTCCAAACCTCTTTGTATCTTTGTTGATGGCACAGAGAAGGTTCAGATCAAAACAGCCTTTTGTTTGACTTTTGGTGTCCCAATATAACATCAAGTGATTAGAATCATATTTTTGTGTCTTAGAGGAAATCAAAAAGCTTTAAAGTGCCTGCTTCTTATCTAAAGGAGCTCTTTGGAATGAACTGATTTCTTGGTAGCTGCCTGAAAACTGGAAAAAATTGCTCAAGTCTAGCTTCACAATAATACTGAATACAAAACTCAAAGTATCAAATTCTTGCCTCAAGCAAACTTTCTGGAGCAGGGAATCCTTGGTCTCTGGAACACAGAGCAAACAGCTCTTATCTATCAGGATCTATCGGCCAAACATGCTTCTGCTTGTAGATCAACATTCTACTTGTTCATTTGGTTTTACCTTTTTTTTTTTTTTTTTTTTGGAAAAAGATTAAGGGCTCTTTCCAAAGGAAAGTGGAGGTATTTCTAGTCACTCTACAATTTAAAATGATCAATGCTGAAAGCATAGCTGTGGTCTTAATAAAAACTGTTCTCTCTACTGTTCCCAGGTCCTTGCCCACATCCCAGTCCACTGAAGCAATCCTTACTTCTCTGATTTTAATCCTTCCCTTATGGCAGAACAAAGGGAATGCACACACATGCAGGTAGCAACCACTGTAGAAAATCAGATGATGCCATGTGAGGGCTCCTGTCCCTTCATTTCAGTAGCTGAGAGATGCATTAAGGGAAAGTCCAAGGCCCCAGAAAAATCTAGAATATCATTCTTAAAGAAAGCTGGATGCTTCAGCAGCATTTATAGGGGCAGTGAAAAGCAGCAGCTTACATGGTGAATGCCCATGCTCCAATCCAGCTGGTCACTGCTGCCCTCCCCTCCCCCACCTCAGTGTGAATGGACACCAGCAGGCTTGTGAAGCAGGGTAGCGCAAGATAGGCTGAGCAAGAAAAGCCACCTGAAGGGGTTCAGTCACAGAGACAGGGTCCCCACACCTCTCTGCCCATAGCAAGCGGTCTATCTGACCTTGGGTAAAGACTGTAGCAGAAGTCTTTCAGGTTCCTATGCCCATTTTTCCATTGCCCCTCCCTTTAGTGTTGCATCCCCTTATTGCAGTGCTTCTGGAGGGTCATCAGAATCGTCCTAGGGTCTTGCTGGAAACACAGAAAATAGGTTGCCACTCACTCCCTACCTGCTGAGTGAGATCCTAGAGGAAGAAAGTGAGCTTTTTCTATCTAGCTCACTAAATAATTCTTATGCCTGTATATTGTGGCAACATGTTTCTACATCACTTACATGTCACCTTTGGATATGTGTCTTTGGTGTTAAATCAGTATTAGATGTGAATTTTGTAAAACGAACTCAAGTTCTTTTTCTGACATTTACTGACATAACTTTGAGGAAGACCTTATCCACTCTGGGCTAGTCTTTCCCCACTGGGAGATTGTCAGGACTGAATGAACAGTGGATGGAAACCATTTAAAACCACACAGAATAAAATAAAAGTGATTTAAGATAATTATTAACAATACATTAAAGGTGCACATAATACTCTGAGGCATTCCTTTGGATGCAAAACGCACGAGTGGCTTGAATGTGAGGAATTAGTTCCACCAGTGAACATTCATATACACAATCTCATCTCCCAGCAGTCTGTTGGTTGGCTCTGGAATAATTTTTTCACTAAAAACTTACTGTGCACCATGCTAAGCATAGCAGGGCCCTCTCTAATATCCTCCTCAGTACACTCAAATGAGAAAACAAGCTCGGAGAAGTGAAATCACTCACCAAAACTATATAATCTGGTCCACGGTAGTTAAGGGACCCTACTGCCCCTGCACCTGACCACTATATAGCAGAAATGATCATCCTTTTCAACTTGTAATACTGTTGGTTTTAGAAGAACTGAATGCACATTTCTAAAGTCAAATATTTCATCTCTGAAACTACAGAAACACAATCATCAACTTAGCACTTCACTCTGCCAAGGCAAAGGTGTGTGGAGTGGACAACCATAGGGTGCACCAGTTCGAAGTCTAAGGATTAGCACAGCAGTTTTAAGGCTTCTGGTAACAAAAGGAGATGTTTATTTTTTCTCGGCTCTAATGGCAGCAAGAGGAGTACCTCCCACAGCCTCGCAATTTTTCATAATGGTTCCTACATTCTCACTGCTGAAGGTCACCTCAGTCTTTAAATACAGTCCTCCATGTGGCTACTGCAGCGCTAACAATGAAGTTCACAGGAAACAATTCTTTTTAGAATTTCAATAGTATTTTCTTTTTGACTTACTCAAAGAGAAAAATAATAAAACAGCATGTTTGCTTTTTTTGCCTTTCGCCAACAGTCTAATTTATTACAAAGAAAACGGGTGGAGAAAAGAAGGGCAATCTACAAGTGCTAGTTATTAGACTAACAATTATGAAACCGTTAACCAGTATTTGTTTTTCCTTGTGCAGTGCTCCAGCTGAACACCATGTTTCTTGGATTAATCATTTTCATCCATGTTTGGGTTTGTAGCCCCCCAGTATCATGTGTGTATTGTGGGGGCTCACTCTCCAGCCCCACCCCCATGCCCAAAGCCTCATGCCAAAACCTGACACTCGTAAATGGAAAAGGCCTGCGTAGTGAGTCACATGAAGCCTGGCTGAGGAGTATGGAACTCTGGACCCTCCTCCACATGCTAGGAATGCCAGCTTCCCGGTCTCACCCGGAGTAGTGCAGCCAACATCTGGGAAACATAAAAATTTTGGAGCTCTTGTTTGAGATATTTCCTGCTGTGTTCTTGGCTCATCTGAACAGAGAATTTTTAACTCATATCTGAAAACCTGTTTTGGTTGAATATTTGCCTTTTCCCCCTATGGTGGCCTTGCTAGTGATACTCTTAGACAAAAGGCCTCTTTATACATTTTTATGGAATATTACATCTGCCCTTTACTTCATCTTAGTCCTACGGTCACTTATGATACCTCTCCCCCAACAAAAACACACTTAACCAAATTTACATCTCCATTAATAGAGTATCAACAACTTTGAGAGAAGGCAGATAAAAACCATAATATGTAAAAACGCATCAATTTTATAACAATACATTTATAAGAGTAGAAATAAAAACACATGACCATTAATATTTTTTCCTGATGTCTATAAAGAACCTGGGGAGGGGAGGACCAACCCCTTCTGCTGAGATCAGACAGGCACAATGGGCAGAGCTTGACTACAGACCTCATACGTGGTCGTCATTGTGGGCTTATAGGACACGTGGTTGGCTCTTCTCAGCTCCTTGATAGTTTCAGCCGGCATGGATTTAGAAAACCCTAGGCCACTCCAGGTATTTGTAGGTGTTCTGACCTCTGTCACCACTGGTTTCTTTAACATAGCTTTAGAAAACAGAATATAAGACAAATTCTCAGTGAGGTTTCTTTTTTTTTTTTTTTTTTTTTTGTGGTGCTGGGGATTGAACCCAGGGTCTTGTGCATACAAGGCAAGCACTCTACCAACTGAGCTATATCCCCAGCCCTAGTTTAATGTATTTCTTAAATAAAATATGAATGTTGAGCTTTGTTTCTTTGATATGTTGAAGGAATGATAACTGAACGTTTTTTTTCTTTTTTAACATTTTTTACTTGTAGCTGTAGATGGATACAATATCTTTATTTCATTTTCACGTGGTGCTGAGGTTTGAACCCAGCGCTTCCTGTGTGCTAGGCAAGGACTCTACCACTGAGCCACAACCCCAGTCCCTGAATGTTTATTTCTTAACAAAAATATAAATGCCTAAAATACCCTAATAAAACATAACACCCAAAGTTATGATAAATGAAAAAGGGGGGGGGCTACACAACTTCTAATGATGAAATGGTAATATATTCAAGAAAATATATTCAAGTTCAACAGAATTTAAACAACTTGAACCCAAACATTTTGGGTTTCTTTTTATGAGTGACCAGTTTCTCAATTCACCATGAATTTTGAAAAACCATTTACTAAGCATACTAAAAAACAAAGTACAAATCATTAGTACATCACTTACCTTTGGTTGCTAATAGCTTCTTTTGTTCATAATCAAATGCCTAAAAATGAAGCAGAGAAAATGTTTTTATTACCAATTTCTCCAAATGCCGTGCAAACACTCCATGGATACATAGCAAAGGTTTTGACTATATCCCCTAAAACATATGCTAAGCTCTGCACCATGGGATGACAGAAATCCAATGCAGGCATGATAAATCTAAACATGCTTTTCAAAACTAACTAGTTAGAGTAACAAATTACCATTTTTTACTTGAAGTCATAGCAGTGACAGAGGTAGAATTTTTCATTGAAAAAGAAAAAAATCCTTTTCACTAAGAATATCTAGCACACCAGGACCACTATATGCTAAACTATCATGAATAACCTAATATCAATTTTGCTAAGTTTCAGATTAACACATTACCAGAACACTATCAGGTACCTACTGTCCTCCTTTCTGTTTCAAAATCCCCTCTTCATCTAGGTAAGTATGATCTGAGGTGGTGTGATGTCAATACAACTTAAGAAGTTATTAACCTAAATGGCATAGTCTTTGCTTTTGAAGTGAGGTGAATGAAAATGGTCTATAACCATTACAGTCTATAATGTTAATATATCACATTAACTAATTTAACCTAGTTACTGTTTTGGTTCTTTGTTTTGTTTTGGGGGTGCAAGACTAGGAAGGTTCCATACATGAACTCCACTAACATTGAATGAGTCACTGTGATGGAGTCAGATCTATGCAGAGACCAAGACAGGTCTTTCTAAGGACAGTAGTACAGATAGAGGTACATCTCAAATGCTAACCTAGTTTTCTCAATTCTCCGAATTAGGAACTTGCTAAGACTTGATTT
Organism: Callospermophilus lateralis; assembly: GCF_048772815.1. NCBI lineage: Eukaryota > Metazoa > Chordata > Mammalia > Rodentia > Sciuridae > Callospermophilus > Callospermophilus lateralis. The sequence goes on along the minus strand of NC_135319.1, from coordinate 32,306,281 downwards.
ACAGGTTCTCAAAGGCCCACCATCAGAAAGATCAAGAACCAAATGGCAGGAGCACTTTGACTCTTCTCCCAGGAAGACTGGGTCATGGTAGGTGTCCATGTAATTCACGGTCTGAACCAGGATGCTTCTGAGAGTGAAATGTGCTATGAACAATATTGAGGCCAGGGTGATTGCGGTCAACAGGCTATTCCAAACAAACAGTATGAAGGTGTTGGAATTTTAAGAAGATGACAATAAATCAGGAGAGGCAGATTTTTAGATAATACTATGATGGCATTTTTTAAATGCTAGTTCTAAAATGGCGCGAGAAGTCTAAAATCACCTTTTAATTATTAATGTCCAAGGGCAAGGGGTAGTAAAGACCTAAATTCACTTGTTCAATGAATACTGAGTATTTAGTGGTTAAAGAGAGTGTCCTGAGCTTTATAGAAGAATAATGAATCCAAAATTACCCATAGCCTCAATGACCTACAGTCTTAGGAGGGTTGAGTAAGAGGAATAACTGTAAAAAAATTGGAAAGTACGGTAAGTGTGAAGAGAGTAGTTGGGAGATGGATATATCTTTAGTCTCAGAGAACAGGGAAGTCTTCGATCTTTCTCCTATCAATGCTGAGTGACTATTATCACTGATTTTCTAGTGATTTGAGAATCAGCTATTCACTAATGGCATAAGTACATCTATTCTATTTAAGTGGAAATGATGTCACCAAGAACAACCCTCTCATTCATTCTAAAAGAAACAGCCATAAAATTGGTCCACTGAGGTATAAAACTGATAACAAAGAAAAACCACAATATAAACAAAAAACACAAAGGAATGATAAAGGGGAATTGATACTTCTCAAATGGGAGAATTTTAATCTAGGCTAACCAAAAATAAATTCACCACACAAAGTGAGGTAAATGTCTTTTTTTTAAAACACTGACACATTATGAAGGCCATGGATTTTATAATACTAGCCACCTACAAATTCATGAAAATGTTCAAATTCAAAGGATTAAAGCAAAAATGAGGAGGATTAAATTAGAGCTCACTCTGGGACACTGTACTGTAACTTAGTTTCATGAATCAATTTCTCTTACATGTATATCTATGGCAGTGTTTCTGTTTCTAGGATTTTGTAAAAAAAAATATTTTCATCTTTTTATGGAGGTGGGGGGATTGAGTGAGACAAATCCCTACTATGAAATGAGTCTACCCAATAACTGATACTGAAAACTAGAATATTTATAGAAATTTTTAAAAGCACACAGGAAAAAAATCATTGTCTTTCATATTATGATCCATATGGAAATCAGATTTCTGAATTTCATGGTCAGTTATCTATTTTGAGTAATTAACTTAAATCTTTGAAAATGAATATAGAGAAAAGTCCTGTTGAGGAAGTTGCTTTAAACATAAAAATCTGTGAACCAGCTGGGTATGGTGGCACACACCTGTAATTCCAGGAAGGCTAAAGCAGGAAATTAGCAAATTCAAAGCCAGCCTCAGCAACTCAGTGAGGCCCTAAGCAATTTACTGAGACCTTGTCTCAAAATAAAAAATAAAAAGGGCTAGGGACATGGTTCAGTGGTTAAGTGCCTGTGGGTTCAATCCCCTGGTACCAAAAGAAAAGTTATGAACCAACACAATCATCAATAATATCAGCATCTTCTTTCAAGGAACTAAAAACTTCACAATAGGCTAGGCATGATGGCACACACCTATAATCCCAGCGGCTTGGGAGGCTGAGGCAGGAGGATCATGAGTTCAAAGCCAACCTCGGCAAAATCGAGGTGCTAAGCAACTCAGTGAGACCCTGTCTCTAAATAAAATACAAAATAGAGCTGGGAATGGGACTCAGTGGTTGAGTGCCCCTGAGTTCAATCCCTGGTACCCAAAATAAAACAAAACAAAATTTTACATTAGTTATTTTCATAACCATCTCAAAATGGCAACAAATTTACCATCTCTATTTTCACAGATGGAAGAATATTGGATCTGTGTATCCAAAACAATGTCATCATATGGTAATATTTGAAAATACATCTCTTGCATTCATCTAAATTTTTTTTCCAGAACACAGATGAATGATGTTATTTGCATAAGGCGCAGTGACACACATCATTTTATGCCATTTTAATATTATATATATTTTTTAAAGAGAGAGTAAGTGAGAGAGAGAGAAAGAGAGAGAGAGAGAATTTTTTAATATTTATTTTTTAGTTTTCGGCAGACACAACATCTTTGTTTGTATGTGGTGCTGAGGATCCAACCCGGGCCGCACGCATGCCAGGTGAGCGCGCTACCGCTTGAGCCACATCCCCAGCCCCAATATTATATTTTTAATATCATATTTTAAAGAATTCTTCTCACTTAAGCTAAATCCTGTTTCATGTTTAATGTTAATAGTAAAACCAATTCCTACGTATCAGACATATATTTAAATTTCACTTTGACCAGAGCAGAGAAGAAAAAGCCAATTTCTGTACTACTCACTGCTAAACACATGAAGAATTCATGCCCTCACCTGAGCACCCTACATTTGAATGACTTTTCTGCTTTTCTCCATTACCTGCATGTTGATATATGATGGACGTGGGGCAAGGCGGGCCCTTTCAGAGTTTTGCTGGGCAGCTGCTGCCCTCTCTGCTGCGCGTTCACTTCCTGGAGCCTTCTTATCAGCTACAGGGCTTTCTGCAGTACTCAGTTCCGGGTCTGAGAGCAACCTGTCAGTGCTGCTGTGAAAAAGAGTTTGGAATTTAGCACTCTACCATACAGACAAATGTACTGCAGTACTTCCCAGGTGCCACATTTACTGGGCAAATTTACCTTCATTGATTATTTACACGTATTAACTCAAAAAATCCTCACAAGGATGCTGTGATGTAAGTTCTATTGTCATTCTCATTTAACAGATGAGGGAAGTACCTTGTTCAAGGTCACACCTCCAATGTAAATGGTAGAGTTGGAATATGAATTCGGGCACTCTGACTCTAGAACTAGAGCTTCAAACTGTTTCATAATACACACATTCTATGTCCTATCTATGCTATACAACATATGGTAGAGAGAAAACAGACATAAGACAAGATTTCTCATGTTTACACATCAAGGAGATATCAATGACTCACATGCACAAAGCCTAAACAGAGATGAATAAATCTGACGTCATTCGTGTGTACGGTGCCTATGACACTGGTAACAAATTAGGGTAGCAGATAAATAAGAAATATTTTCCAAAACCTAATTAGGGGTATAGGTAGAGCATGAAAATGCTTCTTATAACGGGCAACAGCTGAAATACAACACATGATAAGGTAGGGTACATGAACCTCAAGTTCAAATCCAAATGCACCATTAGTCTCAAATAAAATAGGGATCAATCAAAGAACCGATTTGCTCATCATGTCTTCATCGTTTTATTCATTCAACTATTCAGTTGTGCCAAGGGAATTCAGAGGGATTCAGAAAGGGTGATTGAAGTTCAAAAGGAAGAACAATGAACTTTGCTCGACAAAAGCTGACAGAAGCTTCACAGAGGACATTTGAATTGGGAATTAAGGGCATTGCAAGGTCACTGGTGTCAAAGGCCAGGAGAAAGCAGCACTGGGAGGGAAGAGCATAAGGAAAGGAAACAGGCACTGCAGACCACAGAGGCTCTGTAAGCCACAATGTGATAAGATCTAGATTAAAAAAAATCACTAGAGCAAAATCAAGGATAGATGAAACTGATGAGAGATGAGTAGAGGGAGACAATTCTGGAGGACGCAGCTTAACCCAGATGGGAGGTGAGAAGAAGGGGCAGAACACAGTGATGAAAGGAATTAACATATGCTTCAACTGCTTCAATCGAAAAAGAAAGCAAAATCGTTTTTCTGACCTATATTGAAGAACATTAACTTGGTTTATTAAAAGAAAAACAGATAAAACATAGTTGGGTAAATTGAGACCAGAGTCCACAGAGTAAAATGGTTTTTAGTAAGAGAGGATGGAAATAAAAACTTTTATGCTAATCTTTGCATAAAAATACCTAAGGAACTAAGGAGGCAGTAGAGGAAATCAATTGGATGGGGATGGGTGGGAGAAGAACAAAAGAAAGAAGATTAAATGGAAAAAAGAAATACAGCAAGGAAAAAGGAAATAGACCAAGGACAAAGGAAATGGAGCAAAGATGGTACACTGGCAACTACGCCATGGTCAGGGAGCTTCACAGTCAACACGATTCATGCATTTGTACTCAATGTGACTTGTCATGATTCATGATACTGTGAAGCACTTATTGAAAAGTTCCATTGATTACCTTGGACAAGGGGAGCCATGGCTTAAGAAAGAACTCCCTACTGAAAGGGAGTTAGGAAAACCTCTAACAGCAAAAATCAAGGAAAAAAAAAAAAACTGTCCCACGTGATTACTAAAAAGCAGAAAGACTGTTAGTTTCTGAGTAATATAGGTGGTTTAGAGGACATATATACACCCAACATAGGCAAGCATAAAAATTCACAGATATTACCCTTTAAAATTCCAAGGGATATGACTTAGGGTGGCAGAGCACTTGACTAGCATGCACAAGGCCCAGGGTTCAAACCCCAGTGCTCCCCCCCACACCAAAAAAAAAAAATTGAAATGATTATTATGAAGAGCAATGAAAAAGGACCTTACCTGACCTGAACCAGAGTGCTAACCATCAAGTTTAAAACAAGTTTAGTCTGCTATATATTATCTTCCACAGAATCAAGGGCTTTTAAGATTAAAATACATACTGTAAGTGTGAGTTTTTCGTTCCTTGCAATAGCTCTACTGTCTGCCTCTTGGCACAGGAAACCTTGGAGTGACCCATCATCTGTTTTAAGTCACCAGCATTTCCAGAATGGGAAGGACTTCGAGGCATGCCTACTTCAACAAAAGCATCATTACAACCTGCAGGGGAGAAGAAAAAAGTGAAAAATCTAAACAACATCAAATTACAGCTCCCTATTATCTGCAATAGGGAAAAAAATTAGAACCCAGTTCTACAGAGACATTGTTAGCCTGATAAAGACATAAAGGTTCTCAGCTGAATAGAGGATGCCTCAACAGATTCAGGCTTCACAAAAACTCAATTTAAAAATATTTTTAAAAGAGTGTTAGCAGGGTAAGGGAGCTACAAGAAGACACTCCAACTTGAGGGAGATATACTTCTATAAAAGTGTTTAGTTTGTTGATGCTTTCTTGTTACACAGGTAAATTAACTTAGGAAGGTCCAATGTAATGGGAAAGTGATATTTCTGTGGAAAGTGGTTTTCTGTAAACTTCTCACCATGCTCATTGGCAATTCGTTCAAGATATTCCTTCTGCACATAGCTAAGGTGAATCACAGTTGGTTAGCAAAACCAACTCTAAATCACTGCAGACTCTTCACAATCCCCTTTATCAGAGTAACAACCCTGCCTGACATTCAGGAGAAAAGTTACAGTTCCTAACCTTCTGAAGGATTTGATTTTGGAGAAGCCTGCTCAGACCCAGTTGTCTGGATAGATGGATCGCCATGATTCCCACTCAGCACTTTTTCTCCAAGTGATGAAGTTGATATTGCACCATATTTTATATTTGGAGACTGAAATAATAGAAAATAATATATAGATAAGGTCATGAATTTACAATTTAAAATTCATTTTAGGTAAAGATTAAAGCATGTTACAAGCAGCTTTTCTCTTAAAACAGTGCAGATGATACCACTGCAGCAGAAGGGCATTACCTGTGCATGTCCATTTAAAGAAGCGGTGATTTTTTTGCCTTCTGTCTGCATACTGTTGATATGAACATCAACAGGAGTCAAGCCAGGAGGGGGTGATGGAGCTGTGTGCCCATAGGTGGGCACTCCAGACAATAAAATATTGGTTAATGTGGCTTGCGCGGTAGATGGGATCATAAGGTGTGGTATGGCAGAGAAACCTATGGTAACATTTCATGAAGACAGATTTTAGACAAGAAAAAAATTCACGAACTAATGCTATTTTCAGTAACAATGATTAAATATTTTTTTGCTGACAATTTAGAAGATAATTCTATTTTAATCTCTCTATAGATTTAACATTACTATGAAAACATACAAGAATGTTAAAGTGAAGCAACACCTTTCAGAATGTTTATTCCAAGCCGCTCTCTATACAAATGAGGAAATAAGGGAGCACAAAGCATGTTTTCCGATCACCACATTGTCAGCCTGGCCGTGCCTTGGTCACTGCTCCCTGAACATTAAGCCCTTTTCCCTAATTTGCTTATCCCATTTGAAAATTACATTTTATTTTTATGAAAAACTCATTGCTTTGTTGTGTTTCATTTGAACTAATTTACACATCAGGGAATTCCTGTTTTGTTGGAGTGGAGTCTGAACCATAGTTTTTCCCTACAGAAACTGAATCATTTGTAAATTTTATTTCAAAACTGATAACACTTAAGAATACATGATTATACTTGTATGATACCCACCTGTGGCACTTGAAGTATTAGCAAGTGGGGGTGCCCATAACGTGGGGCTGGGCGTGCCAGAACTTGGACTTTGCAAGGGACTGACTGAGCTATTAAGAGCATTCAGGAGTGAGTTTGGGTTTGTTGAAGTGTTTAGCGATAAGGTGGTTGGCCCCAGAAGACCTGCAATAAATGAATGTGAAGTTAATACACATGAATTCAAGATTTCCCAATAAAGATAGCACCCATGTTGCCATCTGGAATGCACGTCAATATGATCTGATATTTTCTAAATGCAAAATATGGGTGATGGATTTTCTTTCAAATATCTACATGAAATATTTCTTTACACAGCTCCAACACAGAAACCGGCTAACCCACAAATAGACGCTGGCAGAAGAAGGAAGACAGCAGTCAGGGTCACTGAGCACCACCAGGGGCTTTCCATTTTTATCAGCCAGTGAGGATGAACAAGGGGGGATGCACTTTTATTTCTCTGCATACCTCACTTGTCATCTGCTTCCAAACAAATGCTTTTCAAAGCACTCATAGTTAGCAGTAACTGGGGAAAGGTTTCCTGTGGTAGAATGGGTCCACTTGGCACCTCTGTAGACAGGCAGAGAGCTATCTGAACAGTTCTTATATGTATGTCAGACATATACATGACCATGCCTTCTTTCAGTGTCGTCCCAATAACGAAACCTTTCCTTAGAAATTTTGTTTTTGTTTTAAGAATTTGATACTTGATTAAATAAATGAGATTTTGCTTCTGTTATCTGAAATGTGTTCGAAAATAAAATATGCATTTGTGTACATTTCTAGGAACACATATAAAGCAGAAGTATTACAGAATGGGTGTAGCCAGCCATGAATACATTTTTAAAATTCAGTAACTCTGTTCTTTGCTCCCCTTCTCACTAGTGCAGGATAAATTTGGTTCCTGCTAAGTTACCTGACTGGCATTTCCTGGTTCATAGGCATTGCTATGTTATTATGACTGTTCAGGTCCCTGTGGAAGGAATAACTTTGGCAGGTGAGAGACAAAGGGAAAAAAACCTTCTTTATTTTTAATGGTGTCTAAGAATGGTTCCTTGGATTCATAATCATATTATTATCAGATTACATTTTTTAAATGCAAAAACAAGTATTAAAAAAATATTTTAAAGATTGCTGAGAATGTTTTTTCTGCCTCAAATCAGCACTGAATGGAATGATTTACTAAGGCTACTGTACTAGCTTTTCATATAAAGACAACTGGGAAATGTGCAAGAAAGCAGTGAACCTAGCATGACTATAATGGAGCAAATGAAGTCAGCCTGTAAGATTGCAATCCACAGATGAGGCCATAAATACCACTATGACGATTAGGGGGCTCACCCTGCTTTCTTAATGAACCAAAGCACCAACAGAGATTGTTCATTTCCTTTTCTATTGCTTGCTGTAGATACAGGCCCATTTGCATCCCTTGGTGGCTAGGCTCCCTTTGTGTCTGGCTTGGCAGGCCTAACTACTGTGGGTACAGCTCTGATTGTTTTCTCCTTCCACTTTCCCCACCTCTCATACAGATTTGCAATTATTTTTTTCAAAAGCAAACTGGATAATCTTTATCTCTAGGGACTGATGGCAATATTACAGATGCAAGAGAGAACAAACACATAAATTATAGTGAGCCTGCTCACTTCAATCTCAATAGCATTCTTAATTTAGAAGAACAAATAGTCACTGAAAATAAAAGTCAGACCTTGATTATTTATGCCAACACAGGGAGAATCTGAGTAACCACAATCCACAGATCCTACCAATAACAACAACAAAAACCCCCAAAACAGACCGATTTGAGTTTTGTTACTTTTTACCTGATCTTAGGGCCTAAAGAAGAAGAAATTAAAAACAGCATTTTAATGTAAACCCAAATGGTAGAAAGAAAAGGAACCAGATAAGCATTTCCCCAGTGACTGAGAAGCACTGTAATAATAAATTTTATACCTAGTCCAGTGAGTCCGAGGCCTGCTGAAGCTAAGATATCCAGGCTGGGACATGCCAGGCCGGCAGGGCAGGATGCTGGGGATGAACTGGTTGCTATGGTAACCCCACTGCTTTCAAGTCCGAGGAGACATTTCCTTGCTTCATACATATTTAAGGCATTTCGCTCAACACTTTTCACAATCACAGACTATGAAAACACATAATGGGGGGAAAAAAAGTGACATGCAAGAAGTCTACAATGAATGGGGGAAGGGAAGGTGGAAAGTGGGTATGCTAATAATTCCACTCAGGGGATATGTTAACGCCACTTTAAAATCAACTGCAAATCCTAAACACTCATTTCTTAACTTTGGTAAAGCTGAAAATGTTAGTTACCCTGTATTGCATGTGTCCTGTGTTCCAGGCACTGAGGGAAGCTGCACAAATGTTCCAGTTCTCACCAAAACCTTATGAGGTGGGATCATTGTTCACATTCAGTGAGTTAAGTGAATTGGTGAAGGTCATGGCACAGCTGCAGAGGACAGCAAGAGGACTGGAACTCCAGACCCTCTGCACAGCCTCTCTTCTTTACCTTAACGCTCTCCCGGCTTTACCTTATCTTTACAAACCAAGTCCAACTTGTCACAACATACAGACTGCATAGTCAATTATGTCTGATATTTATAGTGGATGAGTTGACTGACCTTGAGGTACCACTCCCCCTCACTGAGCTCATGGTAAAAGAAAATTACAAATCTTTCCTCCCCCTCAATGGACTCATCTAGAAAACTGGAAATGTGAACCCAAAGGGGAAAGGTTCCGATGGAGAGTAAAGAAAATTTGTGGCTGAGAAAGTAGTTAAAGCAGTAGTTGGAGTCAGGCCAGGCAAGTGAAATTAAATGGCCAGGGGATGCTGTAAGGTTTCCAAGTTCTGATTGGCAATCTATTTTTCCCTGATACCTGCCCATTTCTTCCTGAACTCCTGGAATTCTTGTGCCTGTCCATCTTTATAAGCACACGTCCTTGAATATCTCTTCAAGCCTTTACCTTTTAGTCCTGGTAGCTCTACTAATTCTAGTTAACTCAGATCAGTCAAGCATGAAGCTTCACAACACATAAAATTAATGTCCTGTTATCTAAATGTCAACTCACTATATCAAGTTCACTTAGAATCAGGGCTTTTTCTCTAAAGTTTTCTTTTGAAGAAGGTATGATTATTTTTCTTCAGTTGGATAATAAATATTATAGTATTTATATATACAAAATTACACAATATATATTATATATAAACAATTATACATATATGATAATGTTTACAGTTTAGAAATTAAAAACTGGAAGGCACAACCATTTGGTGTTATCTACTATAGTAAGTTAGGGAACTCAATTCAGTTCAGGAATTAAATATTTTTTCTAAACTTTCCATAAACTTAACACAGTTACATTTTATAAATCCTTTTATCAGGATATTTCTTTAAAATATAGAAAACCAAACTTGATACAGCATCTCTGTATTTAGCACCCTAAATAAAACTTATTTGTTTCTGACTGTTGAAACTGCGCACAGCATTCCTTCCCCTTGTTTCATAATTCCATTCTTCTAGCTCCTAGTCCAAAGGCATCTCATTGTGAATTTGCTGTGACCCTTCCAGGTGATGCTTTGCACTTTAGAAAATCATACATGCACATTCATGCAAGAACCACGTACCATTTAGTACATGCTGTCATGCAATTTATGATTTTCTTTTCAAACAGCATCATTGTATTTGACCTCTGGTGTAAATGTGTTTTCAGTGTGTGGAACTAGAGGTGCAATGCCTGCAAGTAGCAATCAGTATTCTGAGTGTGATCAGGTGTGATCAGGTCTCAAACTGTTCTGCAAATGGCTCTGCTAATTTTCACATTAATGTAGGAACGTTGCTGTTTCCTCACATTCTCACTAGCACGTAAGTGTAACATTTTTTTCATTAAATTTTTACCCTATATGAAATTACAGAGTTTTTGAAACGTCTTAGACAAAAGGTTACAAGAAGGCTAAAGACTCTTGTTAAAGTCTTTATCAAAAAGAATGGCAAGTGTTCTTTAAATCGTTAGGGCTGGCACTGTGGCTGGCATATAATAAATGCTCTTATTTTTTAATTGCTTAGGATATGTACACACACACACACACACATACACACACACACACACACACACACACACACAGTCTAACCAACTATGGCAACTATGGAACGCTTTAAAGTTACCAGATTGCAAGCTAAGGGTTTTCTCTTTCCTTCACATGTATTTATAGAAAAATAATGGTTACAAAAAATGGACTATAAAAACCAACAAATACATAAAGAAAATAATAACCAATAATGGTGTTACAAATCAATATTGTTATCACTACGTAGATAATAACACATATGAGAGTATTAGTTCCATGTAAATTTAAATACACTCTTGTATGCAAAATAAAACTGTACAGAATGACTCCCTGGATCCAGACTGAACCAACCTTGCTAGGCTGCTTTGGCTTTGGTTTAATGCTGATAAAGACATCAAGCTGTTCCATCAACTGAGCAATGAACTGTGGGTCTACTTCAATTTCTTCCTTCATATCAAACATCAGCACAAGAGGAAGACAACCCTAGAAAATATCACAATAGGATGTGTAGGAGTTAATAATTTCAATACCTGATTATTCAACATGCCTACAAATAATACAATATTTTATAGATTTAAAGAATAAACCAAAGTATTAAAGCTAAATTATATATCTTCACATAGTTTGGAGGGCTAGTGTGGGAATAATGTTGAGGGGGAGAAAATTATTTTTTGGATTACAAAATTATATACCTTAAGTTCCTGGTTTGGGTCCTGAATTTTTTTAATTTTTATTTATTTATTTTTACCCACTCTCCACTTTGGAAAATTCCTTCATTCTCTGACTTTAGATTTGTTAGTGGCAGAAATGAGATTCTCAGCCACATCAAGGGTACTAATCTTATGTCTTGGCTTAACAACATAAAAGTAGTGGCTTTTACTGCATCCTGAAAGCTAAGCAAGCACTGGCACTTAAAGAGCCCCACATTTTGAGTCTGGTCTTGCTTGTCCTGCCTCAAAATCTGCCCCTTTCTCCAGGCCAGGGTAGTTTGTCATCATCCCTTCAAGTTTTAGAATCTTAACTCATCAGAGGATGCTTCCTTTTTTTTTCGGGGGGGTAGGGGGTATTGGGGATTGAACTCAGGAGCACTCAACCACTGAGCCCCATCCCCAGCCCTATTTTGTATTTTATTCAGAGACAGGTTCTCACCGAGTTGTTTAGCACCTCACTTTTGTGGAAGCTGGCTTTAAACTTGTAATCCTCCTGCCTCAGCCTCCCAAGCTGCTGGAATCAGAGGCTTCTTTACCAACCAAGTCCTACTTGCCTTCTGCTACTGCTACTTGCCTGTCTCCTTCCTGTAGTGAACTGTAACTGCTATTTCTCCTTCAACAGTTCCCAATTTAGCACTGCAGTTTTATTTAGATTTCTTTTCCTCTGATGCTTTCCTTCTGGACCCTAATCTAAGGAGTTTAGGAACTATGTAACTTTGTTTTCTGATGTGCAGGTTACCATTCAGCGCTCGCCTGCTGGTTACAGGATTTGGTACACATGTACCAACAGAAGCTAATGTTAAACGTAGAGGATTAAAGAAAATTTTTACCACATGCAACTCAGACAGAGCATTAATCTCCAGATTACATAAAGAACTCAAAATACTCAACGCCAAGAAAACAAGTAACCCAATCAATAAATGGGCTAAGGAATTGAATAGACACTTCAAAAAAGAAGAAATACAATCCATCAACAAATATATGAAAAAAATGTTCAACATCTTGAGCAATTAGAAAAATGCAAATCAAAACTACACTGAGACTTCATCTCACTCGAGTCAGAATGGCAATTTTTGAGAAAAAATGTTGGTGAGGATGTGGGTGAAAAGTTTCACTCATACACTGCTGGTGGGTAAAACTGGGGCAAACATTGTGGAGATCAATATGGAGATTCCTTAGAAAACTATCCCATTCCTCAATCTATACCCAAAAGACTTAGAACCAGCATACTGCAGTAACATAGACACATCAATGTTCATAGCAGCTCAGTCACAATAGCCAAATTGTGGAACCAACCTAAATGCCCTTCAACAGATCAACAAAGAAAATGTGGCATATAAACAATGGAATATTACTCAGCCTTAAAGAGGAATGAAATAATGGCATTTGCAGGGTAAATGGATGGAGCTGGAGAATATTATGCTAAGTGAAATAAGCCAGTCCCATAAAATCAAAGGCCAAATATTTTCTCTGATATGCAGATGCTAATTTACAGTAAGATGGAGTTGGGGGTGGCTAGGGAAGAATAGAGGTATTTTGGATTAGGCAGAGGGGAGTAAAGAAAGAGGAGGGTGTATGGGGATAGTAAAGATAGTAGAATGAATTGGACATTATTACTCTATGTGCATATGTGACTGCATGACCAGTGTAATTCCACATCATGTACAACCAGAAGAATGAGAAGTCATACTCCATTTATGTATGATGTGTCAAAATGCATGTATAACTAATTGGAACAAATTTTAAATTTTTGTTCATGGATAAAAGTATTTTTCAGGATGGTACTAAATAAAAAGGTAACTAAAATACAAGTAAACCTTTTTAATTTTTCCCTCTCTTCTTCCAATCTTGTGCAATCATAGGTGTGACTGAAGTATGAAAGTGAATCATAACTGCACTGAATGCTTGAAAACTTTCACTGAACTAAAAAAAAAATCTAGAACTTGAAAAGAAGAAAATTTGAAGAGTAATGATAACAGTGCAGATGTTAACAAGGATAATGTATTCATCCATTTTGTTACTAAACATTAACCTACAGAAGAAGGGAAATACTGTAAATTACAAATCAGAAGCAGTATAAATTAATATAGCTCTGTTGTTTTTCTTCAATAAGTAACACTAAAATTCATGGCTTAAATTAATTGTATTTAATAATATTAGAAATTTATAAAATGTACAAAGGTGCCAGGTTTCCAAACATGGTGTCTTTGAGGATGAAACTTAAATAGTATTTTTATTTTTCTGCTTCAACAGAAGAAATTCTTGTCAAGTGAAAAGGTGTACCAAAACTACATGTCACAAAATAATCATCTACCATCTATGCCATAAAACATAATCAATTATTTCATTGTGATCTTTTCTGTGTTCAGACTAAGATAAAAATAACACTGCAAGAAAATCACCTACATAATGAAATTGAGCTTACTGAGAAGCCATGAACCTTATTCTTTAATTCCTTTTACCAAGAAACTATTCTATTTGACCAGCCTTCCAAAGTGCTTTCTTAAACATCAAATTAGCAGAGTAAGTAGTACAACAACAAACCCTGTATCCAAAGAAATTAAATAAAAAATTACAACACTAATTTCAGGAACCTTACCATGAGATATTGCCTTGCAAGACAAACAGACTCAATGGTGCCCTGGAGGTAGACAGTGGATTTCTTCTGTGGATTACTGGGATCAGGAAAGTGGATTTGAGCACCCGTTCTCTGCATGATATGTTTGATGTTGCTCCCATTTCGACCCATCATAAAGAGATGATGTTGGGCTGCAATGTCTAATTGCGTGCTCACAGGAATAGCGGATGCTAAGCTCCCAGCAAGATGTTCTAACAGCATGGCAGTTCCTTCCTGGTAGAAAGGATGGGAGGGAAATTATCATATAAAACATAGCTGCCCACGTGTAGGATAAGAGCCTGCTGTACTTCTATCAGCTATGGAAAAATATAGCACGTTCTATAAATCCAAATGTAATACAAAGGAAAATTCTGGAAAACAAATTAGTCTTATATCCTTTAAAAATAAAACTTGCATGATTTATAATTTTATAATTACGAGAATAATCTAAGTCATTTACCTTCACAGCACTCGTGTTATTCTGAGACCCTCGTACTATGACAGTAGCACCATACATTCGGGAACGCTGTTTAAATGATACTGATATGTTGTACGTTTGTGATATGTGCTGAATAGAGGGGGAATTAGGATCAGGAACGGGTTGAAGAATTCCAGCAATTGGTAACTCAAACATCAGCACCAGAGGAAGCAGCTCCTAAAACAAAATTATGAGAACCCCAAGCAGACAGTTAAAGCATTATGATTCCTTTGTTCTTTTCTGAAGATGGATTTAAAAACATAAATTTCTTTGATGGTAGACATAAGCTTAGGTTGACTATATATAATATTTTAAATGGAAGAAACCTTTTATGAAACCTTAGAGCTTGTGACTCACACTAACTGTGGCATTTTTCCTTAAGCCTCTATAGGACCATTTAAAAATCATAAAGGAAACTGAGCCAGATGAATTCAAAACATCTCAGAGATACATTTTCAATAGAAAACAGTTTATGAGTTAACATAGAACTTCATTTTTTAAATACTGATAATAAAACATCTATGGTAAAAAATAAGGTAGCAGATGCCATAAAGCACATGAAAACAACTATTGCCACTATTTCCTACTTACAAAATATGATTTGGTTATAAAATGGTAAAGTCTGATATTTTAAAGCATTATAATGCAACTGTTGCTGACATGGATTTACCATATGAACGAGTAATATATAGTTACCCGAATTCTAACTCTGGCAGATTCTACTCCTGCTGGTTGTCCTGCTATAGATACCTGCAAAAGAAAATACAGTTTAATGTATTTTAATCAAGCTCACATCTGCTTTTCTAGTTATCCACTTGTTACTCAAAGTGTGATCCAGGGACAAAGAGCATTAACATTAGTTGGGAGCTCATTAAAAATAACAGATTTCAGGCCCCAACCCAGATCTGCTTAACCAGAATTTGCATTTTAATGAGATCTCAGATGATGTATGTCAACTGATCTAAATCATCCCTTGGACTTACCTAAATCTTCATGGCCCCCGTGAAGCCATCTTTATAATAATTCTTGTCCATGGCATCTTTCTCTCTCGTTTAAACTCTTTGCATATCAGATATGGCTGCACTAAGTTCTTAAAATCTGAACTTCTCCCATACCAGCTGGTAAATAATCACTGGTCCAACACAATTCTTCCAGCTTTCCCCTGGGATGCCCGAGCCTTCCCATGATCCATCAACTAAAGCATTAGTCTCGCACTGGGGTGAGAGAACAGGAGCTCCAGAACACAGCTCTAAGGGCTGATGGCCATGCCATAGCAGCTGTTAGACAATTTGAATGATATGCTTGCCTTTTATCATGGCTTTTGATTATCTAGTACCTTATGCATACATCCATTGTTGCCATCAGTGCTAACAGTTTCTAGTCTTGTAATTAGCTTAGAAAAGATAATGCTTACATATAACACAATTTACACTACCTGTTCTTTGGGTATTGAAAATGCTCACATATGAACAGGTGAGTTCCAAACAGAAGAATCACAAAAAGTGTATGTGAACTTGATACATAATTCGGCCAGTGTTCATAAGTGAAGCTCTCATGCACTCTCTCTCAGAAGGTGATGTGAGTAGCCCTGAAGACCCACTTCTGGGTTTTTACAGAGAATGGATAGGTCCTGGACTAGGTAAACTTCCACACCCTCTCCTGACTGACAGGTTCTCTCAGCCTTTTCTTACGGGCTCTATTTTATGACCATCAAATCCCTCTCTGATACTATAGCCATTTAGAGATCAGGAGTTTAGGATCTACCTACGATTCATCCTCCAAAAGACATAGCACCTTCAGTCTCTTTGCAGGGGTTCTACAATCTATATTGCACATCATCTACAGGGTTACATCTTTTGCTCTCATTTCTCAAAAAGGATATGCATATTGAAAATGAAGGCTGTAATTCATTCCATAAAAGTTCACGCGGGAAGATGAATCACCTGGTTGCTTTTCTCTGCTTGGTTATTCCTGTTGGAATCTGGAAAGTGGATGTGACACCCCGTTTCTTCCATCACTTTTTTGATGTTGTTGCCACCTTTGCCAATCACGTGTGAGTGCTCGGTATGTGAAACATCCATCTTCAATGTGACCCGATTGCTCTACATGAAAACAATGTATTATTTCTTGATGCATGAAAAAGGAAGGAACGACTACTCTCTAAACACTGTCTTTTGTGTGTGTGTGTGGGTCTGGGGGGGTGGGGGGTACCAGGGACTTGATGCTTTTGGTATTAACAAAAGTGACCTAATACAGATCCCTTAATAAAATCATCTCAATCTAAAATGCTCAATCCATAAATTTCTCTTTAGCTAAATAAAAAATTTTTCATTTTTAGACAAATTTGTCAGAATAGACAGATATATTCTTTACCAAGATAATTTTTTTTGGGAAACCAACATAAAGTCAGCTACAATTATAGATAAATTACTCATTTGTTCTTCAAAGACATTATTCATGAAACATTTAATTCAGATAACTAAAAATAGATGAAAACATAATTACAAGATTAAAGATATGCATATTAGAGGAATATAAAACCAAGAGAACAAAAAACTAGAAATAAACTGTGAGTAATAGTTTTGTTTTCACAACTTCTATGTTGCTGTATGCTGAACTTTGTAAAATATATTCCTCTTCCTAGAGGGAAGAAAGGAGAGGAAGAAATCACAAAGCATAGACCTGTGACAGCAAAATGGCTTAAGTAAATGAACACTGAGTAGATTAATTATATTAAAACAAAATGTAAAATTCCAGGACATGAAGAATAAATACATAGTGGTCATACTGAAATCAATATACTTAATTTTGGGTAGATGGATGTTGTAAAACTATAAAAACCAACATGAAACCAATTTGTATTTACAAAACTATGGCTTAACAGTCCTTAATAAGAAGTCTAATAAGACATTAAAAATATTGGTAATTTTCAATCTATATCCATTAATTATTTTGATTTTTAAGCTTAATTCTTTCAGTTTAACCTTCAAAACACAGTAAAACATCACACTTTTTTGGAGACTATTCTAAAATATTTAGTAATTACAAGGTAGATAATTCTTAAAAGTATTTTTTTAATGGAAGAACAAAAGAAAGAAGAAAAACAGGTCAGAGACCTCACAAATGAAATACCAAGTGGCAAAAAAAAAAAAAAAATCTGCGGTAAACAATCAGCAGCCTGGATACAAAGCCCACCTCTCCACTTACCAGTTTGGGGATTTTGTGCAAACCACTATCTCTGTGCTAAGTTAGTTATGAAACTGAAACTAATATTTGTAAAATATATAAAGTGCTTAGTGAAGTACCTGACATGTAATGTGATGAGTAAAAATGTTCATGTATTTCAATATCCTGGATACCTCTCTATATGTATCTTGCAGAAGAAAGAAAACACACCTGCACAAGCGCAGGCATCAACTTTCATGCTATCACACTAAATACACAGCTATACAAAGAAGATTCATTGTGATTGCCTAGTGGAATGGTAAAGACCAAGATGCTACTCCTATAATAGTTTTCTTTCTTTATGGGGAATGAATGCGGGCTGAACCCATGGGTGCTTTATTACTGAACTACATTCCAGAACTTTTCGTTTTTTTATTTTAAGATAGGGTCTAAGTTGCCAAGGCTGGCCTTGAACTTCTGGTCCTCCTGCCTCAGCTTCCCAAGTCACTGTGATAACAGGTGTGGTCCACCTCTCCCAGCTACCCACAATGTATATCGTACACTATATTAACCAGCATCAACGTCTCTTTCTAAAAATAGTACGTACATATGCACACACATACACTGATCCACATACGTAAGTGTGTATGTATGTTATGGGTATTTAGAAATGTTATTCAATTTCCCAGCATGGTGAACCTATTCAAATATTAAACAGAACTTTATATCCACTGTAGAATCACATGTGTTTATTTTAAAACCCACCATTCCTTTCTCCTGGTTTTCTTCTCCACATGGTTCTTTCATAACGGCATGACATCTGAGTGTCCTTAATATTCACTTACTTTTGTGTCTAAGACAGACATGATCATTTCCTTGGCTTCTTTAACATCTTCTTTCTTTCCAGAAACCTTAATATGGGGATCTATAAGAAACCAGAAACAAAGGCTCATGGGAAATTCTCCAACTTTCCCAAACTCTGTATTGAAACTGTTGCAACATAAAAAATGAGATTTTACAATATTTGCATCACTATAAGAGTGTTATCACTGTAATACAAATGAGCACATGGAAAATGCACAAATTGTGCATTTAATCTGTGGCTTTTTGCCTTCTGAAAACTGGCTAGGCCATTTAATTTAATTTTCTTTTTTGCAAAGTAAGTATATAACTGCAAAGGAAATTCCATAATTATTTGTAAGAAAATGAGTCACTTATAAATTTAGCTTGTTAATCGAGCTCTTGCTATATTTGGGGTATATTCTAAGGGTTTGAATACATTTCTTGAATCCATACCACACCTTTGTTAGTTAAAAAAAAAAACCTAAGGCATAAAGTGATTTAGTAAATTGTCCCCAGAGAACCCCTCACTCAGAGACTTGGTCGTTAAAATGTCTTCCAACTCTGGATCCACACTTTAAACTATGGGCCAATTTAGAAGACATCCTCAGAGTTAGGGTTAACAGAGGTGGGGAGGGGACCTTAATTTTCATTAAAAAAATATTTACTACTTATCCAGAATTCTTACCAAGTGACTAATATTTGCTGTGTCTATTCTTTATTAGTGAATTTTATATAGGAAAGCATTCACTCATTTGACAAATGTTTTCTAAATATCTATCCTGCACCAGGCACTGCTCCAGGCACCAGGAAATATGTCGGGGAAGAAAAAGATCCCTATCAACATAGAGAACTTGAGGCACTTTGTGAAAGAAGTAAAAAAAAAAAAAAACAAGCAAAAACCCCAAATACATTCTTTAATATATTAAAATATAAATTATAAAAAAAGAGGTGGGGTGAGGAAAGCAAGACAAAGGGATCAGGAGTACCAGCTATGGGAAGGGGAGAGGAGCGTTCAGGACTCAGAAATAAGATCTGAGTAAAGTCATAAAAGAGGTGAGACAGTTGGGGCAGCTGGAATTTTCCAGGCAGAAGGAGACAAAAGCCCCAGTACAGAGATGAGCTCTTTAATTCTCTAACTAGGTTTTCAAGTCCTTGAGAAATCTGGGTGTTCTGTTACCTTACAGGTCAGCCTGATGCAGACCAAGGCCATTCTGAGGCAAGCAGAAAGTTCTCTACTTAATAGCATCAGTGATACAGCTGAATAATCGAAAATTTATTGTAACTATCAACATCATTGACAACCTAACCCTCTTGATACCTACAACATACTGACTTCTTTGCTAAGTCCTTTATGTCCTGTACTCAGTGAATGTTTACTGAGTACCTTTCAGAATTCACACACAGTTCTGCCTGAGTCCTTTAATTCTTCTAAAGCATTAATTTTCTAGGATAAGGAACCAGAATTATTAGGTGGGGATTCTAACTACACAACACATATTTCCCCTGTATTGTGATCTCCCTATCCCAGTCCATAGAAAAATCAATGTCAGGCTAAGCCCACCATACTTTTTTTTTTGGCGGGGGGATGGGGGCAGGTCCTGGGAACTGAACTCAGGGGCACTTAGCCACTGAGCCACATCCCCAGCTCTATTTTCTATTTTATTTAGAGACAAGGTCTTACTGAGTTGCTTAGCGCCTCACTTTTGCTGAGGTTGGCATTGGACTTGCTGTCTTTCTGCCTCAGCCTCCGAGCCGCTGGGAAAAGCCCACCATATTCTTAAGGTGCAATTGGGCAATGAGAAAGAAGGAAGGGGAAGGGAAGAACATTTTCTTACAGCTAATGGGTTATTCTTAGGGTCAAGATGGTGAAATCATAGTTAAGAGCAGTGTCCCATGAAGCTTCAGAGTTCAGGAATGCTCTGGCCTTTGCGGGATACATCCCAGCAGCTGTGCTTGAATCAGCACCATCATCTCCAGCCCCTGCCCACTCCCTGGACTGTGTCTCCTGATGGTTGCTCTTGGCCTAGGTACCACTCTTTATCCTGTTTTTAAATCCCTCCTCTGACAACTGCCCTGTCCCAGGGATATCATGATGATTAAAGATCTTAACACTGTTCAAAACTTTCTAAAATGTTTAAATATCAGGTGTTATCAATAAAGGAGCCTAAAAATAGGGCACAACGGATGGCCAACCACCACAAGTTAGAAGAGAACCTGTAATATGACCTCTTATTCACAATGCTTGTCCCCTCCTGCATGCTAACAAGGACAGGCTGGCCTTCTCTCTATAATATGATGGATACTTTTTCCCTACGTCCACAATTCTTATGATGCTCATTGTAATTCCTCCAGACAATATTTATATAAAAAGTTATCTGCCTTCAAAATGATGAACCTCAACTTGGGTCTGCTTTTCTTTTTTTTTTCCCTACATTTTAATTTATTTAATTTTGTATTTTTTAATTTATTGGTTCTTTTAATTATACATAACAATAGGATTCATTTTGACATAATTATAAAAACATGTAATATAATTCATTCTAATTCAGTCCCCAGTATTCCCCTTTCCTTCCCCTCTTGGCTCCCTTCTATTCTACTGATCTTTCTATTTACTCATAGCTATTTTTTTTGGGGGGGTCTTGTGAATGTATATGATGCTGAGATTCACTATGGTATATTCATATGTGTACAGAGGAAAGTTAGGTCAGATTCATTCCACTGTCTTTCCCTATCGCATCCCTCCACCCCTTCCCTTCATTCTCTTTTTTCTACTCCACTGATGATGATGATGATGATGATTCTTTTTTGTTTTTCCAAATCCAACACCCCTTATTTTGGATTAGCTTTTGCATATCAGAGAAAACATTAGACCTTTGACTTTTGGGGACTGGCTTATTTTACCTAGGATGATAATTTCCAGTTCCATCAATTTATCAGCAAATGCTATAGAGTCATTCCTTATGTCTAAGTAATACTTCACTGAGTGTGTATATATACATTTTATTTATCCTTTCATCTACTGAAGGGCACCTAGATTGGCTCTGTAGCTTGGCTACTGTGGATCGTGCGGATATAAACATTGATGTGGCTATGTCACTGCAGTATGCTGATTTTAAATCCCTTGAATATACATGGAGGAGTGGAATGGGTCATAAGATGGTTCCATTCTTGTTATTTCAGAGTGGTTGCACCAATTTGCCATCCCAACAACAATGTATGCGTGTATATGTTATGGTTTGGATGTGATATGCCTCCCAAAGGCTCAAGTACAAGACAACACAAGGTGGTGGTTTAGAGAAGAAATGATTGGGTTATGGGAACCTTGACCCAATCAGTGAATGAATCCCCTGATGGGATTAACTGAGTGGTAACTAAAGGCAGGTAGGGTACGGATGGAGAAGGTGGGTCATTGTGGGCCCACCTTTGGGGTATAAATTTGGTTTTTGGTGAGTGGAGTCTCTCTGCTTCAAGATCATCATGTGATCTGCTTCCCTCCACCATACTTTTTGCCATGATATCCTGCCTCATCTTGAACCCCAAAGAATGGAGCCAGTTCTCTATGAACTGAGACCTCTGAAGTCGTGAAACCCTAAATAAAGTTTTCTTCCTCTAAAATATTTCTTTCCCAGTCTTTTAGTCACAGCAGCAAAAAAGCTGACTAAAACAGTACTCTTTTCCCCACATTCTTTCCAACATTTATTGTTACTTTTATTCTTGATAATTGCCATTATGCCTGGAGTGAGATAAAATCTCAGTGTAGTTTTAATTTACAGTTTCATAATTTCTAGATATTTTGAACATTTTTCATATATCTGTTGAGCATTCATATTTCTTCTTTTCAGAAGTTATCTGTTTAGTTCCTTTGCCCATTTATTGATTGGGTGATTTGGGGTTTTTTGGTGTTAAGTTTTTTTGAGTTCTTTTATATCCTGGAGATTAATGCCCTATCTGAGAAACAGGTGAGAAAGATTTTTCTCACTTTCTGTAGGCTCTCTGTTCACACTTTTGATTGGTTCCTTTGCTGTGAAGAAACTTTTTAATTTAATGCCATCCCATTTATTAACTTTTGATTTTACTTCTTTTGCTTTAGAAATCTTGTTAAGGAAGTTGGTTCCTGTGCTGACATGTTGGAGTGTTGGGTCTACATTTTCTTCTAGCAGCTGCAGGGTCTCTGGTCTAATGCCTAGGTCTTTGGTCCACTTTGAGTTTTGTGCAGGGTAGAGATAAGGGTGAAGTTTCATTCTACAACGTATGAATTTCCAATTTTTCGATCTTAAGGTTTGCATTTCTGCTGGCTGACACTGACACTAATCCACCCTGAAAATGTGTTAATATAGCACTGGTCTGAGGTGAACCCAGTCTTCTCAAACCTGGCCTGCACATCACACCTGCCTCAGCACCTGCTGAAATACGTGGTTTCCCAAGATATTCTTAACCAAGAATATGAAACTGGAGATTAAATCATATGAGAATTTTTAACTGTAATCTCTACGTACTGGCCACATGACAAAATACTTCTATATAAGTATTTTTCTCTCTCACACACACACAATAAAGGGTAAGTACTGATTGGCATGATAACCTGTAAACCTCCTATTTTACAGGTTAGATAATCACATTAAAATTCCTATGTACCAGGAAGCCTTAGATCCCAGTTTAAGGAAAAATCTGTTTATCATCTCTGCATCAACTGAACAATAAACGGATAAAAAGCAAAAGCCTCGATAGAATGGACTTTATTTCAAAGTAAAAGAGCACCATCTAGTGACCAAGAAATAAATTACCAATGAACACAAAAACAAGCACATGTGTACACACATCAGTCACCAACACTTAACACCAAACTGACTCTAGGAACTGAATCAGTGGGAGTGGGGGGTGGGGCTGGGAAGTGGTCTTTAAAATTATCAAGTGTAACAAGGGCAGAGAAAAATAAATATGATGTATTAGATAAACATATTAGATGGCTAATATGGCTAATAGTGCTGTATTTTTCATTGTTTCATCCTTGCTTAAAAGATATATAAGATATATATATGTTTTATATATATATATAATATATAAATATATGTATATTCCAAGTTTATCTTGCCCCAAATTAATTACTTTTAAGGATAACTCAAATTTAAGCATGAAAATATTGAGACACGTACTCCAAAAATAATACTAGTTACTTTAACTAACCCTCAAGCTCCATGAACACAGGGATTGATCATATCTTACTCATTTCTGTAATAGCCACAGGGTCAAACAAGTAGCAATTACTCCGTACACTGCTGCTGAGTAGATTGATGGCTCCCACCTTGTAGGAAATGGCTAACGGCAGAGGAAGGAGATGAAGATTGAGAGGAAGAGTTTAAATCTCCTATCCAAGTTGACCATTCGACCTCCTATTCTCCAAATAATCATCACTTCAGATATTCTGACCTTAGTACCTAAATAAAAATACGGGCAGGGTCAGCTATTCTTCCAGACTTTTGGTTTTTCGATCCCTGCTCACCGCCCCCTGGTGTCTTCCCCACTGGCAGAGAGCAGGGCCAGACAGTAATCCCACCTTCACTAGGTTAACTGGCAGCTGCCATGGACATGCATATGAAATGGGTATTTTATATATGAATACTGTGAAAGAAAAAACTATTCAGCCTTTTTGTACAGTTAAACCTTTATTTTCCCCCAAAGGGTTCTCATGACTTCCATCTGGAAATTCATAAGGATTTGATAAAGCAACAATTATTTTCAGAGAACAACTGCTAAAATCATATTTTTCAATAAAAAAAATACTTAAAAGAGCGGGGATGTTTTTATGAACTTAAGTGAAGCTTAATTATGGTTTTAAAAAGATTGTCTCTTGGTACTCTGGTTTCTACTCCAGTTTTCTATTCTTGGAGACTTTCCCATCCCAAGAAACATTGGTGAATATTTTACTGCCTTTTCCTTCTCTCCTCAAACCTAAGTAAGCCTCCTTCCACTTCATTCCTATCTCACAGGAAAACCTACAGAAGATACTTATGTCAGCCATTTGCGATTACTGCACTATGGGAAGAAACAAACTACTGACATGTAATGAATTTAAGCCATCAATCTTTCACCAGCAATCTGTTTCTGCTACTTTCCTGGGTCCACGATTGAATGCTTCTGAGTGAAAGATTCAAACCCCCAAATTCAGTCTTTCATTCTCAGCCTGTTCCTAGAGAATGCAGCAGAAAATCCCTTGAGTCAGACTCCCCCTCCTTCCACTCACAATACCCTGAAATAAAATCATCCTATCAGAGTTGCACTTTTTTTTTTTTAATGGGAAAATGCCCCATATCATGGCCTGAAATCAGAAAGGCTTTGGTACATTTATGCACATAAACAAACTATCAAACAAGTCCTGAATCCACAAAGAAAAGATCAGCAGGCAGAATTCCCTTTCCCTGACCCTAGAGCTCCTTTCACTTTTGTTTCAAGTGTAATTTCTTCCTGAAGAGCTTGAGCCTCCACAGCCCCTGGAGACACTGACTGAGCACCAGGTCTATCAGGAGTGGTCAGGGTGGATAAGCAGAAGGCAGCAGCTCCAGCTTCCTCTGAAATTCACTGCCACCAACTACCACAGGTAATTCCAAAAGAGTAACAGCCAGTTTGTTTGTTTGTTTAAATCAGGTTTGGAACTGGAAAGGTTTTAAATTTTCTTCCTTCAGATTTCGGAATATTTGTATATGTACAATGAGATATCCTGGATATGGGATCCAAGTCTAAACACAAAATATATTCCTTATACACATGGCCTGAAGTTAATTTTCTATACTTTTTAAAGGATGCCTGTGATTTTTAATTAGTTCTTTTTAGTTATACATAACATTAGGATTCATTTTGTAATAATTGTACGGAATATAATTTGTTCTAATTCAGCCCCCAGTTTTCCCCTTTCCCTCCTCTCCTCCCTCCCCCTATTCCCTTCCCTCTACTCTACTAATCTTTCTGCTATTTACCTACCTACAAGTTTGTTTGTTTTTTTTTTTTTTTGTTTTGTTCTGTTTTGTTTTTAGTGACTCGTGTTTTGACTACAACAGTGCCATGAGGTCAGGTGTGCAATTTCTTACTTGTGGAGAGTCATGTTATTACTCAAAAAGTTTGGGATTTTGGAGCATTTTGGATTTCAGATTTTTGGATTATGAATGCTCAACCTGTATAAGTAAGACTATGGCCCTAGGTTTAGAATTTCTGCCAAATAGTCAATTATATCAAGTCTCAGGAAAAGCCTCAGACATTTTGAGGACACTGGCTGACATGGAATAACACAGGGAAAAGTCAGGAATGCCATATACCTAACACACACGCACTAACATTTAATGACTGACTCTGCAGCTGGCTGAAGATTCCCTTCATATTGTGGTGGAAATATATGGACTCCACACAGTCAATCCCTAATTAGCCATTAAAAAGCCCAGTCATGGGCTGGGACGGGGGCTCAGTGATAGAGCACTTGCCTGGCATGTGTGGGGCACTGGGCTCAATTCTCAGCACCACATATAAATACATAAATAAAATAAATGTCTGTCAACAACTAAAAAAACTATTTTAAAAAAAATTGCAAAAAAAAAAAAAAGCTCTGTCACTTTGGAAAGACTGAATCTCTGGAGTATTGTTTATTTTTCAAAAATATGGAGATTTGGTCAGATCATTGCTATACTTCCTTAAAAATCTAAATTTCTTTGGTATAAAAACAGTACTAGAAGGTTCTCTAGTCTGATAAACTTCATTTTACAGTTTTGGGGAGTTTCATGACACTAAATATCTAAACGTCTCCAAAAACCATAAGCTATGAGTGATCAACACAACATAGTGCTCTTCTGCTCCTGGGTAGACAAAGAGCAGCCTCAGATGTTGGTGACAGATGACAACCAGCTTCAGAGATGGTGGCTTGACCTTTCCTTCTGTTTTGCACAAAGAGTGTATAATTTTGTATCAAAGTCACAGCTCAGGTTTTTTTTTTTTGGGGGGGGGGGGGGCCACCAGGGATTGAACCCTGAAGTGCTTCACCACCAAGCCACAACCCTATCCCTTTTTGTTTTATTTTGAGACAGGGTCTCATCAAGTTGCTTAGGACCTCATACAGTTGCTGAGGCTGGCTTTGAACTTGCAATTCTCCTGCCTCAGCCTCCTGGGATTAGAATTGTCCACAGCTCAGAACGTGATGCCATCTACTATGTCTGCTGTTTTGATCACTTTTCCTTTTGGTTGGCAAGTTGCTTTAGTGATCAGGAAATGTGAATTCAAGTCATGGGCAACTAGCCACTAACCCCCCACCCCCGCTCCATATTTTACTGTGCAAAAAGTAGGTTTCCCTGTCTCTTGAGAAACACTTTCCTTTTTAAACAAAAACTTGACATAGGTCAAACAACATACAAATATCACATTTTTTACATGAAGATATATACTATATCAAGAGATGGAGAAAACTTTGATAGATTAAACCTGACTGGAAGTGATTTTAGAAGAATGAAACAGAACAACAGGATGCCAAAGTATTTTCAATTTATTGTGGAGCAAGTATTACAGATTCCACATTTTTTCCAGGAATAATATTTGACAAGAATTCTAAAATTAAAAAAAAATAAGATTAAGAATATATAACTAGAGGGGGTAGAAGTGGAAGAGCTCAAGTTATATGTACTTTAAGGCAAAATGCTGGCAAGTAGCTAGAACATGTTAGATGATACAACTGGGATTTCTGCTGTAGGCCTTCCTTACACCAACTATGGTAAGGCAGAAAATCACCCTTGTTTACCTCGTCGTGGAACAGAAAATAATTATCTATTTAACAGTCAACTAAGAAAGAAGGGGAATAGATGCAAACTTGTGAAGAAAAGAATATATTTTACATTCCAAAACCTAGTTTTCATAAGAATAATGTTCCCACTGGAATCCACAATCAATCTAAACATCATGAGGCCCTATGACAACCTCTATCAAAATTTCACTTGACAGAATGAAACTTAATACTCACTAGAGAAAGTGCGTTCTTGACATGATAGAGACACTAGTAAATCAAAAGAAAGAAAAGCATGGTAGGTTTCTCAAGACACTTTTCAGCTCACTTTTTTGTGGTCATGACTAAAGATGAAGGAACCTCATAATAAAGCATTGACTACTTCAGGTAGGTTCTATCTGAATACAAAGAAAGAATGGGAGGTATATTTAGGTACCAATACAGAGCCCACTCTTCATCAGCTGGTTAGGAAAGAACTACCAGCTTGTGAAAACCCAAAGGTAGCTGGAAAATAAATGAAGCCTTTTTGCTGATGAACGACCAGCTTTCCAATATAATCAGCAACACAATAGTTCAAAAGTTAATGATATAATCTACTTAAAACAGTTCTCCTCTGATCTTTCAACTTTAGGAGGAAATAAGACATAAAGGAGGGATAAGGTAAATTGCACACATGCTTCTTCTCTGTTAAAATTTCTATGTGACTTATCAAAGTTCTTTAATCAAAAACAGAGTTATGGAAACTCAGCAAAAACCTAGAAATAATCTCAGAAAAGAACAACGAAAAGCAAACAAAATATGAAGCAAAATCAAGGCATACCAGATGAAATAATCAAGAACAGATGTATTTAAGGAGTCTGAGAATTAAAAAAGGATACACCACCTTATCTTATAAACCACTTTATCTTACACAGTATAAACTAAACTCGAAGTATAACCTCAGAGTTGCTGTTCAGGTAGAAGAAGGGCATTCACAAATTCAGAGCACAAGATAAACCTAGCTTCGGAACATGGAGTATGGAAAAAGAAAGTGAAAAACACAAAGCCTAACTCAATTAGCTTCCTGCAGTCTTTTGGCATCTAAGTTCTATATTCCAGAGATAAGGAAGAGGATTCTGGGGAGGAGGAGTAGAAACTAAGTGCCAGGAAGAATCATCTGAGTGATGTGTATATAACAATTCTACAGAAAGCCAGGTAGTGCTAGGTCACTACAGGGAGAATGTCACGCATGTCCATTCTAAGGATGGACAATTCTTTTTAACCATGAAATGAAGCCCAAGTAATGCCACAGTGATGCAGGACCCAGGACAAAGAGGGATGCAGAAAAGAGAGCTGACCCGAACACTGGCTTTCTGGAATGGCAATGGAATCCCAGTCCTAATAATGGTCCTTTTGATAAAAGAGGGTACACAGTTTAGAGAGGATGAAAGAATGTGCCAGGATAAAGGATCCTCAGGAAATTGTATTGAGATAACAGCAACTTATGTAAGAGCCAGCAGTGACTAATATTCATTCCCTCTCCAAGGAATACTGATGTCCACAGTGTACAAGACAGGTCCCAGAGGTACTGCCTGCCGTCTAAACCCAAAGTGCTGTAATCTGTAGCCAGGGCAGATTGTTCCTTTTTACAACAGCTGGGACTATTCATGAAAAATCTTATTAGCACACAACTGCTGGCTGCCATTACAGAATAAGCCACCACATTTAAGGGTTCACACACAGGAGACAAGAAAGCCCTGTAAATAAAGACGTGATCACATCATGCCAGGTGTGTGATCTCTTCGTGTCTGTCCTACTAAGAAAAGAAATCTAAAACTTAAAAGTTCTTTCTTTGAAATCATTCAAGGCACAATGAAGGGAGTTTACAGAAAACAGCAAAACTCCTAGGAATTTAGTTCCAGAAATAACAACCTCAGACTAGCATTGAAATTCTTCACATTTCTCATCTTTTGGTAAGATCTAGTAAGAAAGTTTGATAGGATACTATGAAGAGGAGCTAATTAAGGGCTCAACTCACTCTGTCAAAGACTGTTTCAAGCTGATTCATGACCTTAAGAAAGTTGTAAATTTTCACAAAAATAAAAAATGCCTAATATTAGGTTGATGGACTTTATGGATCAAAATTATCATTTGAGAAATACCTATTTGTCAATCTTTTCCTCTTACTCTCCACTTTTACAGACTACATGAGTAACTGTGAGTACCCACCCACCATGAAGCCACATATTCTCTTCTTTTGCATATCGATTTTTTTCTCCTACCTTTTGGTAACTGATTTGGCTACATAGGAACTAGGAATACATACCAGGCTCCATAGGAATCTCTGAGTCTTAACAGATGTATATTTCTGAGAAAATTAGTGTAATTTACTTTCTTAAGTAACTTCAAAATAGTCCTTTATTTTTCTTAATAAAAATATCTAAATTTTTCTTGAAGCTAACAATTTTAAAATAATGATTAATGGAGCATTTATACAAAGGTAATATTCCTGCTGACCTTTTGTGTGTGTGTGTGTGTGTGTGTGTGTGTGTGTGTAGTGTTGGGGATGGAACTCAAGGTCTACTGCAAGTTCTCTACCACTGAACTACATCTCCAACCCCTTGATTACCTTCAATAATGGGGAAAAAATGGAAATTTCAATCTTTTAAAGCTAGATTTTTCCTTAAGAGCAAAAAGAAGCTGCTTATAATTAATTACAGAAAACAAATATTATCTGTTAAAGGAAACAAATTAGTCCTATTCTTCTAACAACAAAGATGATCTTTTAAAATCATTTTTTTTCCATACAAAAATCTCCTATAAATCAAGACAAAAACCAGTAAGTGTCCCATTAGAAAATGGGCAGAAGACATGAATAAATAATTCAATAGAAAAATGGTAAACAAATATATAAAGATGAATAAAGTTCACCGTTAATTTTTCTTAAAATTGAAATGTTTTTAAAATTTTTTAAGATCAATAAAGCATATGGTTAAGCTCTCTACCATACTCTAGTGGAGACAAATATTGGTGTCGAATCCTCAAAAGCAGAAAGGATCACACTTTCACAATGAGGATCATGATTTCATTTTAAGGATACAGTTAAGAAGAGACCAACCAGCTGGGTGCCGCAGCTCAAATCTGTAATCCCAGAGACTTGGGAGGCTGAGGCTAGAGGATCCAAGTTCCAGACCAGACTCAGCAACTTAGTGAGACCCTAAGCAACTAGTGAGATCATATTTCTCAAACTGAAAAATAAAAAAGTGCTGGGGATATGGCTCAGTGGTGAAGCACCTCTAAGTTCAATTACCAGTACCAAAAAAAAAAAAAAGGAAGAAAAGAAAAGAAAAAAAGAAGAAAAAAAAGAGGAAGAAGAAAGACAACCAAATTAATAGTGATTATTTCTAAATCACAGAGCCACAGGTAATTTTTATTTTATGCTTCAAGCTCTTCTGTATGTTCCATCATGAGCATTTATAATGTGGAAAAGACATTCATACCTTAAAAGATCATCCATATCAATAGTGAGAAGATCAACTCTCAAATTACATCCTTGTACTTTAGAAGAAAATAGTAAGTAAGTCAGAACTTTTTATTTTCCAAGTACAATGTTTGAAGAAAAATTTCCTTAAAAATTAAGACCTTTAAATGATAATGAAAACAAAGCTTTCTCAATTAGAATGAAAAGTTCCTGGAGTTGGGGATTTAGCTCAGTGGCAGAGTGCCTGCCTAGCATGCACAAGACCCTGAGTCCAGTCCTTGACCCTAAAAAGAAAGAAGAAAAGTTCCTTCCTTCTCATTGCAAAATTCTGTGACAGGCTTTTTGCCAGGTTGTTCCTCAACTTTATCTCTTGTTATTTGCTGTGCTATTAATCTTAATATTTTACTAACATACTTTGGCTCTGAATACAAAATTCCCAAGTGACACTGAAGCAAGAGTATTCAATGATGGCGTTAACTACCACTGAAAGGCCTGGCTCGAAGAGGGTTCAAGCAGTTGGTGAAGGCCATATGTTTATGGTCACCAGTAACTGCACATGGAATTCTTTTAAACATTTATGGCCACCTCTTTCTTCCTCTTCAGCAATGGTTTCCAAAGTAAATGGAAACAAGGGCAATCCTGGTTGTGGGGGTATAGTGCTCCTTCTATAAAGAATTTTCCAATTCTTTCCTTGCTTGTCCCCCAAACAAGGCTACTTAGAAAAGCAATATTTATGTATCATTTTCAGGGTAGAATTATACCATCTACTAATGGTAAGTTAATAGTAACCTCAGAGATGATGCTCTCATAACAATTTCACCAGGAAGGCAACTAAAAAGATCAGTTCTTTTGTCTTCTGCATAGAGAAGTGAGTGTTGTCAAGTGTCTGATGATGCTCCATTTGCCCCAGCCACAAGGCCATTCTGTCTTTTGCTCTGCCTGCTTCTTCTCAGGATGCTGCAAGTCCTCTGGCAGCAGCTGCATGGCTCCATGACATGATTCCACTGAGCATTCTCTTGCCAGTTTCCTTCTTCCCTGGGCTCCCACAATACCTTGTCTTCCCCTTGCCTCTTTAGCAAGTGGGTGGTTAATGGCTTCCAGCTGTTCCAGCTTTTGTGCCTCATTATCTATTAATATTCCTTTGCCTGTACCCTTAACCCTATCTACTGTAAGCAGCCCTTTAGTTAGACTTCTTGATTAATTGTTTGTAGCCAATTCTGTTTTCTGTCAGCCCAAGACAGATACAACATCTTTTCCACCAATTCCTTTT
Organism: Callospermophilus lateralis; assembly: GCF_048772815.1. Lineage (NCBI taxonomy): Eukaryota > Metazoa > Chordata > Mammalia > Rodentia > Sciuridae > Callospermophilus > Callospermophilus lateralis. The sequence continues at coordinate 32,274,442 of NC_135319.1, read as the reverse complement.
CTCCTCTTGAAGAGACAGTGTGCAAGGAAATGGAGATTAAGTGGGGTGGTACATTCAATATTTGTGCTTATCCCCTTTCTCCACAAAAACACAACTTTCAGGGGTTGGATTCCAAACCTTTCATAGGTTAAAAATAATATTCCTAACATCTTAGCAGACACTTCTTTAAAAACCAATTTCTTTAAGCTTTATGGATCAATACAAGTCCATCTCATGCCTATAGTAGAGAATCAAAAAATAATCATTAATGCAATTTACTCTATTTTCTCTCTTTCCTTCTCTACCTCCCTTTCTGTCTCCAAGGTTATACAAATATACTTTCTTCATATCATCATGTTTATTACTGGAAGTATCTTGGCACCTTTAGACGTTCCTTGATAAATATGTTGTAATGTTTATAGGACCTCTGAGAAATGTGTGGATTCAACAGCATTTTTACATTTCTTTAATATTTTCTTGGATTCCATGCAACTTTTACCCATAAAGGCATTTGTTTGCTTGTTTAAAAAATTTAAAGCTATCTTAAAACAAATTTTAAAAATTGTATGTCATGAGAATGATACATATACATTTTTTTGTATGCCAACTTCAAAAATATTGATTCCCATAACCACTGAATGAGTTTATTACTGGGCAGGAGGTGTCCTATAGATTATCTTTGTGTAGCTTGTAAACCTGCCAATACTGTGTACACATGTTTTGGTAAACCTTTACTATGGATGCAGCCACTCCATCCTTTTATTCCATCTTGAGGGTTAATTAGGGGATAATTCTTAAGATTGTATACTTTTTTTTTCAATCCCGCAAATGCTGAGAATCTCCAACATGTTTTTGCCTAGGGTGGTACCCTGAAATGCTCAAGTTTATATATCTTCTCCCAATCCTGCAGAGTCAAGCCAACTGATTGCATGTGCTGATGAGCTGTGTGTAAAGGTGCACATTTATCACCTGAGAGGTATGCCTGTAACTGGCCACTGGAAGGGAGAAGGAGGAGGTTTAGAGAGCATGGGGAAAAACCTGTGGGCCAGTTAGGTGAGTCTCCATGCACTTCTGTATGATGACCCAAACAAGTCCTAGGCAGGCTTCCTGATGAAGTATGTGAAGTGGTTGGTCATTTATGTGACTCTTTTTTGAATTCTTCCCTGGCAGCTGTAACACCTAACACACCTTCCCTCTACCAGCATTTTCCAGCCACTCAGCCATGCTGACCCCTCAGTATTCTGGGTGTGGCAAGAAAGGGGTACACCTCTTGGGAAGCATTCTGCACACCTGGAGGAGCTGGGTGCTCACTCACTATGCTCTCACTTTCCCTGTGGGAGAAATCTTGGCAGTGAGCTGAGCTGCTTTACAGGAGAGGTGAGGAGGTCAAGTGCAACTATTCTTATCCTCCTCAATGTGTAAATTCTTGGATTTTTTGCTCCAGAGGTATAGGCTGGATCTTCTCCACTGAACTTCCAGACTCCCACAAAGGTACTCTTATCCATGGGAAGTTGTTAAAAGTGATGCTTCTGCAGGGAGAGGATGGTGATAAGGTCCCAATCCATCCTCTGGCTGATATCAATCCCCATGAACTTTTTTTATTGCTGAAAAGCTATCTTACTAGCTGTTCAGGTGAAAATTGAGGTGATTCAAATTTTATTATGATTTATATCACAAAGTAAATAGAAATAAATATGCTAAGGAAATGAACCGTTTTCCTACATCTACCCCAATTATTCACCCCACCCCACTTTAAGAGGATCAAACAAAACAAAAATACAGATGGACTTTTTCTACTAATGCACTATTCCACCAAAGTCCAGATTTTCTGCTAGTCAGTGTCCCTGCCATCCCGTTTTCCCCACCACAGGGTGTGATATCCCAAACTAGATTTGGCTTTAATCTGGTTCACAGATTGCTTTTGTCTTGAAATCCAATGCATTATACAGCACCTCTGGAAGTACCAGACACTAAGCAGCAATATAAATGAAGAGCAATACCACTGTCCTGCCAGAAACGATCCAGACTTCCAAACCAGCAGGAGGCAGCTTCAGGGGCTGACTAAGAAATGAACTGAGCCAAAAGGGAGAATTTCTGTACGACTTTAATAACACAATACATATTCTAATGTGACTGTGGACTGGAAAGATCTCATATACCCTTGTGGACTAACTTTATTAAATGCCTGGAAAGAGGGTATTTGGATTCACTGGCAGCTTTCAACAGACTCACCCCTCCCTGTCACACCTGCTTTTGTTGATTAAATTTTAATAGGGCTTTCTTCCTTCAGTAATGTGAGTTCAGGAGAAATGGATGTGGCATTGGCTTTTCTAATTTGATTATCAAGAAATGCAGGTCACTAAAGGAATACTTTTAGAGCAAGAGAAAAAGTCTGCCCTTTGAGTCCTTATGTTAGAATATAAATTTTTAGCTGGCAAAATGTTAGGCTATGTCATTTATGATCTAACTCATCCAGAATTATTGCTATAGAGGCATTCAAATCTTAGGTATTAATGGGATTTTCATGTCCTTGAGATAGCATATGTTTTAGGAGTCACATTGGAGTTTATTATGTGAAACCACTTTAATATGAATTACACCAAATCACAATATGAAAGTTTTGGCTGGGCTGGGCTTCACCTTTACTTATGGAATAAGTATGTGATGAATAAATTAAAGTAAAAAATATCTGGACAAGAGAGGTCCTATTCAAACACTATCAGAGCTTATAGCAACTCAATCTGCACACATTTGAACTACACACCACTTTTAAAGTCATAATAACTCATCATTAAACCAGTCTCCCAAGGAATATTAGATCATACTGTGGTTATGTAACACAAAGGCGAGAAAGAAAACTTCCTTCTAAGACAAGCCCTTGGATCCAAATTTTCTCCTAATTGACACACATCACCTTGATTATTCCAGAGTGAGAACTTACTTAAATATTTACTTTTCATGTAATCTGTTGGCTATTCCCAGACAGACTGGAGAATTTGCCTAGCTTTATTGTTTCAGTTTCAATCCTTCAGTATTCCTGAATTTCAGCCTATTGTTTTCATCTCTAGCAGGCAAGGTTGGTCAAAGAAAATCAAAAGACATAAAACCTAAAGCCAACCCTTTTCCTATTCTAGGAAGAAAAAAGTGGGTAATGCCCAGCACAGAACAAAAACAGAAAACAATGAAATTATTGATCCATTTCAAGGCTCAGTTTCTATATCTCTGACTCTGGTCAGAGTTTGACACTTCCTCTGATCTTTTTGTCCTTCTACTGTACCAGCATACATGTATATGTCACCTTCTCACTTTCTATATGCTTTGCCTTTATTTCTGTTGGTTTTTCATCCTCATGTGAATTTATTTCTGTTGGTTTTTCATCCTCATGTGAATTTTAAGTCCCTTCCAGGTTATAGATCTTTCTGCCAATAAGGTGTCTGAACAAGATATGGCATTATGAGTATAGAATTTTCTCCAAAGTCATGTAAACCAAGTTCTTCCCCACATCTGTGGCTCAGTTTAGGATCTCTGGGTATGCAAGCTAATTTCATAAGGATTTCTGAAAGAACTGTTTCTGAAAACGTACTGCTATTTCTAGCTCTATTTTATCATTTGGTGAGGCATTCAAAAGCCTAACATAGGCAAATGGTTATTGATCAAAGTAAGGTAGATATGAGCCCTAGTTCTACTGATATGAATTCATTTTCCTCACTTGTAAATGGTTCTGATAATAGTACCTACTGCACAGTAAGTACTTAGTAAACATTAGTGTTTGTTATTTCACCCATACCTTCTGAGGACCCCCCAAGAGCAATTTTGTGATTGCTTGTCTTCACTTGGTATTCCTTCCCAGTCTCCCTTCCTGTCTTTTCTGTCTCTGCCTGTACCCTACCTGGCAATCTCCTTTTCTTCTATGCCTTTTGCCTGGAGCATCCACTTATGCAATTTAACTCTTACCCAACAGTCCACTGCTTACCAATTCTAGCTTCCTGGCTCTGAGCTTCCCAGCTATAATTCCAGCTGCCTAGCAAGCAACTTCTCACTATGCTCATGCTTTCCAATTTCAATATCCCAGATCCAAAATTCATTATTGTCCTCACCCTTTGGGGGAGAAATGGAGACCTTCACAGTTTAGGAAGAGACATGCCTATGTAAAAGCAACCCAGAGTTTAACTGATCACCAGCAAGTGATCATGCCTTAATTTAGTGCAAGCACTGGACTGTGCTCCTCCTAGACCTCCCCCACATATATCGCTCATCTTGAGCAGTAATGGCCAGTGTGGCACAGTCCGCTGTTAGGAGCCACCCATGCTTGTTTTGTCTTCGAATAATTCCAAGTTTTATTGGGCCTACTTATACCTCAAAACTTTTTTCTTGCAACAAGGCCATATTTGACTTGTCATTGGGAATGCTGTCTTAGGAAAAGCTCAAAGAAATACTCTCATAGTTTTAAAATCACCTTTAAAAGTTCTCCAAACCATACTAACAGCTATAGCAACCAGTGACTTTACAGCATTAAAAAAAAAAAGATAAACACATTAAGCAACAATTTTCCCCAAAGTCTCCAATATTTTAAAAGTAACTACCATATATTTTCAGAGTTAATTTATTATTGAAAGACTATAATTTTTCTGCCTGGCACAGAGGGTCAAGCTTGTACAAGTTTTGAGGATTTGACAGACCTGTACCTGAATATTAGGAGGAAAACTGTGTTAACAATTCAAACAATGGCTTTGCCTCTGTTTCCCCCTTAACAGATGTAAAAGATCTCAGGCCTTGAAATAGTAAACATAATAAAGCTGGATCCATTTTACAGTTAGAATTTATGAACACCAGATAGACTTTCTATTCCACTGAGTACGACCTATATATGAGGATTTGCTCTAGCAATGATGGAGGCACTGAACACTGTGTATGAAGAAGATATGGCCTCAGTACTACTATATGCTTGTAAGGCTGATCCAGAAAGAGATCATTCTTTGGTTTTTGGAGTTTCCAAAGGACACTTACCAATTTGGCCAATGCCTGTGAACTTTTATATGCCACACACAATATGAACAAACAAACAAACAAAAAACTTACATCAACTGCCAGGTAAAGAAATTTTTTAAAAGAACTGGCACTGAAATGTTCCACCGTACAACAATCCACTCATTTAATCAGACAGGCTGGATATTACCTGCATCAGGATTCATCATAGTCCCCAGTTTATAAAGTCCTGTATCAGCCATTTTATAACCTATCCCTCTTCCCTTGATCCTAGAATGTGGACACAAAAGAAAACATAAAATTGACTGCAGTTTTGGCCAGTTACTACTGCACTATGTGTCATGTAAAACCTCACCGATTCTGGCACCTCTACTGTATGCATTAGATAACTTTTTCCCTTATTCAGCAAACCTGACCACTATATTTCCAATATTTCACAGACATTTCCATCAAGCTTGGCTGTAAATCTGTTCTCAATTTCTGACCATATTTTCTTGCTTTTGTAGCACTTTTTAAAGTCTCTTGTTCTCTTCAGGTTTCCATGATTTTGTTTTCCTGTGCCTGTACATTCTTCATCTTTCACTTACATGGCCTTGAACTGGATTAGATCTGTGTCTCCTAGACAAAAAATTTGTAGAGAGGAAGGAGGGAACCACCCACATCAGGCAGGGTGCACAGAGCATGTGCCACTTCTCCAACATCAATCAACAACAAAGTCACGTGGGAAAACTAGCATCAAGAAGGAAAGTAGTGCAGAGTTAAAAATAAACACTTGAAAAGGAGTTTGGTTTCAAACGGAATTCTGGACTCACACCTACAAAACAAAGCTCATTTCAAGAATGGGACCTATCTTTCATCTGACTTTAAGCTTCTAGTTTCTTACTGATGGAAATGTTTCATTCCCTAGAAAAAAATCATTATAAAAATGGTTGCCTTTATTCATGATTGAGAGGGACTTTAAAACTCTTTGGCTCTTGACATGTGCTTGTGGAAAGAATTATGTAGGCACTCTTTCTAGATCCCTCAAGTAGATGGCATTCTGCCAAAAAAACAAAGCCTCCCATACCAATGCCTTCTTTGCAGTTTCCAGAAGAGCAACCCAACCACCTCCTTCACTTATTTAATTTTGTCTTACAAAAGTTCAGGGAACGAGCAGTCTAAACCATCTGTCTGCTGGTCACTCAGGGTCAACAACCCTTATCTTCAGGGACACAATTCCTTTTGCCATCGTATTACAATATTTAAGTACATAAATACTTCTATCAGAAGTATTTATCAAAAGAAATAAAGGAGGACAGAGAGACTAATTAACAAACCCGAGAAACCACAATAAACCATCTCTAAAAATTTACATTGATGGGCATCTCTGCCATTTCCTTTAAAGGAAAACTGATTTAGGCCCAGTGAGCACAAAGTCTTATACTGATTCATTTCTTAATGTTCATTTCACATACAGGTTAAACCTTGTCACTGCCTGCTCCCCTAGGACTTTTATACCTCCTCTTTGTTTTAATTTTTTTTTAGTTATAGATGGACACCATACCTTTATTTTATTTATTTTTTATGTGGTACAGAGAATGGAACGCAGTGCTTCACACATGCTAGGTGAGCGCTCTACCACTGAGCCACAACCCCAGCCCTATATCTCCTATTTGAACTAGAAAAAAATCAACTTTATTCCCAGCCTAAACTTTCTCCTATAGACAGCTAGCTCAGCCTGATACCAAAAGAAAAGAAAAGAATAAAAGTAACCCAACTCTATCTTAGCATCATATACTTTAACACAGATTCATCATTTTGGTCATTAATTCCTGGTCTCTTACAAAATTTCAAGTCAGATACTGAATGAACTTCACCTCTTAGTGAGATGAAGTATTTGTAACGAAAATAATACCCTGATCTTTCAGAAAATAACCAAGGAAGAATGATAGCACCACTTCTCTAGTGCTTTGTTTATTTAGACCACTCATAATTAATGAAAGGAAATAATAAGCAAAAGAGATCCTTGCATACGTAGTCTGGACCATACTCTTGCGGGTACTGATTATAGTTTTTTGTTGTTGTTGTTGCCTTTGAAATATCTCATAGATATCTAAAGTTTTAGATAAGATTTAGAGAGCAAAATAAGTTTTGTCTATAGACATGCAAATAAATTCTGTACCTGGGAGGTTCAATTGACACATACACCCCTTTAGAAAAGTCAGTTTCAGAGCCACTGTAAATTCATCTCACATCCCTTTCTTCCATATAAGCTTCTCTTTTGAGTAGTTATGACATCTGCCTAGTTCTCTCAGGCATGAGTTAAAAAAAATCTTTAACATATGTTCATTTTGTCTGCATGAGAGTCATAATTTGACATTTTCTTAAAAAATTATCATTTAACACCTAGACAGATAATTCCCAGAGTTATTAAAAAGGACAATTTAAATCCCATTACAATGGATTCCAAAAAGCATTTTTTGGCTAACAGAAATTTCTCTCATTTAATATTAGTTAAATAAATGGCTTAGAAAATCTATTCCATGGGATTTGGTGGTGATGTATTTATTGTGGTGGGATTTCACCTGGAATGTGCATGTGAAAGAAGCCATAATATATGAGTGCTATGGTTTAACAAGAAGCACAACTATGAGGTACAGCTACGGTGAGGAGCTGGAAACTAGTGGAGACTGTCATTTGGGACCTCACCAATCTCCTGCATGAGTGTAATTTATGGTAACTTAACACCCTTGATGGGATAATGGTTATTTGAGAACATTAATCCCCTTTCAGATCTGGCAACAACAAGGCTTCTTCTAACACCATTCTCTTTTTCCATGATATACATAATTCACAGTGGAATTACTATGAAAGCCAAAAACAGAGCTAAGAACACGTCTGTTTCAAACACGTTTATGGAAAGCAGCTAACATCACATCACATTTAAAATGACCACAACTCCTTCCAAAAGTGAAAGCTTTTTCTCACTCCTCTGCTCTTCTTCCTAACATAATTTTTAGGTGTCACAAAACAGAAGGCCAACACTTTCTTTTTCACCCCAGAAAAGTAGTAAACAGGATGTACTGTTTTAACAACAAAATGACAATTTAGAGGTTTTCATTTTCTCCTCCATTTGTAATTTAGCAAATAATGTTTTAAGGCCCTGTACAAATACATATGACAGATGCCCAAAGCTGATGATATTAAGAAATTCATCCTTTCTATGTGCCAGCAGAAGGGATAAAAAACCTGTTTCCTAGGTATTCACACTGGCATTATTTCCATAAAAAAGTTCCATAGATTTTTAGGTTTACAGATCTTTTTTGTTTATACTGAAATATAGTTACAGTTCTCTCAATATTTTAATGATCAAAACTAGGGTCCTGAAAATTTAAACTGTTTAAACAAGTAACCAGTTTAGAATTCTTATGGGAATCCCTATGGAAACAAATGCTCAGTTTTTATTAATTTTAATTTTAGTTTCCTTCCTCTGATCAGATTTTACAGCATTGAATACTTTTGATTCCAAAGGGCAACAGAAATTTTAACAAGTAAGTAAAAGATGTTAGTCCCGTTTGTTTAATTATCTTGGACCTAGAGATGGTGAGAAGAAAAATACAACATTCCTGAAGCTTTATAGCTTTTGGTAATGGTTTACAGGGTTGAACTGGAATTCCGATCAGGTCCTATAGTTCAGTTATTAGAACTTACTTTGTATTGGAGGTGGGAGACAAGAAGGAATCGTGGACTGCCCTTATGTCACACCTTCTCGGGGAAATGGGATGAACGAGGTGCCAAGGATTGCTCTGTTATTGGACATCATACTCATGGTAGCAATATAATTGCCTCTTCTAGGATCTACCACTAATTCAGTAAAATTATTAGAACTGTCAATTTGATAGGGAGGGAGGGCATTAGAAGTCATCCTCCAACCCAATAGGCATTTATAGCAAGGGGCTCTTATACAATGTCATGTGTCTAAACGTGTGGCACATGCCGAATACACAAACTTATAAACAGATTATAGTCTCTTAAGTATTCTAATGAATTGATTTTGTGAAATACGCAATATGTTTTCCCAAACAAAATTTTTAATGACGACTCTGGTCCTTCTCCGGCTCACAAAACTTTAATAATCCACAGAATGACTGAAAAACTGAATATTCAGGTTTTTAAGAGAGTAGAGGACAAATATTACATACATACAAATGTCAGTATGTTTGATCATCTACAGAATGGCTTTGGAAACCAACCACCATTTCTAAGGCTGCTTCCTGGAGGCTGTTTCTGGGATCTGGAATGCAGTTTCCCCTTGTGTTCTTCACTATGTGCTGACTTCCAAGAACTGCAAACTTTCTGCTGTGACAGCAAGAAGAGAAGCCTCTGATCAAAGGCCAGCTGCACACAGCTGATCAGAGTTGGAGGTTTCAGGTGTTAGAACAGACTGCACTGATATTTATGGCAACTCTGGTTCTAATAAACTTTACCCGAGAGCAACTTAAACATAAAACCATTAAAGAAAGGCAAGCCTTGGTCCCAGCCTGGCCATGTCCTTTATTCTTTATCTCATATGCCTGAGAATTACTGATCTAGATGAGAGTTCCAGCCCTTCTGACATCACACAACTACATGGCATTAAGAAAAGGCCTACACCCTTCCTGCTCCTCTTTATGGACCCAGTATCTTAAGGAACTGGAACCACAGAGAGAGACCCTGAATATGCATCTTCTGAAACATCCCCAGACTGACGGCAGGGTCCACTGTGGCATGGACCCTCTGATAATTATTTTTGCAGCCTTAATTCATAATGCAATGGTATTCACAGAGGTACTTCAATGTTTATTGTACTTCTGATCTTCCACATCTCCAGTAGGGGTGCATTTTCCAAAAGAAACACAGGAATGTGATAACCGAGCAGATGAATTTGTACTATACTTAAACATAATGTCCAAACTCTTCCAATAGAAACTCTGATATGATTTCAAATAATTTATTGAAAGCTGTACTTCATAGTTGAGAAACACCCACATATTCCCAAACTACTACAATTTCACAGAACTAATATATAAGAAGCATTAACATTCAGCAAGGTAGTTGATTCCATGCCTGGGCCACAGCCTTGTATTCCTTATTTTATATTCATCCCTTGAACATTCTAAAATGATGTATCTGGTTATGCATATAAATCATCTTAATCTTTGACGCTGTGTGTCTTAATTATATATGGTTATTTGTATCTCATGAAAGCAGTTAAGAAATTAAAGCAATAATAACTGAATTTTTATGTTAGCACCTATTCATATTCTTTAAAAATACCATATAAGCATTTCTCATTATCTCAGTCTATGATGCTACTGAAGGCTAACTGCAAGAGATGGCTGTTATCTGCATATATTAGGACCCTGAGTTTCAGACAGTGTAAAAAGCTAGAAAGTTATTGCTTTTCTTTTGTTTCTAAGGCAGATCCATTAAAAGTGTTATCAAAGTATTAAATCAGAAATATTTGCTCAGGGGGCTGGTATTGTGGCTCAGTGGTAGAGTGCTCACCTAGTATGTGTGAGACATTTAGTTTGATACCCAGCACCACATTAATATAAAATAAAGATATTGTGTCAACCTAAATCTAAAAAACAAATATTAAAAAAGAGAAATATTTGCTCAAATATACATTTTTAATTAACAAACATGCAATAACACATGTATTTAACCTTTACTTTTATTTATTTATACACAGTGCTTATAATCGAGCCCAGTGCCTCACGCATGCTAGGCAAGTGCTCTACCACTGAGCCACAACTCCAACCCTCATATATACTTCTGCTTGATATCAAACTGCTGCTTTTTCTCAGAAAGGAATGCCAGAACCGTTGCTATGGAGAACATTCTAGAAAACACACTAGTAGATGCTAGAATCCAGCAGGCCAAGACCCTCTGTGAGGAGGAGCTTGGGCTTATGGAAAACCTTTGGGGTGGGACCAGGTCAAGAGAAAGCAAAAAAGCAAGTGTTGGGCTAGAAAGGGAATGGGAGGTAAACTAGTCAGCTGGTCCTAAATATAGAAACAAGTTTATAATCAACAAAATGTTAAGGAAAAACCTGTGGGAGGTAAAGGTCAGGGACTCTAAATATTACCCTGTCCCTCCACACACCCTGCCCCCCAACAGTCAAAAAACAGCAAGTTTAACACAGGAATGCTGTGGCTTCTCCAGGAAGCAGCCATCCACTCAGGACCAGCACACAGCAGCAGCAGCAGCAAGTAAAAGGAAGCCTTTGCAGTCAGTCTTTAAGTGAGAAGAGGTACTGGTTTCTGAGATATGAAAGGGAACTTTTAAAAAGTCAATCTTGATGATGCAGGACCAGGTCATGTTGGAAAAGATACTAAACCGCAAGACAAGTGAAAATAGAACGGCAAAGATGTGATGTTCAAAGGACAAGAAGAGGCAAAGGATGAAGAAATGCCAGGGGAATAAATCCAGGGGAAAATGGAAAAAGCAAAGGTGGGTGAAAACAGATGCAGAGGGGCTTGTGAATACCGAAGGGGAAAGTGAAATTATCTCATGGCAGAAACAGCAGATTGAGAGGTGACTAATCGCCAAGTTATGGAAAATGTCCACAGCAGTCTCTCTCTGGTTGCTCAAGAAAGCAGGTGCATGCAGCTGATGCAAAGAAACTTTGACTATTAACTCTGTGGAGTCTAATCCAGGCTCAACCACTTCTGGAAATATTTTCTCAAAATCCAATTTAAATTCACCATCAGCATGTCATTTAACATTGACATGATAGATAGGCAGGCAGGCAGGCAGGTCCCACCCCAAAGGTTTTTCCATAGCTGGCTTTTTAGGAAAGCAATTACACAGTATTGTTTGAAACCTAAGGTGTTTTCTCGTCTATCCATTCAGAATTTGGGGTTTTTAGCCATTTTTCTTGAGGGCCTCAGGAAGACAATCCCTAAGGGAGAGAAGAAGCAGCACAGAGATGCAAGAGCCCAGTGAATTCTCACTCAGGAAATAATTTACCTAAGATCTTGTAATGTAAAACTGAACCAAAGGTAAAACAAAATCACAGGAAGACTCAAGAATGCTAGTTGTCCACCAAGGAACCAGCTTGTCTCAGCTTATAATTTGGCAGACCCTGCTGACTTTGGGACCATGGAAGCTGTAAAACTTTCCCCAAACATAACCCAAACCAAAACCATAGAGCAGGAGACAGAAGTAAGGGAGACATGAACAAGGGTGCCCTGGCAGTCAAGGGGTCAAAGAAACCAAGTTCATAAGGCTGAAATAAGGGTGTCTGTTTACTTCTTTCCATTTGCACTCAGTTTAAATAAAACCCAGAACAACTCCAGGAAAACAAAAACAAAGAAAAATCCTGTGATCTGGACACAGCTACTTGCTTTTCAAATTTTTCATAGTCAGGCTTCCACTCACCAAGTTTTGGTTTACCAAGGAACTTTAAGAGAAAGCAGATGTAACCCAAAATACAAAGACTACAGTACATATTGTAATTCATCCGGCATAAGAGACAATAGACCTCAGGTCTGCAGGGGACTCATTTGCAATCTTGATCTACTTAAGGCTAAGTACCATGTCAAGAAGGATGCTACAAGAAAAGCATTTTCACATTTAAAGTCTATTTTCCTACTTCCTCCCCCACCCCGCCTTGGTCTTTTCTCTCAAAATTATTTAGAAGATAAACAATTTCATCCTGAAAACTAAAGCTCAAGTAGAATATTCCAAACACACACTCCCAAGTTTGCGCCTAAAGCCTATACATTAAGGGGACCACAGAAGGAAAACTACTCAGCCCTGCCCTGGGCACTGGGAGGAGGACCGTCCACCCAAGAAGTGAGATATTCCTTCTGCTTCCTGCAGTGTGGGGCCCACAGTGAGCAGAGATTGCCAACCTTCAGCAAGTTAGGAAGAAATAAGAATAGCACTCCAAGAAACTGTGGACTTCTCTCCAGGAGGTAACGCCCACTTTGAAACAGCTGTGGGTTTAATAACTGCCTGAAACCAAAGGTACTTTAATCCCTGGGACTGGGTTTTGCAGACTCTCACATTTTGAACTTCAGGATTGTCCAGTTTGCTGGCGGAATTTACTAGATTTACTTAATCTTTCAAGTACTATTCAACTGAATCAAAAATGTCTTCTACTTGCAAGGAAAATAAGCACTTCCTCTCAAAGTCATTCACTTGAAATTTCAAATAAACAAATTATTTTGGGTCAGATAGGAGGTGTGAGGAGATGAGTTAAAAAATAAAATTGCAAAATTAAGCAGAGCTAAGTTATAGATAGAACTGAATACTTGGCTCTACTGGCAGTGGAAAAAAAAAAAAAAAACAACTAACCAAACAAAAAAGCAAAATAAAACCAAGGCAAAAACTTCTGTAGTGGTCAGTATGCCTAGATTTTCACATTGCTGTTTTTAGATTGTTATTGTTCAATCCAGTCTTCTTAAAAATCTAAGTCTTGAAACTGGTTTTAAAATTAGTTATGGGTGAAAAAGAAATAAAAAACTAAGTTCCATTACATAATAAATATGCAGAGATCTCATCTGCTATTGAATTATCAATTTTAAGACAGAGAGAAGAAGGAAAAGAAAAACAGAGCCAGGCATGGTGATAACATGTGTGTAAATCTCAGTTACTTGAGAGAAGGATCAATGTTGGAGCCAGTTTCGACAATATAGCAAGACCTGGTTGCAAAATAAAAAATACAAAGGGTTTAGAATGTAGCTCAGTGGTAGAGCACCCATGGGTTCAATTCCCAGTACCAAATGGAAAAAAGATGGATAAAGGAAAATAGGATAGCAGAGAATAAGGCAAGGGCAAAAGGGTATTTGTCTACCATGTACTGACATATTACAAAGTCTAAGAGGCTTGGAAAAAGCAGAGAAATTCCATAAAAATAAGAGAGAAAGAGGGAAGGAAAATGTGTGTGTGTGTGTGTGTGTGTGTGTGTGTGTGTGTGTGTGTGTTTTCCAACTTGGGCAATAGAAGCTGCATCATAAATCCGTGAGAAAGAACAGATTATCTTAGAAATTGATGCTGGGAAAACTGACTCATTTTCATGGAAATAAAATTGGATCCCTAACTCTCACCATATACAAAAATACATTCCAGATGGATCAAAGATCTACATAGGAAGGGGAAAGTAAAACAGGAAAAAAAAAAAAAAAGATGACAACTCAGAGACTCTGGTGAGACCAGCAGCGGCGTCATGACCACCCCTCTGCAGAGGAACACCACACAGCCCTCCAACCTCCTTGATTTTTTCTGACTAAGATGCAGCTGCCATCTTATGACCTTGTGTGACAAGCACAAAGAAAGCCACTGAGGCTCTACCCAGAGCAAGGACTTGGACCCCTGGCCGTGTACATCCTCTGCCACTGGAACCAGGCGTGGACTGCGAGACTCCCCTTCAGTTGTGATAAGGTTGCCTTTATCTGCTTTTGGGAGCTACTGCTGAGTAGGGTTTCTGTCCTATGCAGCCCTGAGTCAAAGTGCATTATAAAGTAAATGTTGTACATCCATGATGATAAAACAATGCCCTCCACTGCGTCTGTGAAAATGTCCCCTAGTACACAGAGCAGACGTGTTCTTGGATATAATAAAAATGAATTCTACAATCAAAGGTGGCCCTAACATAGCCAATGGAGGATATGAGTGTAGGAAGATGACTCTGGTAGAAGGGAAGGGAAGGGAGGAAGAGAAGTCAAGAAGGATAAGGATATCAGAAGAAACATCTTTCTTTCCTCCTCCACTGTCCTGGTCCTGATCAAATGCTACTAACCCAGGGTGTCTGATGCAGTCAGAGAAGGGTCAACCTGGGCAGACAGGAGTAAAGTTGAGGAAGGCCCCATCCTGCAATTATGACAGACAATCAGGTCTTTTTCCTGAGATCCTTTTGCAAGTAGATATTTACTTAAACTCTGCCACGAGGCAAAACTGACATCAGAAAACTGCACACCAATATATTATAAATGCCATCAATACTAGCTGATAATAAAAACCTAAGTTTATGTTTAAATCAAATCCACAATTGTGCAAATGTTACATCAAGGGACTCTTCCACACTTTGTTGTGCCACTGAGAAATGGCTTAGTTGCGGCACTACAATTAAAACAAGTGTGTGTGTGTGTGTGTGTGTGTGTGTGTGTTTCTATTTCTTCTCCTTAGCTAAGTAAAATTGTAAAAGGTTTAATACCCCATGTTAAAACATGGTAAAGCACAATGCCTTATAATGGTTATAAAAGAAAGGTTTTCTGGAAAAAAATAAATGCACTCTATAGGCATGTTACATGTAGTCTCAATTCCCAAATGTATTATATCACCTGAAAATACTGTACCTATGTATTTTTATTCCAAACATGGTGTGAAAGGATATATACACTTTAGGCACTTTAAAAAACAAAATTAGTGAGTGAAATTGAAATCTGTCATAAAATTTGAAGTTTTCATAATTCAGTAAAAGAAAATTAAAATATAAGTTGCTATGATTTGGAAAAGCTCATGTGTTAGGCAATGCAGGAATGTTCAGAGATGAAATGACTGGATTGAGAGCTATAACTTCATATGTGGATTAATCCATTTGATGGATTAATAATTTAAATGAACTATAGGTGGTAATTTTAGGGAGTAGGACATGCCTGAAAGAAGTAGGTCACCGGGCGGGGAAGGAGGTGTTCCCTTGCAGATTATATCTTGCTCTGACTCTTGTGCTCACTGTTTCCCAGCTACCATAAGCTTAGCAGCTTTCCTCTTTCCTCCACCACATCATTCCACCATGATGTTCTGCCTTACCACAGGCCCAGAGGGATGCAGTTAGTCAATCACTGTGAGATCAAAGTTAACTTTTTCTCTAAGTTATTCTTGTCTTCTGGTCACAGTAATGAAAAGCTGACTATCACATAAAAATAAGCAACAATTATATTTTGTATAACTTTGTAAATATGAAATCCTAGGCATTGTTAATGAAGAATTTGGTTATTCATAGTAACACCTCAAAATTGCTAGCGTACTACAGGCTGTCTAGTGCTAGTCGAAACAACATATAAAGACATTAAGAAATGTTTTTAATTAGGGTTTCAGCAACTTTACCATTTATATATTAACTATTCAGTAGTGTAGAATTTAAAATTACTGTAGGTAATTTAAGAAAACAAAAATATTAAAGGAACAAGAAAAACAAACATCATATGGAGTCTATGACCCTTCCTGGCTTTCCTGAATTAAGTACCTGGAACTATGAGGCCCTGAGATAGCAGGGTGTGTGCATTGGGTGTGTGCATTTTCCATTTCAAGCCTATTCATTCAACCTTGTGATTAAAAGTTTATTCTTGAGGGTTGCTATTCTATTTCACTTTCTTTTTTTTTTTTTTGAGAGAGAGACAGAATTTTTAATATTTATTTTTTAGTTTTTCTGCAGACACAACATCTTTGTTTGTATGTGGTGCTGAGGATCGAACCCGGGCCGCACTCATGCCAGGCGAGCGCGCTACCGCTTGAGCCACATCCCCAAACCCAAGGCCCTTCTATCTCATACAGAGATAGCAGGGTGTGTGCATTTTCCATTTCAAGCCTGTTCATTCAACCTTGTGATTAAAAGTTTATTCTTGAGGGTTGCTATTCTATTTCATTTTCTTTTTAGGGGGAATATTTTCAGGAAGAAAAAAAAAACTTGTCTTAGTCCATTTTCTCCTGCTGTAACAGAATACCACAGGGTAATTTATAAAGAAATGAAATTTGTTTTGCACAGTTCTGAAGTGTGGGAAGTCAATATCAAAGGGCCACATGTGATAAGGACCTACTTGCTGCATCACAACATGGTGGAGGGCATCATATGGTCGGGGGAGAGAGAGAGATTGAAAGATCAAGAGGGAGAGATCAATCCTGTCTGTTTTATATTGTAGACCCTCCTGTGATAACCAACCTACTTTCTTGATGATAGAATTAATCCAATGGTGAGGGGCTTATGACCTAATTACTCCTAACTCAACCCCATCACAGTGGTGATCTTTAGAGGAAACATTCAAACCATAGCAAGAATTTTCTAAGGCAAAACACAGATATGAAATATGAATGTATCACTGATGCTCAATGAGACTACTTCATGTAAGAAAATATTTGAGGCTTCAAAAGCAGCAAAGACTGGCTCCAATTAAAAAGCAGATACACACTATCAGCAAGTAAGTCTTAATTAAAAAACCTTTTCACTTGGAAGCGATAACAGTTGGATGATAACAATAATTATGATCTAGAATAATTATAACAATAATTAACAATAATTAAGATCTAGAAATCTTCCATTCAATCCAACTTGGGAGCAGAAGTAATATATATAAAATCTGTATGTAAAACTTTTTTTACCTATTTTATTGATTGTTAGAGGCATATTTCAACACTAATGAGGTGGTAACAGCTTAAAACAACTATAAAAGCACTTGGTCCTGTGGTAGTGGTCTTGCCATAATTCCAGTTGCTTGTATACTCTGGACACAAAGGTTCATATTTTCCAATTTCTTGTATCAAAACAAATTTAAAAGAGCTCTTAACAGTTTAAAATAATTCTAGATGCAAAAAAAAAAAAGCAATGTGTTGTAGTTTGAATAGTAGTATTTTTTTCCTTCTTTACTGCTATCTAGGTCTCTAACAATTGATGGCATTTTTAGATACTATGAAATAGTGCATAAATATGATCCAGATAAATAGTACTCATCCATGGCTGGTGATTCAAGTTGCCCAATAATGTATAACACTTTACCATTGACCATATTGGCCCCACACAACAGAATCCCACCTATACTTACAAGGTCTCTCTCTCTCACTAGTTAGTTTTCTTGCTTTCTCTCTATGAGGAATAAACCACACATAATGCCTTAAACATTTTCTCCATCTCCCTGCCTTAAGCCTTTGCTTGTGCTTTGTTCTCAGGATTGCTTTTTCCTTACACTCTTTTAAATTTTGTTTGTTTGCTTGTTTGTTTGTTTTGTGTGGGGGGGCGGTTACCAGGGATTGAACCCAAGGGGCACCTAACCACTGAGCCCATGTCTCCAGCCTTTTTTTAAATATTTTATTTTGAGACAGAGTCTCGCTGAGTTACTTAGGGCCTCGTTGCATTGCTGAGACTGACTATGAACTTGGGATCCTCCTGTCTCAGCCTCCTGAGTTGCTGGGATTATAGGCATGCACCTATAAGATTTTGAACCATTTTCCATCCTTCAAAGACCATGTCGAATGGACTTTTTTTTTGTCTTAAAACTTCTTTGGGGTGGTGAAGAGGTACTGGGGATTGAACCTAGAGCCTTGCACATTCTACACAAGCATTCTATCACTGAGCTACATCTCCAGTCCTTTTTAAAACTTTTATTTTGAGACAGGATCTTGATAAATTGCTTAGACTGGCCTCAACCTTGGGACTTTTCTGCCTTGGTATCCCTAGTAGCTGCAATTATAGGCACTTGACTTGTATTATCACTTTAACGTTGATCTGTCTTTTATCCAACTATACTATAATCAATGAGAAACTCAGACTTAAATAATTTTTGAACCCACATCTCCTAGTTTGGTGTAGTGCCTTAATTGTCTTGTAGTTGAATCTTTTTGTGAAGGGATGAATGGTAAATATTTTAGGTTTTGCAGGTTATCTGGTCTCTGCCTCAGCTACTTAACTTTGTCTCTATAACACAAAAGCAGACATAAAAAATATGTAAATGATGAATAATATAGTATTAAAAAAAAACTTCAATTCTAAAAATAGGAAGTGAGCTAGTTTAGTGTGCGGAATGTAGTTTGCCCATCACTCATAAAAGCAACAGAGCAAACAACTATTTTTGGTTTTATATTTTAAAACACTAAGTTGACAGCTATAAATGAAAGCTATACACAGTCCTCACACAGCTACTGATAGAGCACATAAATGTTTATATTATTTAAAACCCATTCTCCCTATAAGAGAAATACAAAGTTGTAGATACTTATTGTTGTTTGCATCAATCTTTTTTTTTAATTTAGTCAACATCAAGCTCATTCCTTTTTTTCCCCTTTTCAATACAGAGATATAATCAAGGGGGACATTAAGAAAGGACCACCTTTGTCAGTTCTTTTACCTCATAAGATTTAGAGGCAATCAAGACAGTAGTTAAAATGTTCGTGACTTTATCCAATGCAAGTTTACTTTGGCACTCCAAGATTGAAGTTAATGTTCTCTATAGCCTCCAAAAAGCCTTTAATAACAAATATGTCACTTTATGTTTCTCTTTTCTTAAAACAAACAAAAAAAAGTACTTCCTTTGAGATTATAGGCATGGGAAGATAGACCTGGCTCACCAACCACACTGTGTGGTCCTGTGAGCCTCACAGCCGACATGAGCAAGGATAAATCACTTGCTGGGGAGAATGTCCTTTGGAAATGGAGAGAAAGGAGAAAGCCAAGAGCTGAATGTTACCCTCTGAAGTACTACTTGGTTGCCAGAATCATGGCTATTGTTATTGGCATTCACTTTCCCAAGAGAGAATAAATCATTTCGGGGCTGCTGACCTATCAGCTGACTTTCAATTTTTTTTTGTTTTGTTAGTGAGTTGTATGAACTCAGAATAGATTTTTTTTCTCTTCATCCCTTTTTATTGTATGTAATCACTGAGAGAGCTGGTCAATGCATGCTACGCTAGAAAATGAGGGAAAAAAATGCCTCTTCCTCCCATCTCAGCCCTGCAAAATGAGTCACACAAGGAAACAAAGAGGACCAGACTAGACAGAAACTCAGCCACCACCAATGGCTGGCTGTCCTGTTTCTCGCAGTAGTTTGCTTCAGCTGTGAAACTGAGAGCTCATCTACTCATTCACTTTCCCCTTCTCAATCATACCTCTCCTACATTTTAATTAAGGAAGAGGTAGGTGTTTTTATTGATGAGCAAGCACATATTTGGAAATGACTTTTTTTCCTTCAAGAGACTTGAGCTGCTTTACTTCTCCCAATGCTGACAGTCCATATGAAATAATTTTTATGAAAACATTGTAAACTATAAGGTACCTTGAAAATGCTAATCTATTTGATTTATTGTTTTGAGGTTTTGCCCACTCTAAATTGTAATGTTTGAGGTAGCTGGATCATATTTAATGATGAAAGAAAAAAAAAAAAGACCTCTCAAATATAAATTGGCTAAATAATGTCCATGTCTTATTAATAGCTTTTAGCAAATCTTCGGAGGAAATCACCAAATGGGAATCATTCAGATTGCCACAAAGATAAGACAAAGTTTTTATCTCTAGCTGATGGGACTGCAAATAACATCAGCACTTAACTCTTCCCACTTCTCCCTCTCTTGGGTCCTCCTCAGCTGTCTAGGGCAACAAATCTGCTCCAAAACAGAACAGCATTGAAGAAATACACCATGATACTGGGATACCACAGGGTCAAAGTAGGAAGCAGACAGAATAATGACCTTCCCAAAGATTTCCACTTCCTAGCCCCCGGATCCTGTGCTTATGTTGGGTTCTGTGGCAAAGAACAAGGAAGGCAGCCGCTGGAATTAAGGTTGCTCATCTGCTGATCTGAAAACAGGGCAACCACCCAGTGGAGGTCCTCAAGGGTGGCGAAGGGAAGCAGGAGAGGCACACGGAGATGTGACTGCAGAAACAAGTCTTTGAAGATGGAGGCAAGGGACTAAGAGCCAAGAATGTGGGTGGCCTCTTGGAGCTGGAAAAGGGAAGAACGCAGATTCCTGTCTGGGGCCTCAAGGAAGGAACCTGTCCTGTGGACCCTTCATTTGAGTCAGGTGATACCCTTGTTGGAATCCTGACCTACAAAAACAACATATTTTGTGCTGTTTCCAGCTACTAAGTTTGTGGTCCTTTGTTAGGACAATATAAAACTAACACACTAAGTGATTTTTTGATACATTCATTCTTACTGCATCCTACACAGGATTATTATTATCATCCCCATTTCACAGGTAAGGACACGACAACATAATACATGAGCAACTTGTCCAAGGTCGCAGAACCCGCATTCAGCCCAGATAGTCAAGCTCCAGAGCCCAAATAGGTGAGTCATTTAAACTACAAAAGATGCTATATGGCAGAAAATAGTTTATGGCCAGCCACATCTTATGGTTTAAAGTTTCTTGATGGAGAATCATGAGAACAGTGGAATCACTATGCAAAAGAAATGAAGCTATTTGTTGTACTAACATTTAATCAAGAACATGGATATAGCAGAATAGGATCATCACAAGAAATAACAGAAAATCTAATAAAAACAATCTTGTAAGAAGCCCCAAGACTGGTCAGCATTTCTCTCTCTTAGACTATGAATCCACACCCTTGCTGTAATTAACTTCCTTTCCATGAGTTAGATCCTAAAAAGTTATTGCTGCTTATCTCCAGTGTTTTGCAAATGACTTTCTACATCAAAAGTGGTTTAATAATACTTTTGAACTTCTGATCAAAAGTGGGTATTGTACTGAACATGACCAAATGGAGACATGTGATTATTACAAAGTGAGTCTTATCAGCAAATGGTTTCTTACCCAAGATAAGGATAAACATATTAAATCATAAAAAGTTTATCTTAGAATTGGGGATTCTATGCTTCTCCCTCATTGGCCAATAAAATAAATATTAAACAATAAATAATGAATAAGTGTTACTTTTAGAAAAGTTGATCCTAATTAAAATTCAAGAGATATTGATTAATGGATAAGTATCTTATTCTTTTGATGGCACTTCATTCATTATGTCTGGACAACAGTCTAGTTTTTTAAAAATATTTTTTGGGGGGTTGTAGATGGACACAATATCTTTATTTATTTATTTGTTTGTTTATTTATTTATTTATTTATTTATTTATTTTTATGTGGTGTTGAAGATCATGCATGCGAGGTAAGCGCTCTATCACTGAGCTGCAACCCAGCCCACCAGTCTAGTTTTAACAAAGCTGTAAAAAGCACACATTACAGCCACTGATAAAAGATTAAAAAGTTCATTTAAAAAAAGAGCAAACATCATTTAACAAATGTATGGCTTCATTAAGTGTTAACTTAAAATATTTTTTCTTTGGTAGGAAAATTGGGATGGTGTCAACCTTAAGAGTTTATTAACAGCAAAACAGGTGTTATTAAAATAGCAATCTTTTGCTGTGATTAACAAATTTAAGTTTTTGTACCATAAAACACTATGCTTTCTAATTAGCAACTGAATTACTTGTTTTTAAGTGAGCAAACCACCAATTTGAGAATATGCTATTGATATTATTCAATTGAGTTCACTTATAATTGCAATTTTATTAAGCTCTTAAAAATGAGTATGAAATATTTGTCTATATAACACTTTGAATAAGTGAAATTTCTCTGCCTTGGTTTATTAGGGCAGCATGAAGGATGAAGGGATTTTTGTGGCATGAATATTTCACAGTCAAGATGATACTCAATACCTGAGCTAAGTTTTGTTGTCATGGGGACCATGGAGGAGAAACCATTTAAATGCCAGAATTTCAAACCCATTAAAACATTGCCTGAATGTCTGGCCTTACTTATTAACTTGGAAATCAAACTGTAGTAACCATTTTTATTTTTTTAAAATGTTTAACTCATCTGCTTAAAAAAAAAAAAAAAGTATTGACTTCACTCTTTGAAAAGCCCTGAATTTCTTTTCCATGAAAAATTCTGACGTGTGAGCATACCAACCTAGGGGATTCTGCTGCTAGCAGGTCACCATGGAAACAGAAACTGTGAGCCTGCAACAGAGCTCCTACCTCATTCACAAATGGTGGAAGCACATGTGCAAATTTCTATCAGCTCAAATTTAATTGGTCTACTTGAGTCAAACTAGTCCATAGAAGGGTGGTGGCCACACCAGCACTGACTAAGAGAACTGGAGATGGTATTCTCTGAAGAAATCAGGCATCACCAAGTCTTCCACTATTTGGCCATAAACTACCATATTTTTACCTGTCTCCAACTACACTGTTCTATGAACCCAGCTTCCAACCAAATCAGTAGTCTCCTTATCATTCTGTGAGCATATCATGTGCCTTCTGACCTCCCTCATGACATCTACCACCTGAACACTGTTTGGTCCACCATCCTACAACAAGTAAGTCACCTATAAAACTGACACCGATTCCCAGATAGCAAAGGTGACTGCTAAATTTTTATAACTATTGTACTCACATTGCTTATTTGACATGTATTTTATGCTTCCCAAAGTATTCAGGTGTCTGCATCACCTTTCCATAATTACGATGGTCCTTTGAGGAGGAGGCAACCACTCTGATCTAGTAGCTAGTTCCCCAGTAACTTGGGTGATAATAATGATTAATTCCAGGAATGGTGGAAAGTTAAAGAATATTGATTTCAGTCAACCAATACTTAATAATTCCAAAGTATAAGCCTTTAAGCAGATGAAGTCAAAGCTGTATCAGACACATATAGAACAACAACAATTCAAGTCACCCATACAACCTCACTTCTGAAGTGAACAACTACTTAGAACACTGAAATTTTCACGAACACTTATTCATGTATAGACATCCTTAAAACATTCCATAAAAACTAGAAAGCACAGTTATCTCTAAAATAATGATTATAAATACTTTCTCCTTAAAAATTTCTCTAGACGGCTTTCTGATAAAACATATACAAAATGAAATATGACACTTGGGCATGAAGTAATAATTGTGTCTAGGAAAAAAAAATAAGAGTTTTCAAAGAGACTACTTTGGCAGTTTTGAGTATCAACTTAAAAACTTTCTTAAAAAACTATAATAAAAGCCATTGACCAAACTTTAATGGCCCATTTTACAACAGAAAAAGTTACAGTTCTGTCAAATCCAAAAATATACCTCTCATTTTGGGGTATTTAATTGCCTACTAGATACTCGTGCCAAATACCTCAAATGCAACAAAGCCTAAGTGCTGACCCATTTCATTCCCTCCTACACAAAGCAAAACCACAACTGCTCCCTCACTCAAGTTCCCCATTTTAGTTTGAACAGCCAGTGGCAACCACAGGCACTGAGACCAGAAGCTTCTAAATCAGCCCAACTTGTGTCCCAGTCTCAAACCCTACATTGAACAATTTCCATGGTTGAATAGTATAAAGTGTGGGTTAAAATATAAAAGGATTGTTATTAGCTATATAATCCTTGGAGAAGACATTCAATCTTCTTAAATCTCAAGTTTCCCAGTTGGTGAAATGAGGATATAAAACCTCACTCAATGTGAGTCTTAGAAGGAATTTCTTTGAAGTAAAAATGTAAGTTTCAACTCACAAATAGTTTTGGAAACACACTTCTACTATTTTATATTGCCCTCTTGAGAATTCACATAACGTATAATCAAATTAAGGGTTACAAGAAGTAATACAATTAGAGCAAGACTACCTCACTTTATCTAATCTAGTATTCCTCAAACTATTTTGATGAAAGAGTACCTTTAAAAAGCAATGCATGAATATTTCTTCCAAAACAACAAAAAAAATCCATCTGAAAAGACTAACCTATTTCACAGGCTGTCATGAGGTCAAGGTCAAATTATACATAATCTCATAAATATTAATGCAAATCCCTTCTCCTTCTGCAATCAGTTCTACTCCCCAAGTATCAACACTCCTGTCACCACAGTTCATCTCTCATCTGGATCAGGATGAACACCTTGCAACAACTCATCTCTGCTCTCGTCTTTTCAGTGGATCCTCCACCCCGAAATATAAGATAGAAAGGGGAACCCTGTCTTCCAGGCAAAGAACAAATTCCTTAGGATACACAACTATCTCAACTGGGTCCCAAATCCTTTTCTAGCATCTTGACTACATCCTCTGCATTTGAAGTCACTCTGACACAGTTCTGGGGATAGCTTTCACTTTGTAATTTCTTATAGTCCCAGCAACTAATAGTTGATGATTAATGAAATATGTGGGCTTTCAGAGGTCCGACTTTTCATACGTCACTCTTGGTCTGTAAAAGCCACCCTATACCCATCCCTTTTCTTCATCTGGAGAACAATTCATCCTTCAAAGCCAACTAAAATGTCACTTCTAGGAAGTCTTCCAGAATAAGTTGGGCACTCCTTGTGTGACTCCTACGGTGCTTTGTTCTCAAACTCTGTCCTATGGAGCTATTAAAACTTGGACATAAAAATAAAAAATATAAAATTTGGAAATTATGAATGGCTAGGAAGAGTTTTTTTTTTTACCAAAATCTCAGCCATTCCAATACTTTCACTTGACAAAACACACACAGACCACAAATCAGATCCATAGAAACATGGGAACAAAAAGCCTCAACACAATCAAATTCAGAATCATCAGATTTGCCCAAATGAGTCAGACCTGATCTTATTTTGAAATACCTGATGGTGTCTTGACATCTTTTAAATGTCAAAGAAGATTCAAGAGCAGCCAAAAAAAAAAATTAAGACTCGTGAGTTTCCAAAATATAATTTATAAATTATGTGTTTATACATGTGCAAATCTTTTAGAATTCAATGGGGAAATAAACCTTCATTTCAAAAATTAATTTTGAAATTGGGAATTAAAAACAGTGCCTGCTACTTCCAGGCACTGGTTATAATAATAATTATTATTGAAATATTCATTGAAAGTCTCCTGCCAGGACCACTCCAGGCATTGCCTGAAGAGCTCTGCATTTAAATCCTGCAGTCATCCTCTGAAATAGCATCATTATTTCTGTTTTTCAGATAAGAAAATTGATCAAAGAGATTAAGTAAATCTAAGTAGACATCATCTCGTGAGGACTCAAATCCAGACCCTGTGACTCCCACAGCCTATGCACATATCCATATGCCCAAACATACCACCAAAAAGCTACAACGCCTTTTGGGTGGCTCTCTATGGAACCAAACTGTCAAATTCACAGAGGCAATCTTCTCTGACCACGGGGAATCTAACGTAAGCTATTCACTTAAGATTTATATACCAATCTCCAAAAGGACTAAATAAAGTTATCAAAAGTATTTTTATTTTCTCAAAAGGGAAAAACTCCAAATTTTCTTTCGAAATACAACACATACACAAACACACCCTGATATATGTTGACATACAGATTTTTTTCATTTGACAGAACTGCAAACTCATGTTAGATCAGTTTCAATAAGTAAAGAGTCTGTTCAGCTAAAATTTATGTATACTATTTCAAAAACAAATAAGTAGAATAAAAATCTTCCATGTAAGAATTATAAAGAGTTGGATCTGGAAGGAACATATAACTATATTAAGTCAAGGTTTTGTAAATCAAGCTCTTTTTTCTTTACTTGTTCAATCCAATCAATGTTTCTCAGCCTGGCTAAACATGGAGAGTACTTTGGATTTACATGTCCCCAGCATTGCCCCATTCACCTCTATCTCGTATTGGGTAATCATAAACAAATGGTCCTGTCATTTAATATGTCTTCTGATAACACAAGAATTCTGTATCATATAATGATCTGGAGTTTAGCTATGTTGTAAAGCATATTTATTTTCTTTCAGTCTTTCTTTAGTAAGAATGGAGATAATTTTAAGATTTGTTTATATTTTCTAAAGTGCATCAGTAAACCACAGAGATATCTAATGAAAAGATAGCATTGTAGTGCTTTTCAAATCTCACAGAAATTTACTCTTAATTGATCCATTGTTTCACCTCTGTGATAATTCACCAAAGTTATTTGGCACTCGATTTTTCACAGGAATAAGATATATAAGAAACGAAGTACTCTATATTTGATGCAATATTGATTAAAGCAAGTATCCAATTTAATTACATAATTCTGCATATTTTCTATGTTTTTTTTCATGAAAGGAATCAGTTTTTAAGCAAAATAACAGCAAAAAATTATAATGCTCTGTCCCATTTAAGTGGGTCAACAGTTATTTGCTAGGTGTCCACCATGTACTCTACTCTACCCCTTGGAGAATGCACCACCCAAGCCTTCTGTAGCTTTCACTCTCAAACAGAATAAAGATAGTAAGCAAATAATTAGAAGTGTGATGGAAAGGAGAAGAAATATAGGGAGCTTTGGATCTGCATAGCAAGGAATTTAGATTGGTGAGAGTTTTACTGTGGAAGAGACCTTTGAGATAAGACCTGAAGGGTAGACAGAGAGCCAACCAGATCTTCTCTTCAGGATCAAAGGACTCTTCCATAAGAGGCTGGGAGTGCTGCCAGCCCAGGGCCCTCAACTGTCAGCCACTTCTAGGGATTTCCTCTACTGAAGAAAATATGCTACCTGGTCCCACCTCCTTCCAGCAGCATTCAGTGACTATTCAACTCAGGGGTACACAAGGCTGGACTCAACCCCAATGGGATACAGCCCTGATGACCTCCCTGCGCTGGGGCTTCTCAAAGACCAGGAAGCTAGACTTCACCGCTCCCTGATTCTGCTTTCTCCTTATCACTTCCCTTCTACAGGTGTGGATCTCCACAGCATTCCCCAACAAACGCCTTACATCATAAACTCCCTTTTAAGGTCTGCTTTACCAGCCTGGGAGCTAAGGTGAGTTGGGGTAAGAGGCTAAAAGGTGGACAGAGGTCAGATCAGTTCATTCAAGGACCTACTAGGAATTTAGCCTACAGGTTTAAAACAAAGGTATGCCAAGAGCACCAATAACAACATTAGAGCTAGAATCCCCAAAGAGCAGGAGACTACAAAGATGGAAACATTAAGAAAAACCCTGAGCCCTTGTACCTCCAGGGTGGTACCTATCTGATTTCATGGGAAACATTATCTTGAAATTCTGATACTATAGGACTATGCTTCAGCTTGTGTACTGGTGACCATTCAATCCAGTCTGCCAGACGGCTATTATGAAACCTTAGGATGGCATCAGAGAACTAGGATAGTGTTTATTAAAAAATCTTTACACCACATGAACCACATGAACCTAAGGATAAAATACATTCCATGTGTCATAACAGTTAATTTTTTGGTGAAAATACTACAACAAAGAGAAAAGGAAAGAAAAAAATCCTTTCATACTAAAAAAGACTTTGCAACTTTGATATATCACATGCAACATAAAAGTCACACCAGAGAAAATTTTATTGAAAAATTTTCCCTGTTGCTATCATTGACATTTTAGTTTATAACTCCTTTGGGGACACTAGTTCTTGGCTTATAACTTATCTAATGATACGTTAGCAAATAAGCTTTATTTGTGTCAAAGATAATTTATGCAATGTGACTTGTACAATCCATTTTAAATGGTAGTTTGATCTCTAGACATATCTGGTCAAGAAGAAACTATCTGTGCATTTTTCCCCAATAAATCTATTTTCTTAAAACTCAAAACAAAATGGCTATAGGAAAGCAGATGGAAAGGATAGAGGCTAACCATGAAGTACCAGAGTCCAGCTGAGAGGGGATGAACATAAGAGTAGGATGTGGGTGAGGTAGTGGGTGTAAGGTGATGATGGTGGCCCCTGCTCAGATCCCCCAAGGAAAGATTTTGTGCAGCTGCAGGAGAGTAGTTCTTGGACTGGATGATCTCCAGTTAACAGAGCTTTCAAGCCCTGGCCATGGTCTTCCAAAGCTGTTCCCAGCCATTGACAGCACAGTGATGTATTAGGATCTTGGCACTTCTGCCCAACATGGAATTCTTCTTGCTCCAGAGCTTCTGCTGTATAAGCTGAGGCATGGTCAGACCCGTATCACAGCTGAAGTCTCTCCTGATCTTACTCCAAACACCCTCTGCCCTAACACATATGAGTCCTTCCACAGGTGTCAGATCTGAACTATGGGCTGAGTGTGGTCTGTCCTGCTCCTTTAGCAAGTATTCCCCCAACTGACAGGAACACTTAGCAGGGAGAATCACTGGCACTTTGTATTGATGAAAGGTGATACACCAAAGAGAAACAGGGGTCAAGGATTACTCCTGAGATTCTGGCTTGAGCATCTGACCTGGGTATACTGAAAGTAGGACAGACTGAGGAAGGGGATCCTCAATTCATTTGGGTTGGCTAAGAATGAGGTACCTAAAAGAAATCCATCAGTTTCTCTTGCTGAGAAAAAACTTTTAAGTTTGAGTAAGTCCCATTTGTTGATTCTAGTTATTAACTCTTGTGCTATGGGTGTCCTATTGAGGAATTTGGAGCCCGACCCCACAATATGTAGATCGGAGCCAACTTTTTCTTCTATCAGATGCAGAGTCTCTGATTTGATATCAAGCTCCTTGATCCATTTTGAGTTAACTTTTGTGCATGGTGAGAGGAGGGGGTTCATTTTCATTTTGTTGCATATGGATTTCCAGTTTTCCCAGCACCATTTGTTGAAGATGCTATCCTTCCTCCATTGCATGCTTTTAGCCCCTTTATCAAATTTAAGAAAGTTGTAATTTTGTGGATTGGTCTCTGTGTCCTCTATTCTGTACCATTGGTCCACCCGCCTGTTTTGGTACCAGTACCATGCTGTTTTTGTTACTATTGCTCTGTAGTACAGTTTGAAATCTGGTATCGCTACACCTCCTGATTCACACTTCCTGCTTAGAGTTGCTTTTGCTATTCTGGGTCTTTTATTTTTCCATATGAATTTCATGATTGCTTTATCTATTTCTACAAGAAATGCCGTTGGAATTTTGATTGGCATTGCATTAAATCTATAGAGAACTTTTAGTAATATCGCCATTTTGATGATGTTAGTTCTGCCTATCCATGAACAGGGTATATTTTTCCATCTTCTAAGATCTTCTTCTAACTCTCTCTCTTTAGGGTTCTGTAGTTTTCATTGTATAAACCTTTCATCTCTTTTGTTAGGTTGATTCCCAAGTATTTTATTTTTTTTGAGGATATTGTGAATGGAGTGTTTTTCCTCATTTCCATTTCAAAGTTTTGTCGCTGATATACAAGAATGCCTTTGATTTATGCATTTTGATTTTATATCCTACCACTTTACCATTTATTATTTCTAGTAGTTTTTTTGTAGACTCTTTTGGGTCTTCTAGGTATAGAATCATGTCGTCCGCAAATAGTGATAATTTAAGTTCTTCTTTTCCTATTTTAATGCCTTTAATTTCTTTCATCTGTCTAATTGCTCTGGCCAGTGTTTCGAGAACTATATTGAATAGAAGTGGTGATAGAGGGCATCCCTGTCTTGTTCCAGATTTTAGAGGGAATGCCTTCAATTTTTCTCCATTCAGAATGATGCTAGCCTGAGGCTTAGCATAGATTGCTTTTACAATGTTGAGGTAAGTTCCTGTTATCCCTAGTTTTTCTAATGTTTTGAACATAAAGGGATGCTGTACTTTGTTGAATGCTTTTTCTGTGTCAATCGAGATGATCATATGGTTCTTATCTTTAAGTCTATTGATGTGGTGAATAACATTTACTGATTTCCGTATATTGAACCATCCTTGCATCCCAGGGATGAATCCTACTTGATCATGGTGCACAATTTTTTTTGATGTGTTTTTGTATCCAATTCGCCAGAATTTTATTGAGGATTTTTGCATCTAGGTTCATCAGAGATATTGGTCTGTAGTTTTCTTTCTTTGAGGTGTCTTTGTCTGGTTTTGGAATCAGGGTGATGTTGGCCTCATAGAATGAATTTGGAAGAGCTCCCTCTTTTTCTATTTCCTGAAATAACTTGAAAAGTATTGGTATTAATTCTTCTTTAAAGGTTTTGTAAAACTCTGCTGTATACCCATCCGGTCCTGGGCTTTTCTTGGTTGGTAGTCTTTTGATTGCTTCTTCTATTTCATCCATTGATATTGGTCTGTTCAAATTGTGTGTATCCTCCTGACTCAGTCGGGGCAAATCATATGACTTAAGAAATTTATCGATGGCTTCACTATCATCTATTTTATTGGAATATAGGTTTTCAAAATAATTTCTAATTGTCTTCTGTATTTCTGTAGCATCTGTTGTGATATTGCCTTTTTCATCCCGTATGTTAGCAATTGAGTTCTCTCTCTTCTTCTCTTCGTTAGCATGGCTAAGGGTCTGTCAATCTTATTTATTTTTTCGAAGAACCAACTTTTTAGTTTTGTTAATTTTTTCAATAGTTTCTTTTGTTTCAATTTCATTGATTTTCACTCTGATTTTAATTATTTCTTGCCTTCTGCTACATTTGCTGTTGTTTTGCTCTTCCTTTTCTAGGACTTTGAGATGAAGTGTGAGCTCATTTATTTATTGTTTTTTTCTTTTTTTGAGGAATGACCTCCAGGCGATGAATTTCCCTCTTAAAACTGTTTTCATTGTGTCCCATAGATTCTGATACGTTGTGTCTGTATTTTCATTTATCTCTAAGAATTTTTTGATTTCCTCCTTTATGTCTTCTGTAACCCATTGATCATTCAGTAACATATTGTTAATTTTCCATGTGATGTAGGATTTTTCCTTCCTTCTTTTATCATTGATTTCCAGTTTCATTCCATTATGATCAGATAAAATGCATGGTATTATCTCCACCTCTTTATATTTACTGAGGGTTGCCCTATTGCATAATATATGGTCTATTTTTGAGAAGGATCCATGTGCTGCTGAGAAAAAAGTATATCCACTTGATGATGGTTGATATATTATATATATATCAGTTAAGTCTAGGTTATTGATTGTGATATTGAGGTCTATAGTTTCTTTATTCAACTTTTGTTTGGAGGATCTGTCCAATGGTGAGAGAGGTGTATTGAAGTCACCCATAATTATTGTGTTGTGGTCTATTTGATTCTTGAACTTGAGGAGAATTTGTTTTATGAACTTCGCAGCACCATTATTTGGTGCATAAATATTGATAATTGTTATGTCTTGTTGGTGAATGATTCCTTTTAACAGTATATAATGTCCTTCCTTATCCCTTTTGATTAACTTAGTCTTGAAGTCGATTTTATTCGATATGAGGATAGCCACCCCTGCTTGCTTACAAGGACCGTGTGCGTGGTATATTTTTTCCCCAACCTTTCACCTTCAGAGAGGTAAATAGGGAGCCTATATCCTGGGAACAAATCTTTACTCCTCACACTTCAGATAGAGCCCTAATATCCAGAGTATACAAAGAACTCAAAAAATTAGACAATAAGATAACAAATAACCCAATCAACAAATGGGCCAAGGACCTGAACAGACACTTCTCAGAGGAGGACATACAATCAATCAACAAGTACATGAAAAAAATGCTCACCATCTCTAGCAGTCAGAGAAATGCAAATCAAAACCACCCTAAGATACCATCTCACTCCAGTAAGATTGGCAGCCATTATAAAGTCAAACAACAACAAGTGCTGGTGAAGATGTGGGGAAAAGGGTACTCTTGTACATTGCTGGTGGGACTGCAAATTGGTGCGGCCAATTTGGAAAGCAGTATGGAGATTCCTGGGAAAGCTGGGAATGGAACCACCATTTGACCCAGCTATTACCCTTCTCGGACCATTCCCTGAAGACCTTAAAAGAGCGTACTACAGGGATACTGCCACATCGATGTTCATAGCAGCACAATTCACAATAGCTGGACTGTGGAACCAACCCAGATGCCCTTCAATAGATGAATGGATAAAAAAAAAAATGTGGCATTTATACACCATGGAGCATTACGCAGCACTAAAAAATGACAAAATCATGGAATTTGCAGGGAAATGGATGGCACTAGAGCAGATTATGCTAAGTGAAGCTAGCCAATCCCTAAAAAACAAATGCCAAAAATCTTCTTTGATATAATGAGAGCAACTAAAAACAGAGCAGGGAGGAAGAGCATGAGGAAAAGATCAACATTAAACAGAGACACGAGGTGGGAGGGAAATGGAGAGAAAAGGGAAATTGCATAGAAATGGAAGGAGACCCTCATTGTTATACAAAATTACATGTAAGAGGCTGTGAGGGGAATGGGAAAAAAACAAGGAGAGAAATTAATTATAGTAGATGGGGTAGAGAGAGAAGATGGGAGGGGAGGGGAGGGGAATAGTAGAGGATAGGAAAGTTAGCAGAATACAACAGTTACTAATATGGCATTATGTAAAAATGTGGATGTGTAACTGATGTGATTCTGCAATCTGTATTTGGGGTAAAAATGGGAGTTCATAACCCACTTGAATCTAATGTATGAAATATGATATGTCAAGAGCTTTGTAATGTTTTGAACAACCAATAAAAAATATATATATAAAATAAATAAATAAAAATTCCATCCAAAACTAAATAAATAAAGAAAGAAAGAAGTCCATCAGTGACCTCATTGTATAAAGAACATAACCTGGACATAATTTAGAACCTTGTGAATTTCTTTTCAGATCAATACTATTCACTGAAAACCCTGAATGTTTCACTTTATCAGGAAAGCCACAGAGGCAGCTTTAGACTGAAGACTCAACTCACTTCAGCATGTGGACTGAAGACTCACACTTTGGAACATCAGCACCTATTAGTTGAAGAGTTTCCCCACAGTGCTACAAGTTTCTGTTCCCAATCATAAAAGGGGACAGAAATTCCTACCTGGCAGGGTGGATGCTATCTAGTCCAGTGACTTGAGATACAGCAAGCTCTTTAAAAACATTCATTTCATAACCTTTTTCCTATCTTGGTTAACACATTTGCTAACTAAGTACAAATAATACTAATCTCTTTATTAGATGGCTGTAAATGCACATGTAGGTGTTTGACAGAAAACACCCTGGAAGACAGGGTGTAACACTTGACTGGCATCAAAAGGCTGTTAACAGTGGGTGGCATGCTGCAATCAAAGGTACCATCCACTTATGAGGGAGAAAATGCAGAGAAAGTGAATATTACCAGAAGAAAATGACCTCTGATTATGGCATCCAAACAAGATTCCACATGTTCTTTCTACTACATGCAGAAAGAAAGAAAAGAGCTATGAAAAGAATGTGACATATAGCATCATAGATAATGCAGTCTTTAGAAGAACTCTTCCTCATAAAGAGGGGTGAGGGAACAACTCACTTCTAGTTAAGATATATTATATCATATTATTTTTTCATTAACCACCTTTGTCAGAAAGGTCACTATGATTTATTTACTGAAAAACTAGAACTTGTATGGCAACTAGTGCAGGAATTTTCATTCCATAAGATCTGCTTGACAGACAGTTACAGAAACCAAATCTGCTTGCAGATATAGAAATGTACATAGCTGGTTGTTTTTGCTGATCTTTCTCTACATACCATATAGTACACAGCCTTCCCCAAATATTGATTTAATATTTACACAGATAAAACAATACCTTGATGTGCCAAAAGGTCATGTAATGCCTCAAGCCACTGCAGACAAGTTGGCAGCAAATTCCCTTAAAAAACAAGTTTTTCCTATGAAAAGTGAATCATTTTCACCGAGAAGTTTAAAATTCACTTTTTTTCAGCTAATATAATATTACCACCAATTTCCTGAAAATCCAAACAAAATTTTGAAACCCCAAAATTATCATGACAAAGAAACAGTTCCAGTTCACTCCAGCTTTACACTAAACAGGGAAAAAAAAATGTTCAAGTAATGCTCGAGTATTGCCCAAATCAGAATCTTTTCTCTTCATTCAGTTCACATATACAGTAAGCAGAAGCAAAGCCTTCATCGAGTCCATATGGACACTTGGAAATGTTAGCAATTATGTTTAAAACAAAAATAAATTCAACTATGTCAGCATTTCATGAACCTGAAGCCAAAGACCACAGTTAAAACATGCCAAAAATTTCATTCTAACCATAAAGCATTTTCAAACTTTCCCAGAATGAACATTTTTATCATAATGATCACAGACTCTGAGGAGTTTAATTGAACACTGGCACCAGGACTGAAACACTGACCTAAAATCCTCGCCAAGCTGGCAAGTCATAGAGAGGGGGCGTCACTCCCCATCAGTTGCAGATAATCAGAGGCAGTGTGACAGATGAAGCTGTGTGTTAAAATCTTCCTCATTTTTGTTTGGACAAAAATGTCTGCACAGATTAGTGACATCAGTCACAGGCTTTTCCTACAGAGGAAAGCGTGGGTTACACGAAGGCAGAGACGGATACAAATCTCTTAAGAGGTCATTCCTATCAGAATGTCCATTTTACAGCTGAGGAATCTAAGACCTTGACAGTAAGAAGTGATGAACTGCCTGTGGCTTCACAGCCAGTCAGTGGCTCATCCTTGAGGGCAGCACATGCAGCTCTGGGTCACTACTGCCTGATAGGAGAGAGAAAGATCCTCACAGCAGAAAGAAAAGTGCCTCTGTAATAACCAAGTCCAGCCAGACAGGCACTCAGAATGCCAGGCTGCCATTCTGCACCATCTGCAGCAGCCCATCAATCTGTGATTTATCGAGTATTAGAGGAATCTCCAGAACTGGGTCAACAGATCACCAAGAGAGTAACCCCAGTACCTCCATCAGCAGTGACCTACAGAAACAGATTGATGGTACGGCATTGGCAATAAAGAATGTCTAGGGCAACTGACTATTCCTGATGAGAGCTGGTTCCTACCAATGCCACCCCACAATGTGAATCTCCATTGAAACTTATTACAGTGATTGTGCATGAATTATTCCTCTAGTTTTATACGAGCATATTCTCTGAGCAACAATCTAAGTATAACCAAGTAAGAAAACAGAAAATAGAGGATTTTTTCATATCTATTAGAATCATAAAAAGATTGTATTGTCAGAATAAAAAGGTGTTAAACTTAGGTACTGACATGATCATGAATGCTCTTGCTCACACACAAAACTTTCTGAACACCTTGTATGCATGTGGCATTGCCCTAAGAGCTGGTAATTGCTTCACAAAGTTCTGTTCTCAGAGACTCACAGAAATTCAAAGAATCTCAGGTGCTTACACAATTATGTTTATTTTAGCAACATCACAATTATAATCTCTCTCTATATTAATAGCGTTAGATATCACTTAACTAGTAGTTGACTGATATTATTCAGGTTTGGTGCCAAATGAATATCAATCCAGCTTTCAAAGATATTTCCAATACTGGGGCTGGGATTGTGGCTCAGCATTAGAGCAATCGCCTAGCACGTGCGAGGCCCTGGGTTCAATCCTCAGCACCACATAAAAATAAAGACTTTTTTTTTAAAAAAAAAAAAAGATATTTCTAATACAAAAGGGATCTATCATTTTAAATGAGACTTCGCTATGAATCATTTTATAATTTTGAAGTATGAAAACTTTTTATTTTTGTACTGTAGAGTGGGCCACTTTACCACCAAGCTACATCCCCAGTCCTTTTGTTTTTCTTTTTATTTTGTGACAAGGTCTCACTAAAATGCCCAGGTTAGCAAGAAAATTTCAATCCTCCTGCCTCAGTCTCCGGAGTCTTTAGGAATACAGGCTTCGGCCACCATACCCAGCTTGAAAATCATTTTTTAACTAAATTGTTTGGTTAGAGCTTTTGGAAACTAATGCATTACGCTTTCTCAAAGAGAATTAGATTAATAAAATACAACCAAAATAAGAATTCCAAATGTGTGTGTGTGTGTATTTTCTTACTGTCCCATAGAAAATTCCATTTTCTCTCAGTAAAATTCAATTTCGGATTTTGCAAGGAGCAACACTATCATGATCTTTCAAGACAAATGCTAACATTAGTGAGATAATCCTAAAGCTTTGTAAGATGAGCCTTCATGTCTATTTTTTAATCAACTGCTCACAGTCCTCAAGCAACTTCTTCATGTTTCTTCTATATCCCCACCCCTCCTCCTGAACTCAAAGTCTGCCAAGCCCTAGGAGGGAAAAATTTCATTTTACATAACAACCATCTGAAAATCTGATTTTTCCCTGGGGTAAACTTGTTCTTTAGTACATAGATTAAAAGATAGCTTCCATCAATTCAGTTATTCAACCTGAAAAAGCAACTGCTGAACATTGTATAGTGATAGATGTATACTTCTAAGATGATCGCACAAAAAAAGGGGAAAGCCAATTCCAAACCACTCCCCCTACTCAAAAAAAATGCAACCAGTTGATTACAGCATGTAAGTAATAGACACAGGATGGATGTGGGCTGAATGGCTCTCTCCTGTTTGTGCATATGGCATGTAATAAAAACATTATCTGCTGAAATTAAAAAGAGTTCATGATTAGGGAGTTCAAAAATACATGAGTTACTGAAGAATACAAGGTCAGTGCCAGGGTTCTATTCTGCAAGCTCCTGCCCTAGGAAGAGGGTGAGCTGTCAGCCCAACAAATGGTAAGTGCCAATCCCAGGCAGAGCATCATTGGCCTGTGTAAACACAGAAAGCTTTTTAACTTCTCTGAGCCTGTTCTGTGTTTCAGATTAGATAGTCATCTCAACAGATTGCTATTCTGAAGAGTGAAAAGAACTATAAAACACATATAACCCAATGCCTCACTTGATAGTAATAATAATTATTATTACTGAAACAAGTTAAAAGATTAAATCTATTGTAAGCAGTCTGACCTGGGTGAAAATAGACAAGCTTATCTGATGTCACTTTTATTTTTAATGCTTCCCATGCAAGGTTGTAAAGATTTAATTTTAATGGGAAGAGAAAAGTTGGTTGGGTTGTTGAATTTTCAGTCTAATTAAAATTGCATTATACAAAATCAGAATCGAATCATTTATGGATATAAGAAAGATAATAGAAATTTTAAAATTTCCAATATAAATTTGGTCTTGGCATCCCTTAATTATAAAGGGCAAATTTATGTGTTGAGTGTGGAACCATTTCCCACAAAGTTGTTATTAATCTTTAATTGGAAGAATAATGAGGTAGGTTTGCTAAAACTTACTCCATCATAAAAAAGTTGGGGGGGTGGGGTTAACTGCTTCTTCCCTGAAAACATGAATCTATGAAACCAAGAGCTTATAGGATGTTTGCTTCTGGCAATATTATATCTAATAAGCTGGATGCAGCTGAGAAGGTACCTTGATTTGAGGGTACAGTCTGAAAAATTCAAGAAGGCTAGTATCATGTAGATTTATATGAACAAAATCAGCAAATTTACAAAAAAAATTTAAAGCACATGCTGCTTAATTCACACTTCCACATTGCTCCTTCCCCTCTTAGAGACTAGTAGGTGAAAAAGCTAGTAACATCACAAACTAGGACAGAAAGTTGATGATTAATACTTTAAAGGCACATAAATGGGAACCAGGGTCAAGATAGAGACAGTATGATGTTGTCAAATGTTTGTGGAATCACACTTGGGCGGAGCCTGCAGATAAGAATTGCAGTAGGCTTGAGATTGCCAAGAAGTGGAGCCATGGTTGGAATGGGCAGGGTAAGCAAGACATCACTGCTTCCCTATATACTTCATTCTCCTACAGTTACATATCATGTATGGATGATGCTTGCAAAAAGAAATTCTAAAAGAAAGTCTGTATTTCTTGCTAGTAATACAGAATAATGAACATAGAATGGGATACCAAGTCATACTTTGAATAATGTAGAAATGAGTAGACAAGACTCCCCAAACCCACCCTCAGCAAATGCTATAGAAGACTCGAGATTCTCACTGCAAGTGGGGAAACATATGAGCAAACTGATTTGTATGAGTGAGAGAGGGAGCGAACCCCAGCTTACCCCTGCATCTGATATCTGAGATCAAAGAGGCACTGGGCAGTCAAAAGAGGAAATAGTCAAAATAGGAAACAAGATCCTCAGAGGCTCCATCTGCTTTTCTTTTAAACTTCTTTCTCACAAAGGGACACCTAGACCCCTAATAAGTAACCGGAAGAACAAGGAGAATCAGAACTGAAGGTGCAGTGCCTACTCAAGACAAGGGCAGCCATGGCTTTGCTTAGACATGTTCAGGAGATCACCAGTCTGTAAGGCAAAGCCTACATCCTGGAAGTCACAGCAACAGGTTCAATTCAGGGGTTTTCAGAGGGGAAGTAGGGTTGAGCATAAATGGTCACTGCAGCATGGCTAGAGGCCAGGAGTAGAGAGAATGGCTGTGGGGGATGAAGGACACTCCTGGCGACTCCCAGGAATCCTATACACAGCCCAGATCATACTCTGGATTACCTGGAGCGAAAAAGTGACCTAGCTGTCCACTGGGTAGGGGAGATGGGGAGACAGAGAGATAGGTTAGATGGAGTATGGAGTCCAAACTAGTTCTTCAGTAGTGATGTATTTGCAAAAATCACATTTGTGTACGTGTACACACACACACACACACACACACACACAGTCCTTTCAGTATTTTTTCCACTTTTGTCTACAAGAATAACAACTTTATTTTCCCTTTGTAAAGGTCCATGAGATTATATGACTAGGGATTATGTAACTACCTAGGAAGTTACGAAGTTCCTATATTATGTAACATCTAGGAATCACGGATGCATTTATTTTCTTTCGACCTATGATGTAATTCTCACTGGAAAACATGCATAAGTTATGAGGTGTTTGCACATGTAACATTTAAAAACTGGCTACAAGAAGCACTGATGGGCTGTTACATAAGGCAGTCTTCCATACATGAAACTAAGGAACATTCACTTGGCTGTCCAAGTCTGAAAGTCACACAGTGTATTATAAACTAGAGTCACATTGACACTAACTGTTTCCATCTTATTCAGTTTTAACGCATTAACAAGTTTCATTTTGCTTGTTTAAAGAATCCAATTTAATTTTGTTAAACACTCCTAAAGATGCTGAGAACCATTCAATTATGAGACTAATTACACATTAGCTACCCACAAACCCAGCCATAAATTAGACCTCGTCACAATCCAGACCACTGTACCTCTCAGACTGCTTTTCAGTTGTCATTTCCTTCTCTGGATACAACTCCTACCAAAGCAACTCTTGAACAAATACCTTCAATCATACCAGTTCTCTGGGTTATCATGATTCCAAGTCCCTGCTGGCTGCAATTCTCACATGTGTCTTCACAGCACCCAATTTGACCATTTACCTTCTCATCAAACTCCCTAAAATCCACCCCTTGGGTGT
Organism: Callospermophilus lateralis; assembly: GCF_048772815.1. Classification (NCBI taxonomy): domain Eukaryota; kingdom Metazoa; phylum Chordata; class Mammalia; order Rodentia; family Sciuridae; genus Callospermophilus; species Callospermophilus lateralis. The sequence continues at coordinate 32,234,659 of NC_135319.1, read as the reverse complement.
TCTGCCATACCCATCTTAGGCAATCTCCATCACGCGTACTTCTTTTCTCCACTTCTAAGTGACCAAAGAACTAAAAAAGGGCACACAATTATCCCTCAAAACAGCTACAAATTCATACCAGCACCCTCAGCTGGATGTTCAGCTCAGCAAGGGTTTTATTCATCTCTCCTGCTTGGTCCATAAGCAGCTGTTGTGAACCTTCTGCGGATTCTTTAAGTCTCTAAACCACCCCCCAGTTTTCCTAGGAGAAGACTTTTATCTCCAAACAGAGGGAGATAAGTAGGAGTAATTTATACTAAACTTTCTCACCTTTATCTCAAATCTAGTATAATCTTTACTTTTCTCTCCTCACCAAACTCAGGAAAATATGTTCAAAAGATTCTTCATAAACATATAGAGAGGAGGACCTGCTACAAGTCAAGTATTTATTGGGCATGTATCTCTGTCAGAATCAACAGCCTAAGTCACTAGGTCTGTGACCATATCTAACAGACTTTAATGAGGATTATAAACTCAAACAAATTACTACACTAAAAGGAACCAAGTATCAGTGAAGGACTCACAAAGTGAAGTAAACAATCCAAAGGTGGTTAATCCTTGCCCACTACACCTGTTATCTTAAATCTACCCCCACAAGGTGTGCCTCTGAGCTAACAGTTTCCTCCAGTGTCAATCTCTTCTCTGAATTTTTTCAGCCTAGGAGCTTACACAAGTCACCTTTACTTTTATAGGAAAAACAAAACAATAAGATAAGTTTCTGATGTCATCTTCTATTTTATCACTTGATATCGGTCTGTTTAAATTGTGTATATCTTCCTGATTCAATCTGGGCAAATGGTATGTATGACTTAAGAAATTTGTCGATGCCTTCAATTGTCTTCTATTTTATTGGAGTATAAGTTTTCAAAATAATTTCTAATTACCCCCTGTATTTCTGTAGTCTGTTGTGATATTGCCTTTTTCATCATGTATGCTGGTAATTTGAGTTTTTTCTCTCCTTCTCTTCATTAGCATAGCTAAGGGTCTGCCAATTTTATGTATTTTTTTTCAAAGAATCAACTTTTTGTTTTGTTAGTTTTTTTCAATTGTTTCTTTTGTTTCGATTTCATTGATTTCAGCTCTGATTGTAATTATTTCTTGCCTTCTACTGCTTTTGCTGCTGATTTGTTCTTCTTTTTCTAGGGCTTTGAGATGTAGTGTGAGGTCATTTATTTGTTGACTTTTTCTTCTTTTAAGGAATGAACTCCATGCAATGAATTTTCCTCTTAGTACTGCTTTCATAGTGACCCAGAGATTTCGATATGTTGTGTCTATAAGAGACCCAGAATAGCTAAAGCAATCCTTAGCAGGAAGAATGAAGCAGGGGGCATCACTATACAAGACCTTAAACTATACTACAGAGCAGCAGTAACAAAAACAGCATGGTATTTCCACAAAAACAGAGTAGCAGACCAATGGTACAGAATAGAGGACACACAGACCAACCCACAAAATTACAATTATCTTACATTAGACAAAGGTGCCAAAAACATGCATTGGGGAAAAGATAGCCTCTTCAAAAATGGTGCTGGCAAACCTGGAAATCCATATGCAACAAAATGAAATTAAACCCCTATCTCTCATCATATACAAAACTCAAAACTAAAAGTGAATCAAGGACCTAGGAATTAAACCAGAGACTCTGTGTCTAATAGAAGAAAAAGTAGGCCCTAATCTCCATCATGTGGGATTAAACCCCAAGTTCCTTAATAAGACTCCTATAGCACAAGAATTAAAACCAAGAATCAATAAATGGGATGGAATCAAACTAAAAAGATTCTTCTCAGCAAAAGAAACAATCTGTGAGGTGAACAGAGAGCCTACATCCTGGGAGCAAATTTTTACCCCTCACATCAGATAGAGCACTAATCTCTAGGGTATATAAAGAACTCAAAAAGCTAAGCACACACAAAAAAAAAAACCTCAGTCAACAAATGGGCCATGGATTTGAACAGACACTTCTCAGAAAAGAATATACAATCAACCAACAAATATATTTTTAAAATGTTCATAATTTCTAGCAATTAGAGAAATGCAAATCAAAACTACTCTAAGATATCATCTCACTCCAGTCAGAATGGCAGCTATTATGAAGACAAACAACAACAAGTGTTAGCAAGGATGTGGGGGAAAGGGCACACTCATACACTGCTGGTGGGAATGCAAATGCAAATATGGAAAGCAGTATGGATATTCCTTGGAAATATGGGAATGGAACCACCATTTGACCCAGCTATCCCTCTCCTCAGTCTATACCCAAAAGGCTTAAAAACAGCATACTACAGGGACACAGCCACATCAATGTTTATAGCAGCACAATTCACAATAGCTCAACTGTGGAACCAACCTAGATGCCCTTCAGTGGATGAATGGATTTAAAAAAATGTGGCATATATACACAATGGAATTTTACTCAGCAATAAAAGAGAACAAAATCATGGCATTTGCAGGTAAATGGATGGTGTTGGAGAAGATAATGCTAAGTGAAGTTAGCCAATCCCCAAAAAATCAAATGCTGAATGTTTTCTCTGATATAAGGAGGCTAACTCATAATGGGGTAGGGAGGGAGAACACGGGAGGAATAGATGAATTCTTGATAGGGCAGAGGGGTGGGAGGAAAATGGAGGGGGCAGGGGATTAGCAAGGATAGTGGAATGTGACAGACATCATTATCCAAAGTACATGTATGAAGACTTGAATTGGTATCAAATACTTTATATACAACCAGAGATATGAAAAATTGTGCTCTATATATGTAATAAGAATTGTAATGCATTCTGCTGTCATTTTTTTAAATCAATTTTTAAAAAACAATGAAATAAACTCTTTCACCTCAACTCACTGCTGCATCAAACCACCCCATCTATGACTGTTTTCTTTCATGGTAAATATTAGTCACTACCCCTTCCTTTTCTGATTGTTGTCTTCTAAATCCTGACTTATCAAACTGTTCTCTGAAATATTACTGATGTGATGATGATGTAATTTTGCTTTCCTGTATATATTTTTTATAATGGAGATAGATACTTTCCAATTTAAAAAAAAAATGTATATTCCTCCCAGCCATACCACTGCTCGGTATTTATCCAAAAGAATTAAAGTCATCTTACTACAGTGATACATGCAAACCCATGTTCACAGCAGCACAATTCACAGTAGCCAAACTATGGAGAGCCAGGTGTCCATCAGTGGATGAATGGATAAAGATAATGTGTTGTATATTTACACAATGGAGTTTTATTCAGCCATAAAGAAAAATGAAATTTTGGCATTTGCCGGAAAATGGATAGAACTAGAGACCATCCTGTTAAGCAAAATAAGTCAAACCCCAAAGGTTAAGGGTCATGTGTTTTTCCTCACAGGCGGAGGCTAGAGAGGAAAAAGAAAAACAAAGGTGGGGTGGGTCTCCTAAAAATCAAAGGGAGATCAATAGAGGAAAGAGATCAAGGGGTAGGAAATGGGGACAGACGGAGGAAAGCACTGGGGAGTGATACTGGCCAAATTATATTGTTATACTGTGTGCATATACAACAAAACCCATCAGTATGTACAACTACAATGCACCAATAAAAAATATGGAAAAAGAAAAAACATACATTCCTAAGGGGAATTCAAATCTTTTACTATTTTATCACTAAATTATTATGATTGATGAAAACAGTATAATACAGGAATATGTATGACTGCTCCAAAATTTATTAAATGGAAAACAGACTGTATGTGTTTTAAACTCATTTCAATTGATTTAAGAATTTCTAACTAAAAGATTTTAAGGAATAATAAAAAGAAGAAAAAACACCAGCAACAAAATAGGCTATTCCTTCCCTTCTAGAAAAAGTTCCAGTATACAATGCAGGGCTAAGGAAAGCCAGGGCTTCATTTCCTGAGACAACGTAATGGACAGGACCACCCCAGTGCAGACATCTTTTAAGCCATGAGTCAGTTCCAAATGCTGAACAATTCAGGTATGATTGCTCATGGAAACCGGACGGATTCACTGCTTCCTTTAGTTATAAGCAATTTTCTTGCCATTTGTCTATAAAACTCCACCAAGTGCTGAGTTTTCAAAGATCTGGATGCTAATGCGATCATGAGGAAAAATAGCAAAAGAATGAAATTCTAATGCTTACTAGTGTCAAGTAAATATTTCAGAATCCCCACGGAGCACACTTAACAACTATATTGTTAGTAATGGAAATAATTTTCCTAACTTGGCTCAAGGCACTTACCATGACTTTTAGGAGAGTACAAGAAGACAGAAATGATCTTATGGTTGGGTCCTGTCTCCAGTGATTGATCACCAATACTCCCTATCCTGGTAAGAACCACATCGTAACACCCAAAGGCCAGGGAATCCCAGACCACCTGGATGATACCCAGGTGAAGCTTAGGGCTCTTGCTTGTGTACTGAAATTCTTTTCCCTGACCTGCTGAAATCATGGGTTTCTAGGTCTTTTCTTTCTTCTTGCATCTCCCCATAGCGTATATTTTTCTTTTGTTGACAACAAGCTAATGTGCCTGGAAACTGTTTCAACTGCCTATGTTCCACTTGGGATCATTGTAATACTTTTTCAGATGGCTTGGAGCATTTCTTTTTCTCAAAATGAGCCATGAACCCTAAATCATTTTGCCATATTTCTTCACTGATATATAAAATACACTTGAGGTAGCTGCAGTCATTTTTTTTTTCTACTGGACAGATTCATTAATTAACCTGGGAAAGGCTCCCAAGTCCATTTTTCTTCATGTCACAATGATTATCCTGATTATCCAGGATACACATCTTAGTTTGGGTTCCCTCAAAAAGACTTTGAGACAAAAATTTTGGTTAGTTTGGGTTACTCAGGATAGTTTATTTGCGAGGTGATTCTGAGGAGAGTGAGTGAGTAAAGTAGGAGAACAAAGAAACATCAGTGAAGGGAATGGTATGGAGCCTTCACTGCTGGGCTCAATCCCCCGGGACATTTTGAGGATCTGTGAAGAATGTGCCTGAAAATTGTTCCACAAAGCAGAGGGGAAATGGGGCATTTCTTTTCCGACTCCAGTCTTTCACCCAGTGAAGTTTGCTCCTGTGGTATTTCAATCACTGGCATCATGACAGGCATTTCTAGGCTGCTCTGCATCAAAGGAACAAGTTCCCATGAGTTACCAAATTGCTCAGGTAGATCCACAAAGACCAGCACTTAAGGTGGAAAACTGTCAGTGTGCATGGGGAATGTCTGTGCAGGTGAACTCTGAGGTTGGCCAAGGGCAAATCAACAGCATGCACTATAGCAATCAACCGCCCAATTCCTTTTATCAAGTTGCCATGACCAGCTGATTCACTTTTCAAGAAGTCTCTCTGACCTCCCTCTTATCAAATATGATCTGTTACAGTTAACTTCAAGTCTTTAAGCCCTTCTTATCAATGATCTCCTGTGACCATTCCCACTCTGAGGCTTCCCACTGTTTTCAGGAGAGATGAGGTTCTCATGAGGTCACAGACCTTCACCGATCTGCCCTATCTATCCATCCAACCAGACTGCCCACCAAGCCTTACAATTTTTTCCTTTCACTGGCTTCCTCTATTCCTACAACATAATAATCCTTTTCAGTTTTAAGCCTTTCTCACACAGAATGCCCCATACCTTCCTCTATTCAAATTATACCCACTCTTTGGAGATTCACACCAAGAACTACAGAAGCCTAAAAATATTTTTCTTGGCTGTGGTTTGTACCCTTCTCTTCCTCCTCTCATCTACTCTAGTCTTGATGGTAAATTATGCCATTTTTAAAGTTTTGTTTGAGTATATAGCAGGAATCCCCAGCAAACTCTATCAAAGGCAGAGACTGAAACAATGGCTATTTAAGTTCCTCTAGCACTCACTGTAGTGCCCACCAACAAAAGACCACCAGAAACACAGAGAAAATAAATTAAACTTTCTTTATCTTGCTGCAGCAAGTAAGAGAGTACACCAGAAGAAATGGAGCACCTCATGAAGAAATAGGCAGATTGGTAATATACAATGTGGATCTGTTTGGGGTGATTCCAAGGAGGGGTTAAGAAAAGACACAGTCATTTTTGAGCTGGGAGCTGTCAAGAAGAAGAGGCAATCACTGATTATCTTGGCAAATTTAATTTAGAATAGACGACTTAAAGCTGAGTTGAAGTCATGTCAGGTAAAAAAGCAGCAATCACTCATGTCAGTCACAAGAGAGTGATATTTAATCACTTGTGACTGGACAGCATCCTTGTCTCAGCCTTGCTTCAAATATACTCAAGAAGCAGCTCTGTCTCATTATTTGAATTCTGCAAGAGGTATTTATATTCATTTGAGAGCACCATAGTCTAGTGTTGAGAGCCACAGCCGAAGGGGCCCCAGCAAACTTTCAGACTGCCAGCTGATGATTGGCTCACAGCGGCCCCAGCAACATCTAACTCATTGGCTCCTCTGCGGTGATGCTCATTGGGCTGTTTTCCTGCCCTTTCAGGCCACGGAGCTGCTCATTGGGGGACTTTTTTGGCTCCGCCACGTGACCCAGCCAATCGGCCTCAAGAGCAGGAGGATTGTGGGAGGTGGAGAGGCTGGTGGTGGGGGGAGTGGCTTGTGGGAAGCCGGTGGTGGCAGTTGGGCTCTGAGGGTTTTTCCTGAGGAGCGGTTTGGTTTGGCGTGTGTGGTTCTAAAAATAAAGTTAGTTTCTTTTGACAAGTGGCTCCTGAATTGTGCCCAGCCAGACTGCGGCAGTCTAGTTATCAGTTACTGAAGCCTTTTCTTTCTCATTTAAGTATAACTTAAATGATTGTTGAATTAATTTTAAATTCACTGTAAACCTAACAATAATGTAAACATTGACAATTTATTACTCCAACTTTCTGGCAAGCCCCATGCACATGAAAGAGAATAAGAATGTTGGTTCATGGGTTCCATGTCCAGAAGGAAAGGCCAATGTCTAGGCTAATAAAATACCAGTGTGTCACACTTAAACAAAACGCAAGTACATGGAAGGTACTGAGTTAGTGTAGGGAACAGCATATGAATCTCCACCTGGAGGCATGGGTGAAACTTCCCAGGAAGGCAGGCCAGCTGGGATGGAGGTAGAACAACAACTAGGAGCTGCCCAACTGGCAGAAGTGGGGTGTGGATGCCCTTCCATAGTAAGCATAGTACTGGTATGAACTGGCATAATGGGCTGGGAAACAAAACATAAATCAATGTTGCTAGAACATACTTCACTTGAAGCACTCAAAAATATTTTTCAATGACTTCTGAGATTCTAAACTATACAGATATTACATTTCACAGGTATAAATTTGCCTGAGATGTAAAAATCTAGTATTTTACATAATAAAAACAAAACTAGGATTAGAGGAGAATATATCCATTTGATTCTAAAAGCCAAAAATATCTGGACATATTTTTTAATCTCAAATGTTTACATCTTAGATGACTGAAAACTCTTTTTGTTTTTTCGTCCTCACTTTTCTGGATTCAGGCACACTTCCAAAGTAAGAAAAATAAATCAGAACCCCTCAGTGCTGTATCAGATTTGAGAAAGAGCAAGGACCACACAAAGAAGGCAAGGAGACAACCCTGAAATGGCACAGTGAAGAAAGCGTTTTCTGTCTTGTTAAGAAACCTGAGTGCTGAAGAGGAAGCAAATTATACCCCCAAACTCAATACTTGTATTTATGGATCCTAGTCTAGAAATGAAAACAAGGTATAAGTGGAATGTAAGTTAACTCAAAATAACATATTTAAGTTACACATCCTTCCCTTGAATATAAGAGATTGGAAAAAATTCAAAACCTTTTCCCACAAAAATAGGGAACCCAAGCCCAACGTGTGGAAATAAAGCCAAACAATTTATTGGGTCTCCTTTCTGTTATGCCAAGAAAACTTTGGAATTTGATGACTCGTGTACAATACTGTAACTATTTCCCAGGCCTTCACAAAACAGACACACATCTTCCTACTATTAAAATTAAAGATCTAATCTTTAGATAATTCACTTTGGAAATCCAATGCCCAAAGTTAACGCATAAATTTACAGTCCTTTAAAAATTAACCCGTATTTACCATTTTAGATCATATTTATCTAGTTTGAAATAAAAATAACCCACACATTTCAACATTTCTTTAGGAAAAAAAAGATGAATATATACTATAACAGGGAAAGGACACTAGAAAAACCAATAAAACCTGTGACAAACAATTCACAGAGAAATAAGTCCTCCGTGAGCTGATGAAAAATGCTCAACCTTTTCACTCACTAATGGACAGACAGCATGTGACATGATTACTTTTCACTAGCTGAGGATGGGAAATCACAGTTTTGACAAAGAGAAAAGAAGAGTTGTTTCCCCTTCCAGAATCCTATCCCTGCATGGTGGGAATTCAATAGTCATACAGGAAAATGTGGTGAAAATCCTAAAAAAATAATAGGTTGCTCATATCCTGTGGCCTAAGAATTCTATTTGCAAGAATTTATGCCACATAAAACCATATTCAAGTAAACAAATGAATTTGAAATTCACTGTAGAAAAATCATCCAAAAATCAAAACAGATATATCAAAACATATTATTTATTATATAGTCACACTCCACGTACTAAAACAGTGGGTTGTTTATGTGATTATATGGAAGATGTCCTCTCATTATTTTATGGGCCAAAATTCAATCACAGAAATAAATTTTTATGAAATGAACCCATTTTCATAAAGTAATAATACATAATTATTTTGTACTGATCAAGGAGCCAAAAACACACAAATGCAGTTATCTTGTTTTTATTTCAGGCAGGATTTGCTTTGCTTTAAAAGTAATTTCTGGCAGCAAGATACAAAGGGAACGTAACTCCTCATTCCCAAGATCGCTGTAATATCTTCTGATAAAAGCGTCTGTTAGTACCAAGGTTTGAATAAAAATCTAATATTAAGTCACAAGCCATGCTTCAATGTCCCAAAAAGGGCACTGGGAAAAAATGAAGATGCCAACGTGATTTATTTGCTTTAGCTAATGAGAAATGCCACATGGTTGCTCAGTAGTCTTTGCAACTGCAAAAAGCCTTCATGAAAATAACTTAATTGCTACTGACAGGCCTAATCAATGTCACTAAGTTCTGTCCAGCCATGCCTTGACTGACAAGAGCAGAAGGAAAACCAGGAAAAGGCCACATGTGGTTTGGGGCAACATCAAAATTTGGTGCCTGTTTCCAGGCCAAGATACGCACTCATAGTGCCATCGCAGTACTCAAGCATGATCAGAAACCTTAGGAATTGTCACTGTTGTCTCAATTATACATTCTAGCAAAGAGGAATGGACAAGTCAGGCTGTAAGAATGAAGAAGGCAGCACAGCTGTCCCCCAGCCTTGAAGTGACATACATGGAGCAAAACACTGTTGAAACACTCATAGGAAATAAAAAAGAAATTCAACTTGCACAATTAAACTGTGAATTCAAAACTGACTGCAATTTGAGGCCTTTAAAATGTGTAGATCTATCATACAAACACGTTTTACCTTTTTTACTGAAATTATGTCAGGTCAACTGTCTTGTTATATAAGTATGCTCTTCCTTTGAAAGTCAGTAGTATAAAACATCCTAATGGCTACTGCTGCAAAAAAAGAAAGCCAGACAAACAATGCAGTGAACTGCAAGATGTGCTCTCACAGGAATCTAGTGCTATGCAGACAATATTCTGATGGTAAGCTCACTCCCCTAGCCCAGCATTTCTCAACTTTGAACTACTGACATCTCCTGCTGGATAATGCTTTGTCTTAGGGGCTGTCTTGTATAGGGTATGACATTTAGCAGCACCTCTGACCTCTGGCCACAAGATGCCAGTAGAACCTCCTCGAAATGTTGACAACCAAAAAATGTCCCCAGGCACTGCCAAATGTTCCCTGGGGGATAAAATTTCCCTAAGTTGAGAGCCACTGCTTAGATTTAAAAAAATACATAAATCTCAGAAAAATCATTAGTAATTCTCAACAAAGGAGAAAAAGAAAGATGATAAAAGCACACAAAAAATACTACATTGAAAATCTAAAAGACTGACATTTGGGAAGTTTCTAAACCCTTGGTAGGGATTACCTTGAATTAATTGCCTTTCTGCTTGAGGAATACACTTAAGAAGCATATTTTAAAACTGGGCTTCCCTCAGTGAAAGTGTAAGAGAATCCTCATCCCTTGGGTGACCAAGCATCTTCACTAGCACCTAGGTGGAGTGCAGAAAACACCTCCAACTATGAAATCAAGGTTTACCTCCTAACTCTATCACTCTGTGCCCTCAGACAAGGTATATCATTTGCTGGCATGGGTAACTAGTATATACAGGGCCAGGTGAGGAGGAGTAATACTCATTCAAGTGGTTCACCTAGCACCATGTCTATTAGAAGGTAGGTGCATCAACATATTCTCTCCCTTGCTCCTCAGAGTTCAACATGAGAGAAGAACTGCAGGTGGAAGGGAACCTGGGCTCCTAGAGTTAAGGAGCCATATGAGCATTGGTTCAGGAAACCGGAAGACAGAAAGGAATCCTCCTAAGAAAGGCGACAACAAATCAAAGGCAGGTGAGCTAATAAAGAGCTAGCTCTGGCCCACTCAGCTACTGGGGAATGACAGCCTGCTTACTGTTTAATCTGGACATCTTTCTCACTATCTCTTTTATTTCTTTCTTTTTTATTTCTTTAGAAACTCATGATGCCTTTAAACTTACACATTAAGGAGTTACTATTGATCATAATATTTTCACATATATTTTACTTTAAAATGCTGGTGAAAGTGCTGTGTCCAGTATCTATGACTATTTCTTTTCCACAGACTTCATTTTTTAGTTTCAAGCTTACATAAAATATTAGTGGAAAGTACAGAGAGTTCTCATCACTGGCCCAGCGCATCAACATTAAAACTGTTCCATGAGTTTTGACAAATGCATAATGACATGTATCCACCATTACAGACCACACAGAATAATTTCACTAACCCTAGAATCTTCTGTGCTCTACCCATTCATCCTTCCAAGTCCCTAGCAATCACGTATCTTTTTACTCTTTTTACTGTCTCCACGGTTTCTTTTTCTAGGATGTCACATATTTAGAATCATACAATATTATAACCTTTTCAGATTGGCTTCCTTCAATTAGTAATATGCATTTAAGGTTCTTCCATGTATTTCATGGCTTGATAGCTCATGACTTTTTAGCACTGAGCCATATTCCATTGTGTGGATATAACACATTTATACATTTACCTATTGAAGGATATATTAGTGGCTTTCAAATTTCAGTAATCATGAGTAAAACTGCTACACACATCTACATATAGATGTTGTATGTTAGCATAAGTTTCAACTCAGTTGCATAATACCAATTAGTGTAATCAAATGATTACATGGTAAGACTATGTTTAGTTTTGTAAGGAACTACCAACTGTCTTCCAGAGTGGCTGTACCTCTCTGGCCCTGGCACAGAAATGAGAGGGAAAGATTAGAAAGAAGAATTAGCTTGCAGCATAACCAGATGGGCAAATAAGCCAATGTTTGGGCCAATCAGAAGAGAAGAAAGAGAAACCAGCCTGAAATCAAGAAATGAGCCCAAGCTCAAGTCTTTAGTCATGATAATCAATCATACAGCACTTTGGTTTCGCCCCTAAAACAGTTTGGGCTGTTTCTGTGTGAGAGAGAGAGCATACATATTTCAGAAATATCCTCAAATGTGCTTGTTTGATACTCTACAAATGAGGTCTTTCATGTAGAGATACCCTAACAAAATTAATTTTTAAAAGATGCATTCGTTTATATAAGTTTTGTATTGTTTAAGCATACTGGGAGCTTGAAGAACTGGGAATGGCCATGGTTTCTGCCCTCCTCCAAAAGGTACTTCTTGAGACTGAGCACTACTTAGACTCTTAGCTTACTATATACAACTTAACTAGCTCTTCAACTGATTCCTACTCTTGACTCCCAATCAGCACTCACCAAATGATGACCAAGCACCTAAATAATTATACAAAAACATCCCACACAGAATCTTTCTGCCAAGAAAAAACACAAGGGTTCCTGGGCAGGTGGTGGGTACTACTTACTTTCAAAGATTTAAAGAAAACCAAAAAAAAAAAAAATCACCCTAACAAAATCTCTCTAAGAAACTTGTACCATATTCTAAGCATATTTCCTCCCATATCCATCTTTTAGAAGTTGTGTCACTCATGGACAAATCAAAAATCTCTTCCTAAGGAGATAATACATGAAGTATCACGTGAAAACTCAGAGGGAAAAACTTTTTAAAGAATTTCCCAGCCATGAGTGGTTTTATGTTTTTAACTGTAAAATCTGGAAAAGGAGGTATTGACTGTAAAAATAAGGATGAGCTAACCTCAGTTTACCTTGAAGTCTCCATAATTTTCCAAGGACAGAGGCATTATGAAACTGGGCCAATTATTATCAGCTATAAATGCCAATGGTCATTGAAGGATACAACATCACAGACCACCCTAGATGAAGAAAAGCACCAGGAAAGGTATTTTCTCACTGAGACGTGGATGTGAAAAGACATTTCAGTATAGTGATTAGGACTTACCAGTCTCTCCAGGAACAGACCTGAATTCAAGTTCAAGGCCCTCTACTTTTAATTATAAAACTATGGGCAAGTTATTCTTCCTTCATGAACTTTAGTTTCTTCATCTATGTAAATAGAATACCACATGATAACTCATAGGTTGCTCTGATAATTAGGTAACACTTAAGATTATGCACATAAAATATTTAGCCAAGCATATGGCCCCACTAGTTCACAACAAATAGTAATACTCAGCATTACTATTGATAATTCAATTATGTATCCAAATAATTAAAATAGCCACAACCAAAACAACTCTGGTCTTGAGGTCAACCAGGAGGCTGTGTCTTTTTAAGTCTCATTTACAAGCTTGCTAAGAACAGCACCAGAATTTCAGTCAGTTGGGTGCCCCGAAATGAAAAAGATTGGATCATTTTCCGTGGTTTCCTTCTCCTTCCTTCATTAGAACTACTCTGAACCACTAAAAGAAGGCCTCCCCACAATCATTCCCCATATTTGTTCACATGAGGGGGTCTGTTAGTTGGTATTACTCATAAGAGTGAATGCCACAATTTAAAATCTTGTTGTTAGGCAACATACCTAGGGACAGACATTGTCACCTACATGAGTAATTCTACTAGGATGTAGTTGAGGGCTCATGTGATCTACAAATATTTACCAAGCACCAACTATGTTTTGGTTTCAGTGCTAGGGATGTAATGATCAAAACAATCCATTTGCTCTTTACCCTTTGGAGAACTGACCACTAGCCCAGGTTCTACAACGTTTCTTTGTCACCTTTGTTACATCCTGACCTAGTAAATATGTGAGTGCCTGTGACATATATGACTCAAAGTTGCATTAAACAATATCCTTACACTCTTGTCTTTTCTAATTTATATGGGTGTATTTTATAGCTAGTTGTAACTCACTAAATAAAGTTTATACCCCTAATAGTTTGCAACCCACCACTGTAAACACTTGGTCCAGCATGCCACACCACCCTTTCCTCTGCCCTCCATCCTCTGAACACTGCTATGTTAAAGGCTTCCACTAGTTAATCTACCATGAACACCCAACACAAGCATCAGTACACTCAGCAAAACATTTCCCAAGGAAAAAAAATAATTTTTTTCTATAATTTTTCCTATGTTAAGATTTTCTATTAGATATCTACCTCTTCTGATGGAATTCAACAAAAAATTAATAACCTCTCATGGAATCCAATTCAATAAAAATAATGAACTCTCATGGAATCCTGATGATTCTCTTGTTCATTCTGGGAGGAAGAGAACAACCAGACATGGTGCCAGATTCCCTCTAACCAGGATACACCAGTAATCCATTCAACACTCATTCTTGCTAGTCCTGGAACATCTTAGGTTGTCACCCCAGGACCACTTTGCAGAGACCAGTTTCTATCACTTGGTTTAACTCTGCAATAAAGCTTCATTAATGTTGACCTCATTTATTTGGAATTTGGCATAAAAACTTTAAACAATGTTCACCCACATTTACTTTTGCCAATCTAAGAAGAAAGAGATTGATGAGCAAATTAAGAGCAAAAAGAGGCTTTTAAGAAAAATATTTACCTTATTTAAGAGAACAAACTCATCTAACATGGTGGAGTTCACAGCACAATCACCACTGTGATAAATTCTCATTACAAATCACTTTTATCTATTTGTGAAGGCAGGTCTGGCAGGAATTCTACTTGGCAAAACAGTCAAACTTGTTCAAATGTTGTTTGTATTTTAATGAAGCTGCATTTATTTCAAAGCAGGCTGTGACTCAGAATAGCACATTTAAAATTTTAATGAGTGCCTGAAGTTATTCTATATTAGTAAACTTTTGTATTATTGAACACCTTAATCCCTAGAACTAGTTTCACAAGCACAAATCTCAAATTTTCTATGTAAAGCAGACTGTTCCAATTCCACAAGTTTGAAACAGTTTCATTTTCTTCTACACAAAATAAGTTCATGTTATTCAAAATAAATGCTAAGTGTTGCTTTATTTGTCTTAATGATGGCCCCCATTAAGATAATCCAAGAGTCATCCATTTTAATGTCCATTATCTTGAATCTTAAATTCTTAGTTCTTACTGGCTTCGATGAGGATTCAATCTTCCAATAATTGCAAATGCTCTGGGGATTTTCAGAAATTCCATGCCCCTCAGTTTATATCACAAAATATGCACTTCCCCAAAATATCCTGCATATATGAAAATGTTTCTATTACTTTCTTCAACTATATTCTACCTAGAACATGGTCAAATAGAAATGGAAGGAGAGCAAAAGTGAAAGAGGGAGGGAAAAAGAAAGGGTAAGAAGGTACAGCAATGGGCCGGGATTGTGGCTCAGTGATAGAGCACTTGCCTAGCATGTGTGAGGCACTGGGTTCGATCCCCAGCATGCATAAAAATAAAAACAACTAAAATAAAAGTATTGTGTCCATCTACAACAACAACAAAAATTGTTTTGAATGTTTAAAAAAAATAAGGTATGCCAAGGCAGAGAAGAAACACCAGATGTTCCTTTGCTCAAAATTATTTTTAACACAGGCATTGAATGAGGTTATCATTACTCCAAACTTATCCATGTTAGCTGACTGCATAATCCACTGCCATCTGAACAGACTTCTTAGCAACCAAGTCATATTATTTCCACATCAGATGGTAAGATTTTTGTTTTCCAAACTCAGTTTGACCACAATAACTAGAGGAACTTGTTCAATATATGGACTCCCAGTGCTGCCCTAGAACTACTAACCCATAGTCTTCAGAGAGGAATCTGAATTTTCTAATTGGTGCCCGATTCAGGCTGCTCTCTGCCAGGCAGCATCCTACCAGCACTTCCACCAACGCTCCCATACAGCTAATCTGATAAAGAATTAATGGCTCCCAAATTAAGTTTGGGCACAACTACTGGAAACTAATTTGAAAAATACAAGACTAAATTCCAATGAGGTAAAGAAAGGGGCAGACTGTGGTAAGAGCGGCCATGAAAAATGTTTGTCTAGGCTCAAATATTCAACGAGTGTGCATTGTAAAAACTAGAAAGTGAAATACAACACAAGCCTGTGGCTGTGTTGTCTCTCTAGCACAGTCTGGGGATTATCCATATATTCCAAATCTTCAGATCATTATGGGATTTAGAATTAAATAATCATCCATGGCATGGTCCCTAAATACATTGATTTTCTTTGGTCTTTTGAATAATAATAGTTGGGAATGAAGATGGATGAAAGACCAACTCTTCCACAACACTCAAGGGCCGCGGGGAACAGTCACACCAGATCAAAGAGCAAATAATTACCTTCTAAAATTCCCCCTACCACTTTCACTTTACTTTTACTGACTACAAATTATAGTCAAACAAACTCTGTCTCTGCACTAAACCATTTTTAAAATAATGTAGGTCTATATACATATCAGGGATGTTAGCCAAAGGCTGATTCCACAGCTGTGTTTAAAGACTAAGAGCATTCAAGTAAATTCCGAACAGTAAATTCCTCAGAGGCAAACTCTTGATTCTTTCCTCTTCCTTGTTCTCTTTTGGCACATTCTTTCTGCTCCTTGTACAGTACTGTGTACGTTCAGAGCACTTCATAAATAAAAGAACATAAAATAAAGTCTATAGACTCATGCCTGGAGGGATAAATTCTTAGGCCCAATTCCAAAGTTTAACCTTTTTTTTTAAGTTGTAGATGGACATAATATCTTTATTTTATTTATTTTATTTGTTTTGTTTTAGTTGTTTATTTATCTATTAATTTATATGAGAATCCAACACAATGCCTTACACATGCTAGGCAAGCACTCTACCACTGAGCCATAACCTCAGCCCTTATTTATTTATTTTTATGTGGTGCTGAGGATGGAACCCAGTGCCTCACACTTGCAAGGCAAGAGCTCTACCACTGACCTATCACCCCAGCCCCCAAAGTTTAACTTTAACCATGTGAAAATTATTCCAAATACCCTCCAATGTGCTACTGAAATATTCTTATTTCTAAAGCAAATTTTGTACAACCAAAATGTGGACTGCCACTCCACTCTGAATAGGTTAACTGTGTCAGTGGCAGAAAAATCAATCTAAAAACATGAAAATATTCCATTAATTTCTGTATTTTTCTAAAATCTCTAAAGCTCTATCCACATTTTGAACAAAAAATGATTCAATTCTTAGTTTCATAGATAACAGTGGGGGGACTGTAACATGGATACTGCAAAAGAATAAGCCATCCAAAATTATCTGGTAGTGTCTTAATATTCATGTCTCCTTGGGGGTTTTCTTGAGGGACTGATTACATTTCATTTTTATTAGGTAACAAAGGTTGTTTTATTCTTTAAGTAAAAATGCCTGACTACAGAAACAGAAAATCCAGTTTATGTTCAAATTTCAGTTTACCCAAGTAGTATGCCAGGGATTTTTTATTTTAAAGTCATAAACATGTTGGCATATAACCCACTAAGGGCAGTGTTATCTTCCACATAATAAGTACAAAACATCCCAACACATCATAAAAATTACTGAAAATTAATTGAAAAATTATTCTCAAACAACTGACAAGTACAATGTTCATGCAAATATAAGGAACTACATGTAGAAATTTACCATGTCTTCTTAGCCACCACTATCACAAATAAAAAGAGACCAAGATCAGAGTTTCTGCAGGCATGCCAAAGTCCAGCCAACAGCACTCACAAAAAAATAATGACTGTAAAATAATGTACATTCCATGGGATGAGTAACTCTAATAAAATGAAATTAAAAGAAGAAAATCTGGACTAAAGTAAGAAAGGAAATTGAGAAACTTTGCAATGCTTAGTATCATTTAGCAATAAAAGCTATAGAAGGAACAAAAATGTAAAACTAAATAGCAACAACAACAGAAAGCCCAGAGCACAAGGCATAAAGATCAGTGTACACAATCATTATACTTTGAATAGTCTGATGGTATTTGTCATTATCTCTTGATAACCTCATGCATTTGTATTATTTTTAGTGAAATGCACACAATAGAATTGCTGAAAGTGAGGTCATTCTTTAAAAAGAAAAACTTCCATAAAAATATAAACTGGCAAGTCCATTGAAAATACTACATAGTCCCACCCCCAACCCCCCGTTTGGGTACTGGGAATTGAACCCAGGGGCACTTTGCCACTGAGCTACATCCCCAACCCTTTTCATTTTTTATTTTGAGATAGAGTCTCACTAAGTTGCTGAGGCTGGCTTTGAACTTGCAATCCTACTGCCTCAGCCTCTTGAGCTTCTGAAATTACAGGCATATGCCGCAATGCCCAACTGGAAAATACTATGTAATCTTAATATGGGGGCAGGGGGCATCTAAGGGTGGCTAGACAGATATACTTCCATTTCTGACTGCCCATATATTGGCTAGTGTCCTATACAGGGCTGGGCAGAAATTGGCAAGAGAAATGCTCAGTCTAAAAGGAAACCTAGTGGGCTCTTTGCTATCAGATGGAGAGGAAGCACTCAAGAAAAGTCATCTAAGTTTTGTATCACACTGAAGGGGAAAAAAAAACAGATATTAAATATTTGTAGCAAATTAAAAAAAACAAAGTATAAAGAAAGCTTATGTATTGAAAACACATTTTTTACATGTGGAGTTATCATTAATCATGACTATCAACTAGGCGTCTTTGAGACCATAGGTTGCATAATATCTTTTATAATAACATTTCTATTGTAATATTTATACTTAAAAACATTTTCTGTTGTTGGAAAACTGCATATTATTTTTAATTATGGCAGTCCTTCCAAATAATTTTGTTAAGTATTTGGGGAAAAACTAATAAGAATAAAGGTTGGTTTGTTTTCTCCTCAGCAAACCTGCAGTAATTCCATAACATCAGTTATCAAAACTGCCACTTTCTCTTACAATTTACCTTTCTTGGATTTGGCGCCAATCTTCAGTTTGGAAGGCCAAGCAATCTGAGTATTTGTTTCTTCCATGATCTGTACAAAAATTGAGAGAAATATTGACTCAATTAAGAATTTGAACTTATAGATAAGATTTTTCACCAAAATAAAAAAAAATGCTTATTTTCAAATCTCCAGTTTCCATCAAATAAAATGATCTCATTTTAAAACAATGTAAAAAAAATCTTGGGAAAAAAAGATGTTTTCACAAACCTTTAATCTATTAGAAATATTCAAATATATTTTGTAATTCCCAGTGTTCCTCTCCATGATGCTCCAGAATTTTTACAGAGACAAAACCAAAAAAAAAAAAAAAAAAAAAATACTTGAACAAGTAATTAAGCCAACTTGTTGCCAGAACCATCAGAGATGCTTGTGCTGAATAAAATTCCCCAAGACTATTGCCAACAATTGCAACACACCAAATATGATTCTTATAAGACAAAATTGTGTGAGTTAGGCTATACTAAATGAAGATCTCTCCACCTCCGGGAAAAGAAATAGCTTGCTTTGGGCACATTTGTATTTCATTAAAACTGATGAAAACTTCCTAAACACAATGTCACTTCATAAAGCTAATTTCCCGTCATCCTTCACATGGTTCAGGATGGCATTTATGCTGTGGTTCCTTCCCACTTACACATGCAGCCAGGAGGTCTTGATACAAAAATGAGCCCAAACACAGGAATGTGAGGGGAGCAACGATGGCAAAACCGTGGAAGTGGACAGTGAATAAGGACAAGTAACTCCAAAATGTTTCCCCTTTGTCCCTTGATAATTTTATCACATGAAATACACCAGACTGATGTTTATTTACACATTACATACATACACACGTATGTATCTATTCATTTATTTACTGGTACTAGGGATTGAACTGAGGGTGGCTCTACCACCTAGCTGCATTCCCAGCCCTTTTTCTATTTTAAGATGGCCCTTTTGATTTTGAAACTTGGTCTAAGTTGCATAGGCTGGCCTCCAACTTTCAATTCCCTGCCTCAACCTACCAAATAGCTGGAATTCATGGTGTGTGCCACCATGCCTGGCTCATGTTTACTTTTTAACATGAATATAGAATGTACCAAACTAAGAGCAAAAAGATAAATAACTCCTCAATAAGCAAATAATAGTAACTACCAGCCATTCATTAATTTAATCCTTGAAGTAGACTAGGATATTTGTCAGGAGCAGGGAATGAATTATGGGTCTGAGAACTGCCCAAAGACAGAAGCAACACCTCTCTTAGTAATTTTTTGGTACAAATGCTCTCAGAAAACTGCCCAGTGGCATGGTGAGACCTTGTTCAAAGGGAAATTCCTTGCCAGCCAATTTTATTATTTCCTAACCTTACGTTCAAAAGCCTGCTGCCCAAGGGTACAGAATTATAGATATAAGCTAATAAGCCCTAATTGGGCTGCTTTTACCCTCAGCTTTGGTTTTGTTTATCTTGAAGAAGCTTCCTCACAATAAATCCTTCTGATGTTTAAATCTATATAATAAACGTGCCAAGCTTGCTCGTGGTTAATCTTCCTCCACTAGAGGTAGGACGAACCACTGAGCCTTAACCTTTTCTCTACTTTTGTGTCTGTCTTTTCATAATCCCTTATCGACTGGTTCATGTAGCCATGAATAAACTCTTGCACAGGACATGACAGATATTTTTTAATGGATTTATAGTTAACTAAAATAATGGTGCAGACAACTAAACACATTAACAGTGAAATCCATGATAAGCACCTTTCTCCTCAGTATTGGCCAAGTACCGGGCACAAAGCTAAATGGTTAACTTGCATCATTCAATCCCCTATATGACAGCCTAAAGGGCTTTCAGAAGATGTTTCAAACTGATCACCCACACAGGTATTTTGTCTACCTATTGTTAGGATTGTTACAACTTGACCCAACATTTTAGAATACAAGAATTTCACATAGAAATTCAGATTTTTGATTCTATGGGAAACTTGGCAGATTTAGCACATGGAGCCCACATTCCGACATGGCAACACATGTCTGGCACTGAAGACCAGCTGCCCTCTTCAGTCAGGGCCAGCGGGCCCTCAGTTGCTCCTGGCCCCTACTGTGACTCTGAATCTGAGGTCAAAAGTCATTTGCTGTTACCATCATCACACTTGTACTGCCACTTATCATGGTATACACTGCTGTTTTGCTTACATAAATATTTCTCTGTACCAATGTCTCTATTAAAAATTGAAAGCAAAAGGCAGGTCACGCTGTCTTCACTAAGTCCAGGTGCTGGTCTGGTTGTGAAGGCAAGTGAGCTTATTACTCCAGTCCTATAAGACCTGGCCCCTACCTCCTCTTCTTTCCCCACTGCCTTTTCCTGTTAATCTATTTAATTGTTCCTGCCATTAATTTGGTTAGTTAATTCTACATCCATATTTTAAAAATAAAAAATATTATCTGCTGCAGCCAGCATGGCCAAACTAGCAGGTTACAGCAAGAGATGAAGGGAGATTGGAAGAAATAAAGAGTCACGTACACAGATCTTGAAGATAAAACACCTGGGGTCAGGTGGAGCACTGCTCTCTGATGGAGAAGCAGGTCTAAAGAGTGACACCAGCAGTCTTTGTTATATAAGTCTCTAAATCAGATAAAAGACTATGCAAGCATTATTCTTTGTATTTATGAAAGTTATAGAATTAGCAACAGTATGCAACTATTTCCTCAGTTACATTATACAGTTGCAATGTGCAATGTTAAGAGCATTGTGCAGCTCTCAAGAAAGTCCATTGTTTAAAGTTACTAATTTGCTGGCAGATTCAGGAGCAGCAGAACTGGTGAGACATTGCGGTTATCTGAGCAAGGAAGTTCCTTCATTCCCTGGGGCTGCCATGCTTGAGAATAAGGTGGAAGCTGATAAGACTGCAGCATGGAAGGCATCCCCATAGCAACCGGGCATCCTATGCCTTTGCACAGAAACTTTCCCAGTCACCAAGTATGCCACAGCCATGAAGTCACTAGGGACCCCAGTCACTGTCACTGCTCTCCACAATTATCCTCCTCAACTTTATCTGCTCCAGCCACACTAGCTGCCTCCTAAAACGGGACCTTTGCATTTGTTCTCCAGAGTTTACTATCAAGACCCCTTCCCACACTCTGTGTTCAGCTGCCACCTTGTCCACAACACCAGCCTTTCCACTCAGACCACCCCAAACAGAATCATTCTTACCCCCCACTATGCTCATTTCCCTCGTAACCCTTATGGCAATCGTGAATCTTCTTTGTTTATTTGTTTATAGTCTGTCTCTGCAAAATAGATATTGTGCTTTCTGCCCGGCACACAGCAAGCATTGTATGTCTGGGCAAACGAATCCTCATAACACTTTTTAAGCCATGAAGAGTGGGAACCTGGAATTAAGCACCAGCTAGAGTCTAGCTATGTCTTACTGGGTAGATCACGTAACTTCTACCAGTCTCGTTTCATTCCTCTGTAAAATTATTTATCATATCTGCTCTAGGGTTGCTGAGAGGGCTTGAGGACAAAATGTGTGGGAACACCCAATCACAGAGCATGAGCTACAGTAAGGGCCCTGGTTACTACACGTTGACTTACTGCAGTTACGCACTGTCTTTGACACTAAGTATACAACAGCAAACCCTTCAAGAGCTCAGGTCCCACAAGGGAGAAGTTAGCCCAGATCACGGTACTGTGTGCCAAATTTTAGAACAGGGGTGGGGGGAACAGAGTAGAGAGGGGATCCTAACCCTGTTATGGGTAGACAACTAAGTGCCTACTGATGCCATGACCTAAAGGAGGAGAAAAAGCTGGCTGACTGGAGGGGAATTAGAGAAAGTATCCCAGATAGAGAAGGAAGGCACGTCTGTTTTAGGTCTTAAAGGAGAAAGGACAGGTGAGCCAGAGGATCTGTGGGTGACTCAGCATAGCTTCAAGCCTCACCTCATGCATCCAGGACAGGGACCAGGTCTCCTGTCATCTCCTCTGTCCTACCTCCACGTGCTAGGGTACACTCAAAACAGACTTGAAGACACAACACAAAACAAAGCTGTGAAGTACCTGTGCTTGGCTGTCACTGACAGGTGGAATGACGAGGAGGAAGGAGCCATATCAAAATTTCCCATAGGAAGTTATTTGTAAAGCTTTCCAAAGTGACTCCCAGTCAGCTCCCACAACTCTGAGACTGCACACCACTGATATGTTCTGGCCTCAGCAGTTCTGGACTCATGACACCCTCAGCAGGAGGGCAAGCCCATTTCTCTGCAGGGATATACGTGGCAGCTGGTCCAGGACATCCAGCCATGGAGCCAGAAGGCTACAGCAGGAGGCAGACCTGTGTGTAAAAGTGCCACAGAGCTTGGGGTAGGTGTACAAGGCAGCAATTAGAGCAGTAAGCAACCCGGAGCATCTTAATCCAATAAGCTATGCAGAAAGATGCCCTAAATAATCATCAAGAGGAGCTGGAACAGGCAAGGTCAGGAAGACAGCTGAAATCAAAGAAGCCACAAAAACTCTGAGAAGTAAATGACTATTTTCTATGCTGGGGGCAGGGGGTGTCTAAAGTGAATTCCAACTAGTTGTTTGTTTTTTTAATTCATTATTGTCCTTGTTTCCACCTTCGCAAAACCAAAGCTCAAAGAACAAACTATGGATTTTAAATCTTTTTCTATAAACAATAACATTTTTTAAAAAACATGGTGACAGGAAGACAATAGTTTTGTGGATCTTGCAGCGGATGAAGACACTGACATCAGGGCAAAGGCCTTATCAGGCATTTTCCACAATCCACTTAATTCCCACAAAACCTGACAAGGAAATCACTGCCCAGAAACCTGTAATATGCCTCAGTTCTTAAGTAAGTCAATATGTTGTCCAAAATGTTCAGATTCTATTCAAGGAATAATTCAATAAGTGGCTAATTCTGACTGCTCCCCATCCCCGCCCGCCCCGAAGATGGTATACCCCTCAACTGTATGAAATTTGACCTGAAAGTTTGGAAACATGCCTGAAATGACTAGTGCTTCCTTATGGAAATATAACTATAAATATATTGTGGCAGTTAAGCTAAGGAATGCTGAGGTATGCAAAGCCACAAAAACTCTGAGAAGAAATGATTATCTTCTGCCTTTGGGGGGAAAAAAAACATCCTAATGTGAATTCCAGCTAGTTTCTTAAAATCATATTCCTGTCCCTGTTTCCACCTTAATGAAACCTAAGCTCCAAAAACAAGCATCTGATTTTGAACCATTTTCTTTAAGTGTTAAATCATATATTAAATATTTTAAAGACTTTTATTCTAATTCTATTCTGGATATTCTATGTTTATGCCACTTCAAAAAAGTGAGTTTCGACTTCTGGACATCGCCATTGACAAACCAGCCTCCTCTCAAGTCTATCCATCTTGGCCTCTGTTATTGGCTGCTCTCTCAGCATAAGAAGGGAGAAGATTCTGGAGGAATCATCTAAAATATAACTATCTGAATAAACAACTTTTAATTTTCTGTTGTTATATTTACTGTACTATTTACAGGGAATTAATAATTGAGATGTAACAATTCGTATGCTATTATCAAATATGATGAAGAGCAAATGTTCACAGTGCCACAAGGATCTGACCTAAAATATCATTTTTTTTAAGAAGCAACTGAATTTAAGATTATTATCAGAAAGAAGATATATTTTTATAGTTCACCTATAAAGTATTTCTTCATCAAGAAAAATCTGAAGATGATAGCAAGTTATGGATATGAAACAGCTTTGGAAGCTAAAGAATCATCTTAACTTTCTAAGTCATGTTTAAATGTTGCAAACAGGGAGTTAAGTATCCTTACCAAGATTAATAGCTCTGCTTTTTCTATATTAAAAGGGTACCTAGTAAATATGAAATTGCATATCCCCATCTTGGTTTAGTTTCTGTTGAAAGTGAAGAAGGGTAGAGGTAGGAAGCAGGGGCAATGTTTACATACACTGATTTTTTAAAAAATATATATATATTTTTAGCTGTAGATGGACACAATACCTTTATTTTATTTATTTTTACGTGGTGCTGAGGATCAAACCCAGTGCCTTACCCATGTGAGATGAGCACTCTACCACTGAGCCACAACCCCAGCCCAATAAATTGGATTATTTTTTTAACTAGATGAAAGTCCTCAGTTAACTTTTTTAAATTTCAGAAATTTACACTGAAGTATTAAAATGATTGTACTGTCCTAACACAAACTGCTAAAGGTAGAATAAAATAAATAAAATCTAATTCTACATGTAGTTCATCCATAATAAAAATAATTTCCATCCATATTTCTCAATGCTCACATCATAAGATTTATTCCATCTCCACCAAATTTCAGACTAGCATTCCATTTGAGAAGACAAGGTATCTACCAATGTTCACGAAACTACATATTTTGCAGGTTTGCAGCAATTATAGTATAATATCTTACAGATGAAGGGAAACTTTGCCAAACCAGCAAATTCTACTAACATGCTTATTTCACCAAATTCTTCACTCCAGACATAAATTTAAAAGTCCACAGGTAAGTAATCAGCATCGCAGATCAACCCGCGACAAGTCTATTTATTCTGACTTCCCTTAAAATACTTTTCTTGGGCCAAGAAAAGAACACTGAGCTCTCTTAACTCACCATTCACACTGTAAACTATTGAAAATTCATCTTGCAAAATGGCTACCAGGTGGGAGACTCCTGCAGCCTACTTCTCTAAAAGACCAACCCATTTGTGCTCTGATTTCCTTACATCAATACAGAAATAAGAGTCTATCCTCATGAAAGAGGCTGGTTGAAGTGTTCACCTACTAATGAACTGAGAATAAATCTGCTTCCTTTCACCATGAAGGAAGCAAAGTGAGAATAAAGGAACCAAGTGGAGATGGGAAAGTGGTGAACTTCTCACATGGGGGTGTCTGGAAATTGAGGATGTTTATTTTGTTAAGACATTAGAGAGTTCTGTTATGTTTCATTTTTAATCCAAGAAATCCTTCCCAATGATTCAGTTATTCATCATCATCAGAACCACTCCTCCCATTTTCCTAACAGTCACATAAATTTCCCATTTTTTCCTCACAGCAACCTTAAAAATCATATATGTGAAACCTATTTTTGCATTCAAAGAAGTTAAATGGCATATAGATACATGGCAGAGTCCAGTCAGAACCTAGGTCTTTCTGCCTGACTTGGCTTATGAAGGAAGGGAAATGCATCACATACTTGTAGGGAGGCCACTCTGAAAGCTCAGCTCAAGAACTGCCGCGAATGCTGAAGTGGCTGAGCAGCAGCATGGCTATTTCTCAACACCCTGCCTTATTACTGTGAAGTGCTCCTGTGATGGCCCAGAACGGCTCTTGAACCAGGTAGGATCCTCACCCCTACCAAATACTTGGAAAGTGTGGGAAGCATGTTGGGTGTTACAGCGACCAGGGGGCTGGACTGGCATCCAGTGCCCAGGGCTATTGTTGCTGAGCTTCCAACAAAGGACCTGACAAATTCATTCTAAATGTGAAGACAGACAGTCCTTGCTTTCCACAGTTCTGAGTTGCACAAATTTCAGTGACCACAGCTTGGTATAACAAAACTAATCCCTTAACAACACAAGTTTACATTTCTATTAGCATGGTGCACAAAATGAGTTGTTGCATCCTATAAGATTTCACTGCTAGCTCTTCAATCCAAAAATCATTATGTAAATAAGAATGCTCATGTGGGTCAGTGACAACCACATCACTCTTTTTTTTTTTTTTTTTTTTTGGTAAAGTCTGGCTGCCCACTGCACTTTCTTAATTGCTTCTGTGCAGACAGAAAATGGAGTAAGTCATCCCCTGTATGCATACGATTGGTTCCAGGGCCCTGCACAGACACCAAAATCCATGATGCTCAAGTTCTTTATAAAATTATATGGCATAGTATCTGCATGTAACCTACACATATCCTCCCTTCTAATCATCTCTAGATTATTTACAATGCTTAATCCAATGCAATATCTATGTAAATATTTGCTGTACTATACAGTTGAGGAAATAATGATTTTTTAAAGTCTGTACATATTGACTACAGAGATGGCAGTTTTTAAAATATCTTTGATCTGTGGTTAGTTGGATCCACAGACATGGAACCTGCAGAAACATAGGGCCTGGTGTAGTTGTGCTGACTGCTAGCTTCCTAGTGATAAAACCAAGTGGCATCTTGCAAAAATAGGCAATCAAAAGGGGAACTGACCAACACAAGTCAACATGTAGCTATGAAATAAAAAGTGCCAACACTGAAACGAAATTTTTACCGGCCACAAATAAGAAGGAAAAGCACACTGTGGGGATGTGGACCGCACCTGAGAAACAGGGTGCACAGCTGAGGAGCGTGGTGGGACACATCTACTAACACGAGCAAGGCAGGCAGTTTGTAACAAGCGAGATGAAGGTGACCCAGAGGAAGCAGTGCCAGCCAAAACCTCACATGGAGGCAGCTCTTGGAGACGGTGCATAGCCTTGAAAGCACAAAGACTGAATTGCTAGAAGCTGATCCCAAATTCTGAGCATAACAATTCCCCACAGCACAGAAAAGATGCTCACCCCACATTCTAAATTACACAACAAACAGAAAGCACTGTTCAAACTAGTCTCAACAACTTTTACTGTTTACAAACAAAACAAATTAATTCTCAATGTATAAAATTTAAATACAGTGTACAAATATTAATTTTAGCATTTTCTTCCATTTTTCAATACATTTATGACTTAACACAGACAAAGTTAAGGTTTCAACAAAAATGTTTAGAGTTTGCAAATCATTAAAATTTTCCCATTAACACTTAGAGTGTCTTGCATTAGCTTCAGCTTGTATAGTTATTTTTGTGGTCTTCCAGTGTGCCATGCAAAGGGAGAACTACCTGCCATGCCTCACTGAGAACTGCTGATCAGGAGTTTCAAACTTGTTCCAATGCTATGGGCAACTTATTCCAAAAGTACAGAAAATTCTTACATATCCATCAAAACCCAATTCAAATGTGCCTCCACTACAAAAACTCCTCCAGATATCTGTCTCTCTTCCTTTCCCACACTCATTTGTTGTGGCAACACTACAGTGCTTATTTCTTTGCTTATTGTGCCATTCCCACCAATGAGTTGGGCTCCTGGTGGCCAACAACTATATACTGTTTGCGATTAAACCCTGAGAATCTATCACATAATATCTCATTAAGCATCATTAAAATAATTAAATGACCACTGACAATGATGAAGGAGATAACATAAGTGGGTCAGGAAAGGCAATAATTATTTAAGACTTTCCAATTACACGACACTTGGTTTATCATAGATGACAGCCAATATGAAGCTCTGAGTTCCATCTACAGTTTCCTTTAACTTCAACAACCAGTATGTGTTTGCTCTCTGCTTACCAAGATAAATGAACTGAGTGATATTTATTAAATGAAAGCAAATACTTCATCAATCACTGACAGGATTCATTCTCCCAGGGGAGAATCATATCTGCAGGATAATGGAGCCAGAAGCCCTCCAATTCAGAAAACTGAAAAGGTGGGTAAGTACAGTGACTGACATGTTGGGCCAAGTACAGCTGTAGAAAGCAGGACGCCCCAGATTCCACCTTTCCATGAGCCTCCCACTAGCACAGCCTCAGAGTGGCCACATTCACTCATTTTAAAAGAGGAGCCAAAAATCTAGACTTTTGTATTAAATCTCCTGGTTGCTAAATGTTAATACCTACTCCAATTATGCCTTTTCCTTGTGGGCCAAAGAAAACATGGGCTTCACGTTTTTACCTCTGCTATAAACCAAGGACATTTTCATGAGGTGTGGGTTGGTTACTTGGGATGACCTTTGATGTTAGTGAAGAACAGGTTTGGGTTTCCCTTGGACGTAAGAATCTGTGAATCACAAGGCTATTTTATTCCTTCAGAATCATTTGGCTACAATTCCTCGAAAAAGATAACTAGATCTTCTATATAATATGATAGGTAGCTATAAAAATTTTTATTACATTTGAATTATCAGAGTGTAATTTATGTGTAACTTGGATAAAACCATGTATAATTTGAACAAGATGGAAAAAAACCCCAGTGACCTACTGTACAATGCAACGCCTATTTTTGTCACAGTGACCAAAATACCTTCCAAGAGCAACTTAGAAAAGGAATAGTTCATTTTGTCATTTTGTCGCATGGTTTCAGAGTTTCAGTCCATGGTCAGTCAAACCTATAGTTCTAGACAAAAGATGAGTCACAACATCATGGTGGAAGGGCATGGCTCAGGAAAATACCTCAAAACAATGGCAACCGGGAAACACAGTGACCACCATTGACCAAGGACAAAATATGAACCCCAAAGACACCTCCCCAGGGGCCTACTTCATCCAGTCATACCCTACCTGCATATAGTTACCACCCAGTTAATCCATATAAGGCAGTTAATCCTTAGTTTACAGCTATCATAATATAATCATTTCAACTCTAAACCATCTTGCATCGTCTCATTCATGAGCTTTTGGAGGACACACCATATCTAAACTATAACATTCCAGCCCTGGCTCCCCAAAGCTCATGCCTATCTCACAATTCAAAATATATTTAGTACATTTCCAAGAATTATTGTCCAAAAGTCCAAAACCCAAATCTCATCTGAGACTCAAGGTAAACTCCCAAAGGCATGCCTCTAGTGACCTACATTCTCCATCCACACTCTACCTGCCTACAGTTGCCACCCAGTTAATCCATCCCTGTGGATTAATTCACTGATTAGTTTATTTATGGCTTAAATACTATTTCACCCTATATATGCAACACAATTTCTTATTTATTCCTCTGTCATAAGCTTTTTGATCAACCATTTCAAAGCCCATTGTACCTCTGCACTTTTTAGGAACGTGAGCCAATAAATGTTCATGTTGAAACCAACTTGTTACTTGAAGTTAAAATCATCCTCTCAAATCAAATCGTCCTCCTCCTAACTTCCATACTTTTCTCAGACTTCTGTGTCCCAGCCAGGCATGGTGGCACTCACCTATAATCCCGGCAGCTCTGGAGGCTGAGGCAGGAGGATCATGAGTTCAAAGCCAGGCTCAACAACTTAGCAAGGCCCTAAGCAACTCAGTGAGACCCTGTCTCTAAATAAAACACAAAACAGGGCTGGGGATGTGGCTCAGTGGTTGAATGCCTGAGTTCAATCCCCAGTACCCAAACAAAACAAAACAAACACAAACCTTGTCCCCTCCTCCCTTCTCCAGCTTCTTCCCACCCTTCCTCTGCACCTGTGCCACCACATGGATTGAGTCCCACTGGCTTGATGGCTCCCTCTTCAAAACTGCCTACTTGCAGGGCCTACAACAGTCTTCTATCCAGACAGTTTACACTCAATAGCATTTCCACAAAGGCTTTCATACTTGGTGACAGCATTTCCCACTATTTCCTCTCACATTCATTTGCTCTGACATTTCCCTCCCCTAATTCAAAAGTCTCATCGTGGTTGTTGTCCCTTAAGTTACACACAAACTTGGCCTCACACTGAGGCTTATCCATAACAGGCCATAACAAAACTCTTCAGTTTTATTTTACTCGGTCCCTTCGACTTCAATAGACACAATTATCTACTCTCAATTCTTTTCCATCTTTTTTAGTTTACGCAACTGTTTTCATTGTCCCATTGTCTCCTGCTAAATTCCACCTGTTGTTCAACACCAGCTATAAAATCAACCACAAGATTCCCCTCAATCAGATGTAATTTCTCCCTCCTCAGAGCTACTATGTCATCTCTTATACTAATTAACTTATATTACTGTTCCATTTGAACTGTCCCTAACCAACTCTTCTAGAAACATACAGTTCTAGAGGGAGAGTTTCATTTATGCTGCACTTACCAGGTTCTGCAGGAACGTATTACTGGCAAAATCAGCAATAGCCACCGTCGTGACAAGTCACAAAGAAGGTAGCTGGACATTTAACTTATAAGAGAGTTACAAGCTTCTAGAACAATCTACTGTCCTTTGAGGGACAATAGAGTGGAATGATTTCCCTTTTATAGGAATGTGCATTAAATCTAGAGTTCCCGAGTCAAACATCTATAGAAGCCACGTAAGAAACAGGAATGAATAGGTACACATGTTTCTAATGCAAATATATTTTTCAGAGAGGAAAAAAAGACATAGAAAAATTATTTACCCAAAGAAAAATATACCATTTCTCATTTTCCTAGAATTCACTGATCCCCTTACTAATATTTCACCTTGACCACCAATACATGTGGGTAGAACAATAATTTACTTCAACATGAGAAAATCAATAGTATAGTGAGAAGGACAAATGGTAACTGACACTTGACATTAGTTTAACCCTAACCCTAACCCTAAAAAAATAACAGAGGGTGCAGTAAACAGGAGACTGTCTCTCCAGCCCAAGGTTGTAAACATGAGCTCCAACTAGCATGTGCAGAAGCTGGCCAGAGAAGCCAGACTTTCAGATTCTTCAAGAGACACTACAAAACCAGATTGGTATGTAAAATCTCCTTAATTTTAAAATACTGGTAGTTAAATAATTTATTTTAATATTTCAAAATCACTATTCAGACAAACACAATATGGCCTAAATCAAGCATACTTGTATGCCAAATATAACCAGAAAACTATTTGCTTGTTTTGTGTATTTTTCTGAGATGGGTTAAGAGAAAGAATATAAAGTATGTGGTAAAACTCCAAAAAAGTGAGCAGATGGTTCTACTACCAGAACCAGAAAAGCTTGTGCCCCAAGGCATTTTATAACCATCTGGGCTTTGATCTTAGGAAGAAAGATTAGACAGCTTTATAGCTCAGCACTGGACTTTAGATCTGGAATACTTAGTGGGGAGACCCAGGCTAACAATGGCTAAAAAACTGAGCCCAAATAAGCCTACAGTGAGGGTTAAAAGGAAATCCCCTTGCACATGGTCGGAATTAAATAACACTTCCTATATAAATGCTGGAAATTAGCCCTTCCCAGAAGATGCCAGAGAAATTAAGTATTACCCTACTGAATTTGGTACAGTGTGTTTGAAAATAGCCACTACATTCCACATGAATTTTACTGCAAAATAAATCAAATTTTCTTAAAATAGGAAAAAAATGGAGTCTATAAAATCTTGTGATTAATATACAAAGAAGATATTCATTTAAAAATTAATTTAATCGATAATGTAAATGTCTAAAGGAGGCACTCAGGAGAGAGAAGTGCATGAATAAGGTCCCCAGGGACAGCTGGAAACAAACATCCTGAGATTTCACTCGTCTTCAACAGCGCAGGACTGGAGCTGGCACCATTTCAGATGTCTTCATGAGATTCTTACAGTAAAAGTTTCAAAACAACTTTTCCCTTGTGAATCTGTTTGGTTCTTAACATCCGAAGAGAAGCAAATTAAAAACCACTTAACTTTCCAAACCCCAGTTTCAAGAAATTAAGATGCTCTCAATATACTCTCAGTTTCCAACACCTAGTCACACAGGACAAAATGGCACATAATTAACATACACTATGAAATACAACCAGTTAGGTTTATTTTTATCTCTATGCATCATTTATAAAACAAGGTGAGTGTGAGATACTATGTTCAACCCTGGGGAACCAGTGATGAACAAGACAGCTGTGGCCTCTGCTTGCAACAGGCTTCAGTAGAGTCAGGGAAACAACCAACCAAGTATTATTCCAAAGCACAGTTAGTTTCATGAAGGAAATGTACAAGGTGCAAGGATATCATCAAACAGGGACCATGAGTATTAACCAGGGAAGCCTACCTTGCACAAGCAAGCTGCAATATGAAGCATGATTACATCAAAGTGACTTAACAAATCATGCTAGCCATGGGATCGACATTCATTCATTCACAAAAAATGTACTGTATTCCAAATAAGCTAGTCCTTGCATTATGCATCAGATA
This sequence comes from Callospermophilus lateralis, assembly GCF_048772815.1. NCBI lineage: Eukaryota > Metazoa > Chordata > Mammalia > Rodentia > Sciuridae > Callospermophilus > Callospermophilus lateralis. Next base: position 32,202,229 of record NC_135319.1, on the reverse strand, counting down.
TATAATAGTGAATAGGATTTAAGCCATCCTGGATCATATTTACAATCTCTTGAGAGATGAAGAAATAAAAATAAATCTAACTGGAGAAATGATCAAAAGTCAGAGAACAAGAGCAAAATCATGTATGGGAAAAATAGGAGGATGTTCTTAGGACATCCAATAGCTATACTTCATATTGGGTGGGATGACTTTAAGGAAGGGGTATTTAAGTCAAGACCTAAAGGATGTTAAGAACAGGAGGAAGAATATTGCAAGCAGAGGGTGGGATATAGCATGAAAGCCTTGAGGCAAGAAGGAACCCAGTTTTAAAGGAATTGAAAGAGTCCAGATATGGAGAGAGTGGCAACAGGGAAACTGGGTACAGGGAAAGCAGAGAGAAGATAAGAGCCATGTTATTCAAAATCCTGAGAGCCATGATAAGAAGTCTGTATCTGGTTCTAAGAGCACTAGGAAGGCAATGAAGGGCTTTAAACCTGGAAGAACACAAACTCTACTTTTGCATCTTAAAGATCACATTGAAAGAGAACAGGATTGGCACCCACAAGATGTGTCAGGAAGGCCCTAAAAACATTCAGGCAAGGGATAATGGTAGGATGGATGAGAGTTAGGATGGCAGAGATGAACAAAAGTGAATAAAATTGAGAAATCCTCTGCTGGAAGAACTGATTAGATGACTGCCTTGATTGAGGAAGGGTGAAGGAAATGGAGTTTATCGAGTTACCAGTCAGGTCTCTGGTTTGAATAACTGGATGGATGGTGCCATTACAGAAACTAAGAAGAGTACAATAAATTAGGGTAAAAAAAATTAAAGTTAATTTTAGAAAATTCATATTTCAAAAATTTACCAGCCACTGGAGATTTCCATCCAAGTGGAATTATAGTTAAGGCTGTAAGAACCTGGAGATAAGGGTGAGAAAATCCAAACTGGAAATATAAATAAATTTGGAATTATATAATTGATATTTAGGGTCATGGAAATTGAGGCTCTCCCCTAGGGAGAACATAAAGAAGAAACAAAGGTGTCTGTAATTTAGCTAAAAAACTAAATCTTGAGAATTCGAAAGAGTCAGAAAACAGAATGGTAGTATCCAGGGATAGGAGGGAGGCACAAACGGTTAGATATTCTCTAATGGATACGGAGTTTCAGTTTTAGAAGATGAAAAGGTCCTGAAGATGTACAGTAGTAACAGTTTTTCAACAATGTGAATATAATTAATGTCACTGACCTATAAGTTTTAAAATGGTTGAAAATTTCATGTTAGGTACATTTTACCACAATAAAAAATAAATAAATAAGCAAGCCTTGAGAAAGTCTGAAATCTGGTCAATTAGGTAGAATAGGAGATGCTAAAACATGAGGGAATGAGCTTCCAGAATGGTGGTAGACAATGATGAAGTCATAGAAGACAAATGAATAACCAAGGCCGATTCCCATGCAAGGGAGTATCTCAAGAAAAAGAACCAAAAGCCATGACAAAATCAAATGAGATGAAGTCTTTAAAGTATCCCTTGGATTCTGAAATACTGTGGTCATGGGTAACCATAACACAACCACTCAAGTAAAAGGGTAAGTGCAGAAGACAGAATCAGTCAAGAAAAGAAGGGTGTTGAAGAAGTAGACTACTATGAATAGAGAGCTCTTTCATGAAGTTTTGGCTCTACCAAGAAGCAAATAAACAGGACAATGGCTGGAGCAGAATGTGAAGTCAAGGGAAATGTGGCAGTAGCTGGCAGCCAACCTCAGTGTCCACTTTCTCCCAATTAGAATCCCAATTTTTACCAGGCCATGTGAAAATGTAAATGCAACCTGCCTTCCTTGAAGTGCACAATGCCTTCCTTGAAGATAGGTATGCCCATGTAACTAAGTTCTGCCAGGGAAATGTTAGCAGGTTCCAAGAAATTGCATCATCCAGCTGGTGAATGTCTTCTATCCTTCTTCCTTCCCACTGAATGCACTGTGATATCCAAAGTTGCAATTTAGATTATGAAGATAAAGGTCATACCTAAAGGTGGAAAACTAAAAACATGGAAACATCTTGGGTTACGGACGCCTTTGGAAAAATACAGCCACCCCACCAGACCTAGACTACCTTGCTACAGAATTTTTTTCATGATAATTATAAACATTTTAAAAATGTAAATAGCATGATCATGTTGTATTTCTTCAAAGATCATTTGCCATAGTTTGGAGAAAGGAGTGGAGTGAGGGTCAGTGGAGTGAAGGTCAACAAGACCAGTGGTTACGATCATTTTGGCAACCCAGATCAAAGACAGTGATAACTCCAACAGGATACTGACTGCAGAACTATGCAAAGAGGCTAAATGTGAAGGAAGTCCTAGTAGGACTTTGGGTAGGATTAAGTGGTATAAGGGATCAGAGAGAGCCGTACAGGGTGACTTGCAAAAGACAGTGCATCATGGTGACACTTGCTGAAAACAGGGACTTATAAAAATAAGATATACATGCTGAATTTTTGCTGGAACCACCCAGAAAATAAAAGATTTATTCCCATCACCTCTATTCATAATTGTCAATCACTGGAATCAGGCAGGTAGATGTCAGTGAACAGGGACAAACAAAGTGAAGAGGGTTTCATTCAATGTAATATTACTCATTTAAAAAAAAGCATTGCTGACATATGCAACAATATGAATTTAATCCAAAACTTTAGGCTGACTGAAAGAAGACATATAATACACAGCACAAACTGTATATTTCCATTTGATGATATTCTAGGACAAGCAAAACTAATTTGCAGTGAGAAAGCTCAAAAGAAGGGACGTCATGACGGGCAGGAACAAGATATTCAGTGGAGATTTTAGGAAGGGATAGGAGGAAATATCCTCAAGTTGTGTAGCCTACATCTTCATAAGTTTGAGTGAAACAGACATATACATTTGTCAAAATACATCAAATGTTAAATGACCTGATGTAAGTTTAACAGCAACAAACAACAACAACAAATACGAACACCAATTACTGGTAGGCTTGCTGACAGAGTGAAGAACCCTGATGTCTTCATGTTAGTTTGAAATACATTAATAAGATGGACTGACAAATAGAACAGACAGATTCATCTGCAATAAAGCAAAGGTGTTTTTTAAAGTGATTGTAGGACTTAGGCAATGGGAATGTGGCATTCCCTGCACAGTTCTCTCAACTTTTCTATATTTTAATAATAAAATTTTTGGAAAACCTTTAAATAACCACACTGTATTTCTGTAAAAGCACAAACTAAAACTTCAAAATGATATAGATGGGGTATATTCTCCTTTCTTTTCCCTCAAACTTTCATTTATCAGTGAATCTGTGAATGTTCACTACCACCAAATTTGTAAGCAACTCAATTATGAAGAACACTAGTATCTGGGGGGGTTTGTTTGTTTGCTCATTTTGTGGTGCTGGGGATTGAACCCTTATGCATGGGAGGCAAGCACTCACCAACTGAATTATATCCCCAAACACTAGTATGTTTAAAAATTTAATTATTTATTCTAATTAGGTATATATGACAGCAAATGTCTTTTGATTCATTGTACACAACTGCAGCACAAGCTTTCATTTGTCTGGTCCTACACAATGTAGCATCACACCCTATGTGCAGTCACGCATGAACCTAGGGTTATGAGGTCCATCTCATTCCACCATTTTTCCTGCCGCCAGGCCCCCTTTCCTCCCCTCCCTCCCCTTTGCCCAATCAAAGTTCCTCCATTTTCCCCATGGTCTCCCTGCATTATGTATCAGCATCCACTTAGCAGAGAGAATATTTGGCCTTTGGTTTTCTGGGATTGGCTTACTTCACTTAGCATGATATTCTCCAACTCCATCCATTTATCTGCAAATTCCATAATATTATTCTCTTTTAATGCTGCGTAATATTCCATTATCCAAAACTTGCATTTTTAAAGCTAGATAAAGTCATTAACAAAATCCCCAAATATATTCTTTACAGAAAACGAGTTAATAGCAGTATCTTAACACATTTTAACATATGAAACTTTGTTACTTCAGAAAAAAATATGGAGAAAAGTTCGAGCTAAAAGAGAAAAATAATGGTCATTCTGAATTAGGTATATTTTTTAAGGAATTCTGTTATTTTTATATTCTGGCAGCTCTTTGGAACCTGTTTCTAAGTAGATAACTATCACCATCATAACATATTAAAAGGGTTATATTATGTTACTTATCAATGTATTTTAAGTGTTTCTCTAGGAACACTACTTACAGCATTCATTTCCACAACCATACGTATCAGTTTTACATTAAAAAAACCCTCAGATCTTTCTTTGAAAAAATAGTAATTGTAAATTTAATTTTAAGAAATTTTATAAATTTTACTAAAAATTTACCTTCAGAAAATAAAATCTAATTGTCCCTTTAATTAAAACACAGGAGCCAAATTTTCAAAGTCAAATACAAATTAAAATGCCATCGACTCTCATTCAATTATTCGACCAATACTGACACAGACTTTATTATGTGGTAAGCATGCCAGACACTACTTTTTTAAAGAAAGTATTTTAAGGACCTAGTCATATATACTACTTGGGAAACTCTGCTGGAGTCTCATTTTCAACAGATGAGTTTTCATTCTAATATATAGTCTGATGAACAGACTAAGGCAAGTAGTTTCCCTTTCCAAACACACTCTCAACCCCAATTTTAATGGCACATTATTTTTCAATCTTTTATACCCTAAAATAAAGGTTACTAAGCTCTCAAATTAGCTTCTAGCCACTCTTTCTTCTTAGAGATCCCCTTTTAGCAGGTAGGGGCGGTAATTGAGGCCCTAGTTGCTTCCAGCTCCTGTGCTTCTAGACTCTTCTTTTGTCTTATCAGGAAACATACTGAACTAGGTACACCCATGGGTTTCAGAGAGGGAAGGGAAATCTTGTTTCTAAGTTCCTAGGTTCTAGTTTACTGGAACCGATCCCAAACAAGCAACACACATGACAGTGCTAAATACCACAACTCAATGCCATCAATAGCACGGAGTTCTCCACGGAAGAGAATTTCTAGTTGCATACTACATCCATTTACACCAATGCAATCCTTGGAATGCGTGTTCTTTAAAAGGGCAAATGAAGCAACTTAGCCCAAATCTGACCACTGGGATACAGGCTGCTGTGCCAAAGCAGAATTTCAAGATTCTTCTCAATTGAGGTCAAATCTGAAGGTGAGATTCAGAACACTGTGAATTCGTCTGGAAGAAAATTGAGTGGAAACTGTAAGTTTTAAGCTTTATGGACACTTTCCCTTTATTTTATAAGGTCATTCAGTGCAGATCAAAAGCTTACAGAAGAGAAATTCACCACAAAAAAGGGAGAAGAAAAATTTGCAAAAACTGCTTTTTGTACAAATTGCTGCACCTGGCCCAAGGCAATAGGGCACCAAAATCAGAGTTTCCAAGGTCGAGGTAAAACATCTTTTATTTCCCAAGCTAAAATGATTCAGAGAATTTTCCGAAAGAACTTTTACATGTAGTCGGCATACTGTACGTTTTCTTGAAAGGTGGGAAGATGTAAAATACTTGATTCCATGTCAATTCCTGAGTGCCAATTTTCAATTCATTATGTTAAAAAAGTAATTTACAGAAAGCCAAAAATGAGACAAAGGGAAATAACATTTACTGAGCACCTGGTGTACATCAGCACTGCATAAACACATACACATTACCTCTACTTGTCTGCAAAGCCTTACAAAGCAACCATGGTTCCCATTTAATACTTGAAAAGGAAGTATAGAGAGGTCAAATGACTTGCTCAGGATTGTGGCACTGTGAGTCAGGAGCGTCCTTCACTCCTGGTTTTGCCTTTAAGTAGCATTCTATGTTTTTACAGATGTGAGTCACCTCGCCAGCATTCCCTCTCCTCAGAGGCAACATTAAAAGGCTAAACTAAACATTTAATTATAAAAAGGTGAATCTCATCTTTCAAGGATTGGTGATGGGTATTCAGACTTAAATACCTGCACTCTGTCTTCCTTGCCTTAATCCAATTTCAATGTTCTTTATTCATTCCACAAAAAAGTAGAAGGTGCCACCCCTCCCCAAGAAAGTATTTAAAAGTTTGTTTTGCTACTCAGTAAATGAAAAATCCTGAACAAAGAAATCAAAACTACTTCCTAAAATTGTAAGAATATTCAGAGACTTCCACATTATGTTGTTTTTTATGATCACATGAACACATGAGACCTAAATTTATTAAGTCCCTTAAATGCCTCACATGTTCACTAAAAAAACCATTCTTGTGTTCTGAAAATGAATTGGTAAAGAAATGTCATTAACAGTTACTGAGAAACTAGAGATTGGACTGGACTATAATTAAATGTCACTATGAGGTAACTTTTCAAGGAGTAGAGGGGCCAATGAGAGTAAAGGAGTAGTTTTTTTCGGTATCCTTCTTCATAATCCATAGAAGTACAAAACATAGAGCAATCAATTGGAAAAATAAAATCCTAGTTTGGTAAGAAATAGTCCTTGCCTTCATTGAAACTGTCAAGCAGCAACAAGTTGAGGTTTTTCTATATGACTGGACAAATTATGAACCTCTCTGTGAGGTCATTATTGAAAAATCAGAATAAGCCATCCCCTCCAACATACTTGTCAAAGGAGTCCAAGTATTAAACAGACAAGTTAAAAAGAAGCAAATGGCTATTTTATCTATCCCAGTGCTCCCTGAAGGGAGGAACCCAAGTGCATACTGGGTAACTCATCTCATGATTAAGGAGAGAAGAGGGAGGCTGGGTTATGGCTCAGCTGTGGAGTGCTTGCCTAGCATGTGCGAGGTGCTGGGTTCAATCCTCAATACCACATCAAAATAAATAAATAAAATAAAAGGATTATGTCCAACTACTACTTAAAAAAAACAAAAAACAAAAACAGAAGATGGACACTGACTGTCCATCATGTGACATCAAGGCAGGCAGTCTTATTTATGGAGGCTGCTTTATTTAATGATCCTTCCGTTCTATAAAAAAAGAAACTGCATGATACCATTAGGAGACGAAGAAAGAGACTAAAAATCTAGATAATCTTCCCAAGAGCACACAGCTAATAAATGCTTGTCACGTATTTCTAGTTGTATATAGCTGAAAAGACTCAGCTCTTAAACAATATTATACCTCCTTCTTCCTGAGTGCTTCGATAGAAATTCAAAATTTAAAAAGTCAAATAGTCGAATTCAGCAATCTATTAAAACTAAAATTCTGGCTGAGGGGAAAAGCCATCTAATTATCACAATCATAGATTATATCTTACATTGGAGGTATAAGAAGGTAGCATGTGAATCTTGTGCTTCTAGAATAGGGTAAACTGGATATTTAGGCATTTAAGCAGAAAACAACTTAAATTGCTGAGAAAAATATAAAAACATTTGAAAGTTTAAAAAAAGGTCTTAGAAAGCAAAAATAAAAAATGATAAAAAATAAAATAAGGATTGGAGCCAACACTGGCCACAAAAATAAATAAATAAATAAAGTCTACTAATACCCATTACCTATATCCTGGGTCGTAACAACCCAAAATTAGAAAGTAGAAAATAAAGTTCAAATTAGAAACACAACGTTCCAGAGGATTAAATGAAATAATGAAATAAAACTCTCCCTTAGTGAATGTCTGCAGAGATGAGTGCCTGGGTTTGGATCTGGGGTTGGATGGCAGGGGGCTGAGAATTCCCAGCACAACTCTATTTTCATAGGTGACAGAATTCACAAACAAAACAAATCAGTTTAAAATAGCCCCAGGAAGGCCACGCTCCCAGGCAGATAAAGACACAAATACCATCTAAATATTATCTGGAGTAAAGCAATTTAAATACAGGCTTCAGAGAAGTCCCTTGGGTAGAAGTCAAACATGAGCTCACAATCACTGAGGATATGAAGGTAAAATCCATGATTAGTGAGAGTAAATATAAACAATAAACCACATACAAATATAAAACAGGTTTTATAATAATACAATATAGAATATTTAAGGCATAAAGACATAAGTAAGTTATCAAAAGTATGATGTAAAAACAAGGCACTATCCATCATGCAAATTTCAAAAATGATGGATAATAATTTAAAAAATTATTTACAATAGGGGCAAGAATGCTAACCAAGCCACTTTCCTGAGGTTCAGGATCACAGGGCCTACCTAGAACTGAGGCTGGAGAGAAGAGAGAACTCCAACCCACTTCCCCACCGAGGAAATGTCAAGAATAGAAATCCCTGTGGCACGGGTATGCAGAGATGGCTGAACGCTGAATGTGCACCAGGAACACTGACAAAGCTTCCACACTCCAGACCTTATGCTCAGTTCAAGGTACAGCAGAAGTCCACTCCTGGTGAATTTTGAAGACTACAGCACTGAAGGTAACTATAGCAACAACAAAATTCAAATCCACTTCAACCTCTGACAACACTGAGGCTCCCCAGTATTATGGACCCGATGCAAAGGCAAAAGTAACCATTTATGGGTTCAGGCCGAGTATCCCATGATCTACAATGCTTGTGACCAGAAGTGTCTCAGATTTCACTGTTTTTCAGATTTTCATGTGCTTGCATAGAGGTTACCAGTTATTCAGATATTCCTAATTAGTCAGATATTCCTAATCTGAAATGCTCCAATATTCAAAACTTCCTTGGAAAAAATACTTCAGATTTTGGAGCATTTCAGATTTCAGGTTATCAGATTTGGGATGCTCAACCTATAATAACTTGATTTACCTAAATCTCCATTATTCCTTTACACAACACCTGACAATTGGTTTTTAAAATTGCAAGACACAGAAAGTAAGCAAGAGGCAGGGGAACCAATTATCAATACCTGACATAGTCAACAGAATCAGACCCTGAAATGACTCAGACACTGTAAATGTCAGATGGGGGTCTTTAAAATCACTACAACTAACATAATAACATTCTAACCAAACTATCATCATACATACAAGGGAAGGGAGATATTCCTAGCAAGACAAAAACTACAAAAAAAGAGTCAAATGAAAAATGTCTGAAATGCACAACAGAGCTACAGATTAGAGGTAGGTGAGGGATATTTACAAAGTCTATTCTAATCAAAGAACTTGTATCCATAACTTACTACAATAAACAACCCAATAGAAAAATTAACAAACTCTTGGACAAACATTTCACAGAAGAAAATATGAATGGTCAATAGTTACATGGAAAAAAATGCAACAATACTGGTCATCAGAGAAATGCAAATAAATTTACAATCAAAAACTACTTCATACCCACTAGAATAGCTAACATTAGAAAGATGGATAATATCAAATGCTGGCAAGGATCTGAAACAAAGAACTCTCGTATATTGCTGGTGGAAATCCAAAATTGTATACCACCATGGAAATAAAGTGGCTGTTTCTTATAAAATGAAGCATACATTTACCATATGATCCAGAAATTCCACTCCCAGGCATCCACCCAAAATAAATGAATACATGTCTGCACAAAAACTTATTTGTGGATTTTATAGCACTTTCATTCACAATAGCCACAAACAGCAAACAATTCAATTTCCCATCAACTAGTAAATTATATAATTTTTAATTGTACATTGATATAATAGACTACTCAGAACCAGAACAATAAGCTCCTGATGCACCCCCAAAAAAACTAGATAAATATAAAAAGTTTTGCCCCAATTGAAATGAAAGCAAAAGACTAAAAACTACACAATTTCATTTAAACAACATTCTGGAAAAAAAAAACGAAACATTCAGGAGAAAAAAACAGATCAGTTGTCATCTGTGGAAGGTTAGGGGACAGAATGTTTTATTAAGAATTATTAACTGAATTTTCAAAACCAACTGTGAATGAAAATGACATCTTACGCTTATTAATAGATACTGAGTATTCACAGTCTGGAAGTCACTATACAAAAAATATATTTGCACAAGTTCTCATTTTCAGAAAAATAACTGATGGTTACAAAAAAAAACCTCATTTGATATATGAGTTTTCTACACACAACTGAATGTTGAGAACTCTTAATACTTCTTCCACTTTCTAACCAGATTTTTTTACAAAACATCCTCTATTTCTTCTTGATAGTTTATCACACATTAATTAGGGTGAAACATATGAAACTGAAATGTAATCAAAAGAATGGTTCTTTCCAAACACAAGGACTCAGAAGCCGGAAAGCTGTAAAAGGAATCAATGATGATGTCACACTTTCTTATTGTAATATAAAATAATCAATGAATTTCTAGTCAAAACACCTGATATTTTTAGCCAGTGTCCTTTCACTTTTCAAGAGCTTTCCCAACATTCAGATTGAAATGTGTTCTTCATCTTGTAAATACAGATGATTGCCATGGGGACTGGCGACTCAAGTTTCTAACAAAAGAAGAATAGGACAACACAGTTGTTCCCACTTTAGTTAAAAGACTTATTTAACTTCCATCTTTATCATTAGCAGAAAACATATGAAATGTGTCCTTAAAGTCTTATTCTACTCAGATGGAAGGATACTCCATTAAAAAGTATCTAAGAAGTTTTTTTAGATACCATAATTCCCGCGAATAATTTTAGATACAAATATTAAATGTTGTGCTTTAACAGGATCCTAATTTTTAAAAATAAATTAAAAAGCCACTGGGACTTTTCTACACTTCTAGTAGAAGATTTCCATGACCCGAGTTGATGGTATTTGGCCTGGAGGTACAACTAATTCCATTCCCTGAATGATAGTGCTACTTAATAACACATGTGCACACTGAGCAGCACAACCATATGTCTCCCAAAAGACCTCATTTCAGAGAAGACATGATGCACAGAAACTAAAAACATAAGGAATAGGGCATTTTAGTCCCAATTCATACCAGTTTTTTAAATTCCAAAAGATTACCATTCTCAAAGTTTATAAGTATAGATTTCTACATTTTTCCAATTTTTTCTTAAATGCCACTCCATTTTGATGCTTTTTTGACTTCTTGATTTCATCTTTTAAAACTCTATCAAACTTTGAAGTTACAGAAATTGATCTTTACTCAAATGAATAACACAATGGCTTACATTTTAAAATCCAAATTGTATCAGATTTGAAATCAGTACATGTTCAATAATACTTATTCCAACTTTTTAAGTAAGTGAAATTTTACTTAAAGCATTCGGTTACCCTCCAATGCCTTCAGCTATTTTCCACTATGCAAGAGATTAGCTAAGGTAAACTTGTGCCATATAATCATTGCCGAATGAATTTGTGCCAACAAATGAGCAAAACCTGAACGCGGCATACGTAGGTAACTCTACACCTTCATTGTAATTGTTTAGGCCTAACATTGTTGATAATAGCAACCAACTTCACAATCTTAAGAAAATGAAAAACAGATGAAAATTCTTAGGTCATCATGAATCACACAGGCATGGAATTTAGCTTTAGATCACTCCGAGGATCCTCCTGACAATAATCAGGTTTGGTGCTTTGATTATTATAATCTAAGCCAGTGGTTCTCTACCACGTCTCTCTCCGTTCTTACTAAATGAGGTGGTGTTAGGCTAGGGAATGCCTGACCTCGTTCAAACGCCACTTCTAAACTCTGGAGAGAAAGCACACGGAGTGGACTTGTCACCAGGGCTTCTGAATTCAGTGAAGAAGCAAGGACAGACTTGGGAGAATGTCTAAGACTGAAAGGAAAGCCCAAGGTCAGCCTGCAAGCCCTCTCGACATTTACACATTTGAAGAGAAGGCCCCCACCCACCCATCCCCCAAAAAACACACACACACAACCACCTGACAGCACCAGGTTATTACCACCAGATCAACCCGCACTGGAAACCACTGTCCCACCACCTAAGAAGATATGCAACACCAGAACAAACACCGTGCTGCAGCCTCACAATGAGAAGTGACCTCTATTCCTCCTAGGGCAGAAACAGACAACAGATATGAGAAAAAGTGATAGCTAAGATCCTTTTTTTTTTTTTTAAATCTCAACTTCATGAGGAAAACATCTGTGGTTTAAAGTATTATAAAACACATACGGTGCATAGCATGTTAAATACGTTGTTTTTTTTTTTTTTTTTTCAACCTTGGCAGCACTGTAAATCACCCTGGTTGGGGGGCTCATCCCTTCCTTTCTCTCCCCAACTCCTGAAGAAGTTGAGCCAGGAAAGGGTGGGGCTGCCATGCAGAGACACCCACCACAGTGTGCCTGGCAGTGAGAAAGGGACATAATGGAGGAGCATCCACGCAGGAGGAGGAGGATTCCTCAGTTGTTGGGATACTGTTTACTTTGAGCAAAAGTACTTAATCAGACAGAAAATTAATATGCTGAGGGTAATGGAAGCCAGCTTTCTAATCTTTTCAGAAGAAGGTAGGCTAACTGGAACACTGAAGAACTGCTTTAAAATTCAAACGACCAGTATGTATACATTTTTTTAATTACACAGTCACAAAGAGGGACAGAATTAGCCACAGATATAAATGTGATGTGCATACACACATAGATGCATAGTGATTTCTACTGAGAAAGCCTAGAAGCAACTATGCCCTGGTGGCAATGAACCCACTGAGATTCAGACCATGGTTTCCTGTTACCATCTTCCACTCATAATAACAAGCATGAGAGATAGGGCAGGGAAAATGGAAGATAAGTCTGGAATACCTGGTTGTATGAGAACAGACAAAAACGTTCAATGTAAATATTCAAGGAAAGAGAGAAACATTTCAAAAGAACATAGGAGCCAACCTGGAAGTGTTCCTATTGGCTAAATATTTCTCTTTTACTGAGAATATCAGATTATAATGCATGAGTAAGATGGAAACCCATAAGTCTATACTGACATAATTAAATAAATAAGTAAATTCATAAATGGGAATAAATGAAAGCTTTTTCTTACAGAATTCCAGCTCATAAATAAATAAAGATGGGAAAATAAAACAAATAATACCATTTGGCAGCTCTCATAGTGTTAATTTTAAAATAGAGCCATTAATGAATGTTAAGGCCTATAGATGGAAATTTAATAAACAGGATACTGGCATGATATGAGAACAAGCCCACGAAATACTAATAAACACAGAAGGGATAATGGGGACTTCATAGCATAAAAACTCATTCCCAGATGTTGAGGCCTATGTCCCCCTAAAATTTGAATACTGAAATTAACCACCAATATAACAGTATCAAGAGGAGGCAAGTACAGGTGTAACTGAGGGCAGAGCTCTCATGAATAGAATCAGTGGCCTTACAAAAGAGATTCAAGGGAAACGTTCATCCCTTTAAACTTATGATGACACATCTGTGAGGAAAGGGGCCCTCACTGGACACTGAATCTGCCAATACCCTGATCTTGGCAGATTTGGTATCTGCCTCCCCAACTGATTCCTTCAAGAAGGACAGAGAGATTCTGGAAAAAAAAATCCTTTAAATAAACAACAGACCAAATAAAAAAACTCAATAGAAAGCATCAGCAACAGACTAGATCACTTGGAAGAAAGAACATCAGATAATGAAGACAAAGTATATAATCTGGAAAATAAAGTTGATCACACAGTGAAGAAAGTTAGAAACAATTAACAGAACATCCAAGAAACATGGGACAGCATCAAAAGACCAAGTCTAAGAGTTATTGGGACAGAGGAAGGCACAGAGATTCAAATGAAAGGAATGCACAATCTCAATGAGATAATATCAGAAAATTTCCCAAACATGAAGAATGAATTGGAAAATCATATACAAGAGGCTTAGAGGAAACCAAATGTACAAAATTACAACAGATCTACACCAAGGTACATTATAATGAAATTGCCCAGCATTCAGATAAGGATAGAAGCCCACACTACAGAGCATCCTCAGCAAAATATTCCAGGAGGAGGAAATGGAAAACCAATAATGAAAATCAGCAAAGGGGGGAACTACACTAACGGAAAGGCCAATCAAAGGAGAAACCAAGTCAAATTAAAAACCCAAAATAAACCAAAATGTCCAGGAATACAAATCATATTTCATTAATAGTTCTTTATGTGAATGGCCTAAACTCATCAATTAAAAGACACAGATTGACAGACTGGATTTAAAAAAAAAAAAAAAAAAAGACCCAACAACATGTTGCCTTCAAGAGACTCATCTCACAGGAAAAGACATCCACAGATTGAAGGTAAAAGGTAGGAAAAAATGTACCACTCACATGGACCACATAAACAAGCAGGGGTTTCCATCCTCATATCACATAAAGTGGATTTCAAACCAAAGTTAGTGAAGAGGGATAAAGGAGGACATTTCATTCATAACATCAACAAGACGTAACAATCATAAATATCTAAGCCCCAAACACTGGGGCATCTATGTATATTAAACAAACCCTTCTTAACTACAAGAAAATAATAGACAACACAATAATACTAGGTGACTTTAATATATCTCTCTCACCACTGGATAGATCTTCCAAACAAAAACTAAGCAAAGAAACCTATAGGACTCAATAATACAATCAATAACTTGGACTTAACAGACATATATAGAATATTCCATCCATTAATGAGCAAATACACTTTCTTCTTAGCAGCACATGGATCCTTCCCCAAAAACAGACCATCTGTTATGCCATAAAGCAAGTCTTAGCCAATACAAAAAACACAGAGATACTACCCTGCATTTTAACTGACCATAATGGAATGAAATTAGAAATCAATGATAAAATAAAAAGGAGAAGCTACGCCAACACCTGGAGACTAAATAATATGCTACTGAATGACGCATGGATAAAAGAAGACATCATGAAGGAGCTAAAAAAAATTTCTTAGAGGTAAATGAGAATACTGATACAATTTATCGAAGGCAGTGCCAAGAGGAAAGTTCATTGCATGGAGTTCATTCATTAAACGAAGAAAAAGTCAACAAAATGACCTGATATTACAGCTCAAAGCCCCAGAAAAGAAAAAAGAAAAAAACAACACCAAAAGTAGAAGACCATAAATAATTAAAATCAGCAAAGAAATCAATGAAATTAAAACTAAAGAAATAATTCAAAAAATTTGACAAAACTGGTTCAAATTCAAAAAGCTGGTTCTTTTAGAAAAATAAAAAAATTGACAAACTCTTAGCCACTCTAATGAAAATAAGGAGGAAGAAAATTCAAATTACTAAAATTTGTGATGAAAAAGGAAATATCACGACAGATACTAATGAAATACAGAAGACAATTAGAAACCGTTTTGAAAATTTATACTCCAGTAAAATAGAAAACCTCAAAAATACTGACAAATTTCTAAAGAAATATGATCAACCCAAACTGAGTTAAGAGGACATACACAATTTAAACAGATCAATTTTCAAACAAGGAAATTGAAGATACCATCAAAAGCCTATCAATCAAGAAAAGCCCGGGACCAAATGGATTCACAGCTGAGTTTTACAATACCTACAAAGAAGAATTAATACCAATACTCTTCAAATTATTCCATAAAATAGAAAAGGAAGGAACCCTCATTCTATGAAGCTAGTATCATCCTGATAACCAAACCAAGCAGAGACACATCAAATCGAGGAAAGAAAATTTCAGACCAATATCCCTGATAAACATTGATGTAAAAATTTTTAATAAAATTCTTGCAAATCACTTACAAAAACATATTTTTAAAAATCAGTACACCATGATCCAGTGGGGTTCATCCCAGGGATGCAAGGTTGGTTCAACATATGAAAATCAATAAATATAACTCATCACATCAACAGATTTAAAGAATCATATGATTATATCAATAGATGCAGAGAAAGCATTTGACAAAATATAGCATGCTTTCATGTCCAAAACACTAGAAAAACTAGGGATAGTAGGAAGATACCTCAACATTGTAAAAGCTATCTTTACTAAACCCAAGGCCAACATCATTGTAAATGGAGAAAAAACTGAAAGCATTCCCTCTAAAAACTGGAACAAGACAGGGATGCCCTTTTTCACCACTTCTATTCAACAGTCCTTGAAACTCTAGCCAGAGAAATTAGACGAAAGAAATTAGAGGGATACAAATAGGAAAAGAAGAAATAAAACTATCATTATTTACTGATGACATGATTCATACTTACAGGATCCAAGAAAGTCCACCAGAAAATTTCTAAACTTAATTAACAAATTCATCAAAGTAGCAGGATATAAAATCAATACCCATAAATCAAATGCATTTCTATACCTCAGTGATGAATCCTCTGAAAGAGAAATTAGGAAAACTACACCATTCACAATAGCCTCAAAAAAAAAAAAAAAAAAAAAAACTTGGGAATCAACTTAACAAAAAAGGTAAAAGATCTCTACAATGAAAAATACAAAACACTAAAGAAAGAAATTAAAGAAGACCTTAGAAGATGGAAAGATCTCTCATACTCCTGGATAGGCAAAATTAATATTGTCAAAATGGCCAATTTTATGATTCCAATTAAAACCCACCATCATTTCATATAGAAATAGAAAAAGCAATCATGAAATTCATTTGGAAAAATAAAACACCCAGAGCAGCACAAGCAATCCTTAGCAAGAAGAGTAAAGCAGGAGGCATCAAAATACCAGACCTGAAACTATACTACAAAGTTGTAGTAACAAAAACAGCATGGTTTTGGCACCAAAATAGACATGTAGACCAATGTTACAGAATAGAAGACACAGAGACAAACCCCCATAAATACAGTTATCTCATATTAGACAAAGATGCCAAAAACATACATTGGAGAAAAGATAGCCTCTTCAACAAATGGTGCTGGGAGAACTAGAAATCCATACATAGCAAAATAAAAATAAACCCCTATCTCTTACTATGCACAAAACTCAATTCAAAGTATATCAAGGACCTAGAAATTAGTCCAGAGACCTGAGCCTAACAGAGGAAAAAGTATGCCCAAAAGTTCATCATGTCAGATTAGGCCTCAACTTCCTTAACAAGGCTCCTAAAGCACAAGAAATAAAATCAAGAATTAATACATGGGATGGATTCAAACTAAAAAGCTGCTTCTCTGCAAAAGAAACAATCAATGAGGTGATCAGAGAGCCTACATTTTGGGGGTAAATTTTTGCCACACACAAAGGTCAGATAGAGCACCAATCTCTAGGATATATAATAACTCAAAAACCTTAACACACACACACAAAAAAACCCCCAAACAACCCATACAATAAATAGGCTAAGGAGCTGAACAGACACTTGTCAGAAGAAGATATATATACTCAATCAAGAAATATATGAAAAAATGTTCACATCTCTAGTAATTAGATAAATGCAAATCAAAACTACTCTAAGATTTCATCTCATGCCAGTCAGAATGGCAGTTATCAAGAATACAGACAACAATAAATGTTGGCGAGGATGTAGAAGGAAAGGCAAATTCATACATTGCTGGTGGGACTACAAATTAATGTAGTCAATCTGGAAAGCAGCATGGAGATTCCTCAGAAAACTTGGAATGGAACCACCATTTGACTCAGCTATCACACTTCTCGGTCTATACCCAAAGGACTTAAAATCAGCAGACTATAGTAATGCAGCCACATCAATGTTCATAGCAGCTCAATTCACAATAGCTAAAACTGTGGAAGCAATCTACATGCCCTTCAATAGATGAATGGATAAAGAAACTGTGGTATATATACACAATGGAACATTACTCAGCATTAAAAGAAAATAAAATTATGGCATTTGCAGGTAAATGATGGAACTGGAGAATATCATGCTAAGCGAAGTAAGCCAATTCCAAAAAACCAAAGGCCAAATGTTCTCTCTGATAAGTGTATGCTCATCCATAATGGGGTGAATTAGTCCAGAGACCCTGAGCCTAATAGAGGAAAAAGAAGGACCAAATATTCATCATGTCAGATTAGGGCAAAGAGGAGGGAGATGTGGGGAGATTTACATGAGGGCAGGAAAGATGGTGAAATAAGATGAGCATCATTACCCTAGGTACATGTATGACTGCACATATGGTACGATGCTACATTGTGTACAACCATAGAAATAAAAAGTTGTCCTGAAATTGAATACAATGAATCAAAATGCATTCTGCTGTCATATTTACCTAATTAAAATAAATTAATTAATAAAAAATTAAATTATAAAAACTTACAATTAAATACATCATATTTTTAAAAATAATAAAAAAATCTCTTGTGAGGACGCTCAGGAACCATTAACAAAATTGAGAATCACCAACTCTGACTTCTATGATATGCAGTATCTGCTCAAATGGTTGATAATGAATAAATTATTATATGTTGCATAGCCTTACAGGTTGAGAATTCTATTTTAAGAAGTGCAACCAGTCTTAAGCAGCTAAGATACAACACAAGTGATAAGGTTGACACTGTTTGTGGAGATAGCACTAAAATAGACTAAGTACAATATTAATGATGGTGGGAAAGTACATCTTTATCTTTCAATGTTTATTGGTCTCACGATGTAATTACTGAATTTAATCTTGGATAAGCATACAAATTATTTATACACATTACTCACTTCTAGAATCCACAGAAATTACAAATAAGATTTCAATTTTCAGTAGGAAACAAAAAGAAGCAAATTTAGCTGATAGATACTTCTTGCACCAAGTAAGTTTAAAAGCCTCTTTAAAACTTATGTTTTAGTTATTTCATTACCAAAAAAATTAAATGAAAAGGTAAAGTTCACATAAAACAAGTTGTGTCTAGTAAAACTGTCCCTAAAATTCAGAGAAAATTCTCTTCTTTGTTCAAGATCTATACCTCTTCTAGTTTTTTCTTTTTTCTTTCTTTTTTTGCCTGAAAAAAAACTGGAGTTTTGCAAATGGTTGAAAATTCACTTTCGTAATTTAAAAAAAAATCATCATAAAACAACTTTTAAAATCTGCCAACCAGGGAGGGGTTTGATAACATATGTTGCACTTATACAATGTGAAAATGTGTAAGGAGGAATAAAACTGAGTGATCTTTTAACTTAAAATATAACTTTTTGTACATTTTGAATCCTGAATCCTATACATATATTAATCCAGAAAAAAATGTGAGTGAACATACAAACAGAAAAATTCTACTTTCAGGAAATCTTCCCACCTTCAGGTCTCTTCCTTAGCTTCAGATCACTCCCACTCTTGATTCTTCATAGTCACTGTGTCCATTTAAGGGGGTTAAACCAGAGGAATGTTCATTCTTGGGACAATACTGAGCTCATACCAAGTCATACAAAATTTCAGCAGGTGCATTACTTTGGAACATATCCCTCCAAGTACAAAAACAACAATGACCCCTGACCTTATCTGAATATAGTACATCTTTTACAAGGCAGTGCAGTGTCAGTGCCGAAATTAAAAAAAGAAAAAAGAAACTCCAAATAGTCCTCGCTGGTGCTCCTCTATAAGAGTCGTTTCGAAAGACAGTAGTCACTTCCAGCTCCCTGTATTCAAGGAAGGCCTCATGAAAGAGAGGGTAACCAAGTTGTCTTTTTCAAGAATAATATATCAACAGGCAAGAATAGTACAGAAGGAGGTCATTTCAGTAGATGGATCTACTAATTGCATCTGAGGAGCATCTAGAGACCCATTTTAATAGCACCTGGTTAAGACCAGGTTGGAGGGAGATAGGTATAGAAGATGGAAACACTTATATTAGGCAAATCCTAGGCCAGGTCACTATTCCTCTCATAATACATGTTCAACATATATTCAACCTTATAAGTCATGATGGAGACATGGTCAAGATTATAACTCTTCCTTAAGCCTAGAAGAAATTAACCATCTGTAATTTTCTAAAGGTTGGAAGTAGTCCTGGGAGAGTACGGAGGTGTAATTTATTTCCATTCTTTCAGCTGGCTGTGAAAATGTGAAGTAAGTGACTGAAATATGTTCTCAGATCAAGGAACTTCAGGAATAAAAATTCTGGAGTCCAAACTTATTAAAACCTCTATGATTTAAATGATGGTCTTTTCTTACTGAGGTCAAAAATCTGTGCTGGCTAAACCTCTAATTGCCAGAACAAAGAATAGAGCAATGATTCTTGTTAAAGGATGCACAGTACCCTAATTGAAACATGAGCCGTGGACAGAACAGTTGTCAAATGAAAACCAGACTTGAGCATTTTTCTATGCTGGACTATTTTAAATTCAAACTTCACATATTTTAAAGAAATGCTGAACTACATTTTCAAGGAAATAAAGCCACCCCTTCAGAAGAGAGATGCACAGTTTGATGCATATGGAAGAGGCTTTAAATTTCTTCAACTGCCTTTAGTGTGCACAGTTTTAGTGTGGGTGTGATTTATGGAGTATTTGTCCCATCAGTGGAGTTCAGTTTCAAAAAGAACTGAAAACAAACCAGACCCACCAGGATGATGCAATATCCCTGGAATTTTGGAGACAACTCCATGCATCCCAAAACTATTTCTGGCTACTTGGCCAAATTCAGGGCAGTGTTTGTTTCTGTCAGCTCAGAGAAAATGCATCCTATTTTGTGAAATATGGCAGCTACCATCAGCCCTATAAACCATCAAAACTGATTCATACTGACTAAATATACTCCACATTTCAGAAAATAACGTGTCTTTTAAACACTATATTCTCATTTACTTTATAAAATAAAGTAATAGCTCGCAGGTAACAACTATGCACTAATCTGTCTCCTATATGAATCTTATAATAGTGGTTAAAACTCTCATTTTGCATGGCCAAAATACCCAAGTGTATTAACATGTTATCAGGGAAACCTCTATTCACCCATGTGTATAGATTTCTAATTCTGAAGCTTTTTATTCTTAGCAAAGACCAATCTAAGAAACAAAGGAAAAGAACATTTACTAAGCTCCAGCTATGAGCTAGACACAGTGCATACAGAATATGTTTAAGAGTTCTGAAATGAAGAAATAAAAATAATATTATATTTTTTCCTTTCCCCAAAAATCATGAAACAAAAAAATGTTTAGCAAGACAGTACTCTAAGATCCTGTTCAACTTTAAAATATTATATTCTATAAAATTTTAAAACTAATTCCAAGGTAAGGTTAAGAAGACATTTTATATTTGACCAATTTAGAGAATAATGGTACAAAATTCCAAGCCAAAACAATGACCATTCATTGAATACCTATGGCAGGCATATTAAAACATACCAAGAAGATGAGTATGCATGAGTCACCTTCACCTTTCTGGTAGCTCCTATAATCACTCATGAATGCATATGTGTACACAGGAAGTTTCTTAGCTTTGTCCTACTACAAATTACAATCCTACACTCAGGTTTATGAATAAAACACCTGGATGCCAGGTCTGGAGTCCCTGTCACTGTAAAAAGAAGCAGCACTGAGGGTCGGTGGCCTAACATGATAACTCAGCTACTACTGAGGGCCTCAAAACTCAAGATTCTCCCATTTCTACTTATGCAAGGAGTGATGGCAAGTTCTCTTTTTGAGGTTCAAATTTAGCTTTTTGAAAAATCACAAAACTTTAGAGCTGGTAAAATCATTATACTCATCTAGTCTAGGTTCTTCATTTTACAGATGAGATAACCAACTGAGGAATGGTTAAAAGGCGCCTCAAAGTAGCAGAGCTAAGAAGTCTCTTGTTTCTCAGTGTCGGCATCTCCCATCACTTCTTTATCTGCTGAACTGTTAAGTATAAATTTCAAATATGCTTTCTGTCCCAAATCATTACTGAATTTGGAATGGTCATCTGGGTGCCTCCTTAAATTTTAATACCAGCAAACTCTATTGAGTAATTAACATGAACCTTCAACCATCTTAATCCCATTATCTCAAGAAAACCTGACTTTCTCTTAGGCCTGCCTATCCTTGAAAAACAAGATTTCAAAGTTTGTAAAAAGCTGTAGCCCTACTCTCCCCTTGGAAATTTGGGGCCATAACTTATTTTCAACCACAACCACTATTTTAGGCAGCAGACAGAAAAGTCTAAAGCATTAAAAACATATACTGTATTCACTTGGCTAAAGCACATATGAGACAAAAGCAGCAAACAGAAGGCCACAGGAAAGAGTCTCAGAAGGAAAATTAGGCAAGCAGAACAATAAAGCCAAGAGTAAGATCGAAACACAGAACTTCATAGTACAGGGCTTGGAAGCTCTCTATCTTGGGCTGCAAATTTGATTTCTGCCTCTGTCAAGCAGAGAGAGAAACCACATTTGAACAGGACTCACATCACCCATAAGCTAAAAGCCAGCCACGATTTGAGAGTAGACGTGCAGGGGCTGCTGGTATTAAGATCTGCAAGCAATTTTCCTGGTGGTTTCCCATAAAGAGTCCCATCTGTGATACTGTGGAGTGTCCTTCATAATACTGGAGTGTGCTGGGTCATTTCTGCTCAGTTTCTTAATATAGGCAGAGGGCCTAGTGCCAAAGAAAGACAAGACAGACAACCCATCTCACTGTGCAAAGAAGGCCAAATTCTCCGTAGAGAAGAGGCTGGCTTCACTCCAATTTACAGACAAATGGGCAGTTAAGGTCACAAAGCTTAGAGCCTGGTCACATCATTTTAGCCTGGAAAGTGTTCAAGGCAGGCATTCCTCATTGCCTAGGAAAGTAATTTGAAAGTTGGGGGTGGGGTGAGGAGCAGTCTGGTAATTTTCTAGTCTCTAGAAAGCATGAGTCAACAAACTCTAACACAAATTTAGCCATTCACATTTGTACATCTTGTAAATTTTTGAGAACAAACAGCAGTTGGTTTCATCTTTTCCTGCTGAGACATCTTTTCTTCCTGACTTTATTTATTTTTAACAAGGGGAGTTCCAAGTTAACTTTAAAAGCTTATTTAAAAAAAAAAAAAAAAAGATATGAGGTGGCTGCATTCTACTGAAAAAATATCATAAACCAAGGAAGAATTGTAAGTAATAAATGCAGTAATAAACAAGTCTGATTTAGCAAAATGAAACCATTTCAGTAAAATCTGCTCTGGGACAGTCATACCAAATAGCTTGAGGCATGGAATGAAAACCCCAGCAGCTTCGCTTCAGCCACAAATAAGACCAGAGAGACCAATGCTCCTTGTATGGCAGTCACAATCCATAAGGACAGGGTCATCCTGCTTAGACTGAAAGCCCCTTACCCGGCCCAAAAGGCTGTAGGCTGATACAAGCATAACCAGCTGATGAAATAATCGCTCTTCAGCACGGCTAGGCATAGGAGCTCCCCCGTTGCCGTTTTCAGCTCGTGCTCTTTGGAAGCCCTTTCCCAGGCCTTATCATTAAAGTAAGAGTCCACTAAGTTCTGAGCACTTCCAGTATTACAAACTCCACTGGATGAAATGGAACACTCCACTTCCATAACCAATTAACTCAAAATTCACTCTTCTCCATGACCAGCTAGGCTTACAGCTCAGGCCACTTGGGGTGGCAGGGGGTGGAGGGGAATGCACATTGAAAACAGGGCACTATTCTTTTCTTCCTTCAAACCCCTTCTAGATCATCACTAGGTAGGCAGCTACTAGTATGTTAATAAAGCAGAAAAGAATAAAGATAAACCAGATGGTATTATAGGTAAATGCTGTTTCACAAACTTTTTTCACATATTTATTTTTATATAGGTGTGTATTAGGTCAGGACATAAAATGTATTTCTTATGGTTGCTTATATTAAAAAAAAAATCTTAGAAGGCAATTTCCCTCAGCCTTGAATGGTAGGCAGGACAATATGGTGGTAATAGCATGATCTCAGAAACAAGACCACCTGGATTCAAAAACCCAGATACTAAACCCCCTGTGTCTTAATTTTCTGTATATGCAAAATGAGAACAATCACGATGGCTCTATAAGGGATTATCTGGAGGATCCAATAAGTTAATACATGCAAAGCCTACAGAATAATGCCAAAAGAAATTAACTATTAGGAGGAAGAAGGGATGGAAGTAAGTGTCTCCTTTCCTACTCGGGTACAATAGCAATTCTCTCCTTGCTTCCCAGTGCTTCTCTGACTAATGCAAATGGGTCTGTTGCAATATCCTTACAGAAGGCCTACTGAGAGAGCTTTCTTGTAGGCAACCAATGAATTTTCAAAAGACATCCCTGAGGGTTCCCATTGCCTACTTCACCGACATAAGAAAACTCACATTCCCCTGTCTTCTTAGTTACTGACAACAGCAAAATATCTGATGGTGTGTAGCTGTCAGGCTTTATTCACCTCAAAAGCAGGCTTCCTGGATGGGCTCCAGAGAGCTCAAGGATAGCTACCTTCAGTAGTACCTACCTGCCCTGTTGTGATCTGTGGGAGAGTTCCTCCCCAGTTCTCTCTTCGAGTCTCACACAGGCAATGGGGCGCACAAGCAAGTTTGTCACTTAATGAGTTGTGCAAACAGGTAATAAAACACTGGTCCCCTCTTCTTTCCTATTTAAGTTTATTGGGTAAAGGTATGCAGGGAATCAGGATGGTCTATAGTGGTGACTGTTCCTATTAGAGAAGCTTCTTCCACCTCTTAATAAGTGTGAAGGAAAGGTATATGGCCCCTAGTGTTGGCAGGTCTTCCAGAGCTAGCTTCAGAATGCCAGGGCCACATGGCCTTCTATTCTGAGTCCTGATTACCAATTACAAGGCCACAGGTTAAGTGCCTACTCAAATCCAGTGTTACTAATTTGCACAGCAAAACTATCAAGAGAAAAAGAAAAGCAGAGAGGAAAAAAGAAGCAGAGTAACTAGAAGTCCTCATGATTAGGAAGAGGTAGCAAGCAGCACACCACTCAGATAACGAGGAGGCTTGGTAACAAGGCAGAGTCAGTCATATCTCAATATCCTCAGGTATAAAGCTATAGGATCCTGTGGTGACATGCAGAGGACTAAATGTGTCATAAGGGATATCTCTAGCAATTAACGAAGTCCATGGAGAATGGCCAGAACACAAAAGTACTGTGCACACCACTGAATAAAACTTATGTGTGAGAAATGCTTTTTCTGGCTTGGGTTCATTTAAAAGCTTCTCCAGTGAAGGGCACAGGGAAATGACACAACTGATGAGCACAAGAAAACGTTAGAGGATCAGCACAACATCTGACTTCATACACCCCATGCCGCACGTCCCAGCATGACCCCAGGAGGACAGTTGCAGAAATATTTTTATATACTGTGAACACTGACACCTGCAAAGCACCACACCCTCCCCAAAGCTTTAGATGACTCCAGTCCCCACGCTATTATAGGACAGTGTCTCCGTCAAATCTCTGACACTGTCCTTACTTATGACCCAACAGCTTACTGAAAAAGCAAAGTCATTGTTTTTTTTTTTTTTCAATGCCGTGATTGTGCCATGTGTTTCTTTGAAAACCTTTTCTAATTAAAATAAGTCATGAAGGGACAGGGTTGTGGCTCAGGGGTAGAGCGCTTGCCTAGCATGTGTGAGGCACTGGGTTCGATCCCTAGCAGCACATAAAAATAAACAAATAAAATAAAGATATTGTGTCCATCTACACCTAAAAAAATATTTTTAAAACATAAGGCATGAAACACTATATATATCAAGTTGAGAAAAGAGTTCAGTATGCCACAACAGCTTGGGGACAGGGATGTTAGGGTTTGGGAAAATTTATTACCAAATGCAGTGTAGTCAACTGAACAGTTTACAATCCTTACAAAAATCAGTAGATCACAGCAATTCCTGTCAACTTTTTTCAGCAAGTATGATCAAAGCAAAATACCAAAGGACACTGGAAAAAATTTCAGCTGGTTTCATGTTTGCACTACTCTCCATGAGCACACATTGGGGTGGGGGCAACTCCCAAATCCCTTAAACACGTGTTCTTACAGTAGTGAAGGATAAGTCTTTATACCCCAACAACAAGATAGAAAACTACTATAGTGCAATTAAGAAGAGTTTTGTGACTTAAAGTCATGTTTTCAAATTGCTGACGAGCCAAAAAGTTTATTGTAAAGACCATCATCAGGAGTGAGGAAAATCACCTAGGGAAGAATCACCCTTTTGGTTTTTGATACTATAACCACTAGGATTTATTTTCTTGTATTCCAGATAAGTACAATTTTATGGTATTACATTACTTCCTAAACTCATGAATTATATTTAAGTTCTTCCAATTTCTAAAGGCCAAGGATTTCTGACTCTCCAAAGCATCAAAGGTATTTTGACATGCTAGTTCCCAAAATAATACAGGCTCAATGCTTTGTGAACTAAACTGCTTACAGCAGAAATGTGGCATATTCTCTTTTCAATTGTTATTACATGCAGTCAATATTTAATGCTACTTTCCTTATGAAATAAAGTATTTTATTATTTTTAACCCAACAATGATTAAGTAACTGAAGAGTCACTAAATAGGATTTTGTGAAACCACAGATGTGAACAAGAAAAGTTGATGTCTAGAAACAAGAACACAGACTAGTTTTCAAAGTGACTGACAAAATTTTGCACATGTAAGAATAAGCACTGTAGGAAAATGATTAGAGAGATGTTTCTAAAATTCTTTGAGAAGAAAATGTGGCCATTCTATATTCTCTACTGTGTACTTTTTTATACTTTGTTTACCATGAGTATTTATTATTTTTACTAAAAGAAGAAAAAAAAGGAGGAAAGGAAGACCATTTTACCAAATGGAACATTAACCTATTGGGGAAAAAAACCTATTTTCTATTTCATTAAAAACTAGTATATAAACTCCCTGAAAAAGACTATAGTATTTAATTAATAAAATAATTTCAGGAGCTAGCAAGAAGAGCATTATGTCTCCCAACTGCTGCCTACCTTCCTACTTACCTGTTGCAATGTACCCAAGAATTTGTTGTGGCCTAAACTAAAATGGTTTGTTCTGTCATTTCTGCTGTGAATTTTCTAAAAATTTCTATGCAGGAAGCTTACAGATGCTATGCTAGTCTCAGTCAAAATGTCTCAGGCACATGCAACTTAGTAAAAGGTTAATAGCAACGACAGTTATACATGCAGAAGGAAATCCATCTTCCTAGTCACTGCCACAGCCTCATTTCTATGCTATGAACATCCACAGAGATAAGGCAGACAGCCTGCAAGACCCTAAAGCCTTTCTAATAGGATATATGATAGTCACACCTCACTAGGGAACATGGCAAATTCTGTAATGATGAGAATTCTAGCCCAGATAAATAGGCTACTCAATCCCATTACAGATCAGGGTAAATTTCTTATTTCATGTTCTTATTATATCAACTGTGCATGTTTACTCTATTTTGGAAGACTGCATATTACATTTATCAGCATTTTGCCCCCAGTGTGACTGACACACTTAAAAGGTACTGCATTTTAAATGTAGCCTTCAAAATTAGTCTGTATTTCCTGCTTATTAGTAAATGGTATCATAGCAGCATAGAAGTTGTTCTGTAGAGGCAGTTCAAACCAAATTAAATCAGCAAACAACAAAAAACCAGTAAATGCACAAAACTTTAGATAAATAGTCTATTTTTTTTTTAAATTGCATATCTAAAAAAAAAAAAAAGAGCACATCCAGAAAAACGGTATTTCTTCAATTTCTCTGGCACTGCTCCAAGTTCATCTACCAAAGTCACTGACCATAACTGAATATCTGAGGATTGTGTTCCCTTGCCAGAGGAAAGAAAAAGAATCAATAAGCATCTACTCAGCTGGAAAACCCAGCGATCAGAAAGAAGTGCAGCACATGGAAACGCAACTGCTGCTGGCAAGAGGGAGTCATTTTCTTTATATAGTTTCTGTCCACCTCTGAGGCAGTCCAAATGATCTGGCCTGCAATCTTGGACAGTGTGCCCTTGCTAAAAGTTAGTCCACTAGACTCCTGGGGGAAAAAAAAAATTCAACTTCATGACTGCCTCGGAATGCCAATGGGATTGCTGGCAAAAGCAGTCAGTATTCCAAGTTCAAATAGTAATAGAGTTGACTACATTTCAATCCAGGATCACAAAATTTAAATTGAAAAACCAGCCTGGTTGGATGCGTGGGTAATGTCCTTTGTGTTTGTTGAAGTCTGCCTAGCAACTCCTGGCAATTTTTGAAAGCACGTTCATCCTGGAAAAATAAATATCAGCCAAAATGCCAATATGGTTCTAATCATATGCCCCCTCCCTCTTTAAAATGTATCATCAGCTTCCCTGCTTTGACCTACGAAACAAAGGGTACAATAAAGTTCAGGAGAAAAAGAGGGGATGTGTGAATGGCAGGGTGTAGCACTGTCCTTTCTGTTCACATAAAGTAAATTCTTTGTTCACATAGACCCTTTAGAATGTGAACATAGCAATAGAAGTTCATCAAGCAGAATTAAAAATTCATATTTAAAAGAACCTTGCCTCTACCTTAAAATGCATATACAGGTATATTAATGATTTCTTTAAACATATGCTCATCTATGAAAATGACAAGGGATAATCTCTATATTGCTTTCAACTTCAAATTTTTCATCCAGAAGACACAGAAAAACTATGATCAGATTTTAAATATATTTACATAGAAGCCTATTTCTTTTTCTAAGACTGCCCTTCCTGACAACATTAGCCAAATTAAATTCAATTATATTTTCAAAGCTTACAAATATTTAAAAGTCAAAGCAAGAAAATACTTATTCTTATCTCGTTTTTCAAATCATTCTCATGTGGCCCTAGATGAACAGCTCCATGGAGTCTTAAAAGGAGCCAGCTGTGGAATGCCACGAACCAAGCATGCAAGGCACACAGTGCTAACAGAAAGCAGAGGCGTCCTGGGCCCCAGCTGGGCGGGGGTCTATTTCTGTGCTATCTGCTATCCAGCCTAATATGAGAAAAGCCTGGGCTGTTTTAGATATTTGACTCCAGAAAGCTAACCTATCTTCCTTACACAACAACTTCTTGGTCTCAGGTGGTGGAATCAGGGCCAAGCACACGGGTGGTAGTAGCCACACGATGCTGGCCAAGTCAGGGAAATTATTTGAGCCAGTTTTCTTTCTCTAAAATAGGAGGAATAAGAGTACAGGGTTTCTGCAAAGATTAAGAGCTCTCTTCTGCAGAGAGTGCCTTAGTATGATGCCTGACACATAATTGGTAATGTGGGAAAGAGTAGTTATGGATTATAATTGGCATTAGAAATATTAATAACAATAAAATTTATAATACAGGCTAGATAATCACTTTATCTAACTCAGCCAGGAGAAATAACATCCATGGAGATAGTCTTATGGTTGAGGTAGATTATCTAAATTTTTAACTTTTGCAGAATTGCTTTAAGTCACATTAGCACATAGGAAGCAGCTACTATACTGAGATGTAATAAGAAGTTTCCTATACTGAGATGTAATAAGAAACAACCATATTTTAGCAAGGTGGTTGCCACTAAGGGCATATCCTACTAGGAACATTCTGCTTTTTCTCCTTTAGGAAATTAACAGAAGCTTTTCCAAGGTTCCTACAGCAATAAAGCCTACGATCTTTCAGAGCAAATTTCCTCTTGCATTTATTTTCAGACTTTATTTCTAAATGTCATTTCAAATCCCCCTTTGGAAAAAAGGATAAAATCGTGTATTGTGAAACTTGACCACTCTGTTATTCAGGATGCACTCTAAAAATACAGGAATTTTGTATTCAACCTTGCTCAACCAAGCTCAAGTTTGGAGGGAACTAAAAGATTTTTCTGATGGACAGGTGATGATAGACAACAAGGGAGGAAACCGCCTCAGGAAATACCTGGGAAGTTTGACAAAATTAGATGCAAAGAAAGAAGATAGCAAGGAGTTCTGTAATCAGAGTAGGGCGCTTCGCATCACTGCATGTACCAAACACTAGTGGATGTACAAACTCCTTACGTAAGCAAGAGCACCATCATTCCCTCAAATGCTCACCTCCCTATATGAGGGTGGCACTGTCACAAATCCTGCAGAGGACTAACCAACCACAAAGATTTCAATTCCTCGGGTTTACACTAAGAAGTTTCAACTCAGTTTTCCTTTAATTAATGATTAGTTGAAAAGTCAGAAAGCACAAAACTTCCTTCACTGGTCTGAGAGAAGATACACCTCATTTGCAAGCCTATTCAAAACACCTCATAGGTATACAGAGGTATTAAAATATAATAAAGGTAATTATATATATATATATGCAATAATAATAAAGCAGAACAGTCCATACTTTCAGGGGCATATATGATGTTTGGGTGATTTTCGTAATGGATTGCTAGACCATGCAGTCAGTCACAGTTTCCTATGAGAACACTGGAAATTCAGAGGACAACAGGCTGGACCAAGGGAACAGAGATGATGACTGCACAGCTGGGCACCAGGGCAAGGTTTTGCAAATGTTCTCAAGACACTAGGAACTCATTACAGGAAACGTTCCACGATATTCCAGGAATAATGTCAGCCTAGAACTCACCTCTGTGACCTTCTCCTCTCCCTGACCAGAGTCACTATTCTGCATCCTGGAATACAGCACACATGGATTGAATAAACATTTCAGGGAAGCCAGGCTAGGCTCTACGCATGACAGTGTTCAGCTCTCACCCTCTAGCATCTTGCGCAGCTTGGGGATAAAAAGCCACCATGAGCAGTTGCTGCTCACTTTCACCCACCCCTAAAGTACAGAGCCCATCTCACTATTCACAAAACACAGAGGTCTCTCCACACTTCTTTCTAGGCATTCAGCACCTACCAACCAATTAATAATTCTAAGTGCCAGCTATGATTCACTTATGTTCAAACCTGGCCTCTAAGAGACTGGCTATTCCAGAGACACTTACTTATAAATTTGCAACAACATCATCACAACTTCAAAATCTGTCTTTCAAGCTAAATATTTTGTATCTATGATTCAATTTAAATTATTTTTTTCCTGTAAACATGTGGCCTTTGAAATGTCAGAATCTCAAGGTGGGTGGGATGCTACTTCACAGAAGAAATCCCTGAAGTAGAACAATGGTGTGAAGGTATTTAACACCGTGGACTTTCTACTTAAAAATGGTTAAAATTGAATTTTTCGCTATGTATATTTTGCCACAATTTTTAAAAATCTTGTTAAGAGAAGTTTTTGCTATATGTATGATTAGCCACATAGCCAAATCATCCCTCTTTACAAAGTACAGACGCTGTTTCCTAAAATACAAATGACAAACTTTACTGATTATTAGAACTTAAAAGCACAAATGGCAAGTGTCTTCAGTGACTAATCAATACTTGAATAGTTCAAGTCATGAAGGTACCACTCCAGCATAAATGTTCAGCTGTTGTCACTACTTAAAAGGTATTCAGCAACATGAAATCTCTCTCTCTCTCTCTCTCTCTCTCTCTCTCTCTCTCTCTCACACACACACACACACACACACACACACACACACAAACACTGAACCTAGATGGCGCCAAATCATTCCCTAGCCTCAGGAAGAGCAACATCTGCCCCTAAATCTGCAACAAGACCTAGAAAAATTCCAGCAGGCAAAAAAAAAAAAAAAAAAGGGCAATATAGCTAAACCATACTCAAAGTGCTGCTCTAATTTAAAAGGCAAACAAAAACGCTGAGTCCAATACAGAGCAGATAATTAATTGCAGCCATCACATGATAGCTTTGCCAAATTATTTCCTGGGGATCCAGCTATTTAGATTAAATCCCTCCTCCACCTCTGACGATGGTTGCTCTATAAAAAGAAATTATTTACCAACTGCCTTGACATTATAGGTAATGGAATAATACATCAAATAAGGTGTATCAAATCCCTACTGAGGCTCAGCTCAAAGGAAGTTGTAATTACTGTTTTGAAAGAACTGTCAAAAGACTTTCAATAAAGACAATTGATAGAAAATACAATCATATCCCTGATGGGCAAGATTCCTTAAATGAGTTGGTAAGAGGGAGGGCAAAGAACTGCTTTTAAAATAATATAAATACTTTAGAAAGCTTTCTATCAACTCAAAGCAAATGACTGAAATTTGCCTCCTCCTCCCAAATTATTCTGTTTTTTTTAAAAAATATTGAGTTCTACTATGATTTAGATATGAGGTGAAGCCCAAAAGCTCACATGTGAGACAATGAAGGAAGGTTTGGAGGAGAAACGATTGGGTTATTACCTTAACCTAATCAGTGAATTAATCCCCTGATAGGGTTTGACTGAGTGGTAACTAAAGTGGTACAGTGTGACTGAAGGAAGTGGGAATCAGGACATCACTTGGGGATATATATATTTGTATCTGGCAAGTAGAAACCTTTCTTTCTGCTTCCTGATCACCATGTAAGCTTCCTCCCTCTGCCACATTCTCCAGCCATGATGTGCAATCTGACCTCCAGCCCTAAGGATTGGAGCCGGCCTTCTATGGACTAAGACCTCTGAAACCATGAACCCTCAAATAAACCTTTTCTCCTCTACTATTGTGCCGGTCAGGTCCTTTAGTCACAACAGCAACAAAGCTGACTAAAACAAGTTCTGTTTTTCCAATTAACATGTCCACTCTGTATCTCTAAGGCCCTACCCAGCATCTTACATACAACGGTGGATGCAAAATAATTTTTATGAGAAAATTTACAATGTTACTTATTCATTCAGAAAATATGTATTGACTTCCTCTTTGTTTCTGGCTATAATAATCACCCTAATACTGAACAAATATTTATAAACTGCATATGAAAACATCTTTGGTCTCAGCGATTTAATGGATAACAAAAAGAAAGGAAAGAGAGTCCAGGATTTCTTTCAAAACTGACTTGATTTGTAATACCTCAAAATTTTATCTATAAAGAAGCCAAAATACATTTTTCTTCAATATGAATGATTGATATCCCCATTTATAGACAGACATTTTGGTATAAGCACTTGACGACCGCTTTGGTTTCTTCTAATACAACAAACACCTTTCAGTATCCAAATAATAACTAAATCTATAAGGAATGTTGTCACTACCAGGATTGTCCTCATTAAACATGCGCTGGCATATGATGTAAAGTCAGAACAAAAACTACAGTGCAGATTCAGCTCCCTTTCCTACCCAATCCTTCCTAAGCCACACTGCGTAAGTCATGGAACACTGCTTCCACTGGCAAAGGAAATACGAAACAGTATCACCATGTGCTTAAAGAAAAACAACTATTGATGTCCAAGTTTTGGTTAACAAGAGCTACCTATGAAGCTCAGGGCCAACATGAACTCCTTGGTACACCTAACCCTGTTCCTCAGTGTCACATGTTGTTCAAGAAGATTAACCTCCATTGGTTTCAATGGTAGGTTCATCACTGAAGATCTTTCTGTTGCCCTACTTCATTATGGAGTTTAGGAAAGTAATAGCCTGGGCAAATATACAATGGGACAAAGATCTCACATGAAGCAAAAACACTCTGAATGAAAACTAAGACCCTGTTTTGATTTATTGAGAACACTTGGATATGTATCTTACTTATGTACATGAAAACAATAGAATATCATTTAATTTAGACAATAGGAATAAGTTAAGATTTATTGTACCTCATGGTCACTATAGTTAATAACAATGTATTGTAAACTTGCAAATTGCTAACAGAATAGATTTTAAGTGTTTGCCACATTTTTTTTAAAAAAAGGATGAGATAATACATGTTAATTAGCTTGATTTAGCCATTTCATAATGTACACATACATCAAAACATCAGGCTGTGTACAATAAATCTATTCAATCTATCTGTCAACCTTAAGAAGAGGAAGGAGAGAGAGAGGGAGGGCAGGAGGGAGGAAAGGAGGAAGAAAAGAAAGGGACAGGAAAAAAATTTCACAGCCTTAGAGACCATATGGCTCTGTCCCTCCCTTGAAGAACAGCAAACCAGAAAATGAGAAAAGACAGCTACCACTAGGATTACCCCCTCTCTGCTTTCTCCCACCCTGCACACTTACCATGACTCTACTGGTACAAATAGTCTCTGGGCCCCCTTACTCATTTCCCAGTGGCACATAACCCAGAGGCAACTGAAGGGATGCATGGACTCATTGGAATAAGAGAACTTTCAAGTCTGTGAACTCTGGGTGACCCACATACTGACTCATATTTGCAGTGAGACACTGGTCTACTTCTCAGAGGCACCCAGACCAAAAAGAGGGGATAGGAGTTGAGGGGAAAGAGCCTAAGTCAGGAAGAAAGGAAAGAAGGCAAGAGTCAAATAAATGAGGCTTTCTTCCTGTAAGTATAACATGAGTTCCTCCAATTCAGATCCACATTTCAAAAAGAATACACATATTCCCACATTTCCCATCTGACATTTTTTAGCAATTTTTTCAAATGGCTTTTTTTTCCATTCCATAATTACTTATCATAAAGCTCACTTGTTATTTTCTGTAACACTAAAGAAACAAATAAGAAAAATTCTTACTTACAAGTCTACATAAATCACCTATTTCTGAAATGCAAGTTACTTCCTAATAAGTCACAATTTCAGCCAGGCTGTCTCTGAATGAGTTCCTCTAAACATCTCTACTGCAACTTCAAAGTCAATATATTAGTTAAAATTATATTCATTTTCCCTCCTCAACAGCTCTCCCGCTAGATGTTGCCATGTGTCATTTTCATATTAGAACCTTTAAGTTATCCTAATTCTTTTGTGTTGTTCCTCTTCATTCCACTACATCCTATCATGATCCTTTATTTTAGTGTCCTGGTATCCACCCTTGTATCTTCCTGTTTGAATACCTCCCCAAAGACCTTCTTCACTTTACTGTACTGTTGGTGGCTTCCCTGTGTCACCACAGCATTTAGTCACCCTTCACCTTCAGTCCATCAGGCCTGTACTAATTCCTCAGTTCCACCAATGATACCTAGATTAACCTCCAGCAAAGCACCTCTACTCACCATCAATAGCTGACAGAATTACTATTACTGTGTTCTTGCAGAGGTCTCGCACAGTGTCCTGCATTCAATTCTCAATAAAAGCCCATAAAACAATAATGATGTGTGGCTCCCACTCCTGGTACCAGTGGACCAATGGGCCACAGAAGGGGAAGTAAAGAGTTGCCTTTGAAGGACTTTGATCACCTCAGAGCAAAGAGGTATGAAGCCACAAGCCGAAAGCAATGTATGTGTAGGAAAGGACAATGCACATCAGAATCAAAACAACAAATTTTTATAGCAGAGACACAAAATGTTCCTCAAGTCATAGAGACAGCTCCTAAAACAATAAGTTGTTTGGATTTTCTTTTTATTCCATTCTTCCAAGAAAAACAGAAATATTTTTGCAGCCAAAAATCAAAGTTCAGTTTTCCCTGATTCTTTACTGGTAGTAAACCCCATTCTGCCTTAATCTATCTACCAGCTCCTGATGATTTAAAAACCAAGGATTAATAATATTTCTAATAGTGAAAAACTAACCTGTCACATGGGAAGTTATCAACACTAACAAAGGAATGAGGGGAGGAGAGGAGAAGGGAAGGAAAAAGACTGGAAGGAAGGAGGAAAACATTTTTACTCTAAAATGCAAAATATATAAACACTTTTAAATAAAAAACAGACCAATGAATGAAATCTTTCCCCCATATAAGAATCAAGAAAAAAAGTATGTCCAAATAAAACATAAAACCACTCAACACTAAACTGAGACAAGCTGCCAAAAATATTATAAAACTGGGGTGATTTTCTCCAAGTAGCTATGGAGTTGGAGCCGCATTCTACAACAGTAAAAGCCCTGCAGCCTCTACCTGAAGATGCATAAGCAGACATGCAAGGGGCTGCTCTGGCTAATTACATCCTCTCTCATCTCTGTTCCATGCTTTATTGTTTATAAAGCACGTTTGAGTGTGTTACTGTGAGGGACTTTAACACCAATTCTATGAGGAATTACCCCCAATGTCAGTAAGAGAACAGAAGCTGCTCGGCTGCCAAATGACTTGCCCAAGGTTTTGCAGCTGGTGACTGTATTGGGACTTGAGGCCAGAGTTCAAAGTTCCCAATCAGCTTTCTTTATAATACTAATATTGCTTACTTGTCTCTTTCATTGATTAACTTACGATGAAGGCATGGCATAAACCAGCAGAGAGAAGGGAGGAGATAATATATATGGGGGAATGAAAGTAGTACTCACACACACATCATTATACAAAATACATGTATGAAGATGTGAATTTGGTGTCAACATACTTTATATACAAACAGAGATATGATAAATTGTGGTATAAAGGTGTATTAAGAATTGTAATGCAAAAATAATAATAATAATAATAATAGAGCTCATATATAATGGCATAATTTGGCATGAACATATTTTATCTATAGAGTTATGAAAAATTGTGCTGTGAATGGATAATTATGATTGTAATACATTCCACTATTGTCATGTATATAAGAAATAAAATTTTTAAATTTTTTTTTTAAAAAAAGAAAGTAGTACTCACTACTGGAACAACCAAGTTTTAAAAACCCACTTTCCAGACCCCATCTCAGACAATAGCTCCTTATGAACCATAGTATGGTTGTAGGTATGTTTTAGAAAGAAACACAGACAGCACTCTTATTGCTTAAAGTAATATTTAATTTACTATGTAAACATTTACTATTTAATTTACCATTAACAAAAGAGACAGCCTGGTACCATGGTACACACTTGTAATCCCAGCGATTAGAAAGGCTGAAGCAGGAGGATCACAAGTTCAAAGCCAGCTTCAGCAATTTAGTAAAGCCCTAAGTAACTAGGCAAGACCCTGTCTCAAAATAAAATATAAAAAGGTCTGGGGATGTGACTCAGTGGTTAAGTGTCCCTGGTAAAGGAAAAAGGACAAACATGAGAGTTTTTTTTTTTCTCCTTAAAAAAGTACACGAATTTTTTTAAATATGTGAATTGTCAGTGCAGTAAACAGAGGAGTGAATTGGGTTTCTTCCCCAGTGTTAACAACTGGATATTCATATTATGACCTGGATAAATCACTTAAATTCTCTAGGTCTGGTTTCCCTTGTTTGTACTCTGAACAAGGGAATCCCTAAGGACCCAAGATATCAGGGTTCTGCAACACTCCTCAGCCCAAGCCATACACAAACAACAATGTATTAGGTGCCAAAATATTCAAATCCTCACTTTAAGACTTCAGAAACTAGTTGGACTATTAACACAACTTGGAAGATCAGAACAACATAAGAAAATTAACTACTTTTTTTTTTCTTTTGCTCTTGGGATTGAACCCAGGGGCATGCCATCATGCCCAGCAGAAAACTGACTTTTAAACAAAATCCAAACAAATTAAAACAGAAAGGGAGGTAGGCACAAGCGAGGTGGGGGGACTGTCAAAATGGACTGGGCCAGTTCAGAATGCTACAAAGAATGGTGGATTTTGAGTTACACAATTATTGAAGAAGATCAGAGATTAAGATGGGGAAAAAAAAGACTTTCTAATTGGGGAGATTATTTTCATCTATAGCCATTAGAATCAAGAATGATCATGTTTTGTGGATATCAGTGTATGATGCAAGGAGTCCTGGGCTAAGGAGCAGCAGGAGACAAAGTTAGATAAATAGGAAGGAACCAGACTCCCTATGAATGTCCAATGCCACTGGTGGACATCTAGCTTTACCTGTAAGGCAATGGAAAGATGACCAAGATATTCTGAGCTTAGATATAAAATGATGACCACTGTGTTTTAAGAAAGAACTGTATACTCTGAAAATGATTTATACCTTTACCCCTATCAAAAAGTTCACTGGGGATCCTCTTAATCCATTTTGTCCCATGATCCCAGGTGTGCAATGAAAAACAGTAACTTTGAAATAATTATTATGATTTTAGAGGTTTTTAGTTAGAGAAAACTAAAAGATGAATAATTAGAGCATCTGAAATATACACGTGATTAACACATTTTTATATAAAGATATATATATATATATATATATATACACACACACACACACACACACACACACAAATATGTTTGTGTGTGTGTGTGTGTAAATTTCCAAACTATTTAATGAACTTGTGTCAATCTACTTGAAATATTAGCAGAAATGAAAGCTTAGGACATAATGGATTAAGAGTCTTTGATGTATAAGTACATCATAAGCAGCTCTCGGTGAAATAAAGGAATTTCCAAAAGATTCATCGACTATTTGAATCTGTAGACTGGAGTTCTGATTAAAGAGGGAAATCGCATCATCAAATAATATTGCTAAGTGCTATATGTTATATATTCCTATAACAAATCCATAAAATTCTAATAAGTAGCACACTGAAGGTTTCAAGCAGTTTTTCAGTAAAGAACTTTTGTAAATGATGGCAGTATTTCTCAAAACTTTTCTGTTCATGGTACTTGTTCATATGATATTTTTTACCATAGTGCAGAATGTTCCACAATATACCTTCTGGGAAATCATGCCATGGAACACTTGGTTCTAAGAGAATGAAACTGAACAGAAAGTGAAATCTTAGATAAATGACAGACATAAACAAAAATAAACAAATAAATTACAATTACATATACATAGCTACTTAATTCTTCCACTTTTATCAGCACTGGAAATCCACATGAACATACAATTTCTCTTTACACTTATTCACATTCTGTAATAGTTATTACTAACCTTTGCTACATATTAAAATCACCTGGTAAGCTTCTGAAAAAATATTAATGCCTAGAATTTACTTCCAGAACAATGAAATCAGAATCTCTAATTCAGAAATCAAAAGTTAAAAGTTTCTCAGACAAACCTGTACTCAGGGGTTAAGTACACTGCTTTGGAGTTTATCCTTGCTAAAAAAAAAATGGTTAATGATGGAAATGGAGAAATAGGAAAGAGGACATGAATTCCAGTTAACAATTCATCTAGAACAATCCACCCATGAAAAATTGAGAATTGGCTATATTTATTCTGCATATGATACTGGATCTCAAATATTCTTGGCCTTCTCTTCTTTTTATTTGTACAACATTATACTGGTGGTTTTATGCTAATACTAGAGTATGCTGAATTGATAGCCAATGATTCTTTAAAGAGATTCTTTAATTTTATACAGATAGAACCAAAATTTCTATTACTTGCCAAATTTGAATCATTTATATCCAGTTCTCAGAAGTTTTAGTTTAAGTTCCACAAGACACAGCCAGAAGGAAAATGCAAAGCCAAAATTTTCAACTGTTTTCCTGGAAAATACATTTTTAAAAGCTACATATCACAAAAAGTTCAGGACTTAGCTAAATGATGGTAATTATTTATTTTGTAGCCATCATTCTGAACTTGGCAATTCTACTGTCCAAAATATAATGAAGGTATCATAATAGTTGAAAGCCAATTTTCAAAACATCATTAAAAGTTAACCTTAGCCAGGCTTCGTGACCCATGCCTATAATCCCACCTACTCCAGAGGCTGAGGCAGAAGGATTGTAAGTTCTAGGCAAGCCTAGGCAACTTAGTGAGACCCTGTTTCCCAATAAAATCAAAAGGGCTATGGATGTAGCTCAGTGGTAGAGCTTCCCTCCATTTCACCCCTAGTATCCACTCTACAGTCCTATTCCTGGCACAGAGGCTGGCTCAGGGGAGAGAGAGTGAATGTCTCATGAATGGTGTCCTTGGTACCTCTGTGAAATCTGCAAGAAATCAATTCAGTCTAACCCCTTCTTTTCAGAGCTTCAGACTGAAGCTCTTTGAAAGCTAAAATTACCTCTTATTTAGTATCCTAAGGAATGTAGAAAAAGCAGAAGAGTTTTTGGATTCACTGATGATGAGGGAACTTGGTCATACTGTTAACAGATGAAAAGGATAACAAAGTGAAGTGATACTCAAATGAGAAGACACACATATCCATGTTCCCATTAAGTACTAAAAAAAAAACATTTCCTCAATTTTGCTCATACCTCCCTCTCAATATACTAGCTGAAGTCAAAAAAAAAAAAAAAAAAAGCTAGGGCTTGCCAAACCTGCAGATCTGGGGAAGACACTTCTCAAACAGTGCCTCCTTCCTACTGACTTACACACGAATTTGGACCACTGTCTGCAAAATCTCTGGTGGGAAGGGGGCAAACAGGAAAGAGTTCTATTTTAAGTTTTCTTATTCACAGGGGATGAAGATTTCCCAGTAACTCCAGAGCAAATAGGCAATGAGCTTTTCTTCATTTTTTCTGCAGTCAAAAAAGTAACTGATGGTGAAGAAAGAAACCCAAGGAGGAAAGCCAGAAGCTCTATATTCTGTCTGCAATCAGTTTCACCTCCAGCTAAATTTTCCTCATTCCCCACCTATCATTACTTTGACACCAGGAAGCAGAAATCTGAATGACTGAGATGACCAAAGTCCTAAAAGTAGTCAATGTAAATGAAGGAAAGACATACATATTTCTAGACCACTTTGATTTCAGAAAGAGAGAAAGAAAGAAAGGAAGGTAATGAAATTTATTTATTTTTCTATCACTTAAAATGCCAAACGATTGCTCTTTTCAGGAAGAAATTTAAATCCAAAGAAATAATTTTTTAAAAAATGGAAAAAAAAAAACCTAGTTTTGGAAAAGCCACAACTGCTAAACATTTAAAAAAATGAGAAAGTAACATTCAGGATATTTAATAATTTAATTCAAGGATCGAGTTACTTAGAGAAGCATAAAGTAACAAAGTGTTCCCCTTAACCATTATTAAGAAAAACAGAATATGTTTATATGCTGTACTGACCTCTCTGCATGTTGGCCGGCTAAAAACTTTCCACAAAAAAAATAAAATATTGACAAAAACAATATTAATGCCAATTGCCAAGGAGGAGGAGGAAATTCTGACATGTAAGATAAAAGCCCATGAGAAAACCTTTTTTGAAAACAAAGACAGTACTTGCTTTTCCCACCTAGGATATTAATAACCAAGACCCCATTATTCTTTGAATAATGCTAGCAATTGACTTGCAAAAAGAAGCATGCCTTGAATAAGAATATTATTCTTACATAATACATGTCATATTCAGAGGCTCATCGAGCACAGCATAGTTAATGCTTTAAAATGTGCTGTGGTATTGCTGTTACATAAATATTTTAAATGACAGGTTTAAGAAAAATGTCTTAAAATTTATCTAAAGAGCAATAGTCTTTTAAAGATACAACTTAACTGAGCTACAGACAAGTTTGGCTCAATTGAGTTTCTAGAGACTACCACACACAGGTTTAGTCCACTATCTACAGAGGGTTCACTGCTGGCTCTGATGCCCACCATCAGCTGAGGCTGGAAGACTTAAAACAGAATCAGGTCTTCGAAAAGCAAGGTTTGCTCCTCTCTGCCTTCTTGCAGGAAGTGCAATCAGAAACCACATAAACCATTAAGTACATAAACTAAAAAATACTACTTAGAGACAAAAGCCAGGTAAGAGCATTGAACTAGCCAAAGAACAGATTCTAAAACAATATATATTATCTATCTACACACACACACACACACACACACACACACAATGAAAACATATTAAGCACATCAAGCAAAGATCATTTGTAAAACCAAACTCCATAATTTGAAGAAAGAACCAATTCATGGAATGACAACAATCATTACTGTAAGTCTCTGACATAGAACAAACAAAAGAAAAATATCAGAGGAATGAACTTCAGACTGACCAATCTTATCTTGAAATCTGGCTGTTTAAACAAAATATAAAAATATAAAAAAAAAATACCACAGTCAAGCACAAAGTCAAAAAACACTGTTCAAGTACCAGATTCCACTAATTAGCAGTCTAACCTTGAAAAAAAAAATAAATCCAACGCTATTAGATGATAACATCATTGTTGAGAATAAAGAGACAATGTCAATCCATCTTTAAAGTGTATCGATTCTTCTGTGAA
Organism: Callospermophilus lateralis; assembly: GCF_048772815.1. Lineage (NCBI taxonomy): Eukaryota > Metazoa > Chordata > Mammalia > Rodentia > Sciuridae > Callospermophilus > Callospermophilus lateralis. The sequence goes on along the minus strand of NC_135319.1, from coordinate 32,160,636 downwards.
CCCACTTTAAATCAGCAAGTCTTATATTCTTTACTAAGTGCCACCTGGGTCAGACTAAAGGCATGAAACCAATCCCATGACGTTTTGAACTGTCACTGTGGCTGAGTCGTTTTCCCCAGATAACCCGTGCAGTCCAGAATGAAGAAAGAAAATCATATAGGAGTTCTGTCAAGCCAGTCAAACCAGATAAACTCTTCAAGACTGATGCTTTCCAACTTTCATATCTCAATCACCACAACTACCATTTAGTCTCCAAGCTAAATGTAGGTCAAGAGCCCTGAGAGAGAGACAGAGGCCTCTATAGGTATAGCTCACATGCTATCTGCCAGTGTGAAATCAGAAAATATCTTCATTTTATGTCATGTACCTAGCAATAACACTGGCACCAACCTTTCACCTTCAATTGGTGAAGAATGTCAAGGAATATAAATTCTTCATGTCTGTAACCAATTCAACAATGCCATAAACTCATATACTTTTTAGGGAGTTTGACATCACATCCATAGTGTGGATTTTCCAGGTTTACTATAATTGTACTGGTCAGGCTATTTCTAAACTATTGTGCCCAAATACTGTTGCCATATTTAAAATGGGACACTGATCTTGCTACTGAAAGTGAACAAATTGGTGAGAGGTCCAATAAGTCATATGAAAAATTAAAAATTGAGCACCTTTCATCTGAAGAGAAGCAGGTATGGTGTGATATAAAAACCATCTTCAAACTGTTTAGGGCAAATGGATGGAGGAAAGTAAGGAAGAATCCTAAAAATTGGCACTGCCTTAAAAAAATCTATTTTTGAGCTTGGGGCGGTAACACATGCCTGTAATCTCAGTGGTTCGGAAGGCTGAGGCAGGAGGATGGTGAGTTCAAAGCCAGCCTCAGCAAAACAAAGAAAAAGGAGGCGCTAAGCAACTTGGTGAGACCCTATCTCTAAATAAAATACAAAATAGGGCTGAGGATGTGGTTTGGAGGTCTAGAGCCCCTGAGTTCATCCCCAGTACCCTCCCCAAAAATCTGTTTTTTGTATACATGTGAGACTAATTCTGTTTTTTAACTGTTGTAGGTGATACAGATGGAACTTCAGTACTGGAGGGAAAGTTGGCTTCCTGGTCTTCTTTCAACATGAAAAGCTCTATAAACTGGAAACAATTTATGAATCCCTGGGCAAACTCAAGCTATTTTAGCCATTATTATCTATTTTTCTGCATAAGGTAATAGTTGTTAATCCTGAGATTAATTGTAGGAAAATACAAAGGGAAAAAAAAAAAACCACAATCTCATCATTGAGACACCAGTGTTAGCATTCTGGCATTATAACAGAATTTCATGTCAAGGGCTGGGGTTGTAGCTCAGTGGTAGAGCTCTTGCTCACATGCATGGGGCCCTGGGTTCAATCCTCAGCATCACATAAAAATAAATAAATAAAAATAAAGATATCATGTCTATCTACAACTTACAAAATATATATTATTAAAAAAAATTTAATGTCAAGATATTTATATATGCTTTTTGTCCTCATTTTTGTATTTATAGTAATCAATTTCCCAAGTTTTTAAATACTTACCAAAAAAGTATGATTTTAATGACTACATAACAAGTAATCCAATGTTTGCATATGCCTTATTTCAAACATTTATAATTTGAGCACAGGTTATTTAATTTTGATTACTTACAATATTGCCACAATGAATATCTTTATACATTGGTCTTAGATACATCTCTAATAATGTTCAATGTGTTGAGAGCCACAGCGGAAGGGGCCCCAGCAAACTTCCAGCTGCCAGCAAACTTCCAGACTGCCGGCTGATGATTGGCTCACAGCGGCCCCAGTAACATCTAGCTGATTGGCTCCTCTGCGGTGATGCTCATTGGGCTGTTTCCCTGCCCTTTCAGACCACGGAGCTGCTCATTGGGGGACTTTTTTGGCTCCGCCCATGCGACCCAGCCAATCGGCCTCAAGAGCAGGAGGATTGTGGGAGAAAGAGGCTAGGTTGGGGGGTATGGCTTGTGGGAAGCCAGTGGTGGCAGTTGGGCTCTGAGGGCTTTTTCCTGAGGAGCTGTTTTGTTTGGCGTATGTGGTTCTAAAAATAAAGTTAGTTTCTTTTGACAAGTGGCTCCTGAATTGTGCCCAGCCAGTCTGCGGCACAATGTGTGTACAGTCAGAATTTATCATAGGCCTACGATATAAACCATTTTGAATTATGACAATGAAAAGACATGAATATATACACACCCACATGAGACTCTCAAAGCAAATGCAAAGCTCTTGTTATCAAAACTAACCAAACTTAATCCTTCTTTAAATAATTACTGCCACTATCTTCAAAATGGCTCTGACCAATGCAAAAATGTTTACAGTTGCATATTATCACAATTAATATAATTTTGGTTCATCTGTATAATGTGGAAGTAGTTCTAAAGTCTTAATATCAACCATAAATAAGTTTGTATCTCAAGATCTTTCAATTAACTCAGACAACTTCAGGAATTAAGGTAGGCTTTTAATCCATATAAAGACAGCATTTTACAAAATAACATACAAGCCTTTTAAACTAACACCAATAAATTCCTTAACATACACTTCAAGTCAGTAATCAGGTCCTGCCTTGTAACTTTTTTAAAAAATCCTACTTTATGAATTCAATTTAATTTCCTATATAATCCAAAGTTTTGAGTGTGGTTTCAAGAAGAGAAATCATTTTAATCAATAACAACTAAGCTTTCATGAAAGGTTGATTTAAGATTATTATGATTCACTTTTTAAAAAGTCATGCTAGCAATTAGATTACAATCACTACCATTAAAACATACACTTTAAAAGAATCTCAGTGACATTTCCTGCTTTCATGTTTCCAGAAAGAATAAAAAAATAGTAAATGTGGTTTCCATAAAGTAGTTGCACGAAATGACTGCCAAAATAAAAGCCAAGAACACGCCACTCCAGTTCAACTCAATGCAGGTGACTTTATGACATGCTATGAGAATATGGATTCAGTACCCAAGCGTCCTGTGCTCAAATGTACAAGGGACAGAAGCACAGGATTTAGAGGACCACAAGAATGGACGACGAGCATGTCACTTCATCATTTTCTTAATCTTTTCTCACTAACCCACATTTAAACTCTCAATACCAGATAGCAGATAGTAAGATACAAAAATAAAACCAAACTGCATCCTTAACAACTTTACAAAAGATGATCTGACATGGGGGGGGGGGGTGCGCTGGGGTTGTGGCTCGGCGGTAGAGCACTCACCTAGCATGTGCGAGATGCTGGATTGATCCTCAGCACCACATAAAAATAAATAAAATAAAATAAAGGTATTGTGTCTAACTGAAACTAAAAAAAAAAAAAAATTTAAAGATGATCTGACAGCCTTTGGGGGTGGAGTTCTGTTGCGAGCCATTCTTGGGCTATGTGTGGACTGTCTTGCAAAGCAGCCTAATTGAATAGGGAAATCTGGTGTCTGGAAACTTCCAATGGACATTTCCTCTGGTTGACTGCCCAGAGACATTGTGAGTCCTGTTCAAGCTCTGCCCCAAGTCCCACACAGCACCAGAGATGGGATGACCTGCTGTAGCCACACAGCCCTTCTAAGATGGGTGTGGCCTACACCAAGATGCCAATCAATCTGTTGACTGTAAGACATCAGGAAGCAAGACTCCTACCCTTCAAACTTTATCCCTGCCTTTGATGTATCCCCTTAAATAAACCATGGGAACCATTTTCTAACTGTCTAGCTCCAGCTCCTGTATAGACTGGACCTGTCAGGGGTCCGTCTTTAAAACTATCCTTTCTGGCTCTTTGTCTTTTGTTCTTTGCTAATTATTCTAGACATTAATTTCTCAGGTGGTTTACACCCTCTTTGGCAGGAAGAAGAATCCCTTAAGGAGGCACTGGCCACTTCCCTATTGGGTTCCTTTTTTCTAAGTCTCTTAAGTAGTCAGTTGCCCCCTATTATGCAATGGTATGAGAACCTGATCACAAATTCTTTCACTGCAACATCCTGAGGACCATAACCATTCCATGACAAGTAGTAAGAGCCCAGTGTCCCTGCGCATTAGCTTGTGGGCTTAAGTATCCATTAGTAATGATATCCATTTGTGATAATCTTTAATTAAATTTAGGACCAATATTATAATTCTCAAAGTATTCTCAGCACACCTGAAACCACAGTGACATTAGTCTTTACTGTATACCCTTTTGTAAATGTGAACCATGTAAAGGTATCGCTTATTGAAACAAACTTAAAGCTTTCACATGTCCTTATTTAAATTTATTTTGATTTTTTAATGTTTAAGCATAAAGACTCAGTGTGAGAAACATACATTCATGGGCTACAGTTAATTTAACTCAATTTTAAATAATTGTTTTCATTAGCATTTTTGTCACTGTGACCAAAACATCTGACAAGAACAACTTAGAGGAAGGAAAGTTTTTTGGGGGGCCGACAGTCTCAGTCAGAGGTCTCAGTCCACAGATGGTTGACTCCATTGCTCTGGGCCTAAGGTGAGGCAGCACATCAAGGAGGAAGGATCCAGCAGAGGTAAGGTCAGCTCTGGGCAGGGTCAGGAAGCAGGGGGAGGTGGGGATGGGGAAGGGGCCACAGGAAGAACATTCCTTCCAGGGCATGTCCTCAGGGACTTGCCTCCTCCAACCACACCTCACCTATCCAGTCAATCCACTTGACCTAGGATGGCCTGATGAGGTCATAGCTCTCATAATCCAATCATTTACCCCTGAATAGTCCTGCATTAACAGGAACTTTTAGGGGATACCTCATATCCAAACAATAATGATAATTAAACCAAAATTCACTTCTATTACTACAAGAATAGCATACATTCAACACATACAATATAATGGTCAGTGGGGAAAGTAGAAGTAATTTTATTGCCTCTGCACTCACCCCCCATAAAATGACTGAAGTGTTCCTCAGCTAAGACCACCCAATTATACTCATTTTGAGGTAGAGAGAGAATCAAACTTTCCTCACAGCAGTTTTCCCTTGAAAAGTAACACTTGCCACTTTCTAGTCTCAAAACGCCAACAGCAGTCTGCTTGCTTAAAAACAGAGTTTAAAAGCAATAAAAATATACCATGTAAGCTACAGAACATTATCTTGTTTATTTTAGCCATTCCATTAGCTCTTGTGACAAGGCATAATTTATAGGTAAGTTTTTCAAATAAATATCCAATATATTTCTTTTTTTTAAGAGAGAGAGAGAATTTTTTTAATATTTATTTTTTAGTTTTCGGCGGACACAACATGTTTGTATGTGGTGCTGAGGATCGAACCCCGGGCCACACGCATGCCAGGCGAGCATGCTACCGCTTGAGCCACATCCCCAGCCCTATCCAATATATTTCTAAGAGTATAATATATTCCTTCATTTAAAATATGTGATGTATGGGCTGGGGTTGTGGCTTAGTGGTAGAGCATTTGTGTACCATGTGTGAGGCACTGAGTTCAATTCTTAGCACCACATATAAATAAATGAATAAAATAAAGGTTCTTCAATATCAAAAAAAAGAATTAAAAAAATAAAATAAAATAAAATATGGGGATGTGTACTTTGGGGAAAAATACTCGACACGACCCAGTGCAAAGGAAAACCTGGCTTTCACCAATTACAATGCTGACTGGATTTTGTCTTCTTCAGCCATCAGTATGGCTGATTCCCAAAGCATTTTCTTTGATGAGTCACACTAGTAATACAATCACTGTGCCCGTCCCTACCTAATATACTGTAACACATTTTCCCCTCCAAGATCTCATCATAATCACTTTCACAAGACGGGAAAAAAAAAGAAGTGATTAAAAAGGAAACAGGACAGACAGTGAGTAAGCCATGAACGACTGCCCAAAAACCACAGAAAACCTGGAAGATGGTTTCCATGTGTCTCAATTAGATAAGTTACCATTAAACATGGACAAAGAACTAGAGAGAGCATTAATAAACTTGCATCCAATCCCCTCTTTATGTAGACAGAACCAAAGAATAAAAAGTACAATTACTGAAGAATTTTATAAAATTGTCTCCTACTCTTCTCTTCCCTCCCCCATCCCCACACACATTTGGGATGTATCCAATGCAAATCTGTAATCCCATCAACCAATCAGGAAATATTTTTAAAATCACATTAATATACTTATTTTTGTACAAGACAAAAGACTGTGAGTGCATGAACAGTTCTCGTTCTTGTGTCTATTATCTATTCATTCTATACAATTTAGAAATAACATGTAACAAGCCAGGCATGGTGGTACACAACTATAATCCCAGCAACTCAGAAGGCTGAGACAGAAGTTCAAAGGTCAGGCTCAACCATTTAACAAGATCCTGTGTCAAAATAAAAAAATAAAAAGGGCTGGGGATGTAGCTTAGAGGTAGACAACCCTTGGGTTCAATACAAAGGTGGTCGGAGGAAAGAAAGGATGAAATTATAATAATAAGAAAAAACTTAGTATAAATAACTAGGGAGTTAAAATCTACAGATTAAACTGAATAGTCAAATGTGATAAATAAAATTTACAGTTTTAGTAAATTTTTCTAATTATAGTAATTTTCTACACAATTATTTCCTCCATTAAAATGAGATATTGATTGAATTATGTCCTCCAAAAATTCATATGCTAAAGTCCTAATCCCTGCGGCCTCAAAATGTGACTTTACTTGGCAAGCAAATCAGGGTAGATGTAATAAGAATAAGACTATAGCAAAGTAGGGTGGACCCCCTAATCCAACATGAACTATATCCTTACAGAGGAAATTTGGACAAAGATATACACACAGAGAGAATGAGATGAAGGCAGAGATCTGGGTGAAGCTTCTGTAAGCCAAGAAACACCAAAGATTACCAGCAACTCATCACTGGAGAGGCATGGAACAAATTCTCTCTCATAGCCTTTATACAGTATCACCTTGACCTTGGACTTACAGCCTCCAGAACTATGGGACAATACATTTCTATGGGTAAGACAGTTTGTGGCATTGCAGCCCTAATAAACTAAGACAAAAAGTTTCAAAGTGTACCTACCACACAAACACATTTACACTGAGACTCCATATTTTTTTCTTAACAGGCTGGCATTTGGTGAACAGTGCATATCAAATCCATTTCTCCAGATGCCCCAGGCCCTCCTTCCCTCTCACTTCTGCAGCTAGTTAACTAAGTTTTCTCTAACAGAATGTGAGAGGAAGTAACACCTGCCATTCCCAAGCCTTGGCTTAGGACCATGGCGTGCCTCCCCTCTGCTCTCTCCTCCTCTCACCTGCTCACATCTGGATGTGAAGTGAACTCGCATCAGACACAGAGACAAAGGCCATTCCATAAGGAATAGTCCTGACCCATCACAGAAGGAACATGGGCCTCTGTAACTGAAAGCAGGGGACAAAGATACCACGAAGATGGAATTCCTCTTAGAATGTTACATGACAGTTTAAAAAAAAAAAAAAAAGACTGTTCTTCAGGTCATTATGTTGTTGGGTTTCTTGTCTACACCACCTTATTTATTATCCTTTTACTCTAATAGAGTGTCAGGGGTAGCCTGTCGGTGAAATGGTGTGTAGAAATGGGGATAAATCTCTGTAAGAAACAGTAATTTTAACTCTTTGGGAGAAGTTCCAGGAATAGAAAACTGAACAATCACTTATATTATAGCTCTAAATTTAAGATAATATATTTGACAATCAAATTATGGAAATCTACAAATGTTTATTCTGAATGATAGATTTAATTTTTTTTCTATTTGAAAACTTAAATGAGAATAATTATTCTAATTGAATTTAGCATACTTTAATTAGTATAATTATGCTGATATGATTTTACATATGTTTTATGATACAAAAAAAAACAACAAAATAATATATAAAATCTGACCATCCTCCAATCTCTACCTTAGAAAGAGACACTATGAAACAGGGTAAGGAGCCTTCCAGAGCTGAAGAAATTTTTAAAATCATTAAGGTGCAGAACTTGACATCCAGGTACACAGAGGTTTTAATTTTTGTTATACACACCCCAGAGTCAAAAGCAAAAAGCATTCCAATAATAAATGTTTAGATCCTTCATATTTGCATTACTCTGGGAGGATAAATAAATTTCTTCAAAGATGCTAATGAGCATCAATATGGCCTATATCTTATATGTTTCCCAAAATGCTATCATATGAAACCATGTGACGATGCCACAGTTCCAACTCAACTCTTCTCCACTACTTCGCTTGAACACAGGTGAACCATGATGTCCAGTCTGTCTGGTCAGAACATCAGATTACACTTCTGGAATCTGAGTTGCTTCCAGCTTTATTAAGCTACAGGTTTTTTTCCAGGTGAGTATACAAATGTTATATGGACACCTGTCTATCAAGAAGATACTTCCCACTGAACTAAAGAAGAAAATGAGAAGATAAAAATTACTCCAGTTTATTCACAGAACTCACCAACCTGTGACCGTGAATAGAATCCATGTGTCCAACTCGTAGTTCATGGGAGGCACATTATGTTGCTGGATTCAAACATGTGTTTCCACTTGAACTGCTGGAATGTCTATGTGGCTCCACAAAGGGTGATAAATACTAGAAAATCTTCGAAGAATAAGAGTCCTTTATGACCATATCTAACAGATTTTGATTCAACTTTGAAAATGTCTGAAGCACACGAAGCTGAATGGTACACTTTTTATATCTATTGGTGAGTTTAAAAAGAACAAAGAGAAAACCCTTTCCACAGAAAATATTATATTGTCTATTCACCAACCAGAGGCAAACCTATGATTCCTGCCATCTGTCTTGTCTTACCTTTGCTGCCAAGCCTGCCCCAGCTAAACGCCCAGGTACTGAAGGTAAGGTGGACACTAACCACTGTCTGATAATGCCATGCCAGGGGTTCCAAGCACAGTACATGAACTTCAGCTGCGTGTGCCTAAAGAAGGAGTAGGAATCTGATATTCTGGCATATCCTATGTGGCCAACAGCACTACTAATTTTTTTTTTAATTTAAATTCCTTTAGGAAAGATCTTCCCCTTCAAAGAAGGCACTTACTTCATCATACAGCACAGCCTACCCCCACCCCGACCTAGCACCATAAACCCGCACATGTAGTGTGCCAGTCAAATGTCTGAAGGGTAGTGCCGCATGAACTCATCCACCTCAGAACCTCCCTACATTCTGCTTCTTTGCCTAGAATGCCCTTTCCAATCCACCCAAACCTCTCTCTTCACCTGGTTAACTTCTACTCTTCTGAAAAGACATGAAGAGGCCCTTGCTAATCTTCCAAAATCCCAGGCAAGTGCTGATCCCTCTCTGAAAAGCCACAGATTATTCTACTGTCTATTTATGTGTCTCTATCACCAGACACCTCATGTTCCATCAGAGCAGGAACTGTGCTTGGCTCATTTTGGTCTCTCCAGTGTGTAGCACACAGCAGGCAGTAAATAAATACTTTTAAAACCAAGAAATGGCAATATAAGCATCAGCTCTGACAATATTTGTTTTTAATACTCTTGGAAGAAAATGTAGATAAATGATGAAGTTGACCCCCCCCCAAAAAAAAAAAGATATCTCACAGAAGGCAGGGAAAAAAAAGACATTTGTAAAAACAGGCACCTGTGGTGCTTCCACATAGGTGTTTTACAAAGGGCTGATGGCTTTCTCAAGTGCTATTTAGGCTCATCTTCAGAATTTGCATCCCTTCCAGAATACCTGCATGGACATACCTTCTAGGTTCCAACACAAGGACACAAATACCATATACCCAAATGAATAAAAGTAAGAAGAATATGAACTCAAGTCAACCTTTTCAAAAGGATAGGCATCATTTCTTTGTATGAAACACTCATTTTGAGAAAGAGTGCTAGAAATCATCAACTACCATTCATAATTTCTTATAATCGTTTTTCAAATAGCTCTAGCTCTCATTTTCCCTTGCAACATGTGGCTGGCCCAACTGGTTTCATTGAAGATCTGAACTTTCAGGGGACAGCAGGAACAGAATGAACGTAGTGACCAGTCATGAGCAAGTATCTTTTATTGATTACAGTTTCCTGCCCATAAGTAAGGCAAGCTGCTAGGGATTCCTCTTTGTCTTCCAAATCAAAAAAATGTTGTTTAGGGAAGGAGGAAATAAGATAGCAACAAAAGCAGATAATCAGGACAACACTGCTGACTTTTTGTGTGAGAAATTGATCTGGATGGCCTCACTGACTTCTTGCTTTCAAACAAAACCTTCATTGGATTTGCCCCAGAAGGAGCCTTCTTAGAACGATCAGGTTCCATACATCATCCCTCCCTTACCCTGCTTGCACTATTTTTGGCTAAATTATCCAAACCCATTCTCCTTCACAGGGAAGGGGATCTTTCAGGGCTGTCCAGATCAGCTACCGAGATGGGGACATGTCCCCTTACTTATCCCCAAGGTAAGAATAAAACACAACTTACCTTCTGAAAAAAGTCTTCCCCACTTCTGCCTTTTCCTTCAGCTGCAGCTGTAAATAAAAATGTATACATTTAAAATACTTTCTCTTTTCAATTTATGTATTCAAAAACTCTTGGGTATCAGGTAGGAGAGTACGAAGGTAAACAGGACACCCTGCTCTCCCAAAGCACAGGGTCTCATCAGGATGCAAAGTTGATAAACAATAAAAACACAAATTCCCATCAATTGCACAGCTTTAAGTTACATAAAGATTCAAAAAACTCACAAGTCTCTATTTTCACAGAGACAAAAGTGATCTCACCCTTTCATTGAGAAGGAATATTTGAACAAACACAGTGAAGGAAGTCATCAGCTCCAGTGCTCCAAGCACTTCCTATCTGTAACCCATAACAGGCGGAAGGCTGCTTTGCCAACAGGTGGCTCACCCAATGTGGCCTGCTGCAGAGCCCTTTCAGTTTTATGCTTCACAATGACTATATACCCTGCTTGGATTTCACTGCCATTCTGTACTACTTTAACTCATTCCTTCATTCACATAAACAAAGTGAAAAACAACACAACGTGAGAACGAGGTAGTAACGATACTGAAGATCACAGCCAACAACCAACTTCCTGTGAGATTAATAAAAAGGTTACTACATTTGAACAACATTTTTATATCTAAATGGTAACCTATAAATTCAGGACAAACCCAGTGCTCTGCCCAATGTCAAAAAAAAAAAGAAAAAAAATCTGTGACTCTGGATATATTTCATTCATCTTTGGTGAGGGTAGGGAATCTAAGAGGAGAGAAGAAACAAAGAGCCAACACCTTCTTGCTGCAACTGCCTCAGACTGCCTGGATCCAGGGGCAAAACTCAAATAGAACTCTGATTCAGGTGTAAAGTGAACCTGGAGTTAAATGGAGGAGCCAGCTCCTGGCCAAGATAAGAAAGGACCTTGGACAAGAACTTCTGGCAATCAAAGTCTAGAAGACCACGGTAACCCAAAGGCCTGCTGGCAACAACGCAGCAGGGAAGTGTAAGTGTGCACTTGTGTGTGCTCACGTCCCATGTTAAAATGATTAAAGACCCAAGAAGTGTGGAAGATCAATCACTTAAGTATCATACCTGCCATTTGGCACATTTTGACAAGTACCTACTATAAATCTGATATGCTAGGTAAAGAATTCAAAACCCAAAGAAATTCTCTCTGCCCTCAAAGAAATAACAAGTATTAAAATTTAAATTCTTTTTTCACCAACTCAAATTTCACAGTTAAATATAAGACACCTTCTATAATACCTTTTTAACCTTTTCTTTTTGCACAAATTCCACACAATCAACAATGAACTGAGCAAAGACGTTGATTATGGACCAGTTGAGTCATACATTTCCACAAATAAAATCCTTTGAAGTTTACTCAACAAACTGTGATTTTCACTAAAACTTGGCAATGTATCAATATTAAAGCTTTAAAAAAAACACATAAGACATTAAACTACTAAACAAACTGGCAAATGTGACCAACACTAGCAGGAGGGGGCCACCAAGGCAAGATAAAAACTCCATACCCAAACCGAATGACCCAAACCTAGTGATAAGCAGCCCCTTCAGCTCAGCTAGCTCTTGGGTTGTCTCTGTCTAAAGTTAAAAATAGCCAAAAAAAGGACTGTATTCAATGACACCTACAGTGACTTGGCAGTGAAAGTAGCAAAGTCATGAAGATTTAGAAAAAGATTTAGATTTATCTAGTGACTTCAAGGAACCTCATCTTTGAAATTTTCACATTAAAGATATTCTGCAAGGTCTATCTGTAAAATAAATAATTACTCCCTTTATCACAGGGAAAAAAAAAAGGAATGCCTTCTCAACTTAGAATTCATCAGTTTAGATACAATTACCTTCCATTACAGAAATCTCCTTTAGGACATTTATTTTGCTCATGACAAACTCATTATAATTCACAACCTCAAAGGGCTCCTCAAGAACTGGGGTTACAGCTCAGTGCAGAACACCTGCCTAGTATACGTGAAATCCTGGGCTCACTCCCCAATACCATACAACAAAGATTTCCTTCATTCCATGTCCATCAAAACACTAGAGATACTTCACAGAATGGCCCTTCAATCTCTGGATGAATAAAAAGGGGCCATTTTCTTTAGTTAGACCCAAACTATAATTAACTATGTTCCAAGAAAAAAACACTCAATATTTAACCAGAAACCCACACCTCTAGCAAGCTTTTGATTTGTAAAGGAATGGAAGGGCAGAAAGCCAGAAATAGCATACTCATTGGCAACAAAAATTTGATATTTTTATTCCAAGGGTTAATGTACAGTAGAACCCCCTTATCACAGGGGATAGATACAGTTCACAATGCCCAGTGGACGCCTGAAACTACAGATATTACCAAATCTTATGTATGCTTTCTTCTTTTACATACATATCTATGATAAAGTTTGACTTATAAATTAGGCACAGTAAAAGATTAACAATAAAAACTGATTTTAAAAAGAATTATCACAATACTGCAATGAATTACAGTGTTGCTGTAGTGAATATGTTCTGTCTCTCTCTCAAAATATCTTACTATACTGCACTCATCTTTCTTCCTGTGATGTTATCAGATGATACAATGCCTAGCTGATGACATGAAGTGAGGAATGACACAGATGTAGTGTTAGGTTACTACAGGAGAATTGCTTGGACACAGTGTAGCACTGTGAAAACTGTGACAGTTGATCTGAAGACTGAAATGGCTACTAAATGAGTAGTAGGTACTAATAGGTACTAGGTGGGTAGGGCATACAATGTATATAAGCTGGACAAATAAGACTCATACCCCAGGCAGGACAAAGCTAGACCTCATCACATCACTCAGAAAGGCACGTAATTTAAAATTTTAAATTATATATTTCTGGAACTTCCCATTTAATATCTTCATCCCACCACTGTTCACAGTTAAGTGAAACTGCAGATATGAGAAGTCGACTGTGTAAGTAACTCCAGATCTGAACCTGATTTTTCTTAAATTTTGATGTGTATATTTCCTGGGCTCCTAAGGGTCCCAGTAGAAGACAAGGAGTTGGACTCTTGGTTAGATCATTGTTTCATATGCTAACTATGGTTAGTCCCGGTCACTGGCACTTCCTAGAAAGCATCCTTATTTTATTGCCAGGTCAGTGGGTCTCCTGAAGAACTTCTATTGATGGTAAGGAACAACTAAACATAATCAAACAGGGATCCTTCTGTGTCCAAAGCTGAGAGTCTCATTCTTATTCTCAAACATACTCTAAATCCTTCAGTACGAAAATAAAAATTCCTACAAGAAATGAAAGTGAGGGATTAGGGAACTAAGGCATTGCAAATATTTTTCTCAGTATAAACATAGACATTAAAAAGGTTAATTTTACAGATCAAGAAAAAAAAAGAAAGCAATTCACTCTTTTATTACACAAATATTTGGGTCCTGTACCAATGAAGAGAGAGAGCCAAGTCCCTACACTCTTTCAACTTACAACCCTTACCCATATAATAGTCAAAGCTACTCAACTAGAGAGAGAGAGTCAAAATGAGCTTTTCACAGTAACAACTTCATCCAAGTTAAATTTATTGTGAATTTTTTGCTATTCTTATTCTGGACAATGCCCTAAAAAACTACTCATTTTACTCTCAACCCAGTGGTGGAACTGGACAGCTACTGTTAGACCTGCAGAATAAAGGGTGTTCTAGGGAGACCACTGGAGACTTGAGTTACAAGAAAAGAAATATGAGGGATGATAATATTTTGACTCAAATCACTTCCTTTTCATTATATTTGGATGGCAAAATGTTGCCTGTGAAATAAGCCAACCTATACTTCAAGGCATGGTATTCCTCGACATTTGAAGTCTGATTATATTCTGTAGTAAAATAGTTCTACTGGTCTTTTTGCAATCTTTTAAGCAAATAGTCTCTCATCTTTTTCATCCCACAATAACATGAACACACACGATGATGTTGCAGGTTTTTAAAACGGTCTTTACAATATGACTTCTGTCTGATGTTCCAAAGTTTATCCACTTGAATTTTAAAAACCTGGGATTGTTCCTGCCAATACAAGCAATTGTCTTTATTTTTATGACACAGAGCACCAGGATTAAATTACTTCAATACTACTGAAACATGGCTGGCTAAATGTGCAGGTGAAGCATTTCATATTTGAAGCTGAACAATTCATTTTTATGTTTATTATAATTTCTAGTGCTTTTCCATATTTTATTTCATATTTCTGCTTTACAAGAAATATGGGATGGCAAAAGCCACTGCCAGCAAAAACAGCACAAGTTGAAACAGGTGTAAACTATTATAGTCCCCCTAAACTACCGGGCATGTTTAGCTAATTACTGAATTAAAGGGGTGTGGGGGGAAGCTACATTTTAAATTCTTCCCAGGGCATATGGAAACTTAAGTATCCTTTTCATTTTGAAATACTTTTCTTTTAAAAAAAATTTTTTTTAGTTGTAGATGGACACAATACCTTTATTTATTTATTTATTTTTAAGGGATGCCAAGGATCAAACCCAGTACCTCACACATACTAGGCAAGCACTCTACCACTGAGCCACAACCCCAACTCCTTGAAAATCTTTTGTTACAACAATTGATGTTTTATAGACCTAAATCGAAAAACATGAGTGTGTACTTCATATTTTAAACACAGTGTGAAATAAATTTAAATATTACCTTGACAAACAACGGGATTCTTTCTCCTTGTGGAATTTTAGTAAGAAATGCACAAGTTCAAAATGTATAAATAATAATTGATAAATAATTCTCCAAATCTGAAAAGACTCAGGGCATTCGTCTCTGTTTTTAATACAGGTCAACCATAGCACATTTGCAACTAAGAAGGAAGCTGCTATATCTTTAAGTCACCTAACAGATAAATGTAGCCACTCAGGTAGCCTGATTCTCCTGTAAAATATTTTATTCAAGATGTAAAACCTTCACTTATTGTGTCAATTTAATCCATATGCTAAAAGAGCTATACAATATGTTTTATTTTGCATATTAACTGCTTCCAGAAAACTTCCCTGATAGTTGGGCCAACTCCACTCAAACAGCAATCAGTAAAAGATGTAGCAGATATAGTTTCTGTACACTTCCAGAGAAACTTTTGATGTCCATGAATTTTATCTATCACGTTGGCATGCAAAGTTCCAAGAACTGACTGAGAAAAGAATAGACACTAAGTCTGTTCTTAAAGTTTCTTCCACTTCTCAAAGTTTAAATTTAAAATTCAATGTGAAAAGTGTCATCTGAATGTTGTATATCTCAATAAGTGGGGAGATTTTCAGACACCATCTTTCCCCAAAACTCCCTACCTAATTCTCAGAGCCCACTATGAACAAATCAAATCCATACTCCCTGGATAAAGAAATTATGTAGGCCTGCTGAGAAAAGTCAAAAAGAAATAAACAAAAATAAATATGAAATTTATCTTACAGTGGCTGGATTAAGAATGCTTTTGTTCTTTAGATTTTTTTTTCTTAAACATTTTACTTCTGCAGTCAAATTTCAAAGGTCAAAAATGAAATACTATGGCTGGGGTTGGAGCTCAGTGGTAGAGTGCTTGCCTAGCACATGTAGGGCACTGGTTTGATCCTCAGCACCACATAAAAATAAAACAAGGGTATTGTGTCCATCTACAACTTTAAAAAAATGCTCTAAAAAATGCAATACTAAATTGAGATTTTTTTTAGTATAACATAATTACATAATGATGTTAATTCTGTATAAAAGTCTGTACATGTGCATATACAAATATAAATATACATGTGTATTTGTATGCATGTTGCATATTTACACACACACACACACACACACACTGTATATTAAGGAAAAAAAAGACAGGATAAACACCAAAATATGTACAGTTGTTATCTGAATTACCAGGTAACTTATAACTTTCTCCTTTATGTTTTTCAGAAGACCTTTAATAGCTTCTATTGCTTTTTTAATTGCAAAAATCAGATAAAAATAATTTTGAAATTCTCCTTCCTATTTAAGAATGAGCCAAGGTATTACCATCACTGGTTTGTCAGAGAATCATTTTCTGCTCACAGTGCATAAGGCTATCTCATAAAAGTAAAATAATCTAATACAGATAAAAGCCAACCGAGGAGACAGCAAAAAATACAATATCAGAGATGGAAAACAGTCAATAGCATCGTACCAGGTATACATCAGAGGCTTTGAGTAACCTATCACTTTCAGATTGAAACATTGTACAGCACTCAGAAAAAATTAATAATGCCTACAGTAAGAAACTCACAGATGAAAACACTAAACAATATTTGGGAAGCCTCCATGTCACAACCAAACTCAAAAGACAGAAATAGGCACTCTCCAAAATACTTGAATCAAAAAGAGAAACATGTATATGTACACATTTCCAATTAGAGACTGCTTTAAAAAAAAAATAAAGGGCACTTCTACTACAACATCCAAGGAAACATAAAATAAAACGAGTAACATCTTATGGATTTACTACATTCTAAAAGGGCTTTATGACTAAGAGAATGAAGGAAAAGAGATAAATTATCCAGGGCAACTTAAGCTAAGAACATGAGCCATCAGCTGAACTACACCAATAATCTAAAAAATCCTTTAAGGCCATTCTTAAAATTGCATTTCTCACCAAATATTTTAATAAAAATAATTAAAAACTATAAAGATTGTGACAAGAGTAGAGGCAAGAGTCCTGATCTAACACCAGGGACCACTGCTGCTTTTGTTAAGGCTTTGCAGACTGTATTTCTCAAAATGCAGATTGCAGGGGATTTTTTTTGTTATTTTTTTTCATGTGTCAAATCTCTCTAGGCAACATTCCAATGCTGGGGACTAAGACAGTGATGGCCCTGCCAAGCTCGGGGCACAGCAGAAGCAAGTGAGGGCCAGAGTTCTCTGGAATCTATGGGATTTTAGTTTCAGAAACCATCTGTTGCTGTCATATGTAAGAAAACAGAAAATGCACAAAAATCTGAGAACATCTAAATTAACAGAAAACTCTCAGGCAACTTTTTCTGAACTCATCTATCTAGTCCTGAGAGATAATGCAGACTTCAAATTTATTGGCCCGACAATGAAGACTTCCTTGTGGGCTGAAGAGGCCAACTTACATCAATGGAACTTCAGTCTGACTGATGAACAGGTACTTGGGTATGTCAAATGTCTTGCTTTCTTCTTACACAAACAATTCCTGAAGCATCAATTAGTCTGGCCTAAGGCCATAACACTGACAACTCTGAGGATTTACATAATATCAGCTTGTGTTTTAAAAAAAATCAGCACTCTTTTACTTTTATCAAAAACTAAAGAATGTTGGTGGCTTATATATAGTTGAACATAATTATGAATATCTAATACACCATGGTGAGCTTACACTGACCTTCCAATTGAGCTAGGCCATCTGACAGCCACCAACCACATGCAGCTAGTGAGCACTTGGAACAGAGCTAGTCTGCAAGCTCAGAAATGCTATAGCTTTAAAAACTTGGTACAAAATTGGTAAAAATCTCATTCTTTTTTTTTTTACTTATATTTGAATGATATGACTTTAATAGATGAAATTAAATCAGGATATATTATTAAAACTAATCTCATCTATTTCATTTTTACTCTTCTCAAGGTGGCCATAAAACTTACAATTACATTTGTGGCTCACATTATTTTTCCATTGTACCATGCCACCATAGGGAATAACAACTTACTTCACTGTTATCCAAGGAGGACTGAAAGACTCAAGTAGAGAGCACAGCCAGGGGCTATGAGCGACTGAAAACAAAGAATATTTCCAAAGAGCAGTAGTCAGCAGCTAGAAATCAAAGCTCTATCTGTCTTAACCTCTTGGGAACATTTTTAGAGGGAAGAAAAAGCCTTGTTGGTACTTTTTGGGGGTGGTGGTAAGGTTGAAGAATTACAGCCAGTTTGAATAAAATATGTAACATTAATAATCATTTCCTTAATATCCTGCTTTGGCCCAACCCAAAGCCATGAAACTATTTAAGAGTTTATGTGGATGGCTATTTAATGGAATGAAGTTTATATTTCTTTTGTGTTTATAATAACATGGCAATGGGGCAAGCCAACTTGTTTTAAATCAGAAACAAATGTGTTCCCAGCATGTTTGAAGTTCAGGTTATATGCAGAAAGGCCGGTGCTTCTAATTCTCCCCATTCTTATGTTAGAAGACTCATGCACTGATGCATGCAAAATTTATTTATCACCTTGGGTATATAGAGAGGAGATAAAAGTTGTAGAGCCAGAAAATTCTGAGTTCATCTCTAGACTTGCAATTGACTAGAACTCTGAGAAAGTTCTTTACCTTCCCAAAGCTCTGTTTTCACCTCTCAAGACTGCAAATTAGCACCCTGTGAGCAGTTAATAAATAGAAACCCCCAACTTGACCTTTAAGAACTTACACTCGAGAAATAATATGAAAAGACTGTAACGGGCTGAGGGTTATGGAAGAGTCACAGATTTTACAGAGCAGAAATTCAAAGAAAGAATATATAGGGAGCTTTTGAGCTGATTATTAATGTCAGTTTTAGATGTGGGGACATGGAGAAAGGAAATTCTGAGCAGAGAAAATGCTATGATACTCACGAATGTCTTACTCCAAAACTTTGATTTCATTTTTAAACACTTCAAAACACCTGATATAGCACTTGTGCCTTGAGGGAAACAGAAGGTACAGGATGGCAGAGATGAAATGAGTCCTTGTTGTGATTTTGTTGACTTGTTCTTACCAGCAATGGAATGGCCTTGTATGCTGATGGATTTCAAGGTAGATTACTGCTCTGTGACTTTGACTAGTCCCCACAGCTGGAGCATTACGCACAGAGACACTTCCCAAGGATTTGTCCCTACGATCTGCTTCCTCCAACTATGCCCCACCTCCTTACAGTTTCCACCACCTCCCAGTAGTTCCTTCAGCCATCAATGATTCAGCTATCCGCTGTGGGGTCAGAGCCCACATGATCTCTCTTCCCAGGAGCCCCACCTCCAGACCTGGCTCCACCTCCATGACATGGAAACCAAGCCTTCAAGGCATGAGCTACTCAGGGACTTTCCAAATCTAATCCATCAAACACACCCTGTCTTTTCTTATTTTCACCTAAATACTTCAAAACACCTGAATTAGCACTTGTGCCTCAAGGGAACCAGAAGGTACAGGATGGCAGAGATGAAACTGAGTCCTCCAGGGAGGGACTGTGGGAGTGAATTCAGGTTTGCTTACACTGGTTCTTCAACAGAGAAAGTACCACTCCTCAGAGGGGTGTTTGGAAATATATGGGTTTTGTTTATTGTTTAGTCATCACAGGGCACCTAAGGTAGAGGGTTCAGGCGTATAGACATTTAGTATCCAGGGGCCAGAGTGCTCATAAGAGAGTTGAGCTGGAGTACAATACTAGCAGTGCTGGTAGAGGGCTTCTGTTAGGAATGCCTTTTCTTCAGTGAAAGATCTTCTCAGTGGCACAGATCTCTATGCCACTTTTCCATTCTTCACTGTCAGTGACCCTGACTGAGTAAAAGATCATATACTATCATTAAAACTAGGACAACTATTCCTACTTAGTGTTAAAATTTGCTCCTGGGTTCTCCATGTGTCTAGCTCTAATGTAAACCAGCTCAGGCCCATAGTTGATGTAACGCTCCACCGATCTGTCAAAAGAAAGTCACAGAGCAGTGATCTACCTTGAAATCCATCATCATATAAGGCCATTCCCTTGCTGGTAAGGACAAGTCAACAAAATCACACCAAAGTCCCTGAAGGACTCATTTCCTGTCTGCCATCCTGTACCTTCTGGTTCCCCGAAGGCACAAGTGCTATGGGTTTTACTACCTCACTCTAAAATAGTAACAAAAGTGAAATCCAACGACAGACAGTGGGGGATGAGGAAGAGATTAAGGAAGAGGAAAAGAGAAAGAAGAGAAGGAGGAGGAAGAAAGAAAACCAGGGAGAAAAGGTGAAAATAAGACAGGGTGAAAATAAGAAAAGACAGGGTGTGTTTGATGCAAGTTGCACTAATACAAAACCAAAAAAATAAATAAAACTTCCCTAGTATTTTGCATTAGTAGAGGCTATGCTCCAAAGTGAAGAAATAGGACAAGAAAGTGAGAGACTTTTCTTAACATAGGAAAATGGGAATTAAATACAGAAAATGAGGTGAGGAAGGGTCCCAGAATGAAAGCAAAGTCTCAAGATGACAGCGATGTACCAGCCCAGAAGGCAAATGGGAAGGGATGGAGCTGGACAACAGGCTTCATGTTGTCTGGAAGTGAGTGATAAATTTCTGACATTTTGGCCATATGAAAATTATATTGAGAATGCTAGGGGATGTGGAAAGAATTTTTGATGGGCATATAAAATATTTAAGCCAAATTAAAACAATAAAGCAATTATCAACTCCAGGAAAAACAAATTTCTAACAAGAAAGGAAATGAAATATTTGTATTTTCAGGGGAAAATAACAGCACAGATAATATAAATACTGAATATTGATTTGACCAAATTTGTGCTTTAATTTTTGGGAAGAGAAGAAAAGAAAAAAGTGGAAAAATAAATCCTTTCTTCCATACATGAGTATAATAGAAAATGTCTGAAGATAAAGAGTTGGGAAAAAGCAATAAACATTTTATGGAGAAACAATATGAGAAGAAATCACAAATTAAAAATGGCTACATCTAAGAAACAGAGCATGATTTTATAGAGAAGAGTATTGTGATTTCCTTGTCAGCGTTTTTATACTATGTTATGTTTAAACTTCGTGCATGTGTTATTTGATGAAAATTTTTATATGTTATCCTATTTTAGCTTCGTATTCACACAATGTAGAATACAAAAAGGCAAGAATGATAATCTGGCCTAAAATCATGGCAAATGGTCTAAATCCTCCTCCACCCCCACCCAAATTTGTATGTTGAAATCCTGACCCCCAAGGTGATAGTCTTAGGACAGGGGTCCTTTGCGAGGTGCTTAGGTCATGAGGGTGGAGCCCTCATGGATAGGATTAATGCTCTGATAAAAGAGAACCTACACAGATTCCTCAACCCTCTCACCATGTGAGGACCCAGCTTAAAAGCACCACTTATGAACTAGAAAATGGGGCCTCCCCAGACACCAAATCTCCTAGTGCCTTTAGTTTCTACTTTCCAGTCTCCAGAAGTGAGAGAAATAAATTTCTGTTGTTTACAAACTACCCAATTGATGGTATTCCATTATAACAGCCCCCAAACAAAAACACCATTACGACTACATTTTGTAAGTACAAGGTGAAACTAACATTTGCTCACAATTTGTAAAGAGGAAAATTATGCTTTCACTTTATTTTTGACCTTTTATTATTTATATTTATCCTTCATTTTAAAATACTAGGCTAGTGTGGTGACACTCCTGTAGTCCTAGGACTCAGGAGGCTGAGGCAGGAAGATAATTTGAGCTCAGGAATTCAAGACCAGCCTGGGCAACCTACTGAGATCTTATCTCAAGAAACATATATATATATATAATTTTTGGTTGAAGTTGAGTGATCTAAATATCAGACAATGAAACAACAATAAAGAGAAAATGCTGGTTTATCACTGCAGCCCTCAAGCCCACAGTGCCCACCTCTCCCAGTAGGGCTAGACAGACCACACTAGGAATGATCAGAGTATGACAGTGGTATCAAGTAGCATTAACACAACTGAAGATCCTTATTGCTCTCAAGTCTTTTTGGCAGTACAGAATCAAGTCAGAAAGCAGGAGAAAGTTCAAACATGGAAAGACAATAGGCAGACAACCAACCCCACAGCATTCAAAAGCAATAGATATACACATCTGAACTTATTTGAAGATCATTATGAAAAGCTCTCTACAGGTTTACTTAATATTGGTGATATTTAGTATTAAGTGGTTAGTTATTATGCACTACTTACCTATTAAGGTACTAAATTACTTATTACATGACTAATAAGTGAGTGCCTACTTATCAATTTTTGTTTTGATGTCCTTTACTACTTTAGAAAGTGTATCAACAGAATGTTACCGATCTCCCACTCCTAATAACTATTATGGAAGATCAAGGATATCTACCACAAGGAGTATTCTGCCTCTGTCACTCTACAGTCTATATACTATCTCTTTTCTCACAAAAGTAACCTGTGAACTACCAAAAGGATGATGAATCGGCATGATTTTTTTCATACTCTTAGGTTGACCATAAGTTAAATTCTATCAGAAAGTTTATCTTTTGTCATGGAAAAATCCAACTAGCTCAAATGAGGTAGGGCTGCTTATCAAATACTTCACCTAAAATACTACTCCAGTGAACAGCAGGTATAGTACCTTGAGTACATTAGGGGAGGAGGTTCCTCTGGAAAAAAAGAAAAAGAAACAATATTCCACAGATTCCACTGAATCAATCTTTGTAGGAGCCAGGAATCTGTGTTTTATAAGCATGCCAAGAAATTCCTAGACATAGTTAAAAATCCAGTACTGTGACATCAATGGATTCAGAGGGGGAACTCGATTGCTTTTAATTTCTGAACTTTCAGTCAAGCTGGTTTTCTATAACTCTAACCAAATGCTACTGCCATCTATCCCACACTTTATCGTCACCCCAGGACTGTGGAGAAATACAGGTACTTTGAGGAAGGAAAGGAGTTCATACCTGACAACATTCATCATTTGTAGGCAGAGAGGCCACACTAGTGCCCTAGTGCTTAGCCTCATTATTAAAACCTAGAGGAGCTGCTTTTCCTTTAACTAGATGATGGTAGAAACCATCCCTTAAGGTTTTTTTTTTTAAATATTCATTTTTTAGTTGTAGTTGGACACACCTTTATTTCACTTATTTATTTTTATGTGGTGCTGACGATCAAACTCAAGGTCTCACACATGCGAGGCAAGCGCTCTATCTCTGAGCCACAACCCCAGCGCCCCCAGCCCTTAAGTTTTAACATTAAAACTGCTCCCACCCCTTTCTAAATCTGCTCTTCTCAATGTCTCTGGAGCCAAGATTGCCTCAAGTCTGAAGTACTCAGGGAACCAACAACTGTCCAAGGGAACTGGAGGACTTTCTTCTCCACTCAATACCCCATCTGTGATCCAAAGAATGCATGTGGATACGCAGAGGTAGCAAGAATAATCAGAGGGGATCAGCCTGCAATCTCAACAGGTCCTGCTTCAACCTTTTGAAGAATGTGGCTTTGCATAATCAGATTACTATGAATCAAAGCATCCTCATTCAGAAGGCCTAGGAAAACATTCAGGGGAGCTCTTATTTCTTAAACTCAGCAGTATGCTGCTGATAAATCACAAGCCCACTCTTAGGAAATTATGCAGATCCCCTCCTCTTGAGATGTTTAGTTTGAAAAAAAGATGGACCCATTAAGGACTAAGCCATCAATTTTCATCTCCGAAAAGAATCATTTGTTTTTGTTAAACCCGATCTAAATCTAACATCTGATTACAATTTAGTCCATTTAAAGTCCTTGGTGTGTTAACACGAAATTTTTCATCAGTAGGCAGAAACCACCTTTAAATGTGGTTTTCATCTCAAACAATGCTTGGAGAGTAAGTTTAAGAAATAGTCCCTGGCCTAGGATAAAAGTTGTAAGATATTATTACCTTGATTTTCTTTCAGACATATGTGCGCATATTTATGACACAAACACAGTGGTCATATTCTAAACCATAGCTTTAGTCTTATCCCCAGAATTGTAACTTTGGTTAAGGAGTCAAATTCTAACTCAATTAAAACGGATCTGCTATAATAGCACAGTGGGTCTGTATGTATTCATTTTCTTAAACAGTTCTATCTGCTGCATTTTGGACTCTTGTTTACATTGGAAAGTTCAAACTCACTTTCCTTAAATTTAAGAAACTTAAATATCTTAGGTCTAGACTATCCACATCTCAAATATTCAAGCCTTTCTAAAACCTTAAAGTCTCTTTTCCTGATAGTTGACAATGCTCTATCAAGTTCTGCATGCTCATGTCTGAAGCACCTATCCTTAAAGACACAGTGTACAAATTCTCTAGAAGACCTGATTTTGCTTAAGCTGTTTATTTTAACCTCAGAAATATCTGGAAATACATTCTTGATCATCAGCACGTCAAATGCAATACTTCAATCCATCCTTTAATAAATGGTGGGTTCTTCAAGGGAATTAAAAGATTTTTAACCCCAGGTAAAGGTTTTAAAATTTACATAATCACAATAATCCTGAAACTCGCCAGTATCATAAGTATCAGCAATGAGTAGAGCTTGCACAATGACAGAAGTATAAATTCATGCAATCATTTTGTAGACCAATTTGGTCTATATAAAGAATAAGTAATTTTCCATGTAGTTGACCCAATAATTCAATTTCTAGGAGTCTAGGTTCTAAGAATATAATATTACCAAATGGTGAAATAAAGAGGAAAAATTATTGGCACAGACATGTTCCTCTTCTTGATACATACAATGGCAAAAACATGAAAAAGGCAAAATGATGATTATAAAAATTTAAATAC
Source organism: Callospermophilus lateralis (assembly GCF_048772815.1). Classification (NCBI taxonomy): domain Eukaryota; kingdom Metazoa; phylum Chordata; class Mammalia; order Rodentia; family Sciuridae; genus Callospermophilus; species Callospermophilus lateralis. The sequence continues at coordinate 32,135,667 of NC_135319.1, read as the reverse complement.
AGGCACTTATTCAAACAGTTTAAGGTCATTGGAAGAAACTATTTGGATGATTTATAAAAGTCTGGAGTAATAAAGAAGACTGATTAACTATTCATTAAAAAGAAAGTAAGATATAATAATATGTAAGCCTCATAAAATGACAAGTGCAATATGATTGTAACAAGTATTCTTTAAATAGACACATAAAATCTAGGGACATTTATCAAAAGATGAAAATGTATGTGCTGGGAGAAAGTATGATTGTATTACATTTATTTTCCCAATTCTCTTGGAATATAGATAAATTTATTTTAAAAACCACCCCCACAGAGCCGGGTTATAGCTCAGCGGTACAGCGGTTGCCTAGCATGTGTTCCTAGCCTTGGGTTCGATCCTCAGCACCATATGAAAATAAGTAAATAAAATAAAAGGTATTGTGTCCAACTACAGCTTAAAAATAAATATTAAAAAAAAATCACCCCCACAAAAAGTTTATGCACACTCAAAAGTAAAAACCAGTTAAATTTTTTATCTTAAGTATAATCATATTTTACAAAACCTATTTGTGAGAAAATAAAGACTACTATGAATTTGCTCACAGATCTAAGTAAACTCAATTGTTTTAAAAGTCCGATTTCCAAAAGATATTTTAATCAAATTTCCAGAGTTTTGAATATATAAAACACTACATCCTCTCCAAATTTTTCATTGTCTATCCAAGTGAGAAGGCTTCCACACTAGTAGGTCCAGGAAGATGCACCCCACCCCACCCCACCCCCGCAAAGCCCTGTCCTAACAGTCAGGCTGAATCTCTCCATCCCCTGGTCCTGGACCTGACCACATAAAATGCAGTCAGCTTAGTTGTACTTACTCTGCGAATAAACACGACTCAACAGCTGTGGTGCTTCCAAGTAAGCACCTTTCACAAGTATAATCACAAGCCAACAAAAATGACTTTGAAAAATAGGGTGCTATGTTATATGCCTGTCATAATAGCAAGAGTTGGGAATGGACTTCTCACAACAGTCCCGAGTGAACCATGAGCCACCCCTCACATGCCATCAAGAGGCCATGAGCACAAACAAAGAGCCAAAATGTCCCCATCAGCGATTGGCAAACAGTAACTTGGGCCTTACTAGGAGATATATGGAAGCAATTCTTTAGCAATTTTTGTCCAAAAACTTTCAAAAATGTAATGAATCATAAAATTTAGAGAAACGGGTTCCCCCTGTTACTTCTTTTCAATTAGATTTTGTTAAAAATTCCATCAAAATAATGTAGTAGACCAGAAGTGCTGGGAGTGTTTTGGGAGAATAATCAGATGGCTTCCATTTATGAAGAAACATTCCCATAAAAACACTCTCTAATATAGCCTCATGTTCCCACCCCAAGTTCCTAAAATGGAACTGTTCTCAGAATTTTTATTTATTTCCCATATTTTATTGATGCATTATACTTATACAAATTGATGGGATTTTTTAACATATTCATACATGCACAAAACACAACAACATAATTTGGTCAATATCATTTCCCAGTATTTCCTCTTTCCCTCCCCTCCTCAGTTCCCCTAGTCCCATTCCTTTTACTCTATGATCTCCCTTTGATTTTCATGAGATTCTTCGTACACCTTTCTTTTCCTTTTTCTTCTTCACATGACAGAAAACATACAACTCTTGGCTACCGGAGTCTGGTTTATTTTGCTTATACCAATATTCTCAAATTCCATCTATTTTCCTGCAAATGACAACTTCATTCTCCTTCATGGCTGAATAAAATTCCATTGTGTATATACAGCACATTTTCTTACATAGTCATGCACTGATGGACACCTCCACTGGTTCCATAGTTTGGCTATTGTGAATGGTGTTGCTATAAACATGGATATGCATGTATCCCTAAAGCATGCTGACTTTTAATTCTTTAGGGTAAATACCAAAAAGTGTAAACCTGGGTTATATGATGGTTCTATGCCTAGCCTTTTGAGAAAATTCCATACTGATTTCCACAGTGGTTGTACTAATTCACAAATCTACCAACAGTGTAAAGGGCTCCCTTTACTCCACATCCTCTCCAGCATTTATTATTATTTGTATTGTTGATGACTGCTATTCTAATAGGACTGAGATGAAATCTCAGTGTAGTTTTGATTTGTATTTCCCTAATTGCTAAAGATGTTGAACATTTTTTCATGTATTTGTTGCTCTCATAATTTTTAAGTGGAAATGATTTCTGATCAGGCAATCATTTGTTGTTATACATGAGGAGAGATAGAAGACAGGAAGTAAAAGAAAATTCAGAGGTTTTTTTTCTTCTTTTTAAAATTCTTTGAAGAACTTACAGTTGGGGATGGGAGGTGTCAACATCAACTCAGATTAACTCAAACACTGTCCCGACTTTTCTTGACCACCACTCCCCCCAACCCCTGCAAAATAAGAGAAACAGGCAAAGACAAAAGACAAAGACATCATCTTGATTTTAAAACTACTATTCATAGAATAGTAGTTTTAAAATTCTAAAATTACTATTCATAGTCGTCCATAGAATATGGCATGTATTTCTTTTTTTCTCTTTCCATTTTTTAGTGGTAAATTATACATAATGGTTGGATTTGTTGTTATACATTTATACATGCACAAATATAACAATATAACTTGGCCACTACCACTCCCCAGCACTTCCCTTCTGCATGTATTTCTCATCAAGACATATAAAGAAAGAACTGTGATCAGATAAGGGCAACTGATATAATGTATGAGATGGATATTATTCCTCTAATAAAATTTTTGTGGAAATTTTTATTCTAGGAAGGAAAATATGAAGAGATTAAAAAATTGCATTCATAAAATTATTAAAGACATGGAAAAAAGACAGTTTTGTCATATTCTGGAAAATATATTCTATACATTGTATAAAACAAATATCGCCTTTTGAGAAATGGTGCTAAGCACGGCTTTATAATGTGGTTGGTAAATGAATGAAACTTGGTGGCACAGGACAGAAACAGAAATAGGTACAAGAAGAATTCAGGGCAACTTCATTCAACTGATGGTTCAGAGGCAGGACATGTGTCAGGAAAAGCCAGGTGCCTACAAAGTGAATGAACACAGACCTAAACCTCTGAGGAGATGTCAGTCTTCCCAAAATCACTGTTGGTGCCTGATAATCAGAGCATATGGCACAACAAAATTTTCTCTGTGCAGCCCCTAAACTTCCCACCAATCAAGTTCATCTTCTTTGGTCTGAATGTCTTTGTCCCCCTAACACTCACATCTGAAATCCTAACCTGCAGCCTGATGGTAAGAGGGGACTTTGTGAAGAGGTTAGGTTACCTCACTATGGATGGGAGGCCCAGGGGGGACCCCTCACCACTTCCACCTTGGGAGGGCACAGCAAGAAGGCAGAGTCTGTGAGCCAGGAATCAGACACTGCATGGGATGGTGCTTGGATTCTGAGCTGTGGAGGCTCCTGAACTATGAGAAATAAATTCCTGTTGTTTAGAAGCCACCCAGTGTATGGTGTTTTGTCACAGCAGCCCCAAATCATCTAAGGTATTACCTATAGTTGTTTTCCATGCCAATGACAGGTATAATGGGTCTGCTTTTGAGTCTGGACTAAGGGTAATGCCCCTAGGAAAGAATACATCACTAGACTGAACTCTTCCTAGCACTGCCTATCTTCCTACGGCTCAACAGCAACCAAAGCAATGCTAAAAAGCACACACGTGTAGTGGCACCTTCAGAATACATGACACCTGGTAGATGGGAAGAAAAACCATGCTGAGCCAAGCAGGACTCACGAGGAATATTTCCCAAAACCAGGGAGTGTTTATTTGACTCTTTGAGAGAAGAGAAAAGTAAACTAGTAGGAAGGATATTTTAAGCGTATTTTAAGTCAGAGAGTGACATGTGGTCAAGGATCAGTTTCTTCAGATCAAAACAATTTTATGTCATTGTTAAAGTAAAATATTTTCCAATATCCTACACTTCTGCATAATCTCATTTTATGTCTATGGGTCATTTGACAGTCATTCGCCTTTTCCTAACAGATAATCTTTTAAAACCTATAACTACAACAAGAGATTGGAACCAATGGGAAAGAATCTTAAATTCCAATGCCTTAAATACCCTAAGTGGGCACCTTTATTAGAGAAACTTGGAGCACTTTGTTAAGCTGTGAAGTGCAGGGAGAAATATTTTTTTAATTATTATTTTTTTAAATATGTTGGAGCTGATGGAGTGGCACATGCCTGTAATCCCAGCAGCTCAGGAGGCTGAGGCAGGAGGATCATAAGTTAAAAGGCAGCCTCAGCTGGCAAAGCACTAACCAACTGAGTGAGACCCTTTCTCTAAATAAAATACAAAAAGAGTTGGTGATTTGGCTCAGTGGTTGAGTGCCCCTGAGTTCAATCCCTGGTACCTAAAAATAAATGGATGGATGGAAGGAAGGAAGGAAGGGAGGGAGGGAGGGAGTAAGTCTGGTGGAATTCCCAAGCATTTGTTCTTTGAATACAAGGAAAATATACTAATTTCCCAAGTATCCAAGTTTATAAGAAAAAAAATACAAGTACCAAAATGATCAAAGCCTTCTTCCTCCATGTACATTAAATTTTTCACCAGTAACTGAAACCGAAAGCAACAGAATTCATTAATTAGGGAAAAATTTAAGAGATGCTCTAAAACAAGGAGAGATTGGGGGTTTTGTTTTGTTTTGTTTTGTTTTTGAGAGAGAGAGAGAATTTTTTAATATTTATTTTTTAGTTTTCAGTGGACACAACATCTTTATTTGTATGTAGTGCTGAGGATGAAACCCAGGGCCGCGCGCATGCCAGGCGAGCGCGCTACCACTTGAGCCACATCCCCAGCCCAAGATTTGTTTTTAATTGACTTTCTTATAATCATTTGATGGAGGACTCCAGGATGGAAGCTCAAAAGTGGCAGACAAGATTTAGCACAGTAGGCAGTTTACATCCACCTGGTCAGAGATGTCCCTATTCCATCCATCCATGGATGGATGGATGGATGGATGGAAGGGAGGAAGGGAAGGAAGGAGGGAGGGAGGGAGGGAGGGAGGAAGGAAGGAAGGAAAGAAAGAAGGAACTACACTGATTGATTTTGGAAATTTTATATATATATTTATATATAATTTATATATAATTTTTTATATAATTTATATATAATAATATATATTTATATATAATTTTAATCTCTCCTTAATAAAAACACTCCATCAAACTTCTGAGTCCATTAAAATCAGGCTTTCTGCTCCTCACTGGAACTTCTAACAATAAATTCAGCAGAGAGAGATTAATATACCATCTATAATCCCACTGAACTACTGGTTGCTTATTGTTAATTCCATAAAAATAAATGAAATTTTAAATTTCTGGAAAGCATTACAAATGAATGAGGATAAGAACAGAAGCTGTACATAATGTAATAACTAAGATGAGTAGAGAGCTAGAGTATTAGTTCTACCATGTAGCAGTTATGCAACTTTGAGCAATATCACTGAATCTTCCCTGCACCTCAATTTCCTCTTATGCGACACGGGGGACAGAAGAGTTCCTACCCACAAAATGTAGACTGTATTTCCCCAGAATTCAATCCTTTGACAAGAATTGGAGTGAAAGTCATTTATGCAAAAGTGGGCACTGATACTCAGGTGGGCAAATGAAATGTTAGATGGCAAAGCCTACACAGGAGTGCGTACATAACAGAGCTAAAAGTGAATTCAGTTATTACATAACATATAGCTTCTGTTTCCATCCTCATCCATTTGTAATGATTTCCAGAACATCTAAAATTTCATTTACTCATAGCAAATTAACAATAAGCATGCATCACTCCAGCGGGATTACAGATGATAGGCTATTTATGTCTGCTGAGTTTACTGTCAGAGGACTAAATGTGGAACAAAAATCCTGATTTTAATGAATTTAGGAATTTGACCAATTCTGTGGTGGGACCTCTCAGAGACAACATGAACTAGTAACAAACACCCCTTGTCACAGGGACAAGGACAACTCCTTCTGGTTTTAGCACTGAGAGTTCAGGCTGCCAGGAAAACCCTCAGACCCAAGCAGTAGGGTAACTGTTGGCCACCCTAGCTGATGCCTGCAGCAGCCACCAAAGCACCACAGAGGGTGGCCAGGGCTGTGGGCAAGGAACTGCCAGTATGCTCTGCCATCTGATGTCATGAGGATCAAATGTGCTGTTCCATGCACTGTGCTCAGTCTAGGACCTAGCACTCGGTCAGTGTGGGATGTCAGCTATTTTTGTAACAGAAGAATCATGAGATCTGCCCTTACTACAGGGGTGATGTGTGGTAGCTGTGCCATCATGTGGATGGCACCCTCTGGAGCTGGCCATGCTAGAGAACATTCTGCAGGCTACAGGACCCGCTTGCCTGTTTGTTTGTTTGTTTATCCTAATAAGGTACGTATGAGAGCAGAATGCATTTTGATTCACTGTACACAAATGAAGCACAACTTTTCATTTCTCTAGTTGTACACGATGTAGCACCGCACCATATGTGCAGTCATGCACGTGTCTAGGGTAATGATGTCCATCTCCTTCTACCATCTTTCCTGCCCCCATGCCTCCTCCTCTCTTCTCCCTCCCCAATCTAAGTTCCTCCATTCTTCCCAGGCCCTCCCTGCATTATGGATCAGCATCCACTTATCAGAGAGAACATTAGAGCTTGCCTATTCAACTGACTCCAGAATGCTACAAACTAGAGCCTCCAATACAAGTAACATCGTTCTTACCTGCTCTAACGCTGATAAGCAGTAAGGGATCTAAACTAGAAATTCAACTTAGAAGAATAAACTAAATCAACTTCCAAATCAGCAACAGTCTTCCTTCCCTCCAGAAAAACAAAGTGATTAAGCACATCAGGGCCCAAAACCCTGGAGGCTAACAAGATGCACCAAGCACCCCAGCACCTCTGCTCCTACCAGCTAAGTTGTCCACTTACCTAGAAGCAAGCATGCTTGTTTCCAAACAAGGTGTTAATTTTTTAATGTTTTAAATCATTTCTTCTTCAGAAAAAGCCTTGGCCTTATAGACAAAAAAGGAAGGGGTGATAAATAGATATCTATTTTTGTATTTTAAAGGAATAATAAAATGTATACCTGCCCCATTTAACCACACTTTGTGTGGTTTATGTAATGAACTCCTCTGATCACCACCTCTCTAGGTCTATGGAGTGGGTGGTGTAGCTGTTCAAAGGCATCTCCTCCAACAATCAATGAGGTCTTCTCTGAAGGTTTCAGAAGAGATGCCAAATCCTAGGTCTTTTCCTGACTAGTGAATTGTGAAATAGAATGAACTACCTCTTACAATTCAGTAGTTCCCCCTTACCTGCAGTTTTGCCTTCTGTGGCTTCAGGTGCCAAAAGTCAACCATGGTCTGAAAATATCAAACGGAAAATTCCAGAAATAAAAAATTCCTAAGTTTTAAATTGCCTGCCAAACTGAATAGAATGGTAAATTCCCATACTCTCTCGTTCTGTCCCACCCTGAATGTGAATCATTCCTTATATCCACACTGTGTATGCTACCTGATAATTAGTTATCCAGTGACTAACTGAATAAATGTTAAGTCTGTCACTGAATAATTATCTCATTTATCAGAGCAACTCTTGGGTTACGGCTATGTTCAAGTAAACATCAATTAGTAGACTAACACAATATCACAAGATCAACGCCATTTGCCTCACTCCATAAGAATGAATAAAATACCCCAAGACAGTTAGGGCTAGCGATATAGCTCAGTAATAACAGAACACTTGCCTAGCATGAGGCCCAGCATCACCAATAAATAAATAAATATTTTGAGAGAGAGAGACTATATTCATATAAATTTTATTACAGTATATTCTGATGTTTGTTCTGTTTTAGTTATTGTTGTTATCTCTTACTATACATAATTTATAAATTAAATTTTATCATAGTTATATAAGTCTAAGGAAAAAGCATAGGATATGTAGAGTCTGGTTCTGTGTAAAGTTTTGGATATCCACTGGGGTTGTGAAATGCATTGCCCATGGATGAGAGGAACCACTGCCCACAGAAAGCAAAGCAACCCTATCAATTTCTGCTAACCTTTAAGTACACCCCCTGATTACTCAATAGCCAGGAAGTTTTAATGAAAATCCAACTCATGGGCAGAATGAAATGGCACCCGTTAGCCAGCCAAAAATTTTTAATATTAATCTGCCACTTTTTCATACAAAATAACATTTCCATGTGCCACAACTCTGAATTATAGATACATTAAAAAATGTTAATTGGATAGAAGAATGAAACTGGCAAGTTAAAATTCAAAACACTTCAGCTAGGAAGGAATATTACTTTCTCCTTCCTTACCTTCTCCTTCCACAAGCTCATATGAGCTTTAAGCAAAGCCATAAACCAATATGAATAAATTGCTCAAAGCACCAAAGAATTTCACTTCACTTTTGAACTTTAATATGCTCAAAATTTTATGTAAACTCCTACATTGGAAAATATTCCTAAGTATGTTGTTACATTCATAGTTATGAATAGGAAAATATTTTTTCTTTGAAGCTTCTGGGCACGAGGCTCACAGAACTTCATAACTGGACAGATGTAATGTACATCTGCTATACTGCTTGAAAATGTTCAGTTCTGCTCAAAAGGGTAGAAAAATAAATAGATGAACTTCATAAAAATGGATAGCATAAATAAGCAATGAAACCTATTAAATAAAGCAAGTAGAACTTACACATGAAAACAGAAAGAGAAGGAAGAACCATGAAGCAACCACAGGGCACTAAATATGCATGAGGCACCTGAGGCACTAAATATTCATTATGCACAAATTATACATGAAACATATGTGGTACTCAGTATTCATGAAGTCTTAATTAAGCTACACATGGTAACATCCATTCTCATCCTCTGCGTAAGACACACACACACACAAAAAAAAAAAATCATAGCTATCATCAGGCTGCTCTTTCTTAGAGAAAACAGAACAGAGAAGAACCTGGCTTGTAAGTTAATGAGATTGAATGCTGCCCGATCGCTAACATCACCATCGTGTCAATGGGCCTATTGAGTCACACAGAGACACATAAACATACACTTTCAAATGTCATGCATATGCTTAAATGTATAACTGCACACTTAGGGACCTATTTATACATTTTCTTAAATGATATAGAGTGTAGTTTGTTTATCTGTGCGTACATTGTATGTGTGTGCACATGTACATGTGTGTATACCTACTGTAAGTCACATGATGGTAGGAACTCTTGGCATGTCTTTTTTTTACACAGTATCTGGGCATCTAGGAGCCATGCCTAACGCAAAGAAAGTACTCAGCAAATATTTGTAGAGTTAATTGCTTGCCAAAGAAGATTACCAATAATATTCAACCACAGAGCCTGAATTTATGCAGAAAAGGAATTGGGTCTTAATCATCTTTTTTTAGGCCACCAACCACTCAATACCTGACAGCACCTGAAATATAGCAAGACATATTGACCAGGTAAATGAATAAATGGGTTTACAAAAATATCAAAGAAAGAAGTAGCATTTTTTTAGTGATTCTATTTATAGTGGATCTAATTCTTATAAATATTATAATTGACTACATTTACACTACTATCACGTACAAACTATAATTTGCCAGAAAATTTTAAATAAGATGAAAGTATCTCTTAAATGATAGTTTAACTGGAAGAAAGCACTCAAAATAAATACTGCCAATACCATGTATTTTGTGTGTAGCATACCAGACCCTATTTTCTGAACAAAGGTTTATAGTTGTTCTAATGCATAACTATTTTAACCACCTCACTGAAAACACATCATTATCTGTCACTCATAAGGAGAATGATTCCTACACTATACTGTATATTATTTTAATTTGATGGACTAATGACTGAATAATAATTATGAAATTTATAGTAAGTGCACAAAATGATATCTAGGACAACCCATTTTCTCTTAATTACTAATACCAAAAAAACCCACAAAGCACACTTTACTTCTACATTTTCTTACCAAGGAGAAAAGAAAAGTATGCGTTTTGGGGTTTTGTAGGAGTTTTTTGGGGAGCATGGGGAGGATCCCACTGATTCATCTTATTTTTTTTTTTTGTGGGGTGGGGGAGAATCCACTGATCCACTTGAGCCAAAAATAGCAATAACAAAAACAGAAAATAGAAGGGGGAAACCGGAAAAGAAGTAGTTCTCAGTTTATCAAAATGTGTCAATCCTTTTTAACTTAAATTTACATTACTACATTCACAAAATAAACCATCTCCTTACGTATAAACCTAATGTACATTGAGGTATAGTTATCATTGGATATTTTAATAACAATACCCATCCTTAGGAACTGTTTAAGAGTGATTAGGACCAGTCAACTGAATCATAGCATTTTTTTAATTGAATTTGAAAATAACCACACAAAGAGCTGTCATAACACTGTCATAACAGTGGATAGGAAGAGACCACAGACTTACTCACTCCTCTCATTCCAAGCAAAACACTCTTCCAAAGAAAAGTAAAAAGTGGTAATGTCATGATACTACCTAAATACATTATATTAGTCTTATTAAATGCCACAAATGAACTATTGATCTGGCTCACACAGCATTTAGCGAACTGAATTCCATTTCCATACTCAATTACAATGGCAAATTAGAGATCTCAGGTACAGAAAATTAATCACTATAAAGATGAGATTATACAATGATCAATTTTACTTATTCTGAATTTTTATTAATGGAGGAAAACACTTTCCATCATAAATTTATTTGTAACTTATCTTGTTAGTCTTTATCAAATGTTTTTGTAGAGGGACATGGTTAACAATCACAAAGACAGAGTACATAATAGCATCACAACAATGATCCTCATACCCCACAATCCTGGCTAGTGCCCAGAGCCAAGCAACCCACAATCTATGCTCATGTCATCCAAGAAGCATTGGTCATTACAGATGCCATCTCTGCCCAGAGTTTACAGCAACACCAGACTGGCCCTAACTCCATCAACCATCACCCCACACAAAGCGTAGTCAGTATTGAAAAAGGGGACTGAGAACACTGGGCATGGTTACCTTCTGAGAAAAATGGAATTCATGGGGAGGAATTTTTTCTTCCCTGCCCTGCTTTGAAGACAAAAAAAAATTAAAATAAAGAGAACTGAGCATCCAATGCAGAAACGGAAAAAGCAAGATACAAATTCTGGTTGAAATTATCATTAAGGAATATGTTATATTCCACCTCACAAAAAAGGAATTTCAACACAGCACTAAGTACTAAAAAACTGTGCTGGGGTGTTATGGGATGTGAGGCGGGGCACTTTCATGTTTAATTTCAGAACAAAGATAATGAAATACTCAACAGGACACTTAAAACTTTGACAGTGGTTATGAAGACAAAGTACAGAAGCAGCTGAGAGCATTCAGCTGAAGTCTTCTATACAGAACAAGGAGCACAAGGAAGCATTCCCTGAATATGTGCATTAATTAAAATATGAAGAATAAATGAGAGTTAACTAAGTAAAGCTGGTAAGAGGTGAAGAATGCATGGCAGAGATAAGAAAGCGTATGAAGTCCCAGAGGTAGAGTAGAAACAGAAAGTGAGACTACAAAGAATGATGAGACAAGGAGTAAGGGTAGAATCTTGAGGCCAAATCAGGGACAGTCTTAATTCAAAGGTTTTCAGAAGAGAAGTGGAGCTAGTATATTTGTACATTTTTTATTTATATATGACAGCAGAATGCGTTAAAATTCTTATTCCACATATAGAACACAATTTTTCATATCTCTGGTTGTATACACAGTATATTCACATCAATTCATGTCTTCACACCTATACTTTGCATAATAATCATCATCACATTCCACCATCATCAATTTCCCCATGTCCCCTCCATTCCCCTTCAACCCCTCTGCCCTATCTAGAGTTCATCTATTCCTCCCATGTTCCCCCTCCCTACCCCACTATGAGTCAGCCTCCTTATATCAGAGAAAACATTCGGCATTTGTTTTGGGGGGGATTGGCTAACTTCACTTAGCATTATCTTCTCCAGTGCCATTCAACGCCATCCATTTACCTGCAAATGCCATGATTTAATTCTCTTCTATTGCTGAGTAAAATTCCATCATGTATATATGCCACATTTTTTTTATCCATTCATCCATGGAAGGGCATCTAGGTTGGCTCCACAGTTTAGCTATTGTGAATTGTGCTGCTATAAACATTGATGTGACTGTGTCCCTGTAGTATACTGTTTTTAACCCATTTTGATATAGACCAAAGAGAGGGATAGCTGGGTCAAAAGGTGGTTCCATTCCCAATTTTCCAAGAAATCTCCATACTGCTTTTCATATTGGCTACACCAATTTGCAGTCCCACCAGCAGTGTACCCTTTTCCCCACATCCTCACCAACACTTATTGTTGTTTATATGTATAATAGCGTCATTCTGACTGGAGTGAGATGAAATCTTAGAGAAATGCAAATCAAAACCACTCTAATTGCTAGTGATAATGTACATTTTTTCATATATTTGTTGATTGACTGTACATCATCTTCTGAGAAGTGTCTGTTCGTGTCCTTGGCCCATTTATTGATTGGTTATTTGGGGTTTTTTGGTGCTTAGCTTTTTGAGTTCTTTATATACCCTCGTGATTAGTGTTCTATCTGATGTGTGTGGGGTAAAAATTTTCTCCCAAGATGTAGGCTCTCTATTCGCCTCACAGATTGTTTCTTTTGCCGAGAAGAAACTTTTTAGTTTGAGGCCATCCCATTTATTGATTCTTGATTTTAATTTTTGTGCCACAGGAGTCTTATTAAAGAAGTTGGGGCCTAATCCCACATGATGGAGACTAGGGCATACTTCTTCTTCTATTAGATGCAGGGTCTCTTGTTGTATTCCTAAGTACTTGATCCATTTTGAGTTGAGTTTTATGCATGGTGAGAGATAGGGGTTTATTTTCATTTTGTTGCATAAGGATTTCCAATTTTCCCAGCACCATTTGTTGAAGAGGCTATCTTTTCTCCAATGCATGTTCTTGGCAGCTTTGTCTAATATAAGATAATTGTGGTTTTGTGGCTTAGTCTCTGTGTCGTCTATTCTGTACCATTAGTCTACCAGTCTGTTTTGGTGCCAATATCATGCTGTTTTTGTTATTATTGCTCTGTAGTATAGTTTAAGTTCTGGTATAGTGATGCCACCTGCTTCACTCTTTGTGCTAAGGATTGCTTTAGCTATGGTTCTCTTTGTTTTTCCAGATGAATTTCATTATTGGTTTTTCTATTTCTATAAGGAATGTCATTGGAATTTTGATCGGAATTGTATTAAATCTGTATTGTGTTTTTGGCAAGTATGGTCATTTTGATAATATTAATTCTGCCTATCCAAGAGCAAGGTAGATCTTTCCATCTTCTAAGGTCTTCTTTACTTCTTTCTTTAGGGTTCTGTATTTTCATCATATAGATCTTTCACCTCTTTTGTTGATTCCCAAGTTTTTTGTTTGTTTTTTATTTTTGTTTTTGTATATGCTTTTCCAATTCGTTCTTCATGCTTGGGGAATTTTCTGATATTATCTCATTGAAGAGATTGTGCATTCCTTTGGTTTGAAACTCTGTGCCTTCCTCTATCCCAATAGCTATTATATTTGGTCTTTTGATGCTGTCCCATATTTCTTGGATGTTCTGTTCATGGTTTCTAACTTTCTTCACTGTGTGATCAACTTTATTTTCCAGGTTGTATACTTTGCCTTCATTATCCAACGTTCTTTCTTCCAAGTGATCTAGTCTGTTGGTGATGCTTTCTATTGAGTTTTTTATTTGATTTATTGTATCCTTCATTTAAGGATTTCTGACTTTTTTCCCAGAGTGTGTCTCCCTCTCCCTCCCTCCCTCTCTCCCTCCCTCCCTCCCTCCCCCCCCCCCTCTCTCTCTCTCTCTCTCTCTCTCTCACTAATCTTTTGCTACCTGTATTTGCTCTCTTATCTCATTGTTGGAGTGATCAATTTTTCCTGTATTTGCTCATTTAAGTCATTCTTTAATTCACAGATTATTTTAATTATGAGCCTTCTGAACTCTTCTCTGACATTTCATCAACTTTGCTGTGAGTGTCCTAGTTTGTTTGGGGCACTTTCTTCCCTTATTTTTTCATGTTGTCTATGTGTCTACCTTTCTTGCAGAGTGGATCTAAAATATTACAGTCTCTTCCCTATATTCTTACAGTACCTGTGCAGATTGTCTGTACCTCACCTTGATGTTGGGTTTCCAGACCCTGCTGGTGTCCCTCAATGGATGCTACTGCATCCTGAATCTGGGACCTGTGTAAGCTGGAGTAGGTGGATCTGGGCCCCTGGGCTTGACCTCCCTTGGTAGTCTGCTGGTAGAAAGGGGAGGTCCTGCGCCAAAGGCTAGGCTCTTGTGGGGTCTGCTCTGTGGGGGGAGGGGTGAAGCGGACCTACTGATAGCCTGGAAACCCCGTGGGCTGCTGTGATGGTCTGGGCTAGACCTTGGCTCCCTCTGTAGTCCACTGGTCAGAAGGGGAGGTCCTACACTAGAGGCTAGGCTCTGGCGAGTGTCTGCCCTGATGGGAAAAGGGTGGACCAGGCATGCTGTGTGCCTGGGCCCCAGAGAGGCCAACATGGGTGGATCTAGTATATTTGTACATTTAAAATATCATGCTATTCTGCTGCTTCTACTATCCCCCCTCCCCTCCCCTCCCATCTTCTCTCTCTACCCCATCTACTGTAATTCATTTCTCCCCCTTGTTTTTTTTTTTTCCCTTTCCCCTCAACAGACACTAGTATGGCAATATGTAAATCAGTGGATGTGTAACCGATGTGCTTCTGCAATCTGTATACGGGGTAAAATGGGAGTTCATAACCCACTTGAATCAAAGTGTGAAATATGATATGTCAAGAACTATGTAATGTTCTGAACAACCAACAATAAAAATTAAATATATATATATACACACACATACACACACATATATATCATGCTAGCCAAGCACGGTGGCACACGGGTATAATCCCAGCAGGTGGGGAGGCTGAGGCATGAGGTTCAGAGCTCAAAGCCAGCCCCAGAAAAAGCGAGGCGCTAAGCAACAGCGAGACCCTATCTCTAAATGAAATACAAAATAAGATTGTGGGTGTGGCTCAGTGGTCAAGTGCCTGAGTTCAATCCCCAGTACCCCCAAAAAAATAATAATCACTCTAGATAAGTACTTCTCTACGTATATATAATTTACCAAAATACGTTTTACTGTCATGTATAACTAAAAAGAACAAATTTTTTTAAAAAAATGTTTAAATAGAATAATCTCATGCAGGGTGTAGTGCTGCCCACCTGGGGTCTCAATGACTAGGTAGACTGAGGTAGGAGGAACACAGGTTGGAGGCCAGCCTCTGCAATTTAGTGAAACCCTGTCTCAAAATAAAATAAAAGGGACTGAGGATATAGCTCAGTGGTTGAGTGTCCCTGGGTTCAATCCCCAGTACCACCAAAGAAAAAAAAAAGGAAGAAGAATTTCCCACAAATTCTTTCCTAAAATGATGTTGTTTACTACGGATACTTATTTAAAAGGCTCTTTGTCAAGGATGATTTTGACACAGAGTAGCAAATCTGGAATGGGATACCTACATGAGGTGGTTCTAGTTCAGTTCAACTTAACCAATATTTATTAAGATTAATTTATGGGGAGCAGTATCTAAACTTCGGACATCACAGACAGTTGTTTCTTGATATTGTGGATTATACTGTGGATTTAATTCTACAAGTAGGAACAGTTTTCTCTTGTGGGTTTTGTTTTTGTTTTTGTTTTGTTTGGGTACCAGGAATTGAATTCAAGGACATGCAACCACTAAGCCGCATCCCCAGCCTTATTTTGTATTTTATTTAGAGACAGGGTCTCACTGAGTTGCTTAGCGCATCGTTTTTGCTGAGGCTGGCTTTGAACTGGTGACACTCCTATCTCAGCTTCCTGAGCTGCTGAGATTAGAGGCGTGCACCACTGTGTGCAGCTTACCTTGTTATTTTTTTTTTTATTGGTTGCTCAAAACATTACAATGCTCTTGACATATCATATTTCATACATTTGATTCAAGTGGGTTATGAACTCCCATTTTTACCATGTGTACAGATTGCAGGATCACATGGGGCTGGGGATATAGCTCAATTGGTAGAGTGCTTACCTTGCATGCAGAAGGCCCTGGGTTCAATCACCAGCACCACAAAAAAAAAAAAAAAAAAAGCAATACACAAAAATTTACCTTGTATTTTAATGATACACATGGAGTTCTTTCACAGGAATAAGAGGAGACATTTCTAATAGCCCCAACCTTTCAACTCATCTTTGAGATGAGACTTTTAACTCTCAAAAAATTTTCACTACCCTTATGTCTTCAGATGTGCAGGAAACTTGGAGTAGTAGAGCTAGTTAGCAGAGATACAATACTTTCAGTATTTGCTGCACTACCTACCTGGGCTAAACCCACTGCCCTGCTGAGAAAATCTATTCTAACTGGACTACAAGAATCTGTATGGGCTGGGGTTGTGGCTCAGTGGTAGAGTGCTCACATGCAAGGCTCTGGGTTCGATCCTCAGCACCACATAAAAATAAATAAATAGAATAAAGGTATAAAAAATAGTTTTTTTAAAAAAATAGTAAATTTTTAAAAATTGTGTACATGTGATGTCTATGCAGGTTTTCAATGCCAGAGAAACAATCAAAATGCTATCTCTTAGACCAGGGTACACAGCCATGTCTCACCACCGCTGTGCCCACAATTATACTGGTTTCCAAACATCACAAAGTCTAAATAATGCCAATTGAATATTGGATATTTCATTACTTAAAAAACAAATCCTACCTGTATATAACCTGTACATGACCTTCCTAATCCCTAAATAGGTATAATTCCTCAATACCAAAATCTCGAGTTTTCTATAAACCAACAGTAATCCTATCATTTGATCCTCATTTAAACAGGAGACAGTGTTGAGATTCAGGAATTGCAAAGTCATAACAATATTAGGAGGAGAGATTATGTGATAGCATAATCAGATCATCACATTGAAAGCAATGAAATCAACCCTAGAATTTAGCCGCCTGATACCAGGGCCTTGCCTTTGAGTTGCTGGCTATTTGTTCTGGCATTGTAAAGGGCCTACACTTCAATAGATTTTAATTCTGAAAATAATCCACTTTTTAATCTGACATATATGTACATGTCTGCCATGTGTATACGAAGAAATTTAAAAGGAAACTATTATTAAACTATACCACAAAAATATAATAACAAAAATGGCATGGTATTAGCACCAAATAGACATGTAGACCAAATAGACATGTACAGAATAGAAGACATAGAGACAAACCCACATAAATACAGTTATCTCATACTAGACAAAGGTGCCAAATATATCATACAGTGGAGAAAAGATAGCCTTTTCAACAAAAGGTGCTGGGAGAACTGGAAATCCATATGCAGCAAAATAAAAATAAACCCGTATCTCTCACCATGCACAAAACTCAACTCAAAATGGATCAAGGACCTAGGAAAAAGTAGACCCAAATCTTCATCACGTCAGATTAGACCCTGGATTCCCTAACAAGACTCCTAAAGCACAAGAAATAAAATCAAGAATTAATAAACAGGATGGACTCAAACTAAAAAGCTTCTTCTCAGCAAAAGAAACAATAAATGAGGTGAACAGAGAGACTACAGTTTGGGAGCAAATTTTTGCCAAACACACGTCAGATAAAGCACTAATTAATTAAGACTTTTTAGGGGCTGCAGTTGTGGATCAGTGATACAGCACTCACCTAGCCCATGTGGGGCCCTGGGTTCGATCCTCAGCACCATGTAACAATAAATAAATAAAATAAAGGTATTGTGTCCAACTACAACTAAAAAAATAAATATTTAAGAAAAAAAAAGACTCTTCAAAAGATGTTTCATCAAGTTCAAAGCCAGCCTTAGTAACTTAGTGAGACCCTATCTCAAAACAAATTTTTAAAAAAAATTTTTTTAATGGCTGGAGATGTGTGGCTCAGTGGTATAGTGTCCCTAGGTTCAATCCGTGGTATCAAAAAAAAAAAAAAATGGCCTGGGGATGTGGCTCAAGCGGTAGCGCGCTCGCCTGGCATGCGTGCAGCCCAGGTTCGATCCTCAGCACCACATACAAACAAAGATATTGTGTCCACCGAGAACTAAAAAATAAATATTAAAATTCTCTCTCTCTCTCAAAAAAATGCTTCAACATATGTCTTCAAGATTATTAAGCACAATTATCTGGAATTTCACGTCATCCTTATAACAATAGGACTACAAAGAGATTCTTATCACCTACTTCACTTAACTACAGAAAGTAGATTTTATTTATTCTAAAACACAGAAAAATAAAGTCACCATTTTTTTAAAGAAAATAAAATTCTTGGATATTTTTGGCAAGTTTTTATACATCATTAACTTCTAAACTTGAATACCACATTTCTTTCCTTTTTAAAACTTCTCCTAAAATCAAATTCAATAGTTGTCACATAAATTTTTTGTTCTTACTTACTCCCATCATTAAACATCCTAAGTAGACTTTTTAATGTGCTGAATATAAAATTCTCCTGTACTATTTGATCTTTAAAATCTATTGGCTCTGGTATACACAGTTTAATTTCTTGATTACACTCCATTGAGGTTTTCAAATTTAGTGGAAATGTTGCTTGATATTGAGAAGTGGAGGCTGGCAGCAGAGAGGAAAAGACACATAAGATTGAGAGCATCAGAAGTCACTAATCAACAGGCATAAAGTTTCAGTTAAGTGAATAAACTCTATTGAGATCTGCTGTACATTTTGTAAAATAATTTACACATAAAAATTGTTAAGAGGATAGATCTCTTGCTGTGTTCTTACCAAAATAATAAAAAAAAAAAAAATGGGGGGAGGATTTTTGAAACAGTCGATTCTCATGTAGCCTTTTTTGGGGGAGTGGAGGAGTAACCAGGGATTGAACTCAGGAGCACTCAACCACTGAGCCACATGCTGAGCCCTATTTGTATTTTATTTAGAGACAGGGTCTCACTGAGTTGCTTAGCATCTTAAGTTGCTGAGGCTGGCTTTGAACTCGCAATCCTCCTGTTTCACCCTTCCCAGACAAAAGCAGTAATAGAAAGTGAGATACAATGTATCCATTTGAGTAATTCAAAAAGATGCTGTCTAATGCTGCCGGTGCTTTCTTCGCCCTATATTAACCTTTCTAGTCAGACTGCCTTTAAGCTACATAAGCCTAAGGAACAGACCAATTCAACTAACAGGACAGAGCAATCCAGAAGCAGACCAGAGGGGAAGGTGACAGGGCAGTGCTTCACCACTGGCTCAGAGCTGGGTAGGAAAAAACTCCTATTACTTTAAAAATTAGGAATGAACACATTCCACCTAGCCTCCCTCCTGAATAAGAAAGAAATAACCCAGCAGTGATATGATGACATTAGCAAGAGTCCTGAATTTTTCTACCTGGGGATGGATTATACAATTAGAGCTAATTACCTAGGAGAAAACCATCCCCACTAGGTGGGGATCTGGGATCTGCCCAACATTCACTGGATCATCATTATGGTGTTTGCTACAAATAATTCCTGCATGCATACAGCTTCTCCTTTAGTGGGGACAACTTGAGTTTTATCATTAATACAAGACCACCTGGATATCAGCATGAAAAAATAATTGCCGTACTCATTTTTTCATTTTACTTATGCAAGCAGCACAACCAGAGAATAAGGTCAAGGTGTTTTTTCTCCACTTTGCAGGGCACAATTTCCACCCAACTTCTCTTTTAAACCAGTTCTAAGGGAAGTCCCGACTCAGGTGGCAGAGCTGACTGTTAGCTCGCCAGGAATGAGGGCTTAGGTCCAAGGGTGACATAGATGGGGTTCCATGTAATTGAACACAAGTGGTATCATTTGAAGGGGAACTTAGGGCTCCTTATCAGTTTTCAATGGCATACAAGTTTGAAACTTTATGAGACAGAGTTTTGTGAGGAATCAACTCATAAGAAATCCAGATGTGAGGGTTAGTCATGATTCTGGTAGATGAGCCACTGCTGAGTGGTTCTTCAAAGGTACTGACAAGGTCTGGCTTCCCCCTTTGGTGTGTACCAGAGGAGAGGGTGCAAAGAGTTAGCTGTGCATGAGCAGCAGCAAACAAGAAGCACACTCACCCAAGAAAGGAGGCTACACTTGGCCCAACACACTACCCACCCCTGTTGAGAGCAAGGCTTGGATGCACATTCTCCTGAAGATTCTCTCTGATGTGGTAGGAGGCCCAGCAACCAGAGACCTTGACTCTCCAGCCAATATGTTAGAAGCAGTTTACCCCCACTCCTTTCAAATCTCTGTTTACCGCACATGTAGAGAGAAGTGGCACCTGGAAGTCCCTCTAGAGTACCCCAAATTTTTCTGCATCAACAGTCCATTCCTTCCACTGTGCTTATGAAGGCATGAATCTGGGCTATTGTTTCAGGAACATTTTCAACAGTAGGAGTTAAAGCGGAGGGAAAGATAACCACTTCTTTATGACTCTTGATTAAGAAGAAAAATAGATTAACCAGAACAATACATCCCTAAAAGTTTTCCATCTATTAGGGTAGTGTATTGGAGCATGATGCATGGCCACAGTTTTATCAGAAAAGACAAAGGCCAACTGCAGAATGGACTGAGAGAAAAGTAAAAAGCAACAATAGAGAAGATTCTTTAAAGTCTCAGGAACAAAAAATAATAACTCAAAAATTCCCAAGGAAGCCAGGCGTGGTGGTGCACGCCTGTAATCCCAGCAGCTCAGGAGGCTGAGGCAGGAGGATCACCAGTTCAAAGCCAACCTCAGCAAAAATGAGGTGCTAAGCAACTCAGTGAGACCTTGTCTCTAAATAAAATACAAAATAGAGCTGGAGATGTGACTCAGTGGATTGCCCTGAGTTCAATCCCCACCAAAAACCACAAATTTCCAATGCAGAGATCAAACAATGATCAAAAGTAAAGATATTACAATTGCAAAGCTACAAGTAATGACACAAAGGAAAAAGAAAGATAATTAGAGAATTGAGATTATGAATAAATAGCCTTTTATATTTGAGAAAATTTTAATTGTCCTTTTTCTTATCCACCTCTCCACACCCTTCACAGAGCAATAAGTGATTTTTCTCCCCTCCAATGACAGAAAAGTTTCTGTTACCATTTAGGCAGAGAAATCAAAGACAGCTACAACGAAATCTCCTTTTAACCTTCCATTATGGGATAATAATTAAAATTTTAAGTAGGAAACATTCCACATATATGTAGTAAGAAGAACGATAAATATGATTTTTTAAGCAAAAACACAGCTTACTCTAGTTGCAACAGTCGCTAGTTCAGAAATTTTTTTTTCCACTTTGAAATAAAATAATACTTCAAATAATCACTTGGAGTGATTCCTTCTGTGCCTCTACCATTGTTATTACAAAGAGTTTAGAGTTTTAAGAGCATATTTTGGATTAAATGACCGTGGTTTCAAATTCAGGTATGTATATTTTAAAAGCTCAAAGCAGCTTGGGAAAGATTGCCGAGAAGGAGTAGAGATCCAGAAAGTATTGCAATGTAGCCAAAAACCTTTGGATAAATAACATCTGGCATTAGTGGTCTGCTATACTTGAGTTTCTCAACTTCCTCTCTGGAGAAACTTAAGTCCCTTTTGGCCTCTTTCTGACTTCCTTAAAAATGTTTCTGGAAACAGCTATTTCACCATCTTCCATCTTCTTTATCTGGAGAAGTACTGTAGGAATTGCTAGGAAACTACACTAAAGCAAGCAGATGCTGGAGAACCAGGCATGCTAGGGCTTTCCTGTGGACCCTCCTCAGTCTCACCCCACAACCTCTTAAATTTGAAAAGAGTAACAGCTCTGGCATCAGACTGATGTGGGTTCCACTTCCAGCCTCACTGCTTCCTATCTGCATGATCTAGAACAAACATCCCACCTCCAAAAGTCTCAGTGTTCTCTCCTAGCCTCCTTCTTCAGACTATTGTGAGGATTAAGTGAGGGTCTATAAAAAAGAATCAGCCCCTGCCCAGCACATGGCAAGCAACCACTAAATGGAGAGTGCCCAGGAGCCCCAGCACTGACCGGGACAAGCACAGGTCCAGCTGACAGCTGGGCACCTTGGAAACCAACCTCAGTGGATCAAAGTCGCTTTCTCTTATCTCCTGGGGATTCCTCTGGCACAGCCAACTTATTTGTCTCTCTTCCTCCATCTTCTCAGCTGTTGACCCTTCTGACCAGCTGTAGTTCTGTTTCATTCCTCCCTCATCACAAGTCTTCAATAAAAGAACTATGTAAGAATCCCATAAAGTAAAAATAAGCAATCACTCACTCTTCCCCTTAACTGAAGACATCTGGAAACTCTCCCCCCGCCCTCCATCCTGCCCACCCCCCACCATTTTCTCCCTCAAACAAGTCAGAAGTGATATCTTATGCAATGAGAAAATAAGGTTCATAACAGTGTCACCTGAATTGGTTTGGGTTATTTATTTTTTGTAATTTTAATAGACCTTGTTAATCTCACTCTTTGAGTATGCATACCTTTTATAACAGGGTCCAGTGTTTGACAGTATTTAAATATCCTTTGAGGAAACAGAGAGGAATAATTCTCCAGTTAAAACTGAGGTTGAAGATAAAAGACAAAGATACCTAAAATTCTCAGTTTGAATTTATGAGTAGGCACAGTGGCAGTAATGGACATCAAGGCTATCCATTGTGGGACCACTGCTGACACATGAACTGTGTATTCCCAGACAGCAAGGCGGTAATAAAGAGTAATACAGAAATTGGGGGCAAGCATTTATTCTTCTATTAACTTCAAAAAGTAGTTGAATATACAGGAAATCACAAAAATTCAGGCTTATACTTTGTATGTATTTCTGGTAGTTTTCATTTCACTTGTAAGGTGTGTGTGTGTGTGTGTGTGTGTGTGTGTGTGTGTGTTGTAGATGAACACAATACATTTATTAATTTATTTATATCTGGTGCTGAGGATCAAACCCAGTGCCTCACCTGTGCTGAGCAAGCCCTCGACCACTGAGTTACCACTCCAGCCCATTGTAATTCATTCTTATTGAATATTAAGAATTCTTACACTGTACAATAGTATCAGTGCACTGCAGTTTTGAAATTTTAAAACTGATCCTACACCACAGACTTATTCTTGAAAGGCTTGAGGAGAGACTTGCTTTGACCTCCATGAAGACACAAGTTTGTGGGGAGTATAAACAGTTAATTAGGGGCTATGTGACACTCTGCCAAATCCAGTTCCTCTTCAAGAATGTGAACAATAACCCACATAAGGTGAGAAAATAAAACTACTGTGTTCAAATCACCTACCTAAAGCACACATCAAAAAACATATTAAACATTATCACTTAGTCTCATAGATGCCAAACATTAAAAATTACAGATGAAAACTTGATAGAATGTTTCAAAAAAATCATCCAAAGCTACAATCCTCTGCAAATAACCAATCTCTCATTATGCCACTGCATTAATAAAAGATAGTTTGATCCCCAGTACCACAAAAATATATTTACAAAGATAAATGCTTCATTTTTTCCTGGATTCTAAGTAGATGGTCCCCATGGTAAACAAAGATACACACTGGGAAGAAACAATCACAAAAGCAGACACATGAGAAGACTTGTGTAAATACTGGCTGGTCTCATAGCTGAGGGGTTTACGTAACAGTCCAGGGTAAGCCTTCTGGACTCCCCGTTTACCTCAGCTGTATATGGAGATAGCACTAACTTCTCAAATCTAACATCAGAAACATACATATACTGGGAGGTACAGCATTTTTTCAAACTATTAAGCTGTGGCTCTCAAAGTGTCATCCAGGGACTTTTGGGAGTCCCTGATACCCATCAGGGGATCTGCAAGCTCAAAACTATTATCATAATAATACTAAGCCACTTTTTTGCCTTTTTCATTCTCATTGCCTAACAAGTATATACTGAAGTTTTTCAGAGGCTACATGAAGACTGATGGTGTAGATGCAAAGTTCTGATTTTATGCTCCAGCACAGCAAAATAAAAATAAGTGACAGGACAAAGGAATGCCCAGGCAGACATGAGTATCCAGCTGTCTTCCAATATACCAGATACTCAAAGGCTTGCAGAGCATAAAACAGTGTCATTCATCTCACTAAATTGTTTTAGAAATTACATAATTTTCATGAAAAAAAATAATCTTAGCAATTTGCAATGGGTTTAAACATATGTTCAAGTGCACATTAAATTCTTGATTAAAAATATAGTCAAGCCAAATGCAATGACACACTCCTATAATCCTTACTCAGGAGGCTGAGGCAGAAGGATCACAAGTTTGAGGCCAAACTAGATAACTTATCAAGAACCCGTCTCAACATAAAAAATACAAAGGAATGGGGATGTAGCTCAGTGGTAGAGCAAGCGAGCCTCCGGATTCAATCCCAAGTACCACCAAACACACACATGGAGAAGGGCAGAAAATATCAATAGCTATAATCCATACAAATGGAATTTCCTTTGGGATCCTCGATAATTTTTTTTAAATGTAAAAGGATCCTAAGACTGAAAAGTTTGAAAGTTTTGATGAAGGTAAAAGGCTGTGTATGCTCTGATACTAATACATATAATCAAGTTTATATTTATTAACAAGCAGTATTTTAATACCAATGTATATCTTACGAAAAGAAGTGGTTTATTCATTTGCATTCTGTGTTTTTATCTCATTTTCTAGTTGCATCTGCCCCAAAACAAGCAAACTGAAGGGGCCTATTCTGGCAAACACATGTCCCAGGTTTTCCAGGACAGCCATAACAGCCAATGTGTTTCCAATTTTTCCCCATCAACCACAAAAATGTTCCTTATATTTCAACATTTTTGTGTCCAAATGCATCACCCCATCTGATTCTCAAATACAGAGGGGAAAAAAAAAATCACAAAACAACTTCCTGTTGTGTTGTCTGTAATTATCTTCAAAATACTTGAGCACAGCTCACGGCTCATGTGACAAAAGTCTGTCAAGTTGGTTCCACCCTGGCCTCAGCTGAGAGCATGCCCCTGGAGGGCTTCCGTAGTAGCGGAAGGTCTCCATTCCAGAGGCTGAAGTTGTCTTTATCTTTCTGAATGCTGGCAGCTTTGTTTACTAGGAAACTGAAGGTTACAAGTGTTTTTTCATAGGTGAAATACTGATATTTTAAAATGTGGAATGGTTAGGGGGAGAAAAAAGGGTATTCCTGGCTCTTAACTACACAAGGAATATGAAGTGAGAAAGGCCAATGCTCCCAAACTCTGTGGAATGGACCCCAGGCTGAGTTTTGACTGATGGATGACCAGAAGTCCATAAAGCTGCTCTAACAACTTCCCTTCTGCCTCAAATGAACATCACATGTACAGCACGGTCAGAGTACTGAAAGGAGAGAAGCCCAGGACCTCCCTGAGCTTACAGTTGCATGACTTGGCCTGCTCGTTTATATCCGCATGCGAGGCAGAGTTCTGTGAGATTTGCTTCTGTCACTACACGCTGCCTGTTCAATAGGCTTTTGAGGAGGAAACTTACAGCCCTCACCTTTGCTACTTTGACACTACAGGTGCCCACACCAAAAAAAAAAAGAGCTGAGTACTTACAAAACAAACGACCGATTTCAGAGTGCTTAGTAAAACCTCTCTCAGAACATCTAGGCCTCAGATAGACCTATTTTTTTCTCATCCAACACCATCAACTAACATTAAGAACAGCCTAGAAGGGGCTTGAAAACTAAGAATTCTGCCCCACAAAGCCAGGATCTTCACTAATGACAACAGTCAAATTTGACCACCTGTAGAATGTAATTCAGAATCTGGTTACTTTATGAGGAATATAGTGAGCTATCCTTGTAAGAAAAGTAGTCAGGAGAACAAACATTCATGGAAACAGGTACTATAAAATGGACCCAAAGCCAGAGAAGATGGTAATTCAACCAACCAGGGCTATCATGGCACAACTACTAAGACAGTCCTTTTCACAAATGGAAAAAGAGCAAATGCGGGGAGAGAAAGTAGATCGAGAATGGGAGAGAGGGCTGGGGATAGAGCTCAGTTGGTAGAGTGCTTATCTCGCATGCACAAGGCCCTGGGTTCAATCCCCAGCAACACGAAGAAAAAAAGCAGGGGAGAGTGGGAGAGAGGAAAAGATACTGCAGAGAAAACATACTGCTTGTATGATTCAAGCCCTATCAAGGTGTGGTGTCTGCACTGTGTTTGAGATAAAATCTCATTTAACAAAAAACCCAAAGGCAGGTATGAATTCTCTGCTTTCACTTCCTTTCATTAATATTGATGAAGAAAACTGAAGTAAGCACCAAATCACTCTTATCCCCAGGATAATCAAAATAAACCAAATACCTATGTGACGAATATGACAGAACAGAAAATCATGGTTTCAAAGAATAAGCAGAGACAACAGAAAGTGTTTGTCATATTTCATCCCTCCTCCCTCCAATGCTGTGTAACCAGAAGTGTCAAATGTTTTCCCTTTGGTTGTCTGGTTTTCTCACACTGCCCATCTCTAGGATATAATCCTTGTTAATATTTTGTCCCATAATTTTTCTCTACATATGGGCTCTAGGTCTGTATGTAGATATGAATAACAGATGTATATTTAGGGGAGACTTCTTTTTTTGGTGGGGTACCTGGGACTGAACCCAGGGGCACTTAACTACTGAGCCACATCCCCAGCCCTTTTTGTGTGTGTTTTATTTAGAGACAGGGTCTCACTGAGTTGCTTAGAGCCTCACTAAGTTGCTGAGGCCGGCTTTGAACTCGTGATCCTCTTGCCTCAGCCTCCTGAGCCACTGGGATTACAGGTGTGTGTGACCATGCACGGCTTAGGGGAGACTTTCTTTTGTGCTTTCAATTTTAGGCATATATTTATTTTAGGACATATAACTATTTAAAAGAAAACCTGTTCATATCCACCCTTTTCACATTAAGTTAATAATGGTATCCCCATGAAAATGTAGTTTTCATATATGGGGAGCCTCCTTCAATCTGGCTTCCAACAAGATCGTCAACAAAAATGTTCTGCTTGAAGATATCAATTCAACAAGTATTTAATTAAGCATCTACCATGAACTGCATGCTTCAACAGGCCCAGTGAAGAGAGAAAGGTTCATTCCAATAAAATTATGCAAATCTTGCAAATCTCTGGAATCTTATGACTCCATTTAGAATTGTCCAGTTCTGGAAGAGAGACATTGGTCACAGTGCCTTTCTTTGCAGACTACAAAGCAGAATAAGAAAACTGGAAAGCCAGCTTCATGATTCAAATATTTGATCTACAGTGAGTCTCAAGTGCACTGAATACACACCAGAGGTAGATGATGGAAAATCGAATGAGAAACTGCTGGATACTTTTGCTGGGTAGTGAAAATGACCAGAGTCAAGCAAATGTTTCTATATAAAAAAAAAAACAAGAGACTATCAGCAGAAGTACTTCTGCAAACCCAAAATGGAAACAGGGTCGTAAAACATTTCACAAACACAGGTAATTGAGATCCTATTTTATGTTTCACGCAAAGTAAGAACATCTGGAAGGATACAATCAAAACTACACTTGCTACCCATTTGTTTCTGTTTATGCTGTGTTGATGCTAAATTAGCAATTGGCTTTGTGATTCCAGGTTAAATGGGTTCAGGTCTGAGAAATACACAGTTCTGGTTCAAGTTAAATTTCCTACTTGCATGTAACTTCCCTAACCTTTAAGTTTCCAAGCTGTATTTGCACAAATTAGGCACAAATTCTAAGCTCTGCTGACTCAAATATATTATGGCTAGAACATTAAAAGGGAAAGATAAACATACAAAGCTAAAGTAAGAAGCAATTCTAAAGTTGAAAAGCAGCCTTTATGAAGACAGATCAACTGAAACAAGTAAGTGTACGTCTGTTCTAAATAGCTCCACTTCATCCTCTTAAATACCAGAATCCAGTCATCTTGGCTGCTCTTGCCATCGCCTCCAGCCTATCATGCTCAAAGAGTTCATCAAGAAGGTTGGCCAACTTGGAGAATCTTGAAGTCTACCAGGGCCAAACCAAGGAGAGCAGCAAGCCAAGAAAAGCACATGCAGGCATCACGCTACAGAACGCATTTCAATGTTGCAGGGGAAGATAGAAGACAACCTTAGCCAAAGATAATTTCTCTAATGCTGACACAACTGGACACTGCATCTATTGTTTTTAAGTGCATTTTCTGATTTGGGTACTTTGAACTCCCTAGAATCAAGAAATGCACAGACATTCATCTTATTACTGGTCTCTAGCTGGGCTGTCATGTTTGCCTATTTACTGCTTACTACAGCTGATTAAGAAATCATCTTGAACTATAATTTCCAAAGTTACGGGGACTGAAGGAGATCCGTAAACAATGCTTGCCCTCAAGACATTCTTGACATTCCATTTCAATTACAGTGTCTCTCAAGATGTTTAAATATTATGACATGTATACATGTTCCTTGCGGTGAGAGGAACTGCAACCAGAAGAAAAACGCAACACTGTATAATTAAAGAGGTTTGAGACTAGAGAGCTTCCTGGAAACTGTATAGAGAAAGTTAAGCCACACCATCTCCAAGTGAATGTTATTGCACGTACAAACTGTATTCTACACATAACCCAATTTGCAATGCTACTTCCCCCTGCTGATGACCTTTAAAACACACACAAACAGCATCTGTCCTCTGCTTTTACCAAACCTATCCAGGTTCATACCTCTGTGCTATTTGGGGAAAGGGGAAAAAGAAGAGCCCAAGCTGAAAAGTCAAGCGTAACTTTAAAAGTGGAACATCTTGATTTGTCTTTTTACAGATCCCTTTCCTGAGGAACTACAAAGGGTAAAGTGGGGAAGCCTGAGCAGCCACTGCCTTCTCCTGCTTCCAAACCACAACATGAGAACCAACAGCCCAGCAGCTCAGGGGAGAAATCCCCCTTCCTTAGAAAGGCCTTGGTATTTTCGTACAGTTTTTACAAGTGCGATTCTCCAGATGTGACTCTCCCCCTCTCCCTTCTGATAATCCACGGAGTGGAGAGAAGCGGGTGGGCAGTGGAGCCCAGGGAGTAGGAAAAGTGTGAGGAAGCCCAAGACAAACATCCACACAAAGACCAATCCTTACCTAAAACACCCTGGCTGGATGTGGGGATTGAGAAACCTCTGAGAGTAGATGTGGTGTGCTGATGTGGGAGTCTGTACACAAGTTTCTCTTCGACTCTGTTTTTGCTGGCCGGCAGCCCCTCTTCCTTTCCTTTCATTCTTGCCAGAAGGAGTTCTCAGCTTAATCTTTGAGGTGAAGAGATAACCCACTGGAACATTAAAATAAGTGCTACATAATTCAAAATGAGCCTCAGAAGGCCTTGGAACAGATCTTCCTGGGTCCAGGGTGAGGTGCTCTTGAGGAGCCACCTCCCTGAAGGCAGTCCACCAAATGATGCTGAGTGAGGGGCATTCCCAACCAGCCCCTTTCTATGCAAGCCCTGGACCTCTGCGTGCCATGTGCAGTGGGATCTGGCCTCCTGAAGGACCAGGAACAGCTACCAGGGGTGGGTCCTGAGGAGAACAAGGGAAAGGAAGGAAGTACCTGGGGAGAACTCTGGACTCCAGGTGGCATCCTCCACCTTCTGCATCTTTAGTCCTTTTTTTTTAGCTCTCCTAGAGATGGACACCATGAGCCCCACTGAAGGTACAGAGAAGGAAACAAAGGTAAACATATGAAATAAATGACTGAAACTTGTGGGGACAGATGCGTGGAGTACTGCATACATGGCATAGGTTAAGGGCGTGTGAGTGGCAGGCCATTCCCCTCATGCTGTGAGCAGCAGGCTGCATACCCCATGGGCACAGTCCTGGGCATGAGGCCATGTGTTACAGTCCCTGCACTTGCTCCATAGCCCACTCCTCGATCAGTTGCTGCAAGGACAGTGAGCAGAAATTGCATTGGTGGCTGCCTGTAATCTGCTTAGCTACTGCCTGTGTGTATATATATATATGGTAACTGTGCAATAAAATCAAATCTGCTTCCTTCTTGATCTCCAGAGGTTTTGATTAGCAACTCCACAGCCACACTCTCCTCTACCCTGTTCTGTGGACCTCCTCGCTGGACAAGAGAGCCCATGCAGAAACTTAGATGGCCAGAATATTGTGGAGAGCAAAATGTTACTGACTTCGAACTTCCCATTCTAGAAAAGAATATCAAAACTCCCCATTTCCTCCCTACTCTGCCCCAAGCATGTTGATCATATAACCTCTGAGTTCTCCAAAGTCTTCATGCCCTTTCCAACTTCAATGTCTCTGCACTTGCAGAACCCTCTGCCTGAGGATCGCTAAGAAGCTCACTTGAGAATGGGATGATACCATGCCTTCTCTATGCACAACTCCCACCACTCAAAGCACAATTGGTCCACAGGATTCCTACTATATTATATATTCCTATTATATGATAAAGACACAAGGAACTTTCAAAATGCTATTGTAAATAATCTCTTTTTTATTAGTTGCTTTAAATATTTAACTCTCAAGTGTGTGTGTGTGTGTGTGTGTGTGTGTGTGCGCGCGCACGCACGCACACACATGGTACAGGAAATTAAACCCAGAACTACATTCCCAGCCCTTTTAATTTTTTGTTCTGATACAGGTTCTCCCTAAATTGCCCCTGCTGGCCTTGAATTTGAGATCTTCCTGCCTTAGCCTCCCAAATTGCTGGGATTACAAGTGTGTACCACCACACCCAGCTAAACCTCAACTTTAAACTGCCAGGGGTCATTTTATGTCTTGGTTAGCTAGGCAACTCCAGTCACAGAATTCATCAGGGATGCAAAAAAAAAAAAAAAAAAATCAAATATTGAAACAAAGTCAAATGAACCAATCATACACACAAACACACAATAATTTCTAAGATGTAACAAATCATTGTCTTTTCTTTCTCTATATAACTCTTCTAAAGGGAGAAAAGAGGGTTGAAAATATCTTTGAGGGATTATAGTAAAGGCTGATTAATAAACTGCACAGTAAAACCTCAGCTTTAGGGGACTAGACCACCACAGAAAACTAAAGTTTATACCCTAAATGATAACAATGACAAAATTTAAATTAAGCATTAAACATAAAAAAAGTTTCCCATGAACATGTTTAAACATGTCCCCCATTTTTCATAAGATAGGAAAGACGATAGTCCATTCCAGGCCATCATCATGCACATTAATCACGACGTGAGAGGCCTCCAGAGATGCCAACAGCTGCAAGCAGTCCTCCGCTTAGCCCCAGACTGTGTCGGTGGCTTTTTTCTTCCTACCCCTCTTTGTCAGTTTTCCTTCTTACACCTTTTGATACTTCTCCCTTCAGGTTTTCAGCTGTGCTTTTTGCTAATATTGTCCAGTTTAAGTATTCTTTCTCCAAGGCTTCCAGTGAGCCACTTCCAGTTAGCTCTGGGCTTAAACACCATTTCTTCTTCTTTCTACTTTGGCCTGTTCTAGCAGAGAATAACAAAACTCCCCATTTCCTCCCTACTCTGCCCCAAAACGACACTGGGATTACATTGGCATACTAGATAATCCAGGATAATCTCTCCATCTCAAGATCATTAATCACATCTGCAAGTCCCTCAACTACAGGATATGGTTTGAGTATTTCCCTAAGGGTTCATGTGAGAAAATTAGACCCAGTGATGTGAGAGGTGATGGAACTTTTAAGAAGTGGGACCTACATGTACACTGTATGCATGTATGAAAATATCAGCATGAACCCCATTAATATTACAAGAAATATGTCTTAATAAATATCCATATAAAAATAGGAGGGGCACTGACTGCAACTGATGATGATGCATGGTATACTTGAAAACTGCTGAAAGAACAGATTTTAAGTGTTCTCACCACAAATGGTCCAGTACGTACGTAAGGTAATGCATATCTTAACCTGATCTAGCCATTCCACATGTAAACATATTTCACAACACCATAAATGTACACACCATTTTTATTTGTAGGTTTTAAAAAAATAAATAAAAGAGGGGTGGGACACAGTGGGAAGTCACTGGCATTGCTGCTTCAGAAAGGATTAACACAGTCCTAGTGGAACACTAGCTTCCGAGAGAGTAAGTGGTTGCAAAAGAGCACACTGGGTCCTCTCCACTTCTGGCTTCCCATCTCTCCATGGGATCTGTCCTCACAAGCACTCCCACCATGGTGCCATCTACCATGATGTGATGCAGCCAAGGGGCCCTCACCAGAGCTGGCACCATGCTCTTAAACCTCCAGAACTAAATAAACCTCCTTTCTTTATATGCTGCCCACATATGATGTTATAGCAATGGAAAATAGACTATTACAGCATCTAAGGTAACATGTTTACAGGTTTGGGGATTAGGATACAGACATGGAGTGGGGGTTACTCTGGCTTCCAAAAGGAGGCTGACAGAACTAACCGACAAATCACTGCAAGAGAGATACCTATCTTTTTTGATGTTTCTTTTAAATTCCTTTAATAATGAGCACTCATTATTTTAGGAATCAAAAGAATATATGCTTGAAAACAATTTTTAATGACATGGTAGTTAAGAGTACAGGCTTCGGTTCCCTAGAAATATTCAATTAAGTTTGAATGTTTTTCCGCTAAAAGCCACATTAGTTTGTTAAGTTTTTTTATTTTTTATTGAAAGATCTTTTCTGTGCTGTGACCAAACCACATTCTGATTATTAACTGATCCTTCTCAGGTTCAGGGAAATAGATGCTCTGGAATTAGTATATAAATCACCAATCATTTCTTTAAAAAAGTATTGTATAGGTCTTAAAGATGTGAGGAGGGCCGGAGGGTGTAACTCAGTGCTATACCACTTGCCCAGCATGTACAAGGTCCTAGGTGCAATTCCCCAGCCCTACCAAAACAAAACAGAGAGGGGGACACAGCTAAGCTTAAAATTTGCATATTCACTCCCCAAAAGACAATAATGTAAAATACTCCATGTTTTTACTAATTCATAGATGCATAGACACCACTCATAGATGGGAATAATAAACAGCATATTTTCTCAAGCATTTCTTATCCCTCCTGCTTTACAGGAAAAACAAGAGTGAGGAAAAGAGAGGGGAAAGCAGGAATAAAGAGGGAAAAAAGAAAAAGAAACAGAAATAAAAGTTTGTTTTGCACTGGATACTTAACCTGGGCCAGCCTTACCCTATAACCTTTCTTTTTAAAACATACTAACTGCACCCCCACGCACACCCCCGGGGTCTTTCCTAGATAAGCTGAAGACAGCACAATGTTCTCAGGGACTTTCAAAACATGAATCAATTTTACAACCTGAAACAAAAAGAGATCTACTTCATATGACAAAGTTTCCCAGTTAAAGTTGTGCCTTTCACTTATAATTCAGTGCCATCTTCTAGGGGCCAGCATGGGGCAGAGACAGGGTACCCAGCTGCAGTGAAGGATGAGGGATGGTCTATTCCCTGACCCACAGACTTACCAACTCTTTCCTAAATCCCCAAAAGACAGGCCGTAGAGACAGAGAATTTTGGCCAATTTGACCAGCTCCTGGACAGCAGGATGAAAACAAGCTCTGCTCAGCATCTGTTCAAAGTTCCAACATTCCAGCAATCCTTGGCTGGAATTCTTTAAAGATGAGCGCTAGGCCTGTCTCATTCACAGTGTTCCCAGGAACATGTACACAACAGACATGAAATAAATATCTAATGACTGATTGATAAAGGTCCTTCATCCGTGCCTGCCAGCTTAAATGCCATACTTATAGCGTAAGGCTCAATAAAATCCCAAATGTGAAATGCATCTTTTTAATCAACTTGCAAATTATGTAACCTTCTAATTCACTGACATAAACACAACACTGACAGTATACCCAGAAGATGAATCCATAATGAGTCTCAGAAGGATTGGAAGGTTCGGCTTACAATAAAAGTTTCTCTGACAGATGAGTTGAAGCAAAAATTATTCATAGGTAAGTCAGGTTTTAAAAAAAAAAAAAAAAAGGATGGGGGTTATCAGAAGTGCCAGCACTAACTCTTGACTCTTATTTCCCTTTTTATACCAGTACTATGTAAAATGGAAAGGGCAAAATCATGCCTAAAGGTTTGTCATTTCATAGATATTCTTAAGTAAATCACAGATAAAAGAAATCATTCCTAAAAGTATACCATTTCATATATTTTTCTTAAATAAATTGTTCTAACCAGTCTTAGCCATGTTGACTAAAGTCATATTAAAATGGTTTGCATAAAGCATGGGATTTTCCCATACACTAGTTCATCACTGCAACTGACCAGAAGGTCAGTGTTCCTCTTGGATCAGGGTTCAATTGACAGGCCAATGTTCCTTCTGGATTAGAATTTAATTGACAGACCAGTGCTCCTCCTGGATGAGCTTCATGAAAACGGATCAGGGGCATCAGAAGAGGTCAACAGGTGTCCTTACCCAAGTCCAAGAGGAAGAGGTAAGAAACGACATCTACCATGGAGTCGAAAAAGTCGGCCTTACAATTCAACGAGTGACTTGAGGAGTAGCTTACTGTGACCTCGCAAAGTATCA
Source organism: Callospermophilus lateralis (assembly GCF_048772815.1). NCBI lineage: Eukaryota > Metazoa > Chordata > Mammalia > Rodentia > Sciuridae > Callospermophilus > Callospermophilus lateralis. Next base: position 32,101,054 of record NC_135319.1, on the reverse strand, counting down.
GTTTGTAAAATGTGAGAGTACTTTACACACTGCTGGCGCTTTTGAGATGATCAATATCACTTCCAGTTGCCCACAAAGCCAAGCACAGCCCCACAGGTTGAGACACCACCACATGTCTTCTGGCCTCACTCAGGAAGCCAAAACCATTTTCTAGTTTATGGACTTGATTTAGAGCCATGGCAAATAAACAATAACTTCAAGCAAAGTGCTGTGAGAAAGACTGCTTCAAAACCATGCAAATTTTAGAACAATCCATAAAGAGAAAGGAAAAAGACTGAAAACGACTCAAAATTACTAAATTAAGCCTAAGTGTATAACAAAAAAAAAAAATATATGGAATTCAAACAAAAGGATTTTTAATTAAGATGAGCTTAATATATGTTGCCAGTTTTCACTCTCCTTTCACGCTCCTCAAACATTATCATTGATCAGTTATCAATCACACAATAGCACACGGCTTTTTTTCTTTTCTTTTCTACTTGAAAGCCAAAGGAAAGAGTTGTACAGACTAAAACATAACATGGGATTCTATCAGTAATTAAACCCAGCCTTTGGATACTCAAATGTGTATACTATCTTACGACAAATTGTAGAAAAATTTCTGGCAACTTTTTTCAATAAATTTAAATAACCTACTCACATCATTAAAAATTTTATCACTTATAAAAATGCAATCCAAAGAAAATTATTTGTTTGCTATTGCTATGAGACACCAGAGGGAACTTTAAAATACTCCACTGTTTTTGAATATAAAATCTCATGCACTCCAGAAAATAGATACAACCTATAAAGTGACTGCATTCTAATTTTAAATTTTAAATATACACACGCACACACACATAGTAAGCATGCTATCACTTTTCAGTTGGGTGAGTCATTTACAACCTTAAGCATAGTATATTTCAACATTATGATAGAACTCAGAGAAAAAAATTGCTACATTTTTATAGACTTTCAGATAAGCCATTATATGTTTCCTAAATGTATATATAAAAACATTATTTTTCATGTCTCAAGCAGAAGAATAAAAGTCTGGATGTTTTTATTAAACAAAACATTATGAAGTTAACATCAAAAAGACTATCCTAAGTGCTAAGGTTGGAATGTTTGTATCACAAACATTAATTGGCTGAAATCTAATCCTCAAGGTAATGGTATTAGGAGGTAGGGCCTTTGGGAGATGATTCAGTGCCCTTATGGAAAAAAAAAAAAAAAAAAAAAAGAGTCCCAAGAGCTTCCTTGCCCTTTCCTTCATGTGAGGACGCAACAAAAAAGATGCCATTTATACAGAACAGGCCCTCACCAGACATCTTCACTGCCAGCACCTTAATCTTCAACTTCCAGAATCCAGTATGGTGGGAAATAGGTTTCTGATGTTTATAAGCTACCTAGTCTATGGTATTTTTGTTATAGCAACCCAAAGGGACAAATTACACTAAGAATGTTGCTTGAAGATAAGGCAAGAAAAAGTCCTCTCATGGCCAAATTGAAGAAACTGGGGCAAGATTTACCCTCACACACTGGAAGCAACTTAAAAAATGAACAAAACACCTTACACTATGGTTTTACACTTAACACTGAGGAACAAAGGAAATTGAATTCTGAGAGACAGGAAACAAATAGGGTAACCCATCCAAGTCAATCAGCTTACTGCTTGGAGAAAGTTTCCAGATGATAGCACAAAGATCATGGGAGAAAGGCAGAGCCTGATAGTCTCTCTGGGTTGAGAAGGTGGAGCTGGGAGATCAAGAGTGTCCAGATGCCTGGAGTTTTCAGGGCAGAATAGTGAAAACTACAAAAACCTCTGGAGATGTGTAGCAGTTCCTCTTCAGTCTTCAGCTGAGTGCTGATCAATGCATGCATGTGAGAAAACTACCCAAGAACCATCTTAAAAGCATTAGAGGATTTCCCAGAGCTCCTCTTCCCCCGACTGGTCAGAGTGAAAAAGCTTGTAGTTAATAGGATACCAGATAAACTACTTGGAACTATGCATCAGTAGGAGGTAAATTTTACCCTACATTAAATATCGCTCTGGTTCTACCTAAGAAAGTTTAAGAGCAAAACATGAAAGGCTCAAGTCACTTAAATTCATCTCACTACAAAGCTCCAGTGTACAAAAATATACAGGAGCCAACACGTTAAAATTCACAGTGTTTGGCATCTAATAAAAATTTACATGGCACGGAAAGAAATATGAAAAATACAATCCATGAGGTGAAAAATCAGTTAACTAAAATCAACTCAGAATCATCATATAGTAGAATTAGCAGGCATTTTTTTTTAAAGTGGTTACTATGTGTTCAAAAATCTAAAGGGAAAAATGAAGATTTTTAAGACAAAAGACCCCAAAGAATTTCATAGATAAAGATTACAATGTCTGGGATGAAAAACATATTGGCTAGTATTTGGAGTACATTAGACTTTATAGGAAAAATAATTAGTGGATTGAAAAGTCATAGCAATTGAAACTAAAACTGATTTTTTAAATACTGGGAAAAAATTAATTAGAGCAACAGTGAGCTATGGAACAACTTCAAGCAGTCTAGTGTACATGTAATTGGAGTTTCCAAAAGAGGGAGAACAGAAAGATATTTGAAGAAATAATGGTTAAAATTTTTCCAAATCTAATGAAAACTATAAACCCATAAATCCAAGCTCAATGAATTTCAAGCACAATAAACATGAATAAAACAACACTGACATATGTCATCGTCAAATTGCTTAAAACCAATGTTGACAAAAATCTTTAAAATGACTATAGAAAAAGATACAAATAAGGACAATAATGAAGGTCAATTTCTCATCAGAAACAATGCAAACCAGAAGACAGTGAAACATCTCTGAAGCAATGAAAAAAAAAAACTGTCAACCCAGAATTATTTACCCAATGGAAACATCTTTCAAACCCACCAGAGAAAAATCACTCAAAATATCAAGATCTTTAATCACATCAGCAAAGCCCCTTTGTCATATGAGGCAGCATTCATAATTTCCAGGAATGAGGACATGAACCTCACTGGGGGACATTATTCTGCCTACTATATACTCCATGTGAAGAAATTACTCAAGATGATCCACAAAAACAAAAAATAATAATAGTGCAAGAAAAAAATATTTTTAATGGAAGCCCAGTAGGACTGAGAAAAAACAGACATAAGAGAAAAAAAAAATTGTCCTTTGCCTGGGATGTCCTTCTCTGACCTGGTATCTTATTATTTAAGATTCTTTTCTGGGCTAGGGCTACAGCTCAGTGGCAAAGTGCTTGCCTTGCACACGTGAGGCACTGGGTTCAATCCTCAGCACCACATAAAAATAAACAAAGATGTTGTGTCCACCTACAAAAATATATTTATGAAAAAAAAAAAAGATTCTTCTTAATTTTTCCAGGATAACTACTTGATTTTGTAGCAAACAATATTTAGATAATTATATTGTCTTAAATGATATTTAAAAATTCATAAGCAATGAGAAAAGTAATCTGAAAAAGTTCCTACACTCTGCATCAAATGCTATAGTAATCAGGTTGTTTTTAAATTTTAACAGCAAAATTTGGCATTTGGAGGGATTCAAACTGCATTAACTCCATATCTATATTCTGTAAATAACATTTCTTGACTAAAGTTCTTTTCCCTTTTGTACCCTTAACCATGTTGCAGACTTATGCTGAGTGAATTTACTGCCCTCCAAGACTTTGAATTACTGAAAACACACTCTTCATCATATGACCAAAGTGACCTATTATTTTTATTTTATAATAATGCAATTAACAAATTTCTAAAAAGCTGAAAACAAGTAAAATGCATCATTTTTACTTGCATGCACCATGCCAATAATTAGACATAATCCAGGCTTCTCAATCAGCAGTAAGAGACTAGCATTCTAAACACAACCCTACTTTCACAGTTATCCCAAGTTAATAATTTGTCATTCTATTAACCATCCTCCAACCCATCTAAATCAAAGAGCCACAGTCTTACAAATAGGTTTGAGGTGAATATTGGAGATGGAATGCAAGAATGCTCTACCACTAAGCTACACCCCAACCCTTTTTATTTTTTTATTCTGAGATAGGGTCTCAGTAAGTTGCCCAGACTGGCCCTGAACTTGCAAACCTCCTGCCTTACTGAGTTATTGTCATGTGCCACCATGCCCAGCCAAATAGGCTTTCTTCTCCTGTAATTTATGAATTATCAAAATACTATAACTAAGTACTAAGTGAAAATGTTTCTTAAATACATGATTCAATATTACTTCTTATTCAAATGCAACCTAAGTGGGAGCGATAGTTGTGATCCTTAGTGCAGAATGTCACATTGAGAGAAACTGGCACCATATACATAGCTGAGGCTCCAGTGACAACACAGTTGGTGAAATATTTCACTTGATTCTCCTCCAAGCAAAGTTGGAGGCTTTGAAGCCACTGTACTTGTTCACCAACTTCATCCATTTCCATTTAATGATTAAAACTATTTGACCAAGGCCAAACCTGTATGGCTACCGTCTGAGTTCCAGAGATGCCAGGCCAACATTTAGTTTCACATGAGAGACCTCAGTGACCCATATTTTTCACTCGCTGAAATTCCCCTCACAAAGTATTGCTAATCATTATCATGAGAAGAGATAAGAATGCTGATCTGCTCACTGAAAATTAACTGACTTCACCTACAGAGAGCCTCGTTGCCTAGACCCCAGCTTTCCCTTTTTTGATCTTGAGGATCAGAAGAGAACTTTTGCCTATCCACACTGATGTTTCCAAGACTCCAGACAGTATTACCAATTACTCAACTTTTTAACTAAGTGGGTGGTCAACTCTTTCCCTGACAATACACAAAGGCAATGCTGTGAGGGAGTAATAATTAATTCCATCAAACAGGTTAAAATATATGGGACCATAACTCACAACTTTTAGCATGCTGCTTGGAAAAAAGTCCAACAGCCTCCATTCTCTTCAGCCATAGAAGTCTGACCTTTATGAAGCCGTCACAAGAATGGGAATAAAGAAAGCACATTACATGGAATCTCATACTCGTACACTATAGAAGGCTAATGCAAAAAAGCAAAAATATGGGAGGAAAATCTCAAGGATGCACTTTCACCTCAAATAATTACTCTAGATCTAAATAAGTTTAGCTAAAATAATGGTTTTACTCTCCCCATTTTGTGAGTTATTTAATATTAGTCCCTTTACCTTTGAAAGACTTAAGTATTTGCCACAAAATCTAGACCACCGTGCAAATCTAAAATGAGTTCAGAGTTTACACATTTAGTTATGCTCTTCATCAGACCCAAAGCCAAAAGAGAAACAGCATAATTAAGCTTATAAAGAAAGAAAAGGTAAAATATTAATATGTAAAACAGAAAAAGAGATGTGCAACAACATACCCCCAAACTAAATATAATGCTAACACAGTTGGATAGAAAAGTTTACACATAATTCAGATAAGTACTTTAAAAACTGGTAAACTAACATTAGTAAATGTTTTAAGTTAGGCCCTTCATTTTGCCACATGAAAAGTTTTATATTACATGGGTTCAATACACAAAGTAATTCTCATCCATTATATGCCAAGCAAACACATTTTATCCGATTTTTGCATTTTATACTGTACTGACTTTCAAAATCATTGCTTTTGAGAGGAAGAAGGAAGAACCAAAGAAAAGAGGAACTTCAGAAAGTGAACCACAAAATAAGAATGCCTGTTTGCTTGAGGTATTTAACAATGACTACTAATTTAATAAGAGCATCCACTATGAAAATATTTTTATAATAATTGCATAACTATAGTCTTGACTGGAGCAATTTAGTTCAACTTGATGTGCCTAAAATTCTCCCATTTTGAACTACATTTATATGCAGGAAGACAGAAGAGAAGTAGATTTACAGTCCCAAAACCTAAGTCCTGCTCAGGGTTCTACAATAAACCAGCTGAGCTAACCTAAGCTAACTGCTGACCCTCAGCTTTCCTCAACAATAGAATCAGCATGACCTCTTCAAGCCTTCCTAACTCCTTCTGATTCTAATAATGGAATTAACAACTGTGAGTTCCATCAATTCTTGCCTTCACCTGTGATCCAACAAAAATGACCCTTTAAAACGCCGCTGAGAAAACATAACTCATTTTAAGATTGACCATTAAAAAATAACACAATAAAAATAAAAGAATACTTGCTCCATATCATCCAAACAGTTCAAATTCAAAGTATTCAGTTTTCAGTCCTACAGATCACCATGCCCTCGAATTCTGCAATCAACCAAGAAGGCACACTATTATCACTCCTTCACATCCAGATCCAGCCTGACCCCTCCAAATTTATTTTTGCACTTTATTGACAAAACTTCTGAAAAGCTAGCCTTGAAAATGGCACAGGATATTAGTATATAAAATCAATGTTCATTTTTCAAAAAAAAAAAGGCTAAAAGTAAGGTACCCTACCTCTCAAAAAATTATTTGTCTTGTTAGACTTTATAAATCTATCAAAATATTTACTTCTGATATTGATTTATACCATACTCCTGTACAAGACATTTAATATAAGTTTCCTATCACTACTGTAACAATACACCATAAACTTAGTGGTTTAAAACAACACAAGTTTATTACCTTACAGTCTGGGAGGTCAGAAGTCCAAAATGGGTCTCAGGCTACAGTCCAGGTGTTGGTGGGCTGCATTCCTTCCAGGAGCTCTAGATAATCTGTTTCCTTGCTTTTTTCAGCTCTGGAGGCTTCTGGGCATTCCAGATGGGATCATGGAGGTCTCCCACCTTTAAAGCCAACAAGTGTCGGTCAAGTCGTCCTCACACAGTGTTCTCCTGACTCTCAACTCTCCTGCCTCCCTCTTTCACCGGTCACCCTTGTGACTACATGGGGCCCACCTGAATGATCCAGGATAATCTCCTTATTTTAAAGTTAGCTGATTGGCAAACCAATTCTACCTGCACCTTCATTCCCCCTGCCATAGTGACATGTTCACAGGTTCCAGAGATTAGGAAATGGACATCTTTGGCAGGTCTTTATTCTGCCCGCCATAGAATCTTTTATGCATTTACTGAGAAAACCTACTTACTAACAACAAAGCGCAGAGATGAACAAGCCCTATAAAAGTTTGTTTACTGGAAAACACAAAAAATAAAGCCACAATTTAGTGGAAAATATTTAGAGATTAAATACAGGAATGCTTGGCAATAAAAAGGCAGATGAATAGAAAAATTTTTTAAATCAAAATTTTAAAAATCAAACTGTCTGAAGCCACAGGCTTACATGTAATGTTCTAATACACTTTAATATCACTGTGAAGATAGCACATATTATAATGAGCTACAAGGAATGAGGTCATTTTCAATCAGAATTAGAGATATCATCTAGTCCCTGAATCTGAATATCAAGAGAAATTATAAATTTCCTAAAATCACCTAGCTAGGTAGTTTAAGAAACAAAACTTTAAATCACTTTATTAATTTCTGGTCAAAAATACTATATGGGATAACATAAACAACAAATCCAGTTCAGTAGTATGGCATTATACTTTGAAATGTAATTACACTTTGCAAAATTATACTTTGTAATTATAACTACAGACTGGACCCTGTCTCTGAGGGTCAGAGATAGATTAATTTTGCATGATCTCACTTATATGTATAAACTAAAAAAAAAATCAAACTTGTAAAAGGAAATAGAAGAATGGCAGTTATCAGAGGCTGGGAGGAAAAATTGGTAAGATATTGGTCAAAGGATACAAAATTTCAGATAGGAGAAATGTTCAAGAGATCTACAATATAACATGGTGATTACAACTAATAATGATGCATTGCATACTTGAAAACTGCTAAGATTTTAAGTGTTTACCACAAAACAAAGTATGTGAAGTAATGCCCATGTTATCAGCATGGTTTAGAAACTTCACAATGTACACATACATAAAAATATGTTGTGCATCATAAATACATAAAAATTTTTTCAGTTAAAAAATGAACTAATAATTTAAAGTCCTAATGCTACAAAATTCAGCCTTTTGGCAAATTTACCTTTGTACAATAGTGTATTTCTCAAGGATATTATAAATTTGAGACACCATTTGAGATTACCATCCATCTTATTCATGTTATATTATTGAGATCTTACTAGATGCCAGGCAGGTCCTGAGCAAAGAGAATATAGTAGTGAATAACAACAGTAAAAGAAAAAAAATCACCCTGACCTTAAGACTTATCATTCCCACCGAAGAACAGGGGAGCAGATGAAAAACAAATAAGCATATCATACACAAAAAAAGAGGTTGTGTTTACAATTACAGGGCTATGAAGGAAGACCAGAGGTATATTCTCACTCTCATTTTGAAAACAAGCATGACAGGAAATACTGAGAGTTTATAACAAGATGAAAGAGACAAAATAATATCTTTAAAATACTCAATCACAAGCAGTGTCATAAAAGTGAATGACACTCTCAATTCTTAACTAAGAAATTATCACCAACTAAAATCAAATTCATTCAAGACAGAGTGGAATTGCAAAAATAAAATGAATACATGGATTGATGGAGCAGAATGCAGAGCCTAGAAGTAGATCCACACAATGCAGTCCAACTGATATGTGAAAAAAGCACAAGGACAATTAATACATAGTCTTTCAAAAAATTATGCTAGATAAATTGGATATCCACGTTGATAAAAGGCGGGGGGCAGGGGCAGAGAAAAGAATTCAGACTCAGAACTTAGAACTTTTACACAACACAGATCACAGAAATAAATGTAAAACTATAAAATTTCTACAAGACATGGGAGATAATATACATAGCCTTGGATTGGGTATGAGTTTTTAGATATAATGCCCGAAGAACTATGTATGAAAAAAAAGATAAATAAGTTGGACTTGACAAAATTTTAAACTGCTCTGTGAAAAATACTGTTAAGAGAATGAAAAGACAAGTTAAAGAATGGGAGAAAACATTTGCCAAACACATAACTGATAAAGAACTTATATGCAAAATATACAATTCTCTTTTTTAATATTTATTTTTTAGTTGTAGTTGGACACAATACCTTTGTTTTATTTATTTATTTTTATGTGGTGCTGAGGATCTAACCCAGGACGTCGCATGCCCTAGGTGAGGGCTCTACGGCTGAGCCACAATCCCAGCCCCTATACAAGTAATTCTTAAGACTCAACAATTAGAAAATAACCAGCTGAAAATGGACAAAAGAACTGATAGACACCTCACCAAAGAAGATATGCAGATTGTAAATAAACATGAAAAAAATGCTCATCGTCATATGTCATGAGGGGAATACAAATTAAAATAATGATGACATACCAGTAGACATCAACTAAAGTGACTAAAATCCAAAAAGTTTAAAAATACCAAATGTTGGCAAAGATACAGAGAAACAGGAGCTCTCAGTCATTGCCAGGACACATGCAACGTGGTATGGCCACTTTGGCAGACTGTTTGGCAGTGTCTTTTAAAGCTAAACATACACTCATCATCTAATACAGCAATTGTGCTCCTATGTATTTACCCACTTCATTTGAAAATTTATGCCAACACAAACACCTGCATGAACATGTTTATAGAATCTCTATTCAATCTCAGTAGGTAAATATATAAACAAACTGTGGTCATCCATACAATGGAAGACTACTAGGCCAAAAAAAACAAAAGCATGACCATATAAAGCCATGCAAAAACATGAATGACTGGTAAATTCATACAGCTATGTAAAAGAAGCCAGTCTGAAAGGATACATACTGTGTGATTACTGTATTTATGTAACATTCTGCAAAAGGCAAGGTATGGACATAATAAGCAGGTCAGTCATTCCCAGGAGTTTGAGAAAAGGTAAGAGTTCAACAGGTAAGGCACATTCAATTTTCAGGATGGTGAAACTATTGTCTATGGTATTAATAATGGGGATACGCGTGATATTGGGCACTTGTCAAAACAGAGTCAACTTTAATATACACAAATTGTATAAACCTTCATCAGGAAGGTCATAGAATCCTAGATAGAACACAAACTACTGCCAAAGAAACTAATAAATATATAAAATACCTCCTAAGAAGGGAAGGGGAAGGGGAGGTGCTGTTCTAAATGTCCTTAGAAATTAGAGGCATATGTAAAACTAAAAGCAAAAGGAACTGTGCGTTAAATAATACTGATAAAACTGTTTTTCTCACAGGTGTAAGCTAAGAATTCCAGAACTACTATATACTGTATATTAGAGGTGAACAATCAAGTAAATAGATTTTGTATCATGGGAGCCACTATGGGAATGGGAGTTTACAAACAAGCAAAGAGGGCACCAATGATTTATGTGGCAATAGATTAGAGTTGGACCCATCAGTATGAACTCATGTTTGGCTTAATACAGATACAGATGGATGCCAAAACAAGTATTTATAAATATGTTTATATACATGGGTTACCTATACACAATATATTTCCTTGCTCTGTCATCTGAATGGACCTAAAGCAACACATCTCAATAGCAAAAGCATACCAGATCTTCTTTTCTAATACCATTTTCCAATAAAAGAAATAAGGCTCATTCCTCGGAAAAATGGTTCACTCTAGGACTAGAGCAGGCCACACAAGAGAAACATATAACCATACTACCAAAAAGTAAGAAAGTACTTAAAAAACAACAAAAACACAACAAAGAAATACATCAAAGAGATAGTAGCCACTGGAAGAGCTCCCAAGAGCCAACGCTAGAGCAATCTGAGCCATAACATAAAGCAGCTTTGGATTATAATGCAAAGAATAAAATAAATATGCATGGTTCATGCTAATGTAAGTAAATTATTAAATAAACAAAGGAGAAACCACTCTCCCATGCAAAATTCCAATTAATACATGTAGATACTTTTGGAGGTGGAAGATGAATCCCTCAAGTGTGACTGCCAACAGCACAATGGAGAAAGCTGACAAATGCTACCTCAGCCAGCAATCAAGAGTCACATCCCTAGATCACATCAACACAGCCGTATGCACCCATGAGGGCCAAGAATGGAGCCTTTCCCTTCCAGAGACTCTCCCCGAAACATAAAATCCTGGGGAAGTCACATGAATCACAATCACACAAACCCCAACAGAGGTTCATTTTACAAAATTCACCTAACCAACACTGCTCAAAACTGTCAAACTCATCAAAAACATGGAGTGTCTGAAAAATTGTCACAACCACAAGAAGCCCAAAGAAGACATGACAACATCTCTAGTTTGCCTCAATTTCCACAACTCCTTATTTCTAGTTATTACTTACAGGTTCTGCAACATTCCCCCTGTTACTTCTGATAATTGAAAAATAATAAACTTGGAGACACAGCAACCATATCCATAAGTTAAAAAAATAATAATATTATTTTTGTTTCATGACCCATGAGTATTCTGAAGGATGCAGTAACACTAGGCAACCATGCTAAAAACTGATTAAGGCATTAATGGCTCAATTCCAGCTAAGGAAAAAAGTCATTGATGAGGATAAATAGGTAATAGATAAAACTTCAATGAAAATATATATACAGTGCTAACTCCCATTAATAGATCTTTAGGAATTTAGGAAAAAAATATGTGAAGGACACATATTCATGAAGGAAGAGAAAGTAACAGGGCTCTGGGACACTCATGCAGATTTCTCTTGAAGCTAAAATAATGCAGAGCCCAGGTGGGTTGCTCCTTAGAATGCTAACCCTTCAGGGGCTCTGAAACATCTCTGGGGCATAATACATCACTTCAAATGCAGGAAGACAGAACTGGTTCCCAACACGTGATTCAGAAAGCATGCTGGATGCTTTGGAGAGAATATAACTTAATGACCTATTTGGGATAGACACAGAATCTACAAAAGATAGGATCAAGGGTCTCCTAGGGAGAATAGAACTAGTTAAACAGGGTGGGTTTGTTTGGTGAGGAGGCATATACAAGTTCAGGTAGCAGTAAACTTCTTTTTGAAAATGCAGTTATTTTCATAATTATGTGTTAAAGTGGGATTTTTATACCTTTATTTTATTTATTTATTTTTATAACCTAATTTTATTTATTTATTAGCTGAGGGGCTAATCCAGTGCCTCATACATGTTAAGCTAGCACTCTACCACTGTACTACAACCCCAGCCCAGCAGTAAACTACTTTTTTTTCTTTAATTTTTATTGTTGGTTGTTCAAAACATTACATAGTTCTTGACATATCATATTTCACACTTTGATTCAAGTGGGTTATGAACTCCCATTTTTACCCCGTATACAGATTGCAGCGTCACATCAGTTACACATCCACTGTTTTACATATTGCTATACTAGTGTCCGTTGTATTCTGCTGCCTTTCCTATCCTCTACTATCCCCCATCCCCTCCCCTCCCCTCCCATCTTCTCTCTCTACCCCCTCTACTGTAATTCATTTCTCCCCCTTGTTTTTCCCCCTTTCCCCTCACTTCCTCTTATATGTAATTTTGTATAACCATGACAGTCTCCGTCCATTTCCATGCAATTTCCCTTCTCTCTCCTTTTCCCTCCCACCTCTCATCCCTGCTTAATGTTAATCTTCTTCTCATGCTCTTCCTCCCAACTCTGTTCTTAGTTACTCTCCTTATATCAAAGAAAACATTTGGCATTTGTTTTTTAGGGATTGGCTAGCTTCACTTAGCATAATCTGCTCTAATGCCATCCATTTCCCTGCAAATTCTATGATTTTGTCATTTTTTAATGCAGAGTAATACTCCATTGTGTATAAATGCCACTTTTTTTATCCATTCATCTATTGAAGGGCATCTGGGTTGGTTCCACAGTCTTGCTATTGTGAATTGTGCTGCTGTGAACATCAATGTAGCAGTGTCCCTGTAGCATGCTCTTTTTAGGTCTTTAAGTAATAGACCGAGAAGGGGAATAGCTGGGTCAAATGGTGGTTCCATTCCCAGCTTTCCAAGGAATCTCCATACAGCTTTCCAAATTGGCTGTACCAATTTGCAGTCCCACCAGCAATGTACAAGTGTACCCTTTTCCCCACATTCTTGCCAGCACTTGTTGTTGTTTGACTTCATAATGGCTGCCAATCTTACTGGAGTGAGATGGTATCTTAGAGTGGTTTTGATTTGCATTTCTCTGACTGCTAGAGATGGTGAGAATTTTTTAATGTACTTCTTGATTGATTGTATGTCCTCCTCTGAGAAGTGTCTGTTCAGGTCCTTGGCCCATTTGTTGATTGGGTTATTTGTTTTCTTATTGTTTAATTTTTTGAGTTCTTTGTATACTCTGGATATTAGGGCTCTATCTGAAGTGTGAGGAGTAAAGATTTGTTCCCAGGATGTAGGCTCCCCATTTACCTCTCTTATTGTTTCTTTTGCTGAGGAAAAAACTTTTCAGTTTGAGTAAGTCCCATTTGTTGATTCTAGTTATTAACTCTTGTGCTATGGGTGTCCTATTAAGGAATTTGGAGCCCGACCCCACAATATGCAGATCGTAGCCAACTTTTTCTTCTATCAGATGCCATGTCTCTGATTTGATATCAAGCTCCTTGATCCATTTTGAGTTAACTTTTGTGTATGGCAAGAGAAAGGGATTCAGTTTCATTTTGTTGCATATGGATTTCTAGTTTTCCCAGCACCATTTGTTGAAGATGCTATCCTTCCTCCATTTCATGCTTTTAGCCCCTTTATCAAATATAAGATAGTTGTAACTTTGTGGATTAGTCTCTGTGTCCTCTATTCTGTACCATTGGTCCACCCGCCTGTTTTGGTACCAGTACCATGCTGTTTTTGTTACTATTGCTCTGTAGTATAGTTTGAGGTCTGGTATTGCTATACTGCGTGATTCACACTTCCTGCTTAGAGTTGTTTTTGCTATTCTGAGTCTTTTATTTTTCCATATGAATTTCATGATTGCTTTATCTATTTCTACAAGAAATGCCTATTTCTCTCTTTAGGGTTCTGTAGTTTTCATTGTATAAGTCTTTCACCTCTTTTGTTAGGTTGATTTCCAAGTATTTTATTTTTTTTGAGGATATTGTGAATAGAGTAGTTGTCCTCATTTCCATTTCAGAGGATTTGTCGCTGATATACAGGAATGCCTTTGATTTATGCGTGTTGATTTTATATCCTGCCACTTTGCTGAATTCATTTATTAGCTCTAGTAGTTTCTTTGTAGACCCTTTTGGGTCTGTTAGATATAGTATCATAGCATCCGCAAATAGTGATAATTTAAGTTCTTTTCCTATTTTTATGCCTTTAATTTCTTCCGTCTGTCTAATTGCTCTGGCCAGTGTTTCGAGAACTATGTTGAACAGAAGTGGTGAGAGAGGGCATCCCTGTCTTGTTCCAGATTTTAGAGGGAATGCCTTCAATTTTTCTCCATTCAGAATGAAGCTAGCCTGAGGCTTAGCATAGATTGCTTTTACAATATTGAGGTATGTTCCTGTTATCCCTAGTTTTTCTAGCGTTTTGAACATAAAGGGATGCTGTACTTTGTCGAATGCTTTTTCCTGCATCTATCAAGATGATCATATGGTTCTTATCTTTAAGCCTATTGATGTGGTGAATAACATTTATGGATTTCCGTATATTGAACCTGCCTTGCATCCCAGGGATGAATCCTACTTGATCATGGTGCACAATTTTTTTGATATGTTTTTGTATCCAATTCACCAAAATTTTATTGAGGATTTTTGCATCTAGGTTCATTAGAGATATTGGTCTGTAGTTTTCTTTCTTTGAAGTGTCTTTGTCTGGTTTAGGAATCAGGGTGATGTTGGCCTCGTAGAATGAATTTGGAAGTTCTCCCTCTTTTTCTATTTCCTGAAATAGCTTGAAAAGTATTGGTATTAGTTCCTCTTTAAAGGTTTTGTAAAACTCCGCGGCATACCCATCCAGTCCTGGGCTTTTCTTAGTTGGTAGTCTTTTGATGGTTTCTTCTAGTTCCTCAATTGATATTGGTCTGTTTAGGTTGTCTATATCCTCCTGACTCAATCTGGGCAGATCATATGACTTAAGAAATTTATCGATGCCTTCACTATCTTCTATTTTATTGGAGTATAAGGATTCAAAATAATTTCTGATTATCTTCTGTATTTCTGAAGTGTCTGTTGTGATATTGCCTTTTTCATCCCGTATGCTAGTAATTTGAGTTCTCTCTCTTCTTCTCTTCGTTAGCATGGCTAAGGGTCTGTCGATATTATTTATTTTTTCAAAGAACCAACTTTTAGTTTTTTCAATTTTTTCAATTGTTTCTTTTGTTTCAATTTCATTAATTTCAGCTCTGATTTTAATTATTTCTTGCCTTCTACTTCTTTTGCTGTTGTTTTGCTCTTCTTTTTCTAGGATTTTGAGATGAAGTATGAGGTCATTTATTTGTTGGTTTTTTTCTTTTTTTAAGGAATGAACTCCAAGCAATGAATTTTCCTCTTGGAACTGCTTTCAATGTGTTCCATAGATTCCGATATGTTGTGTCTGTGTTTTCATTTATCTCTAAGAATTTTTTAATTTCCTCCTTGATGTCTTCTATAACCCATTGATCATTCAGTAACCTGCTGTTCATTCTCAAATGATGCATGATTTTTCCTTCTTTCTTTTATCGTTGATTTCCAGTTTCATTCCATTATGATCAGATAGGATGCGTGGTATTATCTCTACTCCTTTATAATTTCTGTGACATAATATATGATCTATTTTTGAGAAGGATCCATGTGCTGCTGAGAAAAAAGTGTAACTGCTTGATGTTGGGTGGTATATTCTATATATGTCAATTAAGTCTAGGTTATTAATTGTGTTATTGAGTTCTATAGTTTCTTTATTCATCTTTTGTTTGGAAGATCTGTCCAGTGGTGAGAGAGGTGTGTTGAAGTCTCCCATGATTATTGTATGGTGGTCTATTAGACTCTTGAACTTGAGAAGAGTTTGTTTGATGAACATAGCTGCACCATTGTTTGGGGCATATATATTTATGATTGTTATGTCTTGTTGGTGTATGGTTCCCTTGAGCAGTATGTACTGTCCCTCTTTATCCCTTTTGATTAACTTTGGCTTGAAATCTATTTTATTTGATATGAGTATGGACACTCCTGCTTGTTTCTGAAGTCCATATGAGTGATATGATTTTTCCCAACCTTTCACCTTCAGTCTATGTATGTCTTTTCCTATCAAATGCATCTCCTGTAGGCAGCATATTGTTGGGTCTTTTTTTGTGATCCATTCTACTAGCCTGTGTCTCTTAATTGGTGAGTTTAAGCCATTAATATTTAGGGTTATTATTGAGATATGGATTGTTCTTCCAGCCATATTTGTTAATTTATGTTACTTAACATGGTTTTTTTCCTCTTTGATTATTTTTCCCCCTTTACTGTACTACCTCCCACTGTTGGTTTTCATTGTTATTTTCCATTTCCTCTTCCTGTAATGTTTTGCCGAGGAAATTTTGAAGAGATGGTTTTCTAGCTGCAAATTCTTTTAACTTTTGTTTATCGTGGAAGGTTTTAATTTCATTTTCCATCTTGAAGCTTAATTTCGCTGGATACACAATTCTTGGTTGGAACCCATTTTCTTTCAGCGTTTGAAATATGTTATTCCAGGATCTTCTAGCTTTCAGAGTCTGTGTTGAAAGATCAGCTGTTATCCTGATTGGTTTACCCCTAAATGTAATTTGCTTCCTTTCTCTTGTAGCTTTTAAAATTCTCTCCTTATTCTGTATGTTGGGCATCTTCATTATAACGTGTCTAGGTGTGGATCTCTTATGATTTTGCACATTCGGCGTCCTGTAGGCTTCTAGGATTTGGGATTCTGTCTCATTCTTCAAGTCTGGGAAGTTTTCTCGTATTATTTCATTGAACAGATTGCTCATTCCTTTGGTTTGGACCTCTATACCTTCCTGTATCCCAATGACTCTTAAGTTTGGTCTCTTTATGTTATCCCATATTTCTTGGATGTTCTGCTCATGGTTTCTTAACAGTCTTGCTGAGCTGTCTATGTTCTTTTCAAGTTGAAATACTTAGTCTTCATTGTCTGATGTTCTATCTTCTAAGTGTTCTACTCTGCTGGTAGTATTCTCAATTGAGTTTTTAAGTTGGTTTATTGCTTCCTGCATTTCTAGGATTTCCGTTTGTTTGTTTTTTATAACCTCTAGCTCCCTGTATAGTTGATCTTTTGCTTCTTGGATTTGTTTATGTAATTCATTGTCGAAGTGATCTTTCATTGTCTGATTTTGCTGTCTAATGTCTTCCTTGAGACTCCAGATCATCTGAAGCATGTAAATCCTGAATTCTTTATCTGACATTCCATCTGCTGCAGCTATTACCTCTTCTAACGTTGAGTTGAACTGCATTGCTTGTGGTCCTTTCTTTCCTTGTCTTTTCATACTGTTTGCGTTTCTTTCTGCTTGGTGAAACTGTTGTTATTGAATTTTCCCCCTATATATTTATATTGCTCTTATATAGTTGCAAAGTCTCCCTCACAGGCGCGGGCAGCGGCTCTGCCCCTCCTCCAATTGGGGCAATGTGCCTACCACGCTGGCAGGCCGCTGAGCCTGTTCTGCCGGTGGGTTGCAGGTCCGCCTACCTTGCAGGCGCGGGCGGTGGCTCTGCCCCTCCGCAGGCCACTGTGCCTATTCTGTCGGAGGTCACAGTTCCGCCTAGCAGTAAACTTCTTGATACAAGACAATAGGCTGGAACTGCCAGAAGAGGGCTAACTTCACCACCCTTCTCCCATTCCAGGGTGCCTCTCCCACCAATGTTTTCTAGCAAATATCCAAATTGTTAGTCTCAAAGGAGTACCCACTTATCTTGCCATTTCTATTAAATGTCTCCAATAAATCTGGGAGAAAAAAGACATCTAAAGTTAAGCCAGTTCAAACCAGTCATGACTATTCAAATCCTGGAGAAAAGACCATGAGCAAATCTCAGAAACAGAAAAGCATTAGCGCCAAGCACAGTGACGCACGCCTGTAATCCCAGTGGCTCAAGAGGCTAAGGCAGAAGGATCACGAGTTCAAAGCCAGCCTCAACAAAAGCAAGGTGCTACGCAACTCAGTGAGACCCTGTCTCTAAATAAAATACAAAGTAGGGCTGGGGATGTGGCTCAGTGGTCAAGTGCCCCTAAGTTCATCCCCAGTACCCTTCTCCCAAAAAAAACAAAAAACAGAAAAGCACTAGACCAAATTAATATCAAATCTTATATATTTTCATATCAAATAAAGAAGCCACAATAACAAATCCAAACAACTCATGGACATAGTGATAAACATTCTAAGGATAAATCAAAATCCAAAATTTCCGTTTTATACTTTAAAATTGAAATTATTCTTGATATATCATTTAAAAGAATGGCTTTTACATCAACTTGCAAGTTCACATTTATGAAAGTATAAGTATTTAATTAACAAACAATACTACAATAGCACACCTGCATACATCTTAGACTAAAACATGACTATAATCACCTAAAGGGCAAGGCTAAGTCAAGTATCAATATTAGCCATATTTTTCCATTAAAACAAGTATTATGTACCAATGACTTGTAGTACAGTTAGGTCTTAAAGTATTTTGTTTCCAAGCCCTTAATTTGGTACTAAATAATCTAAATCAAATAACTTGTTTTTCTAATTTATTTATTCATTTACTTAATCTTTTAGAAAGTGTCTCCTAAAATTTATATACATATAAATAAGAGAGAGAGAGAGATAGCATAAATCCAGGTTTCAAAAACTAACACAGTACATCCTACACAATTTTAACTATAATCGTAACATTTCAAGAATGCACATATACAATACCCACTATATAATTTACAACCCAGACTAGAATGAGTTTTCTGCAATAAATTTTCAAAAAGTCTAGAATTCATTTCTTTAGAGTGAAAATCACCCATCCCCTAAAAAAATAAAAATAAAACTATATATCATATGGGCTGGGGTCATGGCTCAGCGGTAGATTACTTGCCTAGAAAATGTGAGGCCCTGGGTTCGATCCTCAGCACCACATTAAAAAAATAAGTAAATAAAGTAAATGTAAAAAAAAAAAAAACCTATATATCACAGTAAGACAATGGGTCCCACAAAAAAATCAAATATATATGAAATTCTAAATATAATAAAATTTAGGCATAAGTTTCATTTCAAAAGTAGTCTTCACTTCAGGAAAATAATCATTTCCTTAAATAGCTACATTCTGTAACACACTCAAATTATGATTTAACTTACACAATTGCAGAACATGAGTTAATAAAATTTTTCTGGTACACTGCATTTTTTCATTTTCTTTTTAATTGTGGTAAAATATACATGGCATAAAATTTACCATTTTAACCATACTGAAGTACACACTTGAGTGACACTGAGTAATTGACATTTTTGTTCAACTACCACCACCATCAATCTCCAGAAGTCTTCCATCTTCTCAACCTGAACAAAGCCATTAAACAATAATTTCTCATTTCTCTTTCCCCCTTCTTTCCCCAACCCCTGGTGATCACTATCCTACTTTCTGTCTCCATAAATCTGACTACTCTTGGTATCTCCCGTAAGAATTATACAATATCTGTCCTTTTGTGGCTGTCGTATTGCACTCAGCAGCGGTCATCCATGTGATAGCATGAGTCGGACTCCAGAGTTCCAAAAGAGTCCCTTTAACAGGTTCTGCCAGCACAACTGTCTAGGTGGGGAGACAGATTCTCGCTGCTTTCTATTCCATGTTCCCTCTAACGTCCACTGGAACATACTGCGTAAACTCCATAAGAACACAGTCCATGTCTGTCTAAATCAGCCCACAAGTTATATCAAATCAGTTAAAAAGACAGGTATTTTGGTATTTAAGATGTTACTGTTAAAGTTTTTTTTTTTACTTGATGCCATAAATAGATATCTACACTAACATTCTATTCAAAATTATGTACCTAAAGTTCTAATACTTCTAATAATATTTGAGTTCTACAATATTAAACTGTAAGTTACTAATTCCTAAATATCAAGAAATACCACTGCAAAATGGAAGCCAATAAGTACAGCTCATTTTATAAGAAATTCCTTGAAAGCCAAGGAATAATTTATTTAAAAAAAAAAAAAAAAAGGAGTTCCAAGCAAATTCCATTAAAAGTCACTCTCCCTAAAAGTGTTTGATGATGATGTGTTTTCCTCTAAATATTCTAAATTAAGAGTAGAAAAACAGGGGCTGGGGTTGGGGCTCAGTGGAAGCGCACTTGCCTGGCATGTGTGAGGCACTGGGTTCGATTCTTAGCACCGCATAAACATACATAAAACAAAGGTCTGTCAACAACTAAAAAAATATTTAAAAAAAAAAAAGTAGAAAAACAGGAATCACTTGATTTAAAAAAAAAAAAAACTGAGAAATTCCATTTACAGCAATGACAGACCAAGCAATTTTGCCCTTCCCATTGTGGTTAACTAAAAACTCTGGACATAATATACTTTTCTTAAGTTGACTTAGCAGCATTAGAAAATTAATAAGAGAATTAATAATTGCCAAGCCAGAATCCAGTAGAAAACAGAGGACTAAGAGCAGCACCTCTCTGGGGCATGTTCCATGGGAACAAGTACTCATTCAGGGAGGGGGGGTCTGAGAACCCCAGTCATGCCCTTGACTGGCAATTTCTCAGCTCAATGCTAAAGACTCAGGTACAGAAATAATGTAAGAGTACATTATACTGAACAAATGTGGCCCCAAAGTGACTATCCAAATAGCCAACAAGCCTGAAAAAAAAAAAAAAAAAATGATCAATCTTTTTTTTTTTTTTTAAAAGAGAGAGAGAGAGAGAGAGAGAGAATTTTTTCATACTTATTTTATTTTAGTTATCGGCAGACACAACATCTTTGTATGTGGTGTTGAGGATCGAACCCGGGCCGCACGCATGCCAGGCGAGCGCGCTACCGCTTGAGCCACATCCCCAGCCCCAAAATGCTCAATCTTATTAGTAATCAAGGAAGTACAAAATTTGGAAAGCAGTATGGAGATTCCTGGGAAAGCTGGGAATGGAACCACCATTTGACCCAGCTATTGCCCTTCTCGGACTATTCCCTGAAGACCTTAAAAGAGCGTACTACAGGGATACTGCCACATCGATGTTCATAGCAGCACAATTCACAATAGCTAGACTGTGGAACCAACCCAGATGCCCTTCAATAGATGAATGGATTAAAAAAAAATGTGGCATTTAAACACAATGGAGTATTACGCAGCACTAAAAAATGACAAAATCATGGAATTTGCAGGGAAATGGATGGCATTAGAGCAGATTATGCTAAGTGAAGCTAGCCAATCCCTAAAATACAAATGCCAAATGTCTTCTTTGATATAATGAGAGCAACTAAGAACAGAGCAGGGAGGAAGAGCATGAGGAAAAGATCAACATTAAACAGAGACATGAGGTGGGAGGGAAAGGGAGAGAAAAGGGAAATTGCATGGAAATGGAAGGAGACCCTCATTGTTATACAAAATTACATATAAGAGGTTGTGAGGGGAATGGGAAAAAAAACAAGGAGAGAAATGAATTACAGTAGATGGGGTAGAGAGAGAAGATGGAAGGGGAGGGGAGGGGGGATATTAGAGGATAGGAAAGGCAGCAGAATACAACAGTTACTAATAGGGCATTATGTAAAAATATGGATGTGTAACCGATGTGATTCTGCAATCTGTATTTGGGGTAAAAATGGGAGTTCATAACCCACTTGAATCTAATGTATGAAATATGATATGTCAAGAGCTTTGTAATGTTTTGAACAACCAATTAAAAAAAAACACAATGGAATGCTACTACCCACTCACCAAAATGGCTACAATGAAAATGATGGACAAAAATATAATTACTATTGGCAAGTTTATGGAGCAACCAAAAAATTCTTATTTTACATACAGAATATAAGGTGGGTATTAGAATAACTAGTTGGCAATATGCTTTAAAACTAAACACATTCTTACCAAATATCATTTTCATCCCTATAACCCGCAAGAAATTAGTGTACCAACAGACATACATAAGAACATTCAAAGCAGTTTTTTTTCATAATAGCCAAAAATAAAAGCAACTGCCATGAGAGGAATAAATAAAATTAGAATATTCCAGAGAGTAAA
The DNA here is from genome assembly GCF_048772815.1 of Callospermophilus lateralis. Classification (NCBI taxonomy): domain Eukaryota; kingdom Metazoa; phylum Chordata; class Mammalia; order Rodentia; family Sciuridae; genus Callospermophilus; species Callospermophilus lateralis. The sequence goes on along the minus strand of NC_135319.1, from coordinate 32,078,995 downwards.
ATAAATAAATTAAAGAACCGATACATAGGAATAAATATCCTTAGCTAAGAAAACTCGGTAGACCCACACTACACAAAATGCCACAGGAAATTTTTTAGCATGAAGGTAAATATTAGGAAAATCAATCAATAAATGATAGATACACAATATGGATGAATCTCAAATTTTGAGTGAAGAAAAGTCAGACCTGTCCAATTATATATTGAAGATTTTTATTTATATGATATTTAAAAGAAAGCAAAACTAAGCAAAGCACTTAGGGAATCGTGTATGTATGTATGTATGTACTAAAACTAAAAAAGAGATTACCATAAAATAAGGATAACTGTAACCTTCCAGGGTGAGGCAGTGGGCATGAAGAGAATATTTTTGGGGTGCAGACAATATATTCTTTCTTGATGCTCAAGTGATGGTAATAATCTATTGAGTTATTCATTTTTGCTGTATTTTATATGCTATTCTTCACAATTTAAAATATTAAAAACTAAAAATAGTCTAAACTATGACAATAACATTTTATAGGGCTGGGGATGTGGCTCAAGCGGTAGCGTGCTCGCCTGGCATGTGTGCAGCCTGGGTTCGATCCTCAGCACCACATACCAACAAAGATGTTGTGTCCGCCAAAAACTAAAATAAATATCAAAATTCTCTCTCTCTCTCTCTAAAAAAAAAAGAAAATATTTTTTAAAAAAGAACATTTTATAATTGAAAACTGTGGGTTTGAAAATGCTCAGGATGAAAATAATCATAATAAAAACCCAAAAACACGTATATACAAAGGACACTCATGATAATACACAAAATAATTCTATCCCAAAAGCACAGTGTCACAAAATTCTCAATTCATCAACAACATATTACATAATGTTTTCATCACCTATTTTCTAAACATGAAATTTATTTCTGGAATAGATATAAAAAGTTCACCAAAGACTAGGTTAACATTTCCAAAAGGTCTTAGTTCCTCATCACTCCAAAAGCTTATAGTCCTGAATTAAACACTAGTTGGAGACCTTTTAAATGAGAAACCTTGGTGTATTTTGAATTACTAGACCACTGGACAACTTTGGTGGCAAAAAAAAAAAAAAAAACATAACTAAAAGAATGCTAGCATTAATACAGCATAGTTCTTTTCATTTTTTTGATTAAAAACTACTGTGAAAATTATTTGTCAGGAGTTTCACAAACTTTACTATCTTAGTCTACAAAACTCAAGTACTCATAGAATCCTTTGACCCAAAGACGAACCTCTTCCAATCTTTACGGCAAGAGCAAGAAAACATGCCTAGCATTCTGAACTGGCTTCCTTCTTCTTTATCACTAACTCCAACTCTCCACAGTCAGAGAGGTTTGGCCTCCCAGTGGATGTGCCATGGGTTGGAGGCAGTAAATACAAATGACACCACGGAGCCACGGAACACAGGGGCACAGAGCTGAAGAACACTGCGCCCGCCACTCACCCACACACTGAACGCAAGCTTCCCTTCTATTGACAACAAAATGAACACAATACAATGGCACTTATACCTTGGGGCAGTGGAAAAACTGGTCATTTGAAAACATCTGTTTCCAATCTCCAGAAAATTCAATTCCAATATGTGCACTTTTGAGAACATTTTTATTTTGGTGCTGGATAAGGGTAGGCTGTATGTTTCTGATTCTGCCTTTCCATTCTGCTCGTGGACTCTGGGGCTGCTTATAAACTTCTGAATAAGAAAATGTCTGACATTTATTTATGAAAAGTACAGTCAGGCATCCTGAGTACACTTTCCAAATCTAACTGCTTCACAATCATGGTCAATCTTAGTTTTTCTACGTACAGACCTGGGAAGCTAAGAGCGTTTAGGAGATACTAAGAAATAGTAAAACATTTAAAGACTATTCATGTAGTAAGTGCAGTTACACAAGTATATCCTCATTAGCGCATGTATTAGAGAAATATGTTACACTAGTTTACTAAGCACCATAAACTGGGTGAATAAAACAATTCTGGAAGCAATAAATACAAAATTGAGGTATGAACAAGGTTGTTTCCTTTTGAGCACTGTGAAAGAAGGATCAGTTCCACGTCTCTCTCATTGACTTATAGATGTCTGTGTTCTTCCTCAGTTTCTTCACATTACATTCCCTCTATGTATACCTCTGTGCCCAAACCTCCCTTTTATTCCCCTTTCCATTCTGGGGATTGAACCCAGGGGCACTCTACCAGTCAGCTATATCCTCAGCATTTTGGGTTTTTTTAAAACATTTTTTAATATATGTATATTTTTAATTGTAGATGATCACAATACTTTTATTTTATTTTTATGTGGTGCTGAGGATCAAATCCAGTGTCTTACGAATTCTACCAATGAGCCCCAGCCCCAACCCGTTTTTTAAATTTTGAGACAGAAACTCAATAAATTGCCCAGGCTGTCCTTGAACTCACGATCCTCCTGCCTCCCAAGTCATTGGGGATTACAAATACACTGCACCCAGCTAAAGTTCCCATTTTTTAATGAGGACACCAGTCATATAAAAAAAGTCCCACCCTAAAAACCTTATTCTACCTTGATTACTTCCATAAAGATTCTACCTCCAAACGAAGTCACATCCTGATAGTGGGGATGAGAACTTGTGAATTGAAGGGGAGGCAATCTAATCCATAATAACATGTATGGATATGCATGTATGCATATGTAACTATAAATACATATAACTAGAATCATCCTTATTGTGTTCGCTTTTCATTGATGTGACGGAAGTACCTGATATGAACTTTAAGAAAGAAAGGTTTATTTTGGCTCACGTTTCAGAGATTTCAGTCCACGGTTGGCTGGCTCCATTGGTTTGGGCTGGAGACGAGGTGGAACATCATGGTGGGAGGGCATGGTGAGTGAGGGAAAGCTGCTCAGTTCAGGGCAACCAGGAAGCAGAGAGCAAGGGCAGGGGATGTCCCCAAGGGCATGTCCCCAGTGACCTATTCCTCCAACCATGCTCCACCTGCCTACTGTTTCGACGACCTCCAAGTATCCCTCTCAAATTCTAATCCATCAAATGGATTAATCCACTGAGAACAGAGCCTTTCATGATCCAATCATGTTCTAAAAGCCCACCTCTGGACGTTGCTGCATTGGGAGTCAAATCTTCAAAACATGAGATTTGAGAGAATATTTCAGATCCAAACAATAACACTTAACTAATTATCAACAGAGTTTAATTACATTTAATACTATTTTTCAAACCATTTTTGAGATGCTTCATATCCCTACTAGGTGTGTTTGTAACAGTAACAGTGTAAGACTTATTTTTATTTCTTTCCTTCTTAGGTACATAACACAGATCTCAAATATACATCCATGCTCCGAAGCTAAACAGAGGCACGTCAAGCCAAGCCCCCCTGAAATAAACATTCAAAATAGGGCATATTTTCCAATGAAGGTAAAGATTATAGTGTAACCAAGAGGAATGTGCAAGCCAGCAATAATTCAACTTAGTTACCGAGCCAAACCATGATAGTCTACTTTAAAAATACAGAAACTTGAGAAAGCGATACTGTTAACAATTGTTAACTATGGAATGCAGGAACATTTCTTTTAAACTTCAAGTCTAACAAATCCATTTTGTATATTTGCTTTTTAAAAGAAATGTCCATTCAGCACATTTGGATATGAGAGCTTAAAAATAACTGAATCCTTTTTCCTGTTATATGCATTTTAACACCAAATGTAAATGCTATTACGAAGTTCCAGTTACCACAGGACTCTGCCTTCATGAAGACTGATTTCTATGCAAGTCTCAGGCGGAAAGACTCATGGTTCAGGTCCCAATGGATGAATGCTTTCCACTTTTTAAGAAATATAGAAAGTGTTCCCTCTTTTACATTATTATCAAAAGAACCCGTTACGATTCTTTACATGCCTCTGCTAATGCTCTTTCATTCTTAAAACTTAAGAGTTTTTAAAATTCTATGCCAGAACACAAAGGTTTACCTAAGGCAAATCTGTCTCATCAGTTTAAAAAAAATCAGATGACAACAGACAAGTTAATTCTTTATAATTTTAGCTAAAAAGATGTGACATAAAATTTACCATCTTAACCACTTTAAGTGTATCATACCGTAGTGCTTATTATATGCACACATTGTAGAGCAGATCTCCACAACTTTTCATCTTGCAAAACTAAACTGTATATTCACTGAACGATCCCACTTTTCCTATTCTCTCAGCAACCACCATTCCACTTTCAAGACTCTAGGTTTTTTAAATACCTATTAATGGTGTGGATATGAGGTGTCCCCCAAAAGCTCACTTCTAAGACAATGTAAGAAGGTTCAGAGAAGAAATGATTGGGTTGTGAAAGCCTTAACCCAATCAGTGAATTAATCCCCAATAGGGATTAATTGAGTGGTAACTAAAGGCTGATAGGGTGTGGCTGGAAGAGGTGGGACATTAGGGGCATGGCTTTGGAGTCAATATTTTGTATCTGGCAAGTGAAGTCTCTCTCTCTCTGCTTTCTGATCATCATGTGAGCTGTTTTCCTCTGCCATACTCTTCCACCATGATGTTCAGCTTCACCTGGAGTGCTGGGGAATGAAGCTCGCTATATGGACTGAGACTCTGAAACCGTGAGCCCTTAAATAAACTTTTCCTCCTCTATTGTTCCTGTTGGTTCTTTTAGACACTGCACTGAAAAAGGTGACTGAAACAGATACCTCATTCAAGTAGAATCATGTGATATTTGCATTTCTGAGATTGGCTTATTTTATTTAGCATAATATTCTCCATGTTTATCCATGTTGTAGCATATGTTGATATTTCCTTCTTTTTAAAGGCTAATATGCCATTGAAGGTATATATACACACACACACACACACACACACACACACACACACACCACATTTTCTTTCTCTGCTGACATTTAGGTTGCTTCCACATCTTGACTATGAGGAATAATGGTGCAATGAAAACAGGTATGCAAATAAATTTTCAAGATCTTGTTTTCAATTCCTTTAGATATACACCTAGAAGTGAGGTTGCTAGATCACACTTTTTTTTAATAACTTTGGTTTTTGTGTTCTTGAGGAACCACCATCCTGTTTTCTGTAGTATTTATTTCATTTTATATTCCCACCAACAATGAACAAAGACTCTAATTTCTCCACATCTCCATAATTACTTGCTATTTTCTGTTTTTTAATAATGGCCATCCTAATGGGTATGGCATATCTTTTTGTGGTTTTCAATTATATTTTCCAAAGGATTGCTTGATATTGAATATCTTTTCATGCTTATTGGCTATTTGTACATCTTTGGGAAAAATCTGTATTCAAGTCCTTTGCCCATTTTTAACTTGATTGGTTGTTACTGAGTCACAGAAGTTCTTTGTATATTTTGGGTATGAGCCCCTCATGAGATGTATGATTTACAAAAACTTTCTCCTATTATGTAGGTTGTCTTTCACTCTATTGCTTCTTTCCTTTGCTGTAAGACTTTTCTTAATTTGATGTATTCCTGTGTGTCTATTTTTGCTTTTGTGTCCTGTGATTTTGGTGTCATCTCTAACAAAGCATTGCCAAACTCAATGTCATGAAGCTTCTCAGCTAGGAACAATTTCAGTTTCATGGTTTACATTTAAATATTTCATCCATTTGGAGCTGACTTTTGTATATGGCTAAGGATCGGCCTAGATTCTCTTCCACACAGAAATCCAGTCTTCAGAGCACCGTTCGTTGAAGAGACTATGTACCCCTGCCATCTGTGTCAAAGATCATTTGCTGATATAAAGCTTTCTTTCTGGATTCTCAGTGCTGTTCCACTAGTGGTAATTTCTGTGTTCATGCACTACCATACTATTTTGATTGTTGTGACTTTGTAGTATGTTTTGAAGTCAGAAAATGTGATACCTCAAATTTTGCTCTTCTTTATCAAGATTGTTTTGGCAACTTTGGGTCTGAGATTCCATATGAAATTTAGAATGCTTTTTGTTTCATATTTCTACTAAAATTGACGTTAGTATTCTGCTAGGGTGTACACTGTATCTATAGATCAATTTGGAAATTATAGACATTTTGGACATGTTAACAATATAAAGTCTTCCAGTGCATAAGCACAAGATGACTTTACATTTATTTGAGTTTTCTTTAATTTTTCAGCAATGTTTCATAGTTTTTAGCATATAAGTGTTTTACCTCCTTCACTAAATTTATCCCTAAGTATTTTATTATTTTTTTGTTATTACAAATGAAAGTGTTTGCTTAATTGCCTTTTCATATTGTTACTGTTAGCATATAGAAATCCAACTTATTTTTGTTTGTTGAATTTGTATCTTTTAACTTTGCTGAATTTTTCTATTAGTTCTCACAGTGTGTGGAATCTTTAGGGACTCCTAAATACAAGATTATCTCAATTGCAAACCAAGATTATCAAAGATCATTTGACAATAGAGGTGATATTTTCTTTATGGAATGTCACTTCTTCTCCTGTTTGATGCTTTCTGTATTTTTTTTCTTACCTGATTGCTCTATCTAGGATTTTCAGTACTATGCTAAGCAAAAAAGTAAAAGAGGGCAACCTTACCTTTATCCTGGTCTTAGATGGAAAGCATTCAGTATTTCACCACTGAGAATGATGTTAAGATGTGAGGTTTTCACATATGGTCTTTATTATAATCAGTTAGTTCCCCTCTAACTGCTAGTTCCTTGAGTTTTTATCATGAAAGGTACTGAATTTTCTTAAATGATTTTTTCACATCAACTTAGATGATGTGTGTTGTTTGTCCTTTTGTTCAGATGCCAGTATTACATTGATTTTCATATTAAATTATCCCTGTACTTTCACAATTTGTAACTTTTTCAATGTGTTGTTATTAAGTTTGCTAAAATATTATATCAAAATTCATCTGGGATACTGGTCCATAGTTTTCTCTTCTTGCAATATTTTTCTGATTCTGGTATTAGGGTAATGCTATCATTATAAAATAAATCTGCAAGTGTTTCTTTCTTTTCATTTTTTTGGAAGACTATGAGGATTAGTGTCATGTTTGGGAGCACTCTTTAGTAAAGCCATGCAGTCTTGAGTCTTCTTTGTTGAGATTTTTATTAGTGATTCAACTCTGTAACAGTTATAGATCTGCTCAAATATTTTATTTCTTCATAATTCAGTCTTGGTAGAATGTTTCTAGAAAGTCATCAGTTTTTTCAAGGTTACACAATTTGTTGGCATAAAATTGTTCATGGTAGTCATCGGTTGTAATGTCTCCCCTTTGGTGTCTGATTTTTGTGTGTCTTTTTTCAGCTAAGCCTTGCTAAGAAATTTTTGATTTTGTTATCTTTTAAAAGAACAAACTCTTGGTTTCTTTGTGGTTTTTTTCTTTCCTATTCATACTGCATTTATGCTTTCAACTTTATTTTCTTTCTTCATCCTGCTACTTTAGTTATATTTGTTCTTCTTTTTCTAGTTCTTCCAGGTATAAAGTTAGGCTGTTGATTGGAAATCTTCCATTTTTTGTAATGTAGGTGTTTACTGCTGTAAAATTCCCCCAAACGTTGCTTTTTCTGTATCCTATTACCTTTGTTAATTGTTCTCTATGTCTTACAGCTATTTTATCCCTATTTTCCTCTCTCGTAGTTTTTCTTTATATTTTATTGAGTTTTTGCAGTAATACGCTTTGATTCCATTCCCATTTTCTTTGTGACTTTTTTTTAATTGGTTTTATTGTTTAAATACATGACAGTGGAATGCATCACAATTCTTATTACACATATAGAACAATTTTTCATACCTCTGTTTGTACAGAAAGTATGCTGACACTAATTCATGTCTTCATACATGTACTTCGGATAATGATGTCCATCACATTCCACCATCCTGCTAATCCCCTGCCTCCTCCCTTCCCCTCCCACCCCTCTGCCCTATCTAGAGTTCATCTATTCCTCCCATGCTCCCCCTCCCTACCCCACTATGAGTCACCCTCCTTATATCAGAGAAAACATTTGGCATTTGTTTTTTGGGGATTGGCTAACTTCACTTAGCATTATCTTCTCCAACGCCATCCATTTACCTGCAAATGACATGATTTTTTTCTCTTCTATTGCTGAGTAAAATTCCATTGTGTATATATGCCACATTTTTTTTATCCATTCATCCACTGAACAACAGCATCTAGGTTGGCTCCACAGTTTAGCTATTGTGAATTTTGCTGCTATAAACATTGATGTGGTTGTGTCCCTGTAGTATGCTGATTTTAAATCCTTTGGGTATAGTCCAAGGAGAGGGATAACTAGGTCAAATGGTGGTTCCATTCCCAGATTTCCAAGGAATCTCCATACTGCTTTCCATATTGGCTGGACCAATTTGCAGTCCCACCAGCAATGTATGAGTGTGCCTTTTTCCCCACATCCTTGCCAACACTTATTGTTGTTTGTCTTCATAATAGCTGCCATTCTGCCTGGAGTGAGATGAAATCTTAGAGTGGTTCTGATTTGCATTTCTCTAATTGCTAGAGATGATGAACATTTTTTTGTATATTTGTTGATTGATTGTATATCATCTTCTGAGAAGTGTCTGTTCATGTCCTTGGCCCATTTATTGATTAAGTTATTTGGTTTTTTTGGCCTTTAGCTTTTTGAGTTCTTTATATACCCTAGAGATTAGTGCTCTATCTGATGTGTGAGGGGTAAAAATTTGTTCCCAAAATGTAGGCTCTCTATTCACCTCACAGATTGTTTCTTTTGCCGAGAAGAAACTTTTTAGTTTGAGTCCATCCCATTTATTGATTCTTGATTTTAATTCTTGTGCCACAGGATTCTAATTAAGGAAGTTGGGGCCTAATCCCACATGATAGAGATTAGGATCTACCTTTTCTTCTATTAAACACAGGTCTCTGGTTGTATTCCGAAGTCCTTGATCCATTTTGATTTGAGTTTTGTGCATGGTGAGAGATAGGGGTTTAATTTCATTTTGTTGCATATGGATTTCCAGTTTTTCAAACACCATTTGTTGAAGAGGCTATCTTTTCTCCATTGCATGTTTTTGGCATCTTTGTGACTCTATAGGTATTTTCTTTACCAGAGAGCTTCCTATTTCCATATGCTTTCATGTTCTTATCTCACATTCCCTTGTTTCCACTTGAAGGACTCTTTTATCAATTCTTACAAAGCAAGTCTAGTCATTATGAACTCTTCAGTTTTTGTTTATCCAGGAAGGTCATGACTTACTTCTTAATTTTTTAAAATATTTTTTAGTTGTAGATGAATACAATATTCATCTACAATATTCATCTATCTATTTGTTTATTTTTAGGTGGTGCCAGGGATCGAACCCAGTGCCTCACGCATGCTATGCAAGCTCTCTCCACCACTGAGACAGAACCTCGCCCCTTACTCTTCATTTTTATTTATTGGTTGTTCAAAACATTACAAAGCTCTTGACATATCATATTTCATACATTAGATTCAAGTGGGTTATGAACTCCCATTTTTACCCCAAATACAGATTGCAGAATCACATCGGTTACACATCCACATTTTTGCATAATGCCCTATTAGTAACTGTTGTATTCTGCTGCCTTTCCTATCCTCTACTATCCCCCCTCCCCTCCCCTCCCCTCCCATCTTCTCTCTCTACCCCATCTGCAGTAATTTAATTCTCTCCCTTGTTTTTTTTTCCCTTTCCCCTCACAACCTCTTATATGTAATTTTGTATAAAAATGAGGGTCTCCTTCCATTTCCATGCAATTTCCCTTCTCTCTCCCTTTCCCTCCCACCTCATGTCTCTGTTTAATGTTAATCTTTTCCTCATGCTCTTCCTCCCTGCTCTGTTCTTAGTTGCTCTCACTATATCAAAGAAGACATTTGGCATTTGTTTTTTAGGGATTGGCTAGCTTCACTTAGCATAATCTGCTCTAATGCCATCCATTTCCCTGCAAATTCCATGAGTTTGTCATTTTTTAGTACTGCGTAATACTCCATGGTGTATAAATGCCACATTTTTTTTTATCCATTCATCTATTGAAGGGCATCTGGGTTGGTTCCACAGTCTAGCTATTGTGAATTGTGCTGCTATGAACATCGATGTGGCAGTATCCCTGTAGTACGCTCTTTTAAGGTCTTCAGGGAATAGTCCGAGAAGGGCAAAAGCTGGGTCAAATGGTGGTTCCATTCCCAGCTTTCCCAGGAATCTCCATACAGCTTTCCAAATTGGCTGCACCAATTTGCAGTCCCACCAGCAATGTACAAGTGTACCCTTTTCCCCACATCCTTGCCAACACTTGTTGTTGTTTGACTTCATAATGGCTGCCAATCTTACTGGAATGAGATGGTATCTTAGGGTGGTTTTGATTTGCATTTCTCTGACTGCTAGAGATGGTGAGCATTTTTTCATGTACTTGTTGATTGATTGTATGTCCTCCTCTGAGAAGTGTCTGTTCAGGTCTTTGGCCCATTTGTTGATTGGGTTATTTGTTATCTTATTGTTTAATTTTTTTAGTTCTTTGTATACTCTGGATATTAGGGCTCTATCTGAAGTGTGAGGAGTAAAAATTTGTTCCCAGGATGTAGGCTCCCTATTTACCTCTCTTATTGTTTCTCTTGCTGAGAAAAAACTTTTTAGTTTGAGTAAGTCCCATTTGTTGATTCTAGTTATTAACTCTTGTGCTATGGGCGTCCTATTAAGGAATTTGGAGCCTGAACTCACAATATGTAGATTGGAGCCAACTTTTTCTTCTATCAGGCACAGAGTCTCTGATTTGATATCAAGCTCTTTGATCCCCATTTTGAGTTAACTTTTGTGCATGGCAAGAGAAAGGGATTCAGTTTCATTTTGTTGCATATGGATTTCCAATTTTCCCAACACCATTTGTTGAAGATGCTATCCTTTTTCCATTGCATGCTTTTAGCCCCTTTATCGAATATAAGAAAGTTGTAGTTTTGTGGATTGGCCTCTGTGTCCTCTATTCTGTACCATTGGTCCACCTGCCTGTTTTGGTACCAGTACCATGCTGTTTTTGTTACTATTGCTCTGTAGTACAGTTTGAAATCTGGTACCGCTAAGCCACCTGATTCACCCTTCCTGCTTAGAATTGTTTTTGTTATTCTGGGTCTTTTGTTTTTCCATATGAATTTCATGATTGCTTTCTCTATTTCTACAAGAAATGCCGTTGGGATTTTGATTGGCATTGCATTAAACCTATAGAGAACTTTGGGTAATATCGCCATTTTGATGATGTTAGTTCTGCCTATCCATGAACAGGGTATATTTTTCCATCTTCTAAGGTCTTTTTCTATTTCTCTCTTTAGGGTTCTGTAGTTTTCATTATATAAATCTTTCACCTCTTTTGTTAGGTTGATTCCTAAGTATTTTATTTTTTTTGAGGGTATTGTGAATGGGGTGGTTGTCCTCATTTCCATTTCAGAAGATTTGTCACTGATATACAGGAATGCCTTTGATTTATGCGTGTTGATTTTATATCCTGCCACTTTGCTGAATTCATTCATTAGCTCTAGTAGTTTCTTTGTAGACCCTTTTGAGTCTGTTAGATATAGTATCATATCATCCGCAAATAGTGATAATTTAAGTTCTTCTTTTCCTATTTTTATGCCTTTAATTTCTTTGGTCTAATTGCTCTGGCTAGTATTTCGAGAACTAAATTGAATAGAAGTGGTGAGAGAGGGCATCCCTCTCTTGTTCCAGTTTTTAGAGGGAATGCCTTCAGTTTTTCTCCATTCAGGATGATGCTAGCCTGAAGTTTAGCATATATAGCTTTTACAATGTTGAGGTAAGTTCCTTTTATCCCTAGTTTTTCTAGCATGTTGAACATAAAGGGATGCTGTATTTTGTCAAATGCTTTTTCTGCATCTGTGGTTCTTATCTTTAAGTCTATTGATGTGGTGAATAACATTTATTGATTTCCATATATTGAACCAGCCTTACTCTTGAAAGATGATTTTGCTTTGTGTGCTACATTTTTGAAAGATGATTTTGCTTTGTGTGCTACTCTTAGGTGGTAGTTTGTTTTCTTTGGACCTTTTAACGTATCATCCCACTTCATTCTGTCTTGTGATGATTTTGCTGAGAAATCTATTGATACTGTTATAGAATTCCCTGTTCACAATGAATTGCTTTTCTCTTGCGGTTTTCAAGATTCTCTTTGACAGGTTTATAATAATGTGTTTTAATATAGATTTCTTTGGTTTCATCATAGTTTCAGTTCTCTGAGCTTTTTGAATTTGGATACCCATTTCCCTCTCAGATTTGGAAGTTACAGCCATTATAACTTCATATATGCTCTTTTCCTCATTCTTTCTATCTTCTTCTGAATTTCCATAACACATATAAAGTACTGTTCCACCTGATGGTGTCTCATAAGTCCCTTAGACTTTGTTTTTGGATTTTCTTTTTCTTTTTTTACCTCTAACATACACAGTCATGAACCATTTAACAACAGGAGTGCTCTCTGAGAAATGCATTGTTAAAAATTGTGTCATTTTGCAAACATCTTAGAGTGTACTTATATAAACAAGATAGTATAGATGAATCACTCAAATTGGCCTCTTATGCAATCAAGAGACATGGTAAATGTGTCAGCATAACACAACATACCATTTTATAGTAAATTTTTTATAAATAGAAGAAATATTCTCTAAAACAATGATTAAATGCATAGTATATTAAGTACATATGCCAGTAATATGGTTGTTTATTATCAATATCAAGGATCATGTACTATACATAATTATATGTGCAATACTTCTTTTTTTAATCTTTTTATTTGTTCTAATTAGGTATACATGAAAGTAGAATGCATTTTGACAGATCATACATAAATGGAGTATAACTACCTCATTCTTCTGGTTGTATACAATGTAGAATCATACCAGTCACACAGTCAAATATGCACATAGGGCAATAATGACCAATTCATTCTATTATCCTTCTTATCTACAACCTTCCCCCTCCTTTCACTTCCCTCTGCCTAATCCAAAGTAACTCTAGTCTTTCCTAGCACCCCCCGCTTATTGTGAACTAGTGTCCAAATATCACAGAAAACATTTGGCATTTGGTTTTGGGGGGATTAACTTATTTCATTTAGCATGATGTTCTCCAGATCCATCCATTTACCTGCAAATGCCATCATTTAATTCTTTTTTGAGGCTGAGTAATATTTCATTGTGTATATATACCACATTTTCTTTATCCATTCATCTGTTGAAGGACACCAAGGTTGGTTCCATAGTTTAGCTCCTGTGAGTTAAGCTGCTATTAACATTGATGTGGCCGGATCACTGTAGTATTCTATACTTCTATACAATTAACACAACAGGTTTGTTTACACTATCATTGCCAACTACATGTGAGTAATATGTTGCTCTACAATGTTGCAACAGCTACAACATCACTAGGCAAGAGGAATTTTTCAGGTCCCCCATAATTCCGTGTATCCAGCATTGTATATGTCACCTGTCACTGACTAAAACATTGTTTCACGTGACTAATTTCAAATAACCTGTCTTCCACTTCACTTACTTTCTTCACTTGTCTTTCTTCTGCTTACTTGTTGATTCCCAAGTCAGTTTTTCTATTCTATATTGTATCCACAGTTTCAGAATTTGTTTGCTTCTATTTTATATTTTCTATCTCATTGTTGATACTACTTTTTCCAAATTTTTATTGGTGCATTGTAATTATATATAATGATGGGCTCTGTTGTTAAATGTCCACATATGCACATGACATAACAATATAATCTAGCCAATATTGTTCTCCAATATTTCCCTATTGATATTAATTTTCTTTATGCATAGTTTCATTGTCTATTTTCCCTTGTAGTAAACTGAGCTAATGTGTTTTTGTTTTTGTTTTGTTTGTTTTGTTTTGTCTTTGATAATTATTTGGTAAGCAATTCACAGAGCTCTGTTCCTTTAGATTAATTTCTGGAGATTTTTTTTTGTTCCTTTAATTGGGCTGTGTTTCCCTGTTTCTTCATGCAACTTATTATTTTTGTTTTGCTTTTTATGTCTGAAAAAAAAAAAACAACTCCTGCCAGACTTTCACATGGGCTTTGTGTGGAGAAAGACATTCACCAACCAGCCCAGTTAGAGATTCTGGGAGACTTACAAACCTTTTAGAGGAATGTGTCTTTTCTAAGATTATGTGTGTAATTTCAGACAGGTTTTCCAGTTTCTTTTATAAGAACTTGCAGATTTTTGCTCCCTCTGGTGTCTATCTGCAGTACTACAGGTTATTTGGCACTGAATCCCCTGAGCTTTCTTTTGTTCTCAAGCACCACTAGATATCCAAAGTATGCCAGTTCCTCCAAGTCAGGCAAGACAGAAACTGGTCTCTTGGGTAGTTCAAAAAGTCAGAACACTGAATAGAGAAACCACACATTGTGCCTGTCTTCTCAATCATAAACTGTGTTTGCTTGGGAGAGGGACTGACCCAAATAGAGTGAAACAACTTTCTTTTACCTATTTCAATGCTGCAGCACTTAGTTTTTAGTTTTCCTGGAGCACCGTGATTCTGTGACTGATTTCTGGCATTGTCGTAGTCTTCTCTGGTTCATAAATTGTTTCATTTGTGGAGGGAGGGCCTCCTATTCCTCCAACTTGTTGACTACAAATAGGTTTGTTTATGTAATATCATAAAGTTTACTCAACTGTAGTCATCCACCTTTCTGAATTTTTTAATTTAAAATATATAAAAAACACTGACTGGACCCACATTTTCTTTACCATCTCACCCCTCTACTGTGCTTCATCTTTGATTCCAATCAAGATACAGCAAGAGCTCCACCTAGGTAACAAACCTCTTTGTGCTGACAGTGCCTCAAGCTTACACCAGAGGTGCTTTTCACTTCTTTCCCTGGGAACTTGGATGCTTCTGGAGGCCAGTTGGTCTCAAATGTATGTAACCTAGAAATGCAGGGAAGGTAGTTTCCATGAGGCCAAACCTCAAATCTCCTCAAAGAGGAAGGTGACAGACATATATCTACCTTTTTAATCCCTTAGGTGGATGGATTAAGGACATAGCCCTTGGGATACCAGAGGTAGCAGACACCCACATCAGTAACAAAATAAATAGTGCATCATTGAATTGACTTTGCCTTCTTCCTATTTGACTCTTCTTGTTCTGTTATTGCATTTATGGATGGAGGTAGGTGACCCCAAGGTAAAATGCGCATTGAGTAAGTATGGCCTTGCTCTATGGTATTTTTGTTTTTGTTTTTGTTTTCTGTTAAGAAGTGCAAGTAGGGAGCACTGGAGATGTGGTTCAGCAGTAGAGTGTTTGCCTGGTATGCCTCAGGCCCTAGGTTCGATCCCCAGTACCATAAAAAAAAAAAAAAAAAAAGAGGAGGAGGAGGAAGGGTGCAAGTAGCTTTCTTCTTTCATGAGGTTGTATTCCTTTTAAAGATAAATGGCCTCCTTCACATCTATAGTCCCGTAATATACACTCAAGATTTTTTCCAACAACTTCTCATTGTACACAGCCTCGCTATTCCCAAATGATTTTTGAGAAGACAATTTTTACAAGCTCAAAAGCTAGTCATTTATGCAGAATTTCTGTTAAATTAAAATCAATTTTTATAATGTTTTGTTGCCAAATCCTAATTGTCTTGACTTGGTCAAATATAATTTACATAGATAATACATCCCAGATGTCCATTCACTAATGGTAAATGTAGATTTAAGACAGTATTTCTGTTTCGATGACAATATGAGTACCAACCACATTTTACTAAATTATCAAAATGTTACAGATCTGTGATAATATTGGGTCTCCCTTTCCTATATAAAAAATTAATTTAAAAAATATCCCTCAAAGTAAAATAAACATTTCTTTACATGATTCCTCCTGTAGCAGCTAATTTCAACATGTAATTTTCTTACTTTTTAAAATTAAAACATTCCAATTAAGCAATTGAAAAAACAATAAAATCTTGCCAAAATATTGACTGTGCTTTAAATAATTCCAAAAAAGCTCAGAATACAATAAAAGATCAAATCAAAAAATGTAGACAATACAAGCTAAGTGGTCTTCCATGAAAGGTAGGGGAAATATTGTGTTAGTGTTCAATACTTAATCAATTAAAGGAATTCTGAAAATACCTGAAATTTGGACACATAGATGTCTTTTTGTTGTTGTTGTTCTTTTTTAGATATACATGACAGTAGAGTGTATTTTGACATACGATACATCCATGGAGTATAACGTTATTTTTAATTAGCATTTTGTTCTACTAAATATTATTTCATTTCCATGCTGTGTAACTCTAGCAGTTTAGCTGCCATATAAATCCTGGCACAAGAAGGTTGATAACTGGACATGCTGGCAGAGGACAAGGAAAAAGTGACAAAAAGATGCTACTTGGGGAAGCATACAAACTCTGCTGTTCCTCTAGCACAGGACGTCAACACCAACAAGTGTCAACTGTGGTTGACATTGTAACCCCTGCTCAATTATTATGGAAAAATCTTACCTGGGCTAACATCCACCATTTAGAATTCAGGGTGCTGCAAACTGACCGCCAAAATGTCAGAAAACAGCCTGTGGTTAGCCCTCCTGCCAGTTCTTGCTCTTCCACAGCCAAGACACTCCCAACTATCAGCACTTGACCAGCTTCCCCATCCACAGGGAAAGCTCCTGTGTAGGGACACAGCAAGACAAAGTCCTGCCCAAACCACTCACGTACATAGAAGTGCGTCAGCCTCCAACATGGCTATATTACATACTGAGCAAACGATTTGGAATATGAGAGCTGGAAGAGATTATTAAAGGGCTTCTAATCCAAAGCCTTACAAAGCTGTCCCAGGTAAAAGTGTCAGTGGCATGAGTGAATCATGAACTCAAGTCCCCTGACTTGTGGTCAATCACTCTACTGAGACAAGTAGGTTATTTCCTTCTAACTCAGAATAACTCAATAACGATCCCAGTACAGAGAACAAACTGACTTTTATAAAAGACTTCTCTCATTTGGGGGAGTGGATTATCTCACTGAGATACTTTAAAATCACATTTAAGCAAATATTCGAAGATGTTATGCCAAGAACAAGATCATCCAATGTCTGCAGCTAAAAAAAAAAATTGAAAGTTATATAAAGCTTGACAAACTTCAATTTTAACACTAATCCAGATCAAATACAGATATAAATTATTTAGTATTAACCTCACTTGAACTGTTTTGCATTCAAAATGCCACACTAATGTGCTATCATTAATAGTATAACATTCTACGTATTCCCTACACTAAGGATGAACAAAGACCATCTTGCACATGGAGAACTGCTCTACCTTAATTACAAGGCAGAACTGTTTGGTATTTCATAAGGCCAAGTACATGCCTTAGCTTTAAAGTTCCATTCTATGGGGTCAATGCTAGGTCCACTAGACCAAAATTGGACAAAGGTTTTAATCCAGACCTATCACGGGTCATTTATTCTATAAACACAGTCCAGCTATTTCACAGCATTGGGTTAGATACTGGAGAAAAATACAAGATGAATTTGAAAAACACAGATCACTTACAGGGCTCCAATTTTAAGCCAACTTTATAAACATTATCATATAATCTTCACAATAACCCTGGAGAGAGGTATTATTATCTCCAGTTCACAAAGGGAGAAAATAAGAAAATTTAAACAAACCTAGTAGAAGGCAGAGCCTTAGAATGTCTATCTTCTCACTGAGAATTCTAATGCATCCTTCTGTCTACCATCAGGATCCTCTGCATTTTGGCAGGGGACATAAGAAGCAGTGTTCCCCCTGAACTCAGAACAGTTGTCTCTACACATGCACTGCAGCCCCATCCTATGATGTAGATGTAGAGCCTAAACTCTACAACAATGCTAAAAGGACACTGGTGTCTAGATCCAATCAGAATTTTTTAAAAAGGTGAGGGGGGTCCAAACTTAATAAGTTTAAAGCTTTTCCCAAAAGCATCTGCATTTCGTGGGTTGTGTTCTGAGATACTGAACAGGCATAAAGCACCAGGAAGAGAAACTCACACATATTAGGTGCTTGTTAAAAGTTAGCTGCTATGTCAAAATTCCCATCATTCTTCAACACCCAATTCTCCAAACATTTTTTTGTCAACATATAGCTCCAAAGGGGAAAAGAGGTATGTAACTATGTTCACTATAAGATAGTCCACAGTTGTAAGAAATAATTTTAGATCCAATGTATTATTATTCAACCGTAAAATATTATTTCTGTAAACTACTTAGAAATACAAAAAAAATTTAATAGAGTAAATCAAAATGCTGGCTTAAAAATAGTAGTTAATGCCACACAAAAGCAATTATATGAACTCTATGCAAATAACCCAAGGACTATATTTTAAGGCAGAAAAATGAGATTACAAATGATTATTATCCTTTTTTAAAAAAGTTCTCTTCATATCACTTTTTAAATGCCTAGAATAAAAAGTGTGTGCTTTCTTATTGTTTTATGAAATATTAACTAGTTGTCTATTATTCCTAACTTAATGGGACTGTCTAAGAAAACTGAATGCATTCTGGGTCTACAGTCCAATAATAAAGACACTATATCCCCTTCATGAGAATATAGATAGGTTTGTGTCATTCCCAAACCCATACAATAATCTACTACAAACAACATGCAGTGATAAATTATGTTCCTGGACTAAAATGCTTCAAGATGGTATGAGAACATGAAAAAAGAACTAGTTTCAAGGATAAAGGGAATCAAAGAAAGAAAAGAATATAAGTCTTCTTAACTTCAATTATCTGACCTTCCTCTAACCACCTAACAACACATCTCAGTGTGGTCCTGGGACCACCTACATCAAACTTAACATGAGTCTTTCCAAAATGCAGACCTCTGCCACCACTTGCAACAGCACCCTCAGACAGAGAGTCTGGGCTCTCTGAGAGAGGTCCACAGTTTGCCTTGTTAAGCCAACTACCCAGGTGGTTTTCATGCACATGATTTTTAAGAACTATTGATCCACAGGCATGCTAATCAGAAGAAAGAGACTTACTTAAATTTTTCAGTGAAAAAAAAAAAAGCAAAGCAGAATTCTAACCCTATATTGTTAATTTAGTTGTTTCCTAATATCTCATAACTGCCTGCTCAAACAAGCCAGATATAAGAAGCAGATATCCTACAAATCTGCTGTCCATTTTTCCTAACCTGAAAACCTTCCTAGAAAATAATTTTGCAAAATTGATCAAGAGCCTTAAGATGTCCGTGCCCTTTTAACATGGCTCTCCGGGGCAGCCCCAGCAGCCAACCTACTAGTCCCTGCTGAGAAGTGGGAGCAGTGGAGCAGGAAGTGGCTGCCCATGGCCCTTAGGCACAGTCTACTCAGTGGAGCCTGCCTGGGCACGGGAACAGACACCTGCACTGCAGCCCCATCCTATGACCTCAAACTCCCACTTCCTGATCTGTGGAGAAAAAATGAAAGCAGGGCAGACCTGAATGGAAGTTGGGACTGGAGAATTGACCACATTAGTACATTTCCATCATAAAATTGGACCAACAGTGTTAGTACATTTCCAAACATATCTAGTAGGTACTTCTTCCAAATCCTAATTAGCATAAATTTGGACCAATCACAGTGACCCAAGTGCTATATAAAGCCCTAAACTAGCACAGTTTCATGGAGAAAACTTGCTATCAGGTCCCTTCTTGCACTGCAGTAGTTCTATTCCTGTTTCTAATCTCAATAAATCGTACTCTTACACTTACTCTTCCTGGTCTGTGGATTTCATTCTTCGAATTTATGAAACAAGAACCCAAAAGGAAGAGGACATTGACAGTGAGCTGCTGGGGTCTGCCAACATTAAGAGCAGCAACACTTCGGGGCTTCAGAGACCTGCACCTTACACAGACCTCACCTGCCAGCAGAAGTAGAGAAACTCCAGTCTCATTTGCTAGCAGAAGCACAGAATCAAGTTTCGCCTCAAAACTCCAGTTTCATTTTGATCCAAAATATTTTACTAGTAAGAATTTTTCCTATTCAAATAACCAATGATACATGAAAGGCTTTTTAGGCAAAGTGTTTGGGGCACCGTATTAGTATTCAATACTGCCATTCCTTGAGTACCTGCTCCATAGCTGGCACTTATGGATTCTTTGTGTACATTATTTCTAGCCCAGCCATGATCTAGAAGACACTTATATACCAATTTTAGAGATGAGGACACTGAGGCTCAAAGAAGTTATTGATTTGTCCCGGGCCACATGGCTAATAAATGATAAAGCCAGGATCTAAGCCCTGAGCAGTATGAATATAAACATTTGGTTCTTCCCACTATCTGGCCAACTAAAAGTCTTCTTATGTTGTTATAACATTAAACAAAGTGCATGTCAAGGGAATTATGTAGATATTTAAAACCATGTTCTTCAATAATCTTTAATGAAACAGAAAATACCTATAGTAGAATACTAAGTGAAACAGAGGAGTTATGATCAGAGTACAGAATTAAAGTCACACAAAGGTAAGGACCATATTTATCTTGGTTTCACCTGCATCTCCAAAACTTAACACTGCACCTGACATACAGTAGGAACTCATTATGTCCTGCAAAAATATATTATATGTGAGCATATTTTTAAAGATCAGGAAAATTTTTCACAAAATAACATCATGGGTTATGGCTAGATTTTGGACTTCAGGATGACTTTTGGTTTGTTGTTGTTGTTGTTACTGTTGTTGTTGTTTGTTTGATTTGTTTTGTTTACATTCATAAAAGTGAATTTTCAAGTACTGTTTAATAAGTATTACTTTTCAAATCATTGAAATAAAAGCAATGGCTAATTTTCAAATTCTACTGCTAGTCTCTTTTCTATTCAAGAAATGAAGTTAAAGTCCATATTAAGCTCAATATGCAGATTAATATATGATTGTCTTTCTCACTGTGACGAGAGAAACTACATTACAGCTAAAAAGGGAGCATTATTCTTTCATATGCCAACCTCATAAATGGGAAAAGAATTTAATACTACATATATAAATGCTTTCATCACCTACAGTTATTAGTGGATTCATATTTTAGGGATATACAAATGCATAACATCCACAAAGTGTTTCTCTTGATGGTTTTAACACGCTGTCCTAAACACTAATACCAAAGGATTAAAAAAAAATCAAATGCGTTGGCTCTTGAAACATAACAACAAAAGTTACTTGCCAAGGTCATCTCCACACACTGAAAAAGCCATTAAAATTAGTATTAAAATCATGCCTCATCTGTGGTGGTTTATTAAGCATTTTACATAAATGCATATATATGTATGGTTACTGTCACCTCATGCATTGTTCAGTGAGAGCTCTATCTTAACATGAATGATATAAACTCAGAATACTTTATTGGCTCATGATTCTAGACAGTTTCAAATAGCAAAGCATGGCACAAACTTGATAATAATTCCATCAAAGTGCCTGAAAAATGACTTCATCTCCTGAACAAACTCTGGCTTTGTTGGCCGGATTACACTAGAGTGATCAATCTATATAAAGCCAAAAGAGCAGGAGCTCAAACTATACTCGAAACAGTTACTACCAAAAGAAACTGGAGATGGGTAGCAGAAAGAGAGGATATCTTAGGAAGAAAGAGATCTTAGAGTTTATGTTGTGTTATGTAATTTTTTGATAGGGAAAAAACATTTGATGTGGACAAAACAATGAAGATAAAAAAGATATTTCCAAGGCACATGTTTAGCAAACAACAATAACAAAAAAAAAACACAACAATAATTTCAGTTTTCAGCTTTAGATGATCAAGGGTGTTTCCAACAATAATTTCAATTCTCAGTGGATCTAGGTCCTGTTGATAAAAGGAATAATAAGGTGAAAACAGCTTTAGATGATCCAAGGGTGTTTCCTCTGTTTACACCTGGATTGTGTTTAGAAGAAAGTTCCATCTATGTATGATTACCAGAAAATCTAAATTGGTAAGGATTGACAGGACAGGCCAAAGTCTCCAAAACAGATAAACTTGGGCTTCAGTCACACTTGGAATCTGGGGTCACAAGGCTCCTCTGCTCTGCCCACTGTGTCAAAGCTATAAAATCAAACATCCAGCATCCACCCTGACCCCATTCTTGCTTGCCCACTTCAACTAGAGGGTTGGAAAAGACACACTGCCAGAGTCTCTTGCAGCAAACAATGACCAAAGAAGTAAATATATAATAACTTCCAGGAGAAGAGAATTCTTTGTCATATGGAAAGAAAAAAAATCTTGAAAAGAGAATTATTTTTGTTTTCCCCCTTTTCCCCTCACAGATCACAGATGTGTACCTCTGGACATAACCAAAACCACATTGCACAAATGAGGCCAAAAGCCACAGGCTAAAGATAATGAAACTGAGAAGGAGAAGAGATGCCAGGCACCTTCATGCCCTTGAGCAGCTGTCAAGGCCTGCACCCCTTAACCCCGGACTTCTTGTGAAGTGAGGATGGTACACTCCTGGGTTGTGTCACCCACTCCATGTTAGGCTTTCTCTTAGTCACAGCCAAATACATTCCTGTCTATAAAAGTCATCAATGCAACAAACCTCTCTAGCTATGTTTGAATGATCAATGATCAACTTAACCAAAACCTCACGAGTCTTCCCAGATAAGATTTACTGAGTATGCACAATTACCAAGTGCTCACTCTGTGCCCATGAGCCCAGATCACATCTTCACAGGCCTCCACCAGTGGCAAAGTGAGAACCTCATTCCAGGCAGGCATGCAGGCAGCTCCTAAGATTTTTACTGCCAAGCTACATAATGTCCGATGTGTTTTTTCAATTAGTCTATAAAGCACTTTACCTTTCAATTCTGCTCTGGGACTCAACTTCAATTGCCCTAACAAACTGATTTTTTTTTTTAAAGGAAGACTTTCATTTAATAATAAATCAAGCACTCCTCCACCACCACCACCCCAAATAAAGGATTCAGAGCAATTTTTTAAAAATTAAATAAACTGGCAAGTGTTTGCTTTCTAGTGTTTTGAAATCTTTATCTATCACGTGAGAAAGTGCTGCAGCTCCACTAATGTTTGCTAAGTGTCATGTGCCCAGCCCTGGGATAAACATTCTAATGTGGTGCATTCTCCTGTTCAGTGCTCACATCTCCATATGGTGGGACTATTATTATCCCACTTTCCAGGTGAGCAAATAGAACAACTTAGTTCAGAGCAAAGCGTTTTCTTTCAAAAAGATCTTTTGTAGGCACCAATAAATGACTCAAGTTTAGAACAACATATAACTAGAAGAGAGAATGATTGATTTTGCTGCTTGTCTTTAGTAAAAATAGCAAAAGTGAATGACTCAGGACTATTCAAAGAATGAAAGACACTCACAGCAACAACAATCACAACTGAAGAGGGTCAAAAGCCCTCTCATCCTGAGCAAAATCTACAATTCCACAGTCACGACTAGGGAAGCCTACTCAGTTATATATTTAACTATCTTTACAAGGGCTAATCCACTCAACACACTACCAGCTACCAGGGAGACCAATAAAAGTATTTAGACAGCTGTTAATGTTCATTAATCATAAAAATCATTATATTCATTTTCCATGAAATTTGATTTTCATTTTCAGCTTAAGAAAATTATGGTTTATAGTGAATATTGTCATTATAATTACTTTTAAGCACTTCCTATATGGCTAGAACCATGATATTTTACATACATATTTTTCCCCTTAATTGTCACCAACTACTCAGGATGTAAAAGAACTATTGCTAATATCCCCCATTTAGAAATGGGGCTGCATGTAATAAATTTTCCCAAGTTTCCTATTCAAAGGTAACACCAAAATTCAAATCTAGATCTGACCCGGCCCTGTGCACTTAAGCTTGTACTTAATCAAGATCTGACCCAGCTTCATAAAGTTACTTGATTTGTTATTCTTATCGGCTATCCTTGATCAAGCACTAGCTGGAAAGCTCTATTCATTTTAGCTTTACTCTTAATCTTCACTTCCAATACTCTCCCATTTTCAAATATTTCCTCTTCCTATTCCTTTCTGCTTTCTCAACAATATCTAAGAAATTATTATATTTTATCAGACCATATGACAAAAGTTTGCTGCATTAAAGAGATAATATAATTGCTACTCATACTTTTAATCAGTGAGTATGACAACCTCTGTTTTGGTGGCTTGTTCTGCTACTCAAGCAAGCAGTAATAAATGATTCCAGTTCTGCCCAGTATTGTAAAAGTGCAACGTGGTTTCTAAAACCTTCAGCAGCAGTGCAGTTTAAAAACCCACCAGATGTCAATCACCATTCATGTAAATAAGTCACCCCCAACCCTGCTCCTGTGAATGCTCCCTTCTTTCTCTACTGAAACACAAAGCATTGGTAATTATGAAAATGCTTATGCTTCTGAATCTTATGTGGAAATTTTTAATTTGATGGTACACATAATTTTTTATCTTAAAAAAAAAAAGCATTAATACAGAAATTCTGTATTTGCCTCAGTACTTTGGTAAACACCAGGACTATATCTCTGACTCTCTTGACCAATTACTTCCAACTTTTTCCCATACTTTCCTCTCTAACATTTTCCCTCCCATTTTAATATCATAACTCACATTTAATTGTCCTAAATGAGTCAACATTACTATATGACAAGAAACAAGAAATCTAAATTTTGAAGATCAGCATTGAAGAAATTAAAAATGATTTTCCTTTATCACTGAAAAATGCTGTCCATGGTATTCATTTCAAGGCTGACCACACCCATTAAAAACCTAAATTACATTCAGAAGTAAATTCTCATTTAGAAAACCATCGCCTGGGAAAATCAATAAGTGTCATTTAGATTCCAATGAAAATGTCAGACATTCTTCATGGCTGCTCCAAAGTAGTTATTAAATCAAACACACACACACACAAAAAAAAAAAAACTAGTGATTTTTTTTTCCCCCTCCATTTTCGGTCTGGTGGTTTTTATGGGTATCAATTATTTTAGGATTCAATGATCATCCAAGAATGGTATTTCATCTCTTTGACTACTACCCTACTGCCCATATTTTAACCTCATTGAATTTTTGGTCCATTGCGTAGAAGAATTTCTCTACTAATAAAAATACAACCATTAAAGATTAACTTACCCCCAGGACAGTCTTCTGCAAACAAATTCCAAGCATTATAATCACCAATTTACACTCTGAAGACTTAAAGGCCAACAATCTTATTCAGACTTAAAATGGAAAACCCACACATATTTTAAGGCTATTGTAAAAAGAAAAATAGCCAACCCAAATTCACAATAATCAGAAACTCAACCAGACAAATATAACCTTTACTTGCTTGACCCTTTCCAAATGAAAAGTTTTCCGCCCAAAAATAACTAACAAATTTGTTGACTTGCCGGACTTCCTACTATCTTGTTTTCGATTTTGGTTCAGCAATTATGAATTTGCAAAATTCTTCTTTTCCCAGATATTTATAAAGTATATGCTATATCTTATAAGTTGTGGCAGACACTAGAAACCACTTGAATCCATGATGCAATATTTACTATTAAAAATAATAGAAATGGCTGATATATATGAAGCTCTTATGATTTATTATCACTATAACAAATTTTAGTTTAATAGGCATTATCTCTTTCCATTCTCACAAAAGCCTAAGAGAAAGTTCGAATATTAGCCCCATTTTACACATGGGAAAACTGAGGGCAAGGAGAGGTCTAGAAACTTTCCCAATAGTCAATAATCCAGGTCTTAATGATTCTAGTGCTCACACTTGCTATAACCACCTGGTATAAGCAATAAGGCACTTGATTACATTTGGTTTAGGAAACTAGTCATTCCTTGAACAAGGGTGATTCTACATAATTTGATACTGGGAAGTATGCATCATAAAATGTACACTGTGCATTGGGTTCTAGTGTCAAATGTGTTCAAATTTGCATTCATGAAAGTGGTAATTCATTTATAGGTGATTTTGGAAAGTTAATCAAAGTATTATGCTCAAAATCACTAAGTTAATATTTTATTATATATAGGTTGCTGAAGAAATATTAGTTCTATTATCTGTAAAACAAACTATCACTGTAAAGCAATTTTTAACCATTGGACGTCAAAATAACATATCTACAAAGGAGACAGTCTTCAAATTTTAAAAATGCCTCACCCATATTTCATTGTATTCAAAATGAAAATGAACTAACTCAAAAAAAAAAAAACACACTTCTAAAACTGAGATTATACATGTGGGCTTCCTAGAAGGTAACATGACTGCTATTACTTGTCTATGCAAGTTAAAAAGGTAAGCACGATATAACATGAGAAAATTTTATTATTAGAAAAAGGCTAGAAAATTTTCACATAACTTCAAACTCATGGAGAGAACAAACTGGAAATTGTTGAAAAGGATGCATAATATATTGTCTTAATTCAATCCAATATATTTTTACAACATAAATTTAATATTTTTATAATTAAAAATTAGACAAAAAGAACTATGGAACAAATGAAATTACCAAAATGAGTTACTGAAATGTAAGTGAGGCTTTATTTTCCAAAACCACCTGGTAATAGTCTTATTTGAACAGTTTATCACAGGAACAACTCTCTTAGAAAGTTATGTAATTTGAGAGAAAGAGAGACATGAGGCGTATTAGGGATGTTTATCAATAAATATAAGCGACAAGGGAGACAGTTTGTAGCACATCCAAAGACTCCTGCCAAACACTCTTGCTATTTGTTTCCACCGAGTTATTGTTTTGGAAAACATGTTGTTCTCTCTTAAAATAACCTGCTTAATTGTTCTAAAAAGCCACTGGATTACCACCAATGGCTAACTGGCTCCCACACTGCGATATACTGACTGATAAAGTCAAAGTAAGTTATGCATACAGCCACAAAAAGAAAGTTTGGAAAGTTCCAAACCCCCGTGATAAAAGGACACTAGCTACTGAATGAATCTTCACCACCACTGCTTAGTGAGTCTAAAGCCTGGTCCTACCACAAATCTTAACAATGAGAGTCATTCTAACTACCTCATTTCTCTCTTTGGATGTGGGAACTGAGCCACACTAGTGGCTTCGAGTAGGCTAGTAATTAACGTCTTTAAGAAAGGTCAAATTGACCTTGGATTTTAGCGTTCACTCAAATCCTCACATTATAAATCAGAATTTGTCCAGTATAATTACAGCTTTTCTGCCCGGGAAAGTCCCAGAGAAACTAAAGAGTTAAAAAAAAAAAAAAGCCCAAGTTGTGCAAGACAAAGTCAGACACTCATCGCACGGTAAGATTTTTATGAAATGAATGTAACTCATAAGCCTGTTAGGGGATGAACACATACTGTCCTCAAACACAGCGGCACTGCCCGACACAACCCCCGCGCTGTGGCTCTCACCCGACCCCGGCCCCTGACGAAGCAGGGTGGGGGGCGGGGGCGGGAGCTCCCGTCTTAAGCCTTGACATCTGCAGAGCGTTTCCCCCGAGGGAGAGAAGGCCCCTCAGCTGGAGGAAGTGGAGACTGACCAGGGGAGAAGGGGAAACATGCAAGAAGGAAACAAAACCAGAATTCTAGGCGGCCCGGGAGTGAGACGACAGACACGCTCGCTCTGGCGGTCCGAGTGCGTCTGGATGACACAGCCCAGGTGTCGGGGCTCAAGTTGGCGTCCGTCTCCAAAGTCTAGATCACAACTTGGGCGCGCTCGGACGAACACTCGGCCTTCGGCTCTCCTGAGCCCATCAAGTTAGCCAAGGGCCCCGCTGCCTGGGGACCTGAGAGGCGTGGAAGGGTAGGGAGCCCCGCGAGGTCCCCATTCCCGGTGTCCTCCGGCCCGCGGGGGAGGGGGCTGGGAAGCTAAATCGGGTGTGGGCCGGAGTAGCGGGACCTGGGGCGGAGATGTCCGGAAAGGAGTTGGGGGCTCAGCCGGGGAGTCCAAGGACGCGGGGGGATGCCTACCTTGTAACATGGCCTCAAGTTTCTTCCTGTCCACGCGGAAGCGCTCTTCGCTCCACTCGGGGCTGTGCAAGGGCGCTCCGGCGACCAAGTCGTCCTCGGACCCGGGCATGGGCGAATCGGTGCTGCGCTCACTGTTGGAGCCCGGGTCCGACTGTGCCGCCAGGTAGCCGGGCTCGCCCTGGGCGGCCATGGTGGGCGAGGGGCGCTGAGGCTCCGGCTGCTGCCGCCGCCGCCGCTCGGGCTGCGCCGCCGCCTCCACTCGCCGGCCGGGCTGGACTGGGTCCCCGCGCCGCGGCGCTAGCTCGTCCCCCAGCAGCCGCCGACGCTGCCGCCGACGCCGCCACCTCGGAACCCCCGGCGCATCCCAGCCCCGGACGCCGCCCGCCGCCCCGGGTCGCAGCCCGGGTCCCGGGCCAGTGGCTGCGCCGCCCCCTGCCAGCAACGCCCGCGCGGAATGAGCGCGCCGCGCCGCCCGAGCCTCCATCCGCTGGGCCCCCGGCGCCCCTTCCCCGCCCGCCGCCCCGGCAGCCGCGCGCTCATTGGCCCGAGCGGCCCACGGGGAGCCGCGGCGGGCGGGCGGACGCGCGAGCGGACGGCCCCTGGCGCTCACTCACACTCGCGCGCACACACACAGAACACGTACACACTACTTTTTGCGCCTACACATATAATGCCTGCCACGCTCAAGTGCTCTCACAGCTCCTCAAACACTCAACTACAAGCACAGCACATTCTTGAATGCACATATAGTTCCTCATCCACACACTTTACTTACACCCTACCACTTTTCTACACTTACACGTACAAATTCCAGCCCCGTACATACTCTCAAAGTCCTCCTCCAAACAGACATATGCCAAATTGAAGCAATGCATACTCATGAAATGCACACGGAGTGCGTGTACAATTCCTGTCCTATTCAAACACCCACAGTTCATCCTGAAACTCACAGCCCCAGTGTGTCTCACAAGTTTGTACAGGAGTGAGAATAGAGAAGGCTTGGAGAAAAAAAGAAAAAAAAAAAAACACGACTTTCATCTTTCACAGACATCACTATGGACAGCTTACATGTAGCTCATTCTTCCAGTCAAGGTTCAAACCCAGAGTCTTCATCTCAGCAAAGTGACCCACTAGAAAGGAGGTGGACTAGAGACTTAAATCTGTTTATTCTTAGGAAAGGGGATTTTTTTTTCCTTGAATGGAAGGAGAAAGGCGTGATATTTCTTTGTAATTCTCAAGGAATGGACTCAACAGATTTAAAAAAAAAAAAAAGGAAGAAGAAAAGAGGCTGGGAGAACACAGTGGTGGTTAGCTGGATACACTTGGCTTCTGGACAGGGCTCCTTTCTGTTCTCAAGATCAGTCTCACAGTTGATGGTTGGTATCCACTGATCCTAACTGCAGAGCCAGTCCACCCACTGCCTCTTTCAAACTTGGATATGAAGAACCAGGGAAGAGAAGACAACTCCCTTACACCAGGTGTGCCTCTTGGAACTCTCCTCCCAAGCTCACACAGATTCATACCCTCTTTTGTTTTATGACCAAAAGCATAAAAGATTTTTTTTTTATTCCTGGGAGGAGGATGGAGATAGTAGTCTGTCACTCTGTGGAGAGAGGCTTACTGGCTTACCTGTGGGGCAAGCCATATCATTGGAATGGGCCTGTGGATAAACATGTAATTTGCTTAAGGTAGGTTCAGTGTCTTGTTAACAAGACTTGACTCTGTGCGGGGTACTTTAGTGTAATTTACAGATGAGGAAATAGACTGTGAAAAGTTAAATGATGTAACTTTAGGTCATACAGCAGCACATAATGCAGTAGGAATCAAACCTAGGCCCATGTGTCTAAAACATAATCTCCACAAAATCCTGTCTTGTTAAACAGAGAACCTTCCTACTCAGAATGACCTTCTGATGAACTGAAAACAGATGCACCTTTCACTGCTCCCATTTACTACCACGTGTTCCTTCTCTGGACTTGTTAATTTTTATTTGATTACTCTGAAAGACACTAGTTTCAGCACCAAAAGGGTCTGTCTAGGACTAGCCCCACTGCCTTCCATCAGGGATGTTTACCATCTTTTCTGTTGACAAATATTTATTGAGACTCTACTATGTTCAGGTGCTTTACACTTAGCCAGTAAACTATTCTTACTGTCAACAAGATTAGTACAAGCAAAGACCCTGTAGCCAGAGGAGGCAGTATGCATAACTCAGTTTATGGAACTAAAAGAAATCAGAATGACTGGAAACAAGACATTGTACTCACTGAGGAAGGTAATGAAAGTAAGAGGTAGAGCATGTGAGCACTACGGAGCAAATTAAAAAGGTTTTGTTTTTATCCCTAGAACAAAAGGAATTTATACAAAGGCTTTAAGTAAAAGATGATGTTCTTAAACTTGTATTTTAAAAACTTGACTGTCATTATGGTGTGGAGAACAGATTTAGAGAGACAATAGAAGTAGTTGGACCAATTAAGACACTATCAAGAAAAACATGGTGGCACATGCCTATAATCCCAGCAACTCCGGAGGCTAAGGCATAAAGATTGTGAATTCAAAGTCAGCCTCAGCAACTTAGCGAGGCTCTGAGTACTTTTTGTCTCAAACTAAAAAATTAAAAGGGCTGGAGATGTGACTGAGTGGTTAAGTATCTCTGGATTCAATACCTCATACAAACAAACAAAAAAGGTTTAGATCATGCTGGTATCTTATCCAGGTGATAAAGATGGAAAGACAAACATTCAAATATTTTTATGGTATCATCAATTAGATTGGTGGTAAGTTGGATATTGAGTGATGGGAAAGGTAATGTCAAGAATTTCTGTAGTGCTCTGGCTAACATAATCAGAGAGACATGGGTGCCACTAATTGAAACAAGAAATAATGGAAGAGAATTACTGTGAAGGAGAGATCATGGAGTTGAATTGGGCATGTGGAATATGAGGCACCACTGAGACCTCCAAGAAGATGTGTCAAGTAAGTAGGTGCATATGTGGGTTTAGAGTTCAGTTAAAAGATCTTGGCCAAAGAAGTTAGTTCTTTATATACTTATAGGTGACAGCTTTAGCCTTACGTGTAAGTAGAACTATCTGAGGAAAGCAGGAAAAAAAAGTGAACCAAGGAAAGAGCCTTTTAAAAATTCTGACATTTAGTGGTTAAATAGAGTTCAGTGTAATGTGAAAGAAAACAGAAGCAGCAGAAAGAAGAATGAAAATCAAAACAAATAACATCTTGTTGTATAAGCCCAGGAGAAAATCTGTTTCAGAAATTAAAGTATGAATATCTGTACTATAAGGGAAGCCAACATTTTTATTAAGGTCACTAAGACTTTAGCAAGAAAGAAGAATGGAATGGTGAAGTAGATACAGTTAATGAAAGGAGAGATCATGAGCTAAAAATAATATGATAGAGGGAGTACTGTTTGTTGTTTATTGTTTCATTGGTTGGTTGAATGGTTAACTTGATGGTTTTTGAAGGTTTGAACATGTTTAAAGATGATTAGAAAAGATTCAGGTAACAGAAATTGCCTATTCAAAAAAAGAAGAATAGATACTGTAAGACTTTGAGAACATGAACAGAATAGATTCCAAGACACAAGCTGAGGAAAAAAAAAAAAAAAGCTCATTAGGTGAATAGACAAATGTAAGACAGTTTGTAGGTTTCACTTCTAGAATATAAGGAAATTCCCACCTAAGGGCTTTTATTTTCCCAAAAGATAAAAATTAAGGTTCTCTGCTATGAGTGTGGGGAAAGTACAGCCATCAGAGATTTGAAGGAAATAAGCTGTTTCACTTTGCTTTTTTGAGAGGTTCTAAAATACACTTTTATCTGTAAAAGGATGGACTGGCATTTTTGAGAGTCCAATTGATGTTGATAATGATACATTTCTAATGAATCAGACTTCTTGACCTGTGTTTTTCCTCAGTAGTGCTCAGCTTTATGGATGTAGGCACAATAAGAATATAGGAGTCTTGCCAGATTGATAAAGCACCAAGGCCCAGAAGACAATGGAGCAATGTCTCATGGGAAAAACACTTCCAATGTAGAAATTTATACCCAGCAAAACTATCATCAGAACATGAAGTTAACACTTATTCTTGGATATTAGGAATCTCAAAAAAAGTATTTTTCTCACAACCTGTCTGAGATAGCTGCTGAAGATTGTGTGCTACTAAAATTAGAGATTAAATCAAATGAAGAGAAAATATAGAATACGGAAAGTAAAAGATATGGCAAATGGAAAATGGTAGAGGCAAAGGAGTACCTTGGGATGATGGTGCAAGAAGAATGCAAATTCGAATAGGTCAGAAGTCTTGAGGTTGTAATTTCCCCTAGATTAAATAGAATTTGTGAAGTGTATGAACATATTCAGAGAAGATTGAAAGAGTGAAGACTATGGAGTTAAATTAGTGATTGGTTCATAGAAAACTGTTAAAAAAAGAACACAATATTAACTTCAAATTTAACAAAATATTATGCAGAAGAGTCAGAGTAATCAGAGATTATGCAATGTGACTGAGCTATAACTAGCATTTATGCAGTTATAATAATGTAAACCATGAATATTGATCTAACCTAAATTAAAATATAACTAGATTAGGAATCTGGGATATTGAGAAGTGTGCATGTGTATACTGTGGACTTTGTGTATGGGAGGTGACAGTGGTAAAAATAAGAAACCTGTTTTTTTGTTTGTTTGTTTTTTGTTTTGGTGGTGCTAGAGATCAAACCCGGGCCATGTGCATGCAAGGCAAGCACTCTATCAGTTGAGCTATATTACTCCAGCCCCAAATCTCATTTTTAATAGATAATGGCTAAGATTTTAAAAATCAAGAAGTATCAATATAGGTACATTATTTGCAGACATAGAAGTAAAAATAGAATCAAGCTAAAACTTTTGGACATGGTTGCGTATAGAAAATGGAAAATGGCCAGAAGAGGCATATGGTATTTCTGGTTTTTATATAAGTCTTCTAGAACAATTTGATTCTTTAAACCATACTGGTGCATACTTTAATTTTAGAGAACCAAATAAAGTAACACATGCATATTATACCATCATTGAAATGAAAAATAAATTGCAGAGCCTTGAATTCATGACTTCTGAATCCTGTGCTCTTTCCTCAAAAATTAAACAAGTTAAAACAGTTGACAATCTTTCTGTTTTCAAGAGCATATGTGCATTGTCTCTTTTTATCTTACCATTTCATTCAAGCAGAGAATACTTTTCTTGTATTGAAGTATAGGAAAAGATCAGATGCCAAGTAAACAGTTATATAGATTTTTTTTTTAATGAAGTAAGGATCTAAAACAAACAAACAAAAAATTCTCTGGGAAAATCTTAAAAGACTAAGATCACATCAAATTTTCAAGTTCACAAAATATGAAAACTCAAGATACTTTTAGAAAAGACAGACATGAATTTTAGCTTAGGAATATACATCTAACCCTAATCAGTGGCCACCTGATGAAGAAACTCCCCAGGGAACATTTCAAAGAAAAATGGGTTGGTATTCTTTCCCAGGCACTCTTAGTTTCCTGGTAGGAGTGGCTTCTAAGGTAAAATACAAAAATATCAATCCTAAACTTTTAAATGTTTTTGTAATAGTTTCAGGAGTTTATATCAAAGCTTCTTTCCTACTTTAATTTAAAATCTTGACATTTCAATTATGTTTGCATAATCTCTACATATGGACAAATATCACTCAATTAAATGACTTCCAAAGCTCTGAGCAAGCTCCTGTTTGGCTATCCCACCTTGTTCTCTTTTTGAATTTCACACTCCAACAATGCTGAGCTGTTTGCAATTCCCAGTGTAGCCCTGCTCTCTCATCTCAAGCTCTTTGCGAACAGTGTTCCTACGGTCTAAATCTTCTTTCCCATTTATTTGTTCCCTGACCTCCACAAACACCCAGGCTTACTTAGGTTCTCTTTTATCTTTTGTTTCTGGGAAATGTTGGGCTTATTCCCAGTAAAGCAGTTATCTTTGCATTTATTATTTCTATCATCATCAAATCAACCTCATCATCATAAAATGTCCGATGTATGAGTTCCCAAAGGCAGGAAACATGTAATTTCACCCTTGTGTCTCTGACACCTAGCCATTGACTGGTAAAGGCTAACCTGCTTTTAATTATGCTCCTAGAAACATACATTTGGAAATTAATTGCTGATATAGTTTGGACAATTATGTAACCATGGAGTAGCTATGTTGAGGAGGAACGTTAAAAAAAGAGTTAAAATGCTAACACTAGGGTTAAAGGCAACTGATGGGAACATTCTCTCCTGAGTTTGAAGCTAAGGAAATAGGCCTGGAAAAAGGAGACAAATTGGTTCAAGTGCCACATTATATGAAACAAAGTTTGAATCATCAATGTTGAATCCACCAAAGTATCTGGGTCAATCCCTTTACCTCACAGATGAAGAAACTAAGACCCAAAGACTCAAAGAAAAAGTAAAATTCTATAGGTATACACACACACACACACACACACACACAATACACACACACATGTGTGCGTGCATGCACACATGCACACACACTTATAACTGGGTATAAAAGAAGCATGCAGAGCCTAGCAACTTGCCCAAATTATACAACTCAGAGCATCAAGACATGTTCAGATTTGCTTGCTTTTCCATCAAGAGGAGGGGGTTTTTGTTTTACCTAAGTCAAGGGCAGAGGAAGTCTTAGAATTCTTTCACTATGTCAATACAACAAGTTTCTGATTAAAAAAAAAAAATGTGAAAAGTAAAAACTTTGATTGGGCTTTTCGACACCCCAATGCTGAAAAATGTTAATAGAGAAAACATGGAGCATTGAAAAAAGAATAGAATGAGTCAATATGGAAAAAGTTAAAGAGCAGGCAGAAAAGGAGCTGAACTCTTCTAGCCATTTACTCGAACACTAACATTGTCCAACATGAGACTTTGCCAAAGAAAAGGTAGGGAAAAAAATAGCAATACTACTATGTTGAAACTACCACCCAAAGAGGGATTTTAGCCTGGTCTCATAGTTTCTTCAGTTTTCCACATTTCAAGGTACATGTTAATTGTGCTTTTGATCTACAGTACCAATACTTTACTCTGTCATCCTTTTACTCCTAGAATAACACTTACGCGTAAATTTATTCTCATGACCCCTGGGACTTAAGAAAATGAAATGGTTTTGCAACAGACAACAGTAAGCATGTGCAAAGTTGTACCTTCCTGATTTTTTTTCTTTTTTAATGAATTGACAGTCTGCTGGCAATGTGACTTTCAGGTCTAGCCAGAAACAAAGACTACAAAGCCATAAAAGCATCCAACCCACAAGGATGTGAGAACTGGCTCTGCTTCTGACACCACACTCAGTTACAAGGTAAATTCCACCCATGCCACTTACGTGCTAAATCTCACATCAAATGAGAAGAAATCGATTCCAGAAATTAGAGCCAAAGGAGCATTAAAAGTGAGCCTTCCTGGGCAGCTTGTATGGGAAGAATGGATCATAGCAGAAAGAGAGTTGATCATCAAAGAAAGGACCAGAACCAAAATCCACAGAAATCCCAACAGCAAATACATGGCATGCATTCTACCAAACCCCCAACCTCCTTTCATGACTGACATTAGTAGTTGATCATAGCTCTTTTCCACTCCAGCTCAGGAAATGCTTTTCAATAAGCTGTCCAAACAGCCAAGACAAATCATTTATAGTTGGCTTTCAACATGAAATTTTCTTGCCACATTGGATCCAGTGCTGTGGTTAAGGGACTGGAAGATAGATAGTCATTCGATTAACACAGGCTGTTGACCTCTTTTTCAGGGAAAATGAGACTAAGGGAAAAGGAAATAAATATCCTGGTCATTATCTGTTCATAGTTCCCTTCTTAATCTCTCTGGTTTTGTACAGCTAAAATGAATGGAAATCGGACCAAATCCATTCCAGTTTTAGAATGGTGTAGAGATCTGTATTCATGTAGAACTATCATATAGGACCTGCAGACATGCCTAAGCTGTATATTAGGAGAATCAGAGTTTAATCCCCATTCTTTCACTAACTGTGTAACTTTAGGCAAGTCTCTTCCTTTTGGTAGGCCTAAATCCTCATCTCTAAAAATTGGGAACTATATTTGATTTGAACTATATGAATTTTTAGGTTGCTTCTAACTCTACATTTCTACCATTTGAAAAAAAAATGATGCACTTGGAAAACAGTTTGCTTGGTTCAGCAACAAGTAGTTTCTAGTTAGAAAAGGTTCATTCAAAGAATAAACACAGAGAAGCACATAAAGATTATCAAATGTAATATAGTGGAAATAATAGCTCATAAAAGTGTAGGTTAATCAAAATCATTTTCATACAGATGTAAAGAATATAGATGTGATTTATAACCCAAATGTTGGTGCACCTAATTACATAAAACAGACACTACTAAAATTAAAGGCTGAGATAGACCCCAACACAATATACTAGATGACTTCAACAGACCTCTCTCACCAATAGAGAGGTCATCCAGATATAAACTCAGTAAACATTCTTTGGATCTAAAAAAATATTATACATCAAACAGACTTAGCAGACATCTACAGAATATTTCATCCAATAACAGTTTAATACACTTTCTTCTCAGATACTCATGGATCTTTCTTCAAAACAGACCATCTTTTGGACCATGAAGCAACTCTCAGCAAATACAAAAAAAATTTTTTTATATAATTCTTTGCATCTTATATGTTCATAGCAAAATGCAATTACAAATCAACACCAAAAACTGCACAGACATGATATAAACACAATATGCTTTTGATATAAAAACAATATATTTTTGAATGATGAATGAGTAATAGAATAAATCAGGATGGAAAAAAATTCTTAGAATCAAAAGAGAATAGTAATACAACATACCAGAATCTCTGGGACACCATGGAGAGCAGTTCAAAAGGAAGGTTTATAGCTATGATTGCCCATATAAGAAAAAAATCAGAAAGATCTCAACAACCTAATGATGCATCTCAAGGCCCTTGAAAAAGAACAAACCAATCCAAAGGAAGGAAATAATTAAGATCAGAGCCAAAATCAATGAAATTGAGTATTTAAAAAAATACAAAAGATCAATGAAACAAAGAGTTGGTTATTTAAAAAGATAAACAAGATTGATAAGCCCTCAATCAAAAGAAAAAGACAGAAGACACAATTTTTAAAAATTAGAGATGAAAAAGGAGAAATCACCACAGATATCAAAAAAATCCAGTAGATCATTAGACTCTTTTGAAAACTTACTCTAATAATGTAATAACATACTAATAATAATAATGAATGATAATATAATAACATACTACTACTAATAATAATACTAATATAATATTCATTGGAAAGCCTAGAAAACATGAATACATTTCTGGATACATATGACCTGCCAAAGTTGAATCAAGAAGACGTAGATAACCTAAACAGACCAGTAACCAGCAGTGAGATAGAAGCAGTAATAACAATCCTTCCAACAAAGAGAATTCCAGGATCAGATGGGTTCTCAGCTGAATTCTACCAGACTTTCAAAGAAGAACTGATGCCAATGCTCCTCATTATTCCATGAGATAGAAAGGAATAGAACACTTAAAATTCATTGTGTGAAGCCAGTATCACACTCATACCAAAACCAGATAAGGACACATCAAGGAAAGAAAACTACAGAACTGTATTCCTGATGGAGTTAGATGCAAAGATCCTTAATAAAATATTATTGAATCATATTCGACAACATACGAAGAAGATTGTACATCATGACCAAGTTGGTTTTATCTCAGGGATGCAAAGATGCCTTAACGTACGCAAGTCAATTAATGTAATTCACCACATAAATAGAATTAGGGGGAAAAAAATCACACAATCCGCTCAATAGATACAGAGAAAGCCTTTGACAAAATTTAGCACCTATTCATGATAAAAACACTGAAGAAACTAGGGATAGAAGAAATCTGTCTCAACATCTTAGAGACCGTAAACAGCAAGACTATACATGGTGCTGAGTTCATGCTTAAGTTAGAACAATTTCCTTATTTACTATTTTTAGCCAGAAGTCAGTGGTAATAATTGTCCTCAAGACTTTTACCTTTTATTAACTCTATATTCTGTATTATAATGAAGAAATTTCAGATATTAAAAATTTCCAAATAAAGAAATTTATGATTCCTTTCTCAAATCGTGGTCCAAGGCTACCTCTATTACAATCACTTGGAATGCTTGTTAAAAAATACAAATTTATGGGACTCTTCTCTACATCTGAATCTGAAGATCATGGTGGAAAGTGGAGGGGGAATGCTTGAGGATCTGCATGTTTTGCAGAAGGTCCAGAAGTCTTTTGAAAATCATTTTTCTAAATTCTTATTCCAACAAAAACATAATCTCAATCTCTAAATATAATCCCTTCCACTAAAGCCAGTTCTTGCTGGCTGGAACTCATATTATAATTGCAGATAGTTAGTACCTGCAATATATCCTTCATTGAAGTAATAAAGTGTGCAATTATATATTTTTTTACAAAAAGGGAAAATAAGCGTTGCAATGATATTTTTTCTCTTGAAAATCAATAGAAAAACTCCTGGACCCATTCTTCAATCCATGCTTAAGCAATTTGTTCAAAAATCCAAACTACCTAGATCCCACATATTTGTGATTAAATTTCTCCCTCAAATATTTTTCAGTACTGCCATATTTTAACTCCAAGCTAAATTCTACCAACATTTATACAATTCAATATTCTCTGATTACAGTGAGTACTTGGTGAAAACAAATGGAATCTGGATTTAATTCTTATATTAAAATTGCTTTTGAGTAGTATAATTTGCATTTTATAAGGCCAAAGGCAAGATGACATTCAAAAGGAGCATGTGATTGGCTGAACTGAAGAGGAAACAGTGTCTTATAAAATCCTAAGGTCATATACACAAGAACTTAGCCTGTCTTTGGCTGGCTTATTCACTGCCAATAAATTGAGTACGGTAAATTACTCAAACCAACAA
Organism: Callospermophilus lateralis; assembly: GCF_048772815.1. NCBI lineage: Eukaryota > Metazoa > Chordata > Mammalia > Rodentia > Sciuridae > Callospermophilus > Callospermophilus lateralis. The sequence goes on along the minus strand of NC_135319.1, from coordinate 32,040,132 downwards.
TAGAAAAACTTGCTGCTCTTGGCAAAGATCTTTATATTTCTGGTTTATTTCTTTTTTTTCTTTTGACTTTAAGGCCACAGTAATTCTGTTCTTACTCTTTTTTAATATTTTTTAGTTGTTGATAGAAGTTTATTTTATTTATTTATATGTGGTATTGAGAACTGAGCCCAGTGCCTCACACATGCCAGGCAAGTGCGCTACTGCTGAGCCACACAGCCCCAGCCCTGTTCTTACTCTTCCACCAGTATAATATCTATGACATTTCCACATACAATATCTGAATCTCAAAAAAAAATGAAAAAAAATAGAGCCAAGGGTGGAAAGAAGGATCACATCACTGGAGATTATTAAAGTGTGTACACCGTCTGCTTAAAAGATATTTTCTCATTTTTAAAACTCAAAAGCCAATTAGTTCCTCAATGGAGACTTTCCTAACTAGACCAACTCCAAATGCAGAACTGACAGCTAATGATATGTCTATCAGATTCTATCATGGTGACCTACACAGTTCAGATACTGTATACATACCCATCTTCATTTACTACATTATACGTCCTTTAAGAGCAAGATCTATTGCCTTTATCTTTATATTTAAATTCCCAGCCCTTTTGACATACTGAAGTCACAGCAGTGAATGAATTCATGTTCTACTTGCCAAGAAAACTGAATAAAAAATTAATAAGAAAAAATAATCAGGAATTCTACCCAAGTACAAAATAATCAATATTATTTTTTCTTTATTTCTTCCTTTCTTTCTCAAGTGAATGACTGTTTTGACTTAGATGTGGTTGTGACTAATTATTTTCATAGTCCTTAAAAAGAGAGCCACTTCAACAAAGAAATAACAGAAGTAAATGAACAAAAATGGACCTCAACATATAGTGTACATTCACATTTTAAAGCCATTTACTATCTGCTTGCTAAATAAGTGTGGTAGAATATAAAGTTGGAATATAAAGTTTCCCCTAAGAAAGAAATATGGAACTAGCATATAGATTTCTACAATTTTGAGTTTTTCTATCAACGTTTTTATGACGTTGATTAATGAAGATACATTAATGAAGAATTCAGTGTGTATAACAGATTCATGCATACTTACATTAGTTTGTCTTTTTCATAGCTTCTTTGATTATGATTGTGAAATAATATGTTATAATCAGAGAAAAAAATGTCCAGGTCTCCCTTATCATCCTATTATTAAAAAAATGGGAATCGTATTTATATCTAAGCACTCTCTGTGTGCTGGATTAAGCTATTGTCTCTCAGCTACAAACTACTTCATGATGCTAGGACTGTGGCTTTGTAAATGCCATGTCTCTGTGAGATAGGAAGGGTAGAGAAGTAGAGACTTTTGTCCTATTCCTGTCATTGTGGCTTCAGCCATGTCCTTTCAACACAGTCACAGAGTTTAGTTCCAGTTTCTATCTTCTTCCACCACCTCTGGGATCAGTCTGGTCACATGCCCTCAGAGGCACAAGCAGCAGGTAGGTGGCACCCCCTTCTCAGTGAAATTTATTCCCAACTCATGAAGCCCCTCTAATCTTGCCAATTTTGATAATCTACACCTTTCCTTTGTTCACCTAGTCATAGTTGCTCCCTGCTAGGATTTATCTGCATTCATGTTCCATTTTGCCTTTCAAATCCAAAGCTGTTTAGTCAGCTTCCCTTATTAAATTCTTTATTAATACACCATTTTGTGTTTGTTTGTTTTGTGTTGTTTTATGACTGGCCTCTAATGGCTTGATATTTGAATGTATAATTTATACAGAGGGAAACAAGAATTTCTGGTCTTACCTCAGCAAACTGTGATGGCAAATGTGGGTCCCATTTATAATTAGGGAGGTTTGGAGCCATTATATTGTATTGTATTGTATTGTATTTTACTGTGATAACACTGAAGATATGAGATCCAACCTCTTAACAAATTTTTAAAGGAACAATATAGATTTTTAATTTTGGTCCAATGTTATACAGCAGATCCTAGAACATATTCATCTTCTTTGAGTAACTCTACATTTTCTCCCCCTCCCAGCACCTGACAGGAGCCATTTTATTCTGAGTCTATGAATCTGACGATGTTAAATACCTCATGTAACTGGAATCCTTTAGTATTTGTATTTCTGTGACTGACTCATTTCACTTAGCATGTCTTCCAAGTTCATCCATATTGTTGCATATTGCAAAATTTCCTTCCATTAAATGGCTGAATTTCATTGTGTATATTATACACTCCTTTATTCATTCATCTATTAATGGACATTTGGGCTATTTCCACATCTTGACTATTGTGAACAGTGCTGCAATGCACATGGGTGTGCTAGTATCTTCAAGATGTTGATTTCAGTTCTTCTGTATAAATACCCAAAAGCCCACTTGCTGGATCATATGGTAGTTGTAGTTTTATATTTTTTGTGAAACCTCCAACTTTTCCATAGTGGATGTACTATTTTACATTCCAACCAATAGCATAAGGGTTCCAATTTCTCTACATCCTCACCAAACCTTGTTGTCTTTTGTTATTTTGATAATAGCTATGCTAGCACTGAGTGGTGTAAAGAGAGCTTTCATTATGATTTTGATTTGCATTTCTCAGATGGTTAGTGACATTGAACATTTTTTTTCATGTGCTATTGGCTATTCATATACCTTCCTTGGAGAAATGTCTATTCAAGTCCTTAGACAAATTTTTTAACCAAGCTATTAGGGTTTTTTGTTGTTGTTGTTGTTGTTTTGGTTGTTGTTATTTGTTGGTTGGTTGGTTGGTTGGTTGGTTTTTTGCTATTGACTTTAGGATTTCATTACATGTTTTGGAGATCAACCCCTTAGCAGAAATATGGTTTGTAAATTTATTCACTCTGTTGATTGTTTTCCTTTACTGTGCAGAAACTTTTTAGTTCTGTGTCCCACTTGTTTATTTTGTTTTTATCACCTGTACTTTTGGTGGTGTCATACAAAAGAAATCATTTCAAGACCAATGTCATGAAACTTTCTACCATGTTCTCTTCTAGGAGTATTTATAGTTTCAAGTCTATTATTTGAGTCTTTAGTCATTTGAAATTGATATTTTTATATGATGTAATATAAGAATATAATCTCATTCCATTCTTTTGCATCTGGATATTTTTTTCCCAACACTGAAGACAGACTCTCTAGTTCATAACTTTGGTCCATTTATCTGTTTTTATACCAGTTCCCTACTTTTGATTATTGTAGCTTGGTAATATATTTTGAAGTCAGGAAGTATGATGACTACAGCTTAGTTCTTTCTGAAAACTGAGTTGGTGATAAGACTCTTAGTGGATTTTCTTTTTAAGCAGAAACCTTAGGATGACATAGTCAAAATGATGAAAGAAACGAAATCAACTGTCAACTAAGAATACTAAACTTGGCAAAACCATCCTCCAAAAAGCAAGGTGACAAAAAGGCTGCCCCAGACAAATGAAAACTGAGGGAGTTAATCACCAGTAGACCTATTTATAAGAAATGCTAAAGAGCGAGGCCCTAAGCAACTTAGTGGGACCCTGTCTCAAAATAAAAAAAAAAAGGCCTGGGATTGTAGCTCAGTAGTAAGGGCCTGTGGGTTCAATCCCACAGTATTAAAAAAAAAGAAAGAAAGAAAGAACAAATAAAAGAAAAGAAATGCTAAAGAAAGTTAGTCAAGTTGAAAAGAACAAATGCTAAACAGCAACATGATAACATATCAAAGTAGGCAACCTATTGGGAAACACAAATGCACAAACACAGAATACAGTGTTACCATAATGGTGGTTGGTAAGTCACTAATTCTAGGGTAAAAGTTAAAAGACAAAAATATCAATGAACGAAAGGAACCAAGGGGAAGAGAGCAGAGGAGGGAACCGGGAAATTCTGGAGAATGATATTAATGTTGTTATGCATGTAGTGTGCATGAACGAATATATAACAATGAATCCCACTATTATGTATAATTATAATGTACCAATTAAAAATATGAGGGTTTTGATTTCAATTATAGTTGTATATATGTATTTATATAAATATTTACAAATATGTATGGGGATATGTGAAATAATATTAAATGTTTTTGCTATGTACCAAGGTTTTTTAAAAACTCGGAAAACCCTGCCAAAATGTTCTTAAAGTATCTTTTCATCTACCAGTTGTTAAAATATTTTTAATTTGACAACATCCAATGTCAACAAGGGGGAGGGAAAAATACCTTGGTGGGAATGTAAATTGTTTCATTCTTTGGGAGCATTAAGCTTGTAGGTATCACAATTTTAAACACATATTTTAACCTGTTACTCATGTTAAGGATCCTAAGAAATAACTGAACAAGTGAGGTATGATGTTTGTATGTAACACTCTTCACAAATTAGTTTAACAATGCAGATTTATAAAATATCTATATGCCTATTTTAGGAAACTGGTTAAATAAAGTATAGGGATCCACAGCTATAAAAAATATATGAGGAAAAAAACAAAAGTATTAATAATAACAGTAACAAAATATGGTAAAAGATATACAATATGAATAAATATAAATTACAATAACAATTATTCTATTGTAAAGTGTATAGAGTGAGGGAGGTAGACATTAAACTGTAGAGTTTGGGGCATGATTGAACTTAAACCGCTCAGTCTTTTTAAAGACTTTATAAATATATTCATATTTTATACGGATATATAAGCCCCAAGGTAAACATGCAAAAAAATAAGGAAGTTACACAAAATTTTTTAAAAAATCAACAGAATGCAAAGGAAGATAGCAAGAAAAAAAGGAAAAACAAACAAACAAAAAAACACCATAAAACACCAAATGAAATGGCAATAGTATTATCTTCTCCTACCAACAATTACTTTAAATGTAGATAGATGAAACTCCCCAAGCAAAAGATACAGAATGGCTGGGGGTGGGGAGAGAAAAACCAACTATATGCCATTTACAAGAAATCTACATTTATATTATATATAGTATAGGTTATCCAGCATTCCTTCACCTGCCAAAGCAGTTTAGTTTCACTAAAATTGTTCCTCTAAAAGGACATTATCTAGAAGTGGGATTGTAGCTTAGTGGTAGAGCACTTGCCTGGCATGTGTGAGGCACTGGGTTCAATTCTCAGCCCCACATATAAATAAATAAAATAAAGGTCCATTGGCAATTTAAAAAATAAAAAAAGGACATTATCTATTCCATACACTAGTTTATTAGTGTCATCCATTATGGGACTTCTATAATGTACAGTTCCAGTTTCTATTTATCCATACCCATTGTCCATGAATCTGTGTTGAAGACATATCAATGCTAATATCTATGCCAAAGTATAGTAACTGGACGCCTTCAGTTCTCCTTGGTACTTGCTGGGTCCTATGCAGAAAGAGGAGATGTCAAAGCTTTCACAGAGTGACATACAAAAAATTTTATACTGTATGCTGTTAGGAAAGAGGCTTTCAGAAAGTTATTTATGTCATTATGTTATAAATATATGCTATTTTTTACAATATTAATTATAAAAATATGAGTGAACAGTGATTATTTCTAGGTGGATAAGATTATAGATTTTTAAAATATGTTTTTTCTTACCTGTATCTTCTATTTTTGAAATATCAATTACTTATACTTAAAATTTAAACAAATACATGTATATTGAATCCCAGATTATTAGACATTCTTCAAATCCATAAGTATATGCATCTTCCTTCCCACCAAGGAAAATTATTCCTTCTTGAGAAGTTAAAAAAAAATCCTCAAGATATCAATGTCGTAATTCATGAAGAATGTTCCAACCAGCCCCCTACCCTGCTTACAAATTGCATGATGTTTAGCTTTAAGTTTCTGGGTATTTAAAGTCCTAAAACGAGCATCCCAATTGAGAGAGGATTTACTCTGGTAGACATGTAACTGTATTTTTTAGAATTAAATATGATACTAACTCTTCTACTTCAATTTTTTAAAAAAATACAGAGTCCGGATCTATCCACAAAGATTATAAAACCGAAAGTAAAACAAAGCAAAAACAAAAACTACTTTCTTAAAATCAGTTAAATTCATTTGTCTGGGAAGCTGTTTATCCTATACATGATTTCTGGTCTGGTTCACTCATTTTTCTGTTTTTGGCATCAATGGAACCCTTTATTGTATACCACATAATTATAACCATTTCTAGCCAGCCAACACATATTATTTGTGCTAAGGGAAAATAGATACCTTGGTTTTTGTGTCATAAACGTAACAAGGAATCTTGTTACATTTAAGAGATTTTACCCCAAACCTTTCTCTTTTATTTTCTTAGGATTGACACTGTTGCTAATCACTAAGTCTAGGGTCATAAAATTTGAAACATTATCTATGTATTAAATTTATTTTCTTTTTGTCTTTTTTTTTAGTTGTAGTTGGAAACAATGCCTTTATTTTATTTATTTATTTTTATGTGGTGCTGAGGATCAAACCCAGGTCCTCACCCGTGCTAAGCAAGTGCTCTACCACTGAGTCACAACCCCAGCCTTTCTGTTTGCCTTTTGATAATAAAATAAACATGTTCACAACTGTGTTCATACTTTAAGATAACCCTTTAAGATTTTATTTGTGAAAATCAAAAATAATCTTAGGATATAGCTCAGTGGCAAAGCATGTGCTGAGCATGTATGAGGCCCTGGGTTTGATCCCCAGTACTACAAAAATACATACGTACATACATACATATCAAAATATATGTAAGAGGTAAATGGGGGGAAGAATGTGCGTTACTTCACTTCAAGAGATGCCTACATATCACAAACCGCTTGATAGAGACCTGGAAGAGAGAACAGGTGTTGGCAGATTGCAAAACTAAAAGAGGAAAGAAACACTGAAACCTTAAGTTTTAGATGTCTCTAATTTTAAAAGTCTATGAAATTATAAGTCTATGAAAAAAAAGCAATATAGTACATATTTTATTTATAAAAATATGGTCTACAGCACAATCTTTCAGAACACATTTACTATGAAAATCAACATTCATCCATACTGTACATCTGTCTTTCATTTATTAAGACATTGAACAAGAAGTATTTGCCACATATCAAGGTACTTCACAAAACAGTCGCTGATTATAAACATAGAGCAATGGTTAAGTCACTCTAAAACAAAAACTCAGGAATGTATTAGCATCATTCAGAAGAAATGTATGAAGCCATTTAAAATTGTTGGTGGCATCAGGGATACCCACATTTCATGGTTTTTAGACAAGGCTAACAGTGGGGGTGATGAGGCGTGTATGGGCCCAGTTCAGCCTGCTGGGAGCAAACAGAGTCTACTGTTTCTATATGACTCATCTTTTGTTTGTCCAGGGACATATCATGTGTCAGGAGATTATCTCCAAATGTGCAGTCTAGTGAGTAGCATGGAATTTTTACTATGCACATTGAATAACTCATGCCATTTCCAAATGGTCCAATCTTTCTGCATTTGACAGGGAAAATTTTGACTAACAACAAAGAAAAACTTTATGTATTACTTGAAATCACTGAAATGAGCATGGGGGAAATCTACTGAGTTTGAAATGAGATTTTTAAAACCCCCAAGTGATCATTAATGGAAATTTTTATTCCTTAAGTAAATGATATTTCTACTTATCCTAAGGTAGTTTAAAATATAATTAATAGAAGACATTTGTTGATAATTATAATGTGTCTCTTACTCTTCTAAGTGCCTTATGTATATTATCTGATCTAATCCTCACAACAATCTCTTGAAGTAGATTCTTTTATAACCTCCTTACAAATGATTTCTGAGACACATAAAGGGCCAAAAATTTAACCAAGGATGCACAGCTAGTGAGAGTCAAAGCTAAACTATGTTAGCTTCAATTATTAGGTTGAATACTCTACTTTTCAAATTCATGGATACTTTAAAGGTTAACTGTTTTTTATACTTGGCTCAAGTTTTTTTTTTTTAATGGAACTTTAACACACTTGCCAGTTTTCCAGCTGATGAATTTCAGTATATAGGCCTCATCTTATGTGTATCCCTCACATACTTTGAAAAGTTTACTTTTCTGAGAAATTTCCAAAGTACTATTTTCAGAAATGATTTGAAAAGAATTTTTTTCCCGTAAACTCATTTTTAGAAGATCATGGAACTCTCAAATTGAATAAAACTAGTAAAGTTCGAATCCATTTGGGTAATACAAAGCTGGAAGTATGCATAGCAGAGAACAGCTTTGCTTTTCCTCTTTGTACACCTCAAAAACATCTGAAAAGATTTAACCTTCTCAAAAAAATGCTCACCTTTGGGCTGAAACCAAGTAGAAAGAACTTTGGTTCCAAAGGAAGCATTCTTTAAAAAAAAAAAAAGAAAGAAAGAAAGAAAGAAAAGAAAAGAAAATTCTGAGTGAATTAGACAAGGCAGCTGCCTGGAATTTGGTTGCACACAAAACTACATTTTGTGGCTACACGTGCTCTGCTGTTGACTTCCTGCTCAGTCAGCAGTGATAATTATTATTCTATAAAATAAATATTTTCTTCTCAGGGCTCTAAGACCTGAGACCACCTCAGAATGTTTAATGGACTTCATTTCTAAAGCAAAGAGAAGTGTAGACTTCTTTTTCTTTGGGTGTATGATTTAATGGGCTATAGAAAAAAGATATTGGAATATTTCCCCAGCTGCCAACCCAGTCACATATCTAGCAAGATCTCCCCGGGAAGCAATTGATGCCCTACAGATAATAGATACCATATTCCCTCTATTTTAAAATCTTGCCAATTTAATCATATCTTTCGGCTGAGAGAGGGAAAGGAGAGAAGGAATACTGTCAATTCATGTCATGAAATGAACACATTCTGAGGTATGACTGAATATTAAAGACGTCACATTGTGACAAGGTATGTCTTCAAATTGAAGAGATTTGAATATTCATTGAGTTGAATTAAACTGAAATTAAAGCCCTCCAAGGAAGAATTAGAAGTGAAAGAGATGAAGCCCCATTTTGTTCACTCAAATTAGATCAAAGATGACAGCCATTGCTGCCACAGCTTTTTCTAAAAGAATCTTCTTCCTCCCTTGGTCCCTATTGCACCTCAAGTCACAAGTGATTGCGTGACGGATGCACATTTGACACAATCTAGGCCAGATTTTTCCATCCTGGGAATTTGAAATTGGGACACTGAGAGTCTGGCTCAGTTGGGAAAACCAAGTTTCAAAGACATTAAGGTTTGGATCAGTGTCAACCTCATGACTAAACCATCATGTGTAAGTCGAAGTAAAGACAGCCCGTGTGCAGAAAATAGAAAGAAAAAACTTGTGGCTCAGTGGTAGAGCTCTTGCCTAGCATGTGTGAGGCACTGGGTTTGATTCCCAGTACCACATATAAATAAATGTATAAAATAAACGTCCATCAACATCTAAAAAAAAAAAAAAAGAAAAAGAAAAGAAAAAAAAAAAAGCACAGCTAACGTGACCTCTGAAATGTACACCGTTTCAGTTCCCAGTTTTGTACTTCTGTTGCCATTTTGACTCAGTCATACTTAATTTTGCTGCCCTATGCCAGTTTTAGCTCTAAAATCAACTCTTTTTGTTTTCTAAAATAACTTGAGTGGGTTTTTTACAAAATGAAACAGTCCCCATTTCCATTCTCAAGTCGTTATTTGTTCCTGTTAGTAGCCACAACATAATTCATGCATCCCGATGATAATCTGCTACAATATTACATAGCAAGAGCCAAATGACTCACCCAGAGTTTTGCCACCTAAGTCAGAGCTGGTTCCTAAGCCAGGTTTTCTTTACCATCTAACAAAGTGAAATCTATTCCAAATTTGGTTCTTTTCTGCACACTTTTGACCAAAAGCTGTATTCACCAGGGAGCAAGAATTGGCTCTTCCCAAGTTATGATGCCAAAGTTTATTGGCACATATTTTCTGTACAGAAATAATGTTTTTAATGGTGGTTGAGTTTCAAGATTGGGCCACAGAAACCTGTTTTACCTATCATGAATCTGGAGCCCACTTTGTTTGTTAAGAAAACAGTATGATATATAATTACAGTAATGGTAGTTATTAAACAAAATAGTGAATTGAGTAAGAACTCCTTTTTTTTTTTTTTGGTATTCTGAATATTTGTTTTGAGAAAGAACAGATTTTATAGAAGGTTTTGTGTTGATTCCTAAAAGTAGGTCTGAGTATTTTTCATGGCCTTTTGAATTTCAGGAAACCAGTTCTTCCCCATGATGCCTAATTATTATACCTCAAAACTTAACACCATTAGAAAAAATAAACAAACAAAAACCCTGGACCAAAATGCCCCAAACTATTATCAGTGGTTGTCTCTTGCGGGCAGGTTATATGAGACTCTGTCTTTCTCATTCAAATATTTTTATATTATTCCAACTTTTTTAGACAGCATATATTACTTTCATAAACAAAATAAAAGCAGTAAAAACACATAAATCTTTACAGCTTACTTTTCCTGGATAATATCATCTTGCCACAGTCTCCCTTACCTGTTATTTAGGATCAAAGTCATTTGGGGGGTTCACAAGTAGAAGAAAGTGCACACTTTCTAGTTCAGACTTGGACCTGGAAGGAGATAAGGACTTGAGACACGTGAGAAATTTGTCTGAAGGAGAAACAGCTCAGCTGCAGCCTGGATGGACATCATCACAGGACAAAGGATGAAGGCGATGGAAAATAAAGAAGTATCTTTGCCTTCCAACACCTAAAATGGACCACAGGGCCAAGTGGGAGTACTTTCTGAAAGATAAAATGTAGAATCAGTGTATATGTGATGGATTATCACAGTAGTGGGCATTTAAAACCTGGAAAAATGCCTCTGTAGCCAATAGGATTAGCTTTAAATAAAGATGGAAGAAGAGAAAAAGGTGAATGGGAAGAAGTTCCTCCCCCATCCCCACCAATTTACCCAACTAAATGACTTCACTGACCTTCCATCCAAATGAGAAGGGCCTTTATGCTCTGCAAAAATAAGTAGAGCAATGCAAACACTCTCCAGACAATATGAATTAACATAAATTCACACAATAGCATAGTGAACTAATGTTAAAAGCTTTCCAAGGATAAATTTAGCTATAAGGGTGAGAGAATTATGATTCTCTGCTTGATAAAGGTGAAAAGATATTGCTAAAAAATAATTCAAAAAATAGTTAAATTTGCTGAATATTTGCTATACATCTGACATTAAGAAAAGACTCTGGCCAGGCCCAGCGGCACCTGCCTATAGTCCCAGCTGCTCCAGAGACGGAGGGAGGAGGACTAGAAGTTCACATAAAATAAAGAAATTTCTTGGGCTGGGGTTGTGGCTCAGAGGAAGAGGGCTCACCTAGCATGTGTGAGGCACTAGGTTTGATCCTCTGTACCATGTAAGGTAAAAATAAAGACATTGTGTTCACCTATAACTAAAAAATAAATATTTTTTAAAAAAAGAAAAGAAATTTCTTTGCATCCTTTTAGCAATTTAGGGAGGGCTATTAAGATCCTGTCTCTAAATAAAATGTAAAAAGGGTTGGGAAAATAGCTCAGTGGTTGAATGCCAGTGGGTTAATCCCTGGTACAAAGGGTGTGAAGGTTAGGAGGGGAGAGGGAAAGAGAGAGGGAAGAGTTTGTGTGCATTTTCACATTTGATTTTCTCAGCGTACCTATGTGTGATGAGCAAATTGTGGTTTAAGATGCCCAGGGTCACACAGCTAAAATGACAACATGGAGACCCAAAGAAGACAGTCCCTGGAGAGAAATATCGAGGGAACTATTCAACAGCATCCCAACTTGATCTTAGGATGGTCAGGACATCATTTAATGGAGAAAGAAAATTGTAGGAAAAGGCGATTACAGTAGTAAGGAGATCAAGAAAAATGAGGCACGACAATTTCAGGGCCTTCGGGAGGAAAAAGTGTGACCATTCTGTTTCATCCAGGTCCATTCGAATCCAAGCCCACACTTCCTACTCCAGTGAACTAAACCAAACCACACTAGAACTTATTCATTGCCTGGGCTGTGGTTGGTGCCTCTCACATCCTTTTCTGTGGCTTGGAGTTTTCAGGGGCTGCTATCTCACAGGACACTGCGCTTATCACTCTTGGTCCTTTCGGTTCATAACAGACTCTGTTGCTTTAGGCCCACAGTCCCCTGTAATTTGTAAGTCATTTCTGAGAAACATTGACCATGTAGATACACTCGGCATACACACCTGAGCACATAATCTCCAAACGTCTTTATTGGGCACAAGTTATCTATCCCTTAGGATCCATTTCCTCATCAGTGGAATGAAGTCTTTGGATTCAGTGATCTCTAAGTTTTGTGTTTTTTTTCCAAATTAAAAAAAAAAAGGAAAGAAAGAATAAATAAGAAGAGAATAGCAACTTCTGAGGTAAATGGAAAAAACAGTGAATGCATACTTTGAGACATTTCCTGTGGCAAGATGTATCTCCTCTCTCGCACTCACAAAAACATCAAGTTGAAGACACCATAAATTTAAACATGCACCATTTCTTTATGTACCGCTAATACATTAAAAAAATTCTGCCAAATATTCATGATACAATATTGACCATAAAATGCAACCTAGTCTCAGAGATGTCAAATGCAAAACAATATGAGTCTTAGAATCAGTGAAATACAGTTGTGTTTGCAAGAAAAAGAGTAGAGATGTGAAGGGAGAGAGAGAACGTGCTTTGGGGTGGGAGACTTTTCTTACTTTAAATATTATTAGTAGCATTTGCTACAACATACCTATATCATCCGGCATCACATTCATTTTCCTTTCTCCCTGCTACACATTCCATGGATGTCTTTTCATACCCTCATTCTAGGCAGCCTGACTCCTCAAGTTCCCACCTAATTCCCAAAACAATCTAAAACTTTCTGGAAGTCTCCCTTTCCCCTATCCAAAGATTTTTTTTTTAAACTAACTTTTCTAGCTTCCCTGTTCTTTGAAAATAGTTCAACCCTATGAGTCATCTGTTGGGCCTTGCTCAATGATTGGAATAAAATCTATGGGCCAATTTTAGCTACAGATTTCATGGTGGGCAGTAGATTGGTATTATGGTTCGGATGTAAGGTGTCCCTCAGAAGCTCACATGTGAGACAACGCAAGAAGGTTCAGAGGAGATATGATTGGGTTATAAGAGTCTTAACCCAATCCGTGAATTAATCCCCTGATAGGGATTAACTCAGTGGTAACTGAAGGGGTAGAGTATGACTAAAGGAGGTGGAACTTGAGGGTATGGCTTTGGGGGTATATATTTTGTATCTGGAGAGTAGAAACTCTCTCTCTCTTTGCCTCCTGATCACCATGTGAGCTGCCTACCTGTGCAGCTTACCTCTTCTGCCATGATGTTCTGCTCACCTCGAACCCTGAGGAATGGAGCCAGCCTTCTATGGACTAAGACCTCTGAAATTGTGAGCCCTCAAATAAACTTTTTAAATTGTTCTGGTCAGATCTTTTAGTCACAGCAGTGAAAAAGCACACTAAATTGATGTATGATGTTTTGGGATGTTAGATTTTCATTTGAATATTGGCTCTCTTAAAAGAGAAACCAATGGCCAGGAGCAGTGGCACATGCCTGTAATCCCAGCAACTTGGGAGACGAGGCAATAGGATGCCAAGTTCAAAGCCAGCCTCAGCAACATAGTGAGACTCTATCTCAAAATAAAAAAAATAAAAGTGGGCTGGAGATATGACTCAGTAGCTAAGCATCACTGGGTTTAGTACCTGGCATCCCCCTGACCCCTGCCACCAACAAAAATAAGAGAATCCAACATTTGTTGATTGAGGAATAAACAGAATAGTGTATGAAGAGGAAGAGTTTTGTTCTCCTCAAATTCCAGTGCTTTCATTGCTGTTTATTGCCTCAAGTGTGGGAGTAGCCCTCTGCCTTCTTACCACAGGGGCTACAAAAAGTCTGAGGAGAAGCCTTACTTTCTTTCCTTCTGCAAGAATGTAGAGCAAAGTCTTGGAAATACAGTAAATCTAAGCAGCAAGCATCACCCTTAGAGATGCCCTGTGGGATTCTCCCCCTCCTTTCCTCTCTTCCTACTCTTTTTTCTCTCCACCATCATCAACATCATTTTCTCCAGCTTCTCTCTGTGGCTTAGTTGATAAAGACCCCTTTCTCCAGGAGGAACATAGGAAGCCATTATCTGTACTTTGACTGCTAATCTCATATCACATGTTCCCTTAACTTGGGGCCCTTACTTATCTTTCTGCATTACTTGATGTAATAGACACAATTTGGGAAGACATTTTCCCTTCTCTTTAACTAAGGATGGCTTTAATTATTATATCTTTCTAGTGCTTTTCTTCATTTGAAGAAAATTTGTATTAGTACTCAAACACAATGTTGATGGGAAACAAAATTTGACAAGATTTCTCTGGTGAGCAATGTGTCAACATATTCATACATAGCATGAGCTTCAAACACAGAAATTTTTCTCCTCGGAATTTATTTCTAAATAAAAGTAACATTGAAGAATAACAATTTACAGTACATTTTGTAATGTCTGTCAAAAGGAATTTGGTTAGTAATCCTAGGGAATCCAAACAATGGACTGTTGGGCAACCATCCTATGTCATTTTGTTCAAGAATAATATTGAACATGGGAATATGATATATACATTGCTAACCCTAAAGCAAAAGACACAAAACAAAATGCCCACTGTTATTCCATGTTCACATGGTGAATTAGTTTGCTTAACATTACTAAGACAAAATATCTGAGGCAGATAACAGAAGAGGTGCCCAAATTGACTTGACTGCAGAAAATACATAAAAATATATAAAATATACCCACCCATTTATATCTGTGGGAAGAAGTTCTCTAAGGAACATGCTTCAAGAAAATCTGAACAATTAAAAATATAAGCACTTGTATATGTTTTATTAAATTTGATTTTTAAATCAAATTTTCTCTTTTTTATGTTCTTTTTTATAAATCCCATCTTATAGCATTCAAATAAAATTGAGAGAAGAGATTTTATACATTATTATTATTATAATACATTATGCATTTTATACATTATTTATAGGCATTTTCTTACCTTTTTTAGCAAACAGCACTGAGAGTAAATTATTTTAACAATAAAGAGAAAATGTTTATTTAGGTCATAGTTTGGAAGCTTGAATTCTACCTACAACTGGGCAGGGACCACACTGGTTTGGCCTCTGGTGAAGGCAGCAGATGGCAACAGATGGTTGACAAGATTTCTCTGGAAGGAGCGCATGATGTGCAGAACAAGTGGTCACACCTAAAAACCAGAACAGAGAGAGAAAGAGAGACCCGGGTCCCATATCCCTCCTGAGGGTACACCCCCAGGGACCAAGGACCTCTCATAAGGCCCTGTCTCCTAAAGTTCCCATAACCACCAAATAGGGCCGCCCTGGAGACCAGGCTCTGTGGGACAGTCAACATCCCAAACATAGCACATAGCATAACCATTCAAATGTCTGAAATAAAAGACATCTTGGTTTAGACCTTAGTTTCCAACACCCAGTTCTGTCCTTTGGTCCTTAGACAGATGTAAACAGATTATTCGGCCTCTAAATCCTCAGTTTTCTCATCTGTAGGTGGGAAATAACAATCCCTACCTCTTAAGATTTTTGTGGGGATTAATTTTAAACGTGCACAGAGCCTTAAGCATATGTCCTTCTCACACACGCACAGTACAAGCTCATAAGTGGTTCTACACTGGGCATGTGTTGTCAGTTGGGGTTTTTGATGACAGGCAACAAAATACATTTTGACCAACTCAAATAAAGGGAATTTTATTTAAAAACAATGCAGAAAGGTTGCAGAACAAAGAATAGATATAGACAGAAACCAACTAATCTCAGGGGCTGTAAAGCAGGAGTTACAGGACTGAGCTTGTAGTGAGTGGCAGAAGGCGGGTAGGAATGCTACTCCGGATTAAAGGAATACTTATCTCTGTGCTCACCCAATTTCATGCACTCAAAATCAGAGTCCCAGCAGAGAGCTTCCATGAGCTGAGCTAAAGTCACTGCCCACCTCCTGGCTACAGCACACACAGGAAAGGAACAATCTAGGGCTTTGGGGCACAGTCAGCTGGATTTTCCATCTCAGCAAATCTATACCCAATGGAATGGCAAGTTAACTACCCAATGGAAATTGGGGTTCTATAAGAGAATTATGACAGATATTCCCAGGGAACCATAAAATCACAAATGGTCTTGTACCACATGAGCACAGTGCAATTTTAAAAGGGGAAAAATATAAATCAAACATCATATATTTTAGAAAGGAAAAAGATTTTAAAAAGAAGAAAACTCTCCTGCCTACACATCATTATCATAAAAAGTCCTAGGAGGAAAAGGCGATGGGAATTATTTCCCTTATTTCACCAAGAGAAACTAAGACTCAGAGGAGATGAATGATTAGCCCAAGCACTCTGTGCTTAGTCTGAGGCAGACCTGAAGCAGACAACCCTGGTCCCAGATCTCAAGCTCCTCCCCAGGTACCCACTGGACCACTGTCAGACATCTCCAGGCTTCTCTGCTTCCCAAACCTGAACTTCAAAGGACACAGACTACGGTTGGTATTTCCCTTTTCTATGACTTGCTGATCCCTCCTGCTGCTTGGGAGTTCAGGCCCCGCCAGAGGTTCTGCTGGAAATGTTACAATTGGTGAGGCTGAGGGCGGCTAGGACACTTGGCAGACTGCCTCCTTCACATTGGGAGGACAGGGAGAGTGGAGAACAGAAGGTTAAGAAACCACTGGAGGAAGGAGTCAGGCTGGAGGAAGACAAGAAGGCAGCATCAACCTGGAGAGGGTGGGGTGTGAAGAGCAGGCAGTGGCGTGACACAGAGAATGATTATAAAAGAGGGTGGGGGAAGGCCAAAGAATCAGGAATATTGCTAAATCTGCCAAGAAGTAGCCCAGGGATTACCAGGATCTCCTGCACCTGTCTGCATTGGACAATGTTTTAAAGCTTCACAAAACTGTCATCCTCCTCTCCAGAGTAAACCACCTCTCCTGATTTACTGTGATATTTGACATTCACATCCCTGAAAGTTGTTTTCTGCTTTTTCTCTCTTCTCAAAGTATACAGAAGAACCCATGAGAAAATCTAAATGAACTGCAAATTTCCAGACTCCAAGAGTTATAATGATAGTGAAATAGTTCTAAAGAGATTTTACATAGGAGTCTTCTTACCTAATATATGTATTTTCAATTAGAGAAACTGAGGTACAGAATTATAAACATGTCCAAAACTATTCATTTGCTTCATTGGTTTTAAGATATAATTATCTAGACCAAGGATTGGCATAGTTTTTTCTATAAAGGACCATCTAGTACAAAATTTTGGCCTTCAGGTCTTATGGGTTTTGTCACAACTACTTAGTGATTACCAGTGTAGAGCAAAAGCAGCCATTGACAATTTATAAACAAATGGATGTCGCTGAATTTCAATAAAACTTTATTTATAAACACAAGGGCACAGGCCAGATGTGGCCAGTGACTGCATTTTGCTGTTGTCTTTCAATGCCTACCATAGACCCTATTGTCTATTAAATACCATATGAACATTTCAGAAAAACATCAGAGCAAATAGTTGGCATCAACTGAAATTCCCATAGGAATCATAATAAAAATGGTTGTAACTTATGAAGCACTTCCTATGGTATTCCTAATAAGGTGAATACTATTGTGCGCTCGCTCTCTCTCTCTCTCTCTCTCTCTCTCTCTCTCTCTCTCTTTTTTTTTTAGATTAGGAAACAAAAATACCTAGAGGTTAAATAACCTGCCAGTGGTTATACAGCTAGGAGATTGTGGTAGTGTGCAAATTTGAACTCAGATCTCTCCTACTTCAGGATTCAAACACTTGACAACTGCACCAGGAGGAAGAATACAACATTTAGAAGGTAGGATAGAAACATATATTAAGTTTCTCAGAAAGCATTGAATTTTTCAGGTTGTTCTGGAGGAAACTTTTGATAGCTTAAATATTTTAATATTGCAATCACGTCAGCAACTTGAATAGAGCAAGTTGCTCCCAATTCCTCTCCCCCATTTCCCTTTTTGTTACCTCTTTCTCAAGGTCTGTCTGTTGGGAGCACTCTGGACACACACTACGATTCAAGGAAGGATGTTAACTGGAGTCCATCCACCTCGGACAATGGGAAGAAATCTTCAAAACTGAGGAATCTAAGTCTGAAGGGGAGAAAAGGACAGCTCTTGATAATTATCCTAAATTTTTGAAGCCAAACCAGGGAGGACTTGAGGAAATGACTCACTGAACCCAGGAGAAAGAAAAACAGCCGAGTGATGGCAGGAGAAAATGAGGATAATATAGCCTTACTGTTAAAGTGAGGGTTAGAAGTCCACAGAGACCCAGAAAGGAAACACTGAAATGGCTAAGTTACATTCCTGAAACTAACATGCAATATTGTTTTATCAGACCATGGCTATTTTGCCCAAGAATAAGGCAGCAGCGGATTTCTTCTTAACAGAGACTCATTTTGTGTTCTTTACTGTCCTCAGATTGTCTCCTTAGAGTCCTAAAGGTAAACTTATAGCCATCTCTGCCCCTTCTGTTCTTCAGTCACAAGACTGGCTATTCTTGACTCAGATGCTGAGATTGTTGTAACAAACAGATGCCCTACACTGTAGCCATTAAAAACTCCTAAAATCAACACTAAGCCCAGGAAAGAACTTTGAGCCATTGACTTTGCAGCTAAAAAGAATCCTGATTGGAAAAGTTAGGGAATGTTTCCAAGCATGAATGCAGTTGGCTTTCACTTAGCAAGTCACTAAGGAATACAACAAAACTATGAGGTAAGTAAACTCGTGCTTGGTCTTGTTCTATCCATCTATCACATCGCCACACATTAACCTCCTGAATGCCAAGTTCTGACCGTGTCATTCTGAGCTCACAGCCTTTGAAAGTTAACACATAGCTTAGAGCTGAAAAATGTAACACCTGGATCTGACAACTCTTTGGATGGGCTTTAAAAACATCTGGAAATATAAGATAAGATTAGTGAATTCAAAAGCAGATCAATAGAAACTATTCAAACTGACCCATGGGGGAAAAAAAACTGGAAAGACAGAATATGCTCAAATGTGGGACATACTCAATTTAATTTACATTTAGTAGAGTTCAGAGGAGAGGAAGGAGAAAGAGTAAAATATATAAGAGTCACAGTAATTTCCAAAAATGATTGGAAGATAGAAACCCAATTTAAAAAGCTTCACAATCTCAAAGCAGGATAAATACAAAAACAAAACAAAACACATCATACTGACACACATTGTAGAAATAATTAAACAACAAAAAAAAATCTTAAAAGTAGACATGGGGAAACGAAGCCCACATCTTCAGAAGAACTATAATAGACTAACAGCTGACTTTTCAAAAGAAACTATGTGAGGCAGCCAAGGAAGGGCATTCCTCAGTTTCCCTTTAAGACCTCCTGCCAGGGGGTACATATTTGATTAATAACTGATGACTTTTGGATCCACTGAAAATTTCCTGTCAAGTCACACTTCCCCTGAGCTACTTCCAGTCAGTGAATGAGCAATGGAGGTATTATACTAAGGCTATTTTGGTAGATGCAGGAATTCTATAGAGAACAACTTTGGTTCAGGAACCCTCCATTGGCTGGACAAGAATTTCTCATAACTATGTATAGTCTGAGGCTTTTCTGACCCAGTCTTTCCTCCCCTGTCTTCCTTCACAGGTGCCAGATGGATGGATGCATGTGGGAATCTCTAGGGCAATGTTTTTCAATTTGCCTGTCAAGAGACATTTGACCAGAAATAAATAAATGAATGCAACTAGGTAAAAATAGACAAATTCCCAATTACAATTAGAGACCTCAACTCTATGTTCTCTCAGTAGTTGATAGAACTAACAGAAAATCAGCAAGGAGTCTGCCACTTGATTAGTAATTTTTAAATATAGTATTTATACCCAATGGAGTTTTATTCAGCTATAAAAAAGAACAAAAAGTTGTCACTTGTAGGAAAATGAATGGACCTAGAAAGCATCATCATGAACTAAAGAAAAGAAAAGAAATTCAAGGATTGTATGTTCTGTCTCATATGTTGAAGCTAGAGATTTAAAAAAAAAAAGGATGTTATGAAAATAGAAGGGAGACCAGCACAATTCAGGAAGGGGATCAGGGAGGAAGAGAAAGAAAGGGAAGATACGGGGGCAATGAAGTTGGTCAAATTATATTATATGCATGTACAAATATATCACAATGAATCCCACTATTATATATAATCATAATGCATCAATAAAATTTTTAAAGTGATGAAAAGAGAAAATCAGCAAAGATATATATTAAAAATACTATCAACTGGCTGGATCTAACTGAAATTATTAGAATATTCTCCACTAACAGAAGAATACACATTTTTTTCCAAATGCACATGGAACATTCACCAAGATAGACTGTATTTTGGGGCATAAACTTTAATACCTTTAAAAGAATCAAAATCACATAAAGTATGTTCTCTGACTATGGTGGAGTCAATCTAAAGATTGATAATGAAAGACAACAGGAAATCTCCAAACATTTTGCAAAACACTTCTAAATAATCTATGCATCAAAGAAATTTCAAGGGAAATGAAAAAATACTTTGAACTGAATAAAAATCAAAGTGAAGCATGTAAAAATTCATGGGGTGAATTAGAGCAATTCAATGCCTAGAGGGAAGTTAGTAATAGAAAGGACCTTAGGAAGACATAAGAAGAAGAGCAAAAAGAAACTCGTGAAAGAATAAAGAACATAAATGGGGTGTGGTAGTACATGCCTGTAATCCCAGTGGCTTTGATGGCTGAGGCAGGAGGACCATGAGTTCAAAGCCAGCCTCAGCAACCTAGTGAGGCCCTAAGCAATTCAATAAGACCCTGTCTATAAATAAAATACAAAAAGGGACTGCAGATGAAGCTCAGTGGTTAAGTGTCCCTGTGTTCAATGCCCATTACCAAAAAAAAGAATAAAGAACATAATAAAGATAAAAGCAGAAATCAATAAAATTGGAAACAAAAGAACAATAAAGTCAATACAACCAACATTTGTTTTGTAAGAAAATCAATAAAATAGAAATTATCTATAGAAAAATTGACCAAAGATGGGCTGAGGCTGTGGCTGAGTGGTATTACACTTTCCTGGCATGTGTGAGGCACTAGGTTCGGATACTCAGCACTGCATATAAATAAATAATTAATTAAATAAAGGTCTATCACTAAAAAAAAATTTAAAAAAAAAGAAAAATTGACCAAAGAGAGAAGGCACAAACCATTGATATCAGGAGTTAAAGAGAAAGTGCTACAGATTCTGCAGACATGAAAAGGATAAAGGAATACAATGAGCAACCCTACATATAAAAATATGACAACTTAAGATGAAATGGATCAGTTCCTTGAAAAATACAAATGCCAAAATATATCCATGATGAAATTAATCACACAAGTAATACAAAAGCAATTGTAAAGAATTGAATTTATAGTTTAAGAGCCTCTACAGAATTATTTATCTAGCCTTTCTATGCACACGTAGTAGAAAGATTCCAGGTTATCTCAGTTCACTGTTTTACCAGCAGAGAGATTCACGTGTCTAATTTTGTTTTATCAGTTGAGTTTTCTGTTATTTGAACACAGGCTTCAAAACATCATAGTTTTGAGGAATTCAAAATAATATTATAGTTGTCAAGTGTCCAAATACAACACTGAAGTGACCCACAGCAGTAACTGTAAGGTGATTATCAATAAATAGTAGCACTACTAGTAGTAACAGACTAAAAGTAATAGTAATCGTGGCTCAGAGATACCAACACTTGCCCATGTCGCTCCTCAGAGAACTCTGCATATAAAGTATGATAGTTCAGTTTTGTAGCTGACAAAACAGAAATATAGGCGTTCCGTAAAAATCAGTGGGATGTTGCCAGGCACATGAGGGTACACACCTATAATCTCAGAGACCTGGGAGGTTAAGGCAGGAGGATTATGAGTTTGAGACCAGTCTCAGTAATTTAGTGAGAACCTGACTTAAAATAAAAAAATAAAGAGGGCTAGAGATGTGACTCAGAGGTGAAGCACCCTTGGGTTCAATCCCCAGTATTAAAAACAAAACAACAACAACAACAACAAAACCCTCAGTGGGATGGAATCTCAAGTAGGATTTTCTGGAGAAGTTTTCTTCCCAGCCTACTGTCTGATTATAATCTTCTTGTTTAGGGAAAGAGAATGAAGCTAAAAGAATTGCCATCTTTCCCCCCCACCCATACAAAAGTGCATGAAAGATCATGCAAATGGTCTTCCAGAGAGTTTTTCCAAAGTAAGAAAAAAAACAAAACCAAGTTATGGCAGCATTGAGCTGCTTGCTGCCAGGAGAGAGGGCCAGCTTTGTGCTTCTCCAACCTGGACCTACTTTTTTATTAATCAGCCCATAGACTCATCATCAGTCCCTGCTGAGGGCAACCAGTGTGCACTCCATCTAGTGTTCTCTCTTTCTGTCTCCCTCCCCCGCTCTTTCTCTCTCTCTCTCTCTCTCTCTCTCTCTCTCTCTCTCTCTCTCTCACACACACACACACACACACACACACACACACACAAGCAGCCAGTGGATATGACTGGGGAATTCTCAGCTTACTAGGAAGAACCTCTCAACAAGACGGCCTGTCTTTGATCTGTCATATAGCAGGATGACTATAGTTAATGACAATATATTATACCTTGAAAAACATAAAGACTGGGTTATGTGCTCTCACTATGAAAATAACTATGTGAGATAGGAAGACATTTGTTAATTATTTAAATTTGACCATTCTACAATGTGTTTATATTTTTCAAAGCATCATGCTGTAAATGAACAACATATAATATTACTTCTCGTAAAATTAATAAAATCATGTTTCTAAAAATTCATAAATTAACTTACTTTTACTTATTGATATAAGACCCCCAAAGTGCTGCTCTGCAGAGTTTAGCAGTATGCTCATAAATTCTTGCTAAGTTCAAGTAACTATTTTTCATTAATCTCCTGAAAGTTGAAAGAAAAAAATTACCCACAAGTGAACTGAGCAAACAAACAGATGAGCACTGCTTATTTCTACACTTTCTCCATACTAACGAGGCAATGATCCAAGAACCACATTCCTGCCCTTATAAATCAGCTGCCAACATGAATGTGATTCTTCAGCTATGAGAAAATGTCTTCTGAAGGGTACAGGTTGGTTAATATTGGAAATTCTTGTGTACTTAGGGAGATAACACTATTTTCTCTGATAAAGATTTGTGCTTTTTTCCTCCTTTTTATCTGGACTTGTCAAGGATCAGTCATGTCATTTTGCACTTTTCCTTTTTCTCCCTCTCCCCGTGGCCTACTTTGGGATGAATGCCAGTAACATGTTTTCCTGATACAGTGGTGGGTATGATCCAGTATTGATGTCCCCCATGCCAAATAAAATCTTGAGACAGGAAAAATTCTCATTTATGAAAAATAAAGAAAAGCTATCATGTGGAGCTATAAAGCAAGTGTTATCCACACTAGTGCAAGTACACAGTTTAATAAATTTGCTGGGATTAGTGTTCAAACTTCAAATGGAAAAAAAATGGGTAGGTAGAAAAGAAGGAACAAGAAGGCAGGTAGACATGCAAGGAGGAAGGGAGGAAAGAAGGAAGGAAGGGACGGAGGGAGGGAGAGGGGGAGGGAGAGAAGGAGAGAGGAAGGAAGAGGGAGGAAAAAAATCCAAATTAGGATTCAAAAGGTATTTGGGGGGGGGGTAGGCCAACTTTAAATGGCAAAAAAATAAAAACTACTACCAACTCTAGAATTTTCAGCTACTTATTGATTACCTTTTGGAGAGAATCACTGTCAGATGGAAATTTATTCTCTGCTAAAAGCTTCTATTCTGTAAGTTTTATGCCTGGAATATAGATGGCTTTCAGAAATACTTAGTAAATAAATAAATAAATTCGTAAATTTATAAATTTCCTTTTTTCACGTTAGTAAAACTAAGCTCACAAATGTTTAGTAGGTTTCTCAAAGTCATATAGAAAATCTTGATTGCATAAGGTACAGAAGATGGGAAAGTTTAGAAAGATCACCAACTGGGACCTAAGGGATCTGGATTCTAGTTTGGGGTTTGTTTTATCATTTCTACTTCTCTGGGTCTCTAGATTGCAGAAGGCAGAGACTTATCTATTTTGTTTTCTGCAACACCATCGATACCTGGCACAGTATCGGGTACATCCTGGATGCTCAATAAATAATTTAAATACATCCCACTTGCCCATCCATAAAATTCAGTTTCACCATGTGAAAACTGAGGAGGTTGCCACCAGGCCTTCTACATGCTCCTTCTAGTTCTCTGTCTCTGTGAGAGAGGATATCTGTTCCCAGTCCTTATTTCATGACCCACTTTCAACTTCCACTGCTCAAGTTACATGGGAAGGCAAATACAGGTGGGTGAGGTTCCAACATCCTTTCTCCAGTGTTATGCCATTATCCCTCTGAGCTCTTATTTTCATAAGAAAACCACAAAAATTCAATCTTAATGGAAAACAGTGAATCAATCAATTACTTCATTGTCTATTTTGTAAAATGAGTTCCAGAATCACCACAGACCTCCCAATCTCCCAACCTCAGCAGCCAAAGATTCTCAAACTTTCACATTTGGTGGTTCCAGCCACTCTCTGCTCAAGGGGTGCTTAAGCCCATGTGATATTATTCTTTTTCCATATCGTCTAGGGATGCTCCATCGCACAAACAGCTTGGGGGGGTGGGGGGAACCTTCAGCCACAATGCTCCATGTATTATAGGATAGTGGCTGAGAGAGACTAATTCCCCTTTCTCTAATGCAAGCCCTTCCCTCTCTTCTCATGTCACTACCCCAGTTAGGAAAAAAAAAAAAAAGCAAACAAACCCTGAACCACAGGCTAGAGAGTTAGCAGAACGGCAGTATTTCCTTCCTGCTGGTCAGGAGAGGGAGCAGACCCAACCACCCAGAAAATCTGTGTTTGTCCTCTCTGGGTACTCCCTTCCTGAAGAGGCACAGGCCAGCAGTGAGCGGCTCATTCTGTGTGTTTATGGTGTAGTGTACAGTGTCTTGGGAAGGCCCTCATCAGGGGGTCAAGAACTCCTATTTGACCTCTGATGGAGGACTGACCTTGGAATAGTCACTTTGCTCTTTGAGCTTAGGATTTTTCTATTTTTAAAACTTATTTGCTCTTTTAAACAATTATAAAATCCCTTTATAAAAAGCACTTGTTGTAGTTTGAATATGGTTTGTATTCCCCATACCACCACCATCACCACCAATTTATGAAGGAATTTAATCCCCAAACTCATATGTTAATAGTATTAAGAGGATAGACACTTACTCTGACTATGGTGTTTATGGGTGGAGACTTTAGAAAATGATTAGATTCGAGTAAGTCATTAGGGTAGAGCCCCATGACTGAACCTGGTTGCTTTATACCACACAAGCAGAGATACACATGCTTTCCTGACATGATGTGACACAGCCCAGAGTGACCCAAGCAAATGCTGTTCAAATAGCCAGCCCCCTGAATTGTGAGTTAAATAAACCTCTTTTCTTTATAAAATAGTCCATTTTAGGTATTTCATCATAGTAACAAAAATGAACTAAAATAACACTTTTTTTTTCTTTTCGTAGCCTGTGAGTTGAAACTGGGGCCTGCTGGCACATGCTAGGCAAGCACTCTACCACTGAGTCACATCTCCTCTCCACACTTTTCTTTCTTTCTCTTTTTTTTAATGGAGTATAACTTCTCATTCATCGGTTGTGCATGATGTAGAGTTAACATGGGTCATGTAATCATATATGCACATAGGGTAATAATGTCTGGTTCATTGTTATCATTCCTACACCTATTCCCACTTGCATCCCTGCATCCCCCTCTGTCTAGTTCAAAATACCTCTATTCTCCAATCCCCCCACCCATCACATTGTGAATTAGCATCCGCATATCAGAAAAAACATTTGGCCTTTGGTTCTTTGGGATTGGCTTATTTAGCTTAGCATGCTCTATTCTCCAACTCTATCCATTTACTCTGCCCACACTTTTCCAAAAAAATAATACATAATCAATGCAGAATTTTTTAAAATAGATATAAGTTAAAAGAAAAATATCAATCATAAACCTATCACATATTGACATTCACCATTAACATTTTTATTAATTCATTTTAGTGAGACAGGTTGGGATTTTAGTATTACTAGCTGAATGTCTCCCAGTAGAATTGCCCCTTTGATGTCTTGCTGAGACCCCCATTTGTGCCAACAATGCCACACATAAACTAAGAAGTTAGTTTATGGATAACTAACTCCCTGTAGACTATGACCCAGACTCTTGAATGTCTTTGATGATAATGAGCTATCTGAGGCTGGTTATGATTATTACAAAAGTCATTTAAAGACAATTCTGCATAATTAGGATAATGATCAATGTGGGTGCCTGCACTTGGTGCTTTTTAATTGGAAAGTACTTCTATAAACATTAAAGTTTTTTTCACATTTCTCTGTTTCCAAAATGTTTTATGCTTAAATTTACAGAAGGAAAAAAATAAATTTCATTACTTGAGAGTAACATTTCTCAAAGTATGCAGTATAAGTCCCCCAGAAAAAGAGTCCTGTAACAAAAGTGTTTGGGAAAAGCTATATGTTCTATCTACTCCCTAAAAAAAATAAATTTAGTGTTATAAAGGTTTTGAGATTTCTCTGCAAAAAAAAAAAAAGTTATTTGATTTTCTTAAATTTATTTGAGTTCAAGATTCTTGGGAATGCCACATCAGTTTGCCCATCAATCACTCAGTGCAGCCAGTACAGTTTGGTAGAACCCGCAAGCAAACTAGCTTTATGTCCATGGGCATGTCATTCAACTTCTCTGAACTTGTGGCTCCTCTTCTGTAAAAAAAAAAAAAAAAAAAGAGCTGAAAGTTTTACATACACTGCAGGACTTCTCTAATGACTAAATAAACTAAAACATGCAAAGCACTTAAACCAGTGACTAGAATATAGCCATTGGTCTAATAAGTATGCATCTAATAATTATTATTTATTAATTGGAGTACATGAGATGAGGAGGAGGAGATGAGGATAGATACATTTTATGGAAGAGAGAAAGTAAGAAAGGCAGTAGTTCTTCTTTACCGAGAAAGCAATTGTTGTTTTGTTTTTAATCTTCCTGGCACAGTCTATGGTATATTCCAAGGTTGTTCCTCCCATTACCTTTCTGTTTATAATACCATCCTGTACCTGAACACAGACACCCATTTTTGTCATGGATGCAATTTAGAGTCAAGAATCCCTCTCAATACAGAATATCTTTAAAAAAAAAAAAAAAAAAAAGGTGTCTTGTTTTGTTTTGTTATAGATGGACAAAATACCTTTATTTTATTTATTTATTTTTGTGTGGTGCTGAGGATGGAACCAGAGCCTCACACATGCTAGGCAAGCGCTCTTCAGCTGAACTGCAGCCACAGCTCACTGAAGAATCATAATAAAATATAAAGTCTGTATTCATAAGTATGTGGCTGTACTAGTGGGAAAGAAGAAAATAATGAGAATGCACAAAGCCAGTGAAGTAGACCCCCGGGGGTTATCAACAAGGTTAGTACCTGACAGCTTGAGTGTAATGGCTCAAGCTCATGGGACAAAAGACAAATCCTGAGAGGAGTGCAATGTGAAAGGTTGTATCACAGAACACTGAATTAATTTAGGAGCTCCAAAAAGATAATGAAGTCAGAGGGCAAAAAAGGGAGGAAATTTCCACAAAATAGTAGATGGAAGAGATGGTTGGCTCTCTCAACCCTATATCTACATGGAACAGAAGTTATAAAAAAAAATCCCCAATAGATTTATTTTTCTGTAGTTTTATTCATACCATATGTTCTCTACAACATTACCTGGCACATGGTATGCTCTCAATAAATATCTGTCAAATAAAATAATGAAAAAAATCTTCTTGAGCAAGAAAAACAAGTATTCCCCAAAAACTCTTTCTATATATATATATATATATATATATATATATATATATATATATATTAGTTGTTGATAGGCCTTTATTTTTTATTTATTTATATGCGGTACTGAGAATTGAACCTAGTGCCTCACACATGCTAGGTGAGTGCTCTACCATTGAGCTACAACCCCAGCCCCAACTCCTACAATAACTCTTAACTCATCACAAAGTCACCTTCACAAAGGTCTGACCTAGAACTTATCCCTCCTAGACAATCTAACAAAAAACTAGCTGAAAAACTAGCCTCAGGTCACTTCAGATTGATGGTGCCCTAAACACCTGACTACAGCAAAAGTTATTTTTTTTTCTTATGGAATAAACTTAAAGACAGGCCTTGAAAGTAAGCCATTATAAATTGCAGAATCAGCCTCAGACGCCAGATGCTAAAAATTATCAGATATCATATGTAAAATAAGTTTCAAAAACTATAGAAAGGTAGTTGGAATATCAACATTAATAAGGCAATATAGGAAAAGTTTAAAATAAAATGTTTAATGATAAAAAATTTTAAAATTTAAATTTGAAATTCAAAAGAAGTTATAAATATTGATTTAGACACAGCTAAAGGGAAAAGCCATGACCTGGAAGACAGACCTGAAAAAAAAAAATATATCGAATGAAACATTACATGAAGAAGAGACTGACAAAAACACCATCATAAAGAGGATTGGGGGGGGTGTTTATATTTTGTTTTGATTTGTTTTGGATTGGTTTTGTTTTGGTACCAGGGATTGAATCCAGGGACACTTAACCACTGAGCTTCACCCACAGCCCTTTTTATATTTTAAGATAGGGTCTCACTAAGTTGTTAGGACCTTGCTAATCATAGTGAGGGTTTTAATTGTACCTTTCTCAGTAACTGATCAATGAAGCATAAGAGAAATCAGTAAGGATATGGAAGATTTGTACCATGTAATCCACCAATGTGGAACTTTGAGACTATGTCCTGGGTGCAATGGCATCATTTGCCAGTCACACAATCCTTAGTGTTTTACCTGATCCTTCTCCTAGGACAGCTAATTTAAAAACACCCTGAGCAAAGAAAAATTTAAACCTAACTCAAGCCCCACTTATTTCAAGAAGCACCCCTAAGAAACTGTCCAGAGACTAGACTTCAGTGAGGCTTTTATTTCTGCGCTTTATGTTACTAAATATTTGATACTTGGTATAATTCTAGTTATTTTTTCTTTTATTTTTGTCTGACTTTGAATATAATATACATGCTCACTATGGAAAATTTATAAAATACAAATAAGCCCTTACCAAAAAAAGAAAGAAAATTAAGGTGGCTAAACATCCCATCACTTATAAATAAGAGTTGTTAGCATTTGGAGTAGTCTTTTCCAGCTTTATTACTTATTTATTATTTGTCTGTTTTCCAAAGGAGCTTTACCACTGAGCTATATTCCCAACCCTTTTTATGTTTTGAAACAAGGTCGCTGAGGCTGACCTTGAACTTGTACTCCTCCTGCCTTAGTCTCCCAAGTCACTGGAATTATAGGCATGTACCACCACACCTAGTTCCTAAGATTTTTAATGTAATTTTATTTATTCACTATTCAGAAACTGTCATGTAACTCATATATTATAGCACTTGGGTAAAGTAGTGAAAAGTCAAAGTCCCTGTCCCCATGGCACTTGAATTTTTCCACATTTCTATACACATGTAAGTGTTAATACTTTAAATACACACACACACACACATACACATACACACACACACACATACACACACACACATATATATACATATACATATATATATATATATATATATATATATATATATATATATATACACATACTAAAAATTAATGAGGGGAAAAAACAAAATAAGGTCATCAGGTAGCAATAACTCATGTTATTTGTGGATCTGATATTCCCCCACTGAGGACCATTCCTGGAAGAGGAACAGGATGGCATTAACCATAGTAGTGTTCTTGTCACCTGGCACAGCATCTACTCATATAGGACACTTAAAAGTTTTGTGGATCTAAAAGTCCAAAGGGTCATAGGAAGCAGGGGAAAGGCAAGAGTCAACTGGGGTCATAGGTCCTTTTCATCTTAGGACAGAGCCTAGTTTATTGATAAATGAGCTCTCCAGGGGGGAAAAAGCCCTGATTTACAGTGTTTGCTCATTTTCATGTTGCAGATCCTCCCACACAGCCAACCTCAAGTTTTCAATGCTACATCATTGAATATGGAATTAAGAAAAATTACTTGTAAACAGAATAGGGTGGTGGTCACATGAGACTGGGAATTGAGGTGGAAGTACAGAAAGAAGTTTGATAAGGGCACAAAAACCCAGAATGGAAGAATTATTTAAGGTTCATTTTAGCCCATTAGAGCAACTAAAGGTTAAAATAATCTTTGGAATGTATGTATTTCAAAATGACTAAAGAAGTATGAAATTTCCAACTTATAAAAATGATTCATGTCTTGGGCTGGAGTTGCAGTTCAGTGGTAGAGTTTTTGCCTAGTATGCGTGAGGCACTGGGTTTGATTCTCGGCACCACATATAAATAAATAAATAAAATAAAAGTCTATCAACAACTAAAAATATATTTTAAAAAATGATTAATGTCTTAAAATATTGGAAATTTTTGTTACCCTTATTTGAACATTGCATACATGTTTTAAATTACTATAATGTACCCCATAAGAATGTACAAATAGCCAGGCATCATGGCACACACCTGTAATCCCAGTGGTTCAGTAGGCTGAGACAGGAGGATTGCCAATTCAAAGCCAGCCTTAGCAAAAACGAGTCATTAAGCAACTCAGTGAGACCCTGTCTCTAAATAAAATACAAAATAGGGCTGAAGATGTGGCTCAGTGGTTGAGTGCCCCTGAGCTCAATCCCCATTACTCGCCTCCAAAAAAATATACAAATAGCATATAATATAAAAAGGAAAAAAAAGTATTTGTAATAGTCTCAAGAGCTAGTACAATGCTGGCTCCAGCACACCATTACCTGGCCCTGATAAAAACCTTGCATCCTTCTTCTTCCCCGAGTTCTGATGCGTGCCTTTGAGAATGGAACCTGGAGGAAAAGAGGAACACAGAAGGATGCCAAGCCAGAGAACAATCTCACTCACTCTTCCTTTGGTCTAATCTGCTTCCCTTTTCAGAATCCTATTCTTATCCCAAGATAATCAGGGAGTTTCCTGGACAATTGGAAGATCTGCTATGTACAAGACTGTAGTTGAAAGAGATGCAGAAAACATAAAATTCCCACCACAAGCTCACCATGTCATGGAGGAGAGTATCAGAAAGGTTACTAAGATATTTAAAAAATAGCTTGGTAAAGAAAAATAACTTTCTCAGAGATACAACTTCTTATGGGAGTTCAGACTCAGTACTGAACAGACTTCAGACTCCTTTAGGAACTGGGAGTGTAACTCAGTGGTAAAGCCTTTGCCTATCATGTGTGAAGCCCTAGTTCAATCCGCAGAACCACATACACACACAGCCACTCACAAAAGAGGACTCTTGTGTCAGATACGTTTTAAGTTTGAACCTCTTACTCCACCACTTACTAGTTCTCTAATCTTAAGCAAATGATTCATAACTATATCTTCATCTCATAGACTGTTATGAAAATTAAATAAAACAATAGATAAAAAGTCATTGGTACTTAGTAAGTATTCAATAAGTTCTAGAGTTAACAAGGGTTCTGTTATCAATCCTATTTGTAATACCATATGAACAAAGACAACAGAACAGAAAAGCCTGTGTCAATGTATTAGCCAGGGCTTTCCTGAGAAACAGAACAACTAAGGTGTGTACAAAGAAATTTATTTTAAGAAATTGGCTCACATCATTATGGAGAATGGCAAGTTCAAAATTTGTAGGGAAGGTCATCAAGCTGGAATCCAGGGAGAGCCAATGTTGTAACTCAAATGTGAAGTCTATCTTATGGCAGAAGGTCCCTCTTGCTGAGAGAAGCAAGGTGAATGTCAAGTCTTGTGTTTTATTTGGGTTTTCAAATGATCAGATTAGATATATCCACATCACAAGGTAAGCAATCTACCATACCCAAAATAGATTAAATATTAGTCTTGTTGAAAAACACCCTCATAGAAACATCCAAATTAAAGTTGAACACATATCTGGACATCATGGGTCTAGTCAAATTGACCATAAATTTAACCATAACTGGCCAATATTTCAGGAACTTCCTGAAATCAGTTTAATAAAAATGTGTCAGTCAGCTTTCCATTAGTGTAACAAGTAACTGAGATAGCTTATATAGAAAAAGATTTATTTTGGGCTCACAGTTTGGGAGGTTTAAGCCTATGACCAGTGGTATCATTATTTTGGCCTTGTGGAGGCACCATACATTTCTGTGGCAGCCTATGGCGGAGGAAGCCCATTCACTTCATGGCTAGGAACAAACTATAGAGAGGAAGGGACCAGGGTCTGTCCACAGTCTCCTTCAAGACATAACCCCAGTGATCTAAGATCATGCACTAGATCCTACCTCCCACAACCCTTCAATAGGACCAAGCTGGAGACCAAGGCTTTAACACAAGCACCTTATGGGGACATTCAAAATCCATACTAAAGTTGAAAGCTAAGACTAGAAAATTATTTTAGCATTGAAGATCAGATGGTGAGGAACCTACAAAGATCTGGTGACATGGGGCTGGAGTTGTAGCTCAGTGGTAGAGAGCTTACCTAATATACGTGAGGCCCTAGGTTCAATTCTGAGCACCACATATAAATAAGTAAATAAAATAAAGGTCTATCAACAACTAAAAAATATTAAAAAAAAAATCTGGTGACACGATCTGAGTTATATTATAAGGAAGATCAAGTTTAAGTTATTCCCACTTTCACAGAGCAACTTGGTAATTTCTGCTGATATTTAAGATAAAGACAATAAAGTCTGTGGCCACAGGACCTGGGAAGATACGGATTTGCCTTCAGGAATCTCTTTTTGGCCTCATCCCCAGGGATGTTCTTCCTCCAAAGCAGGCAGCTTGTGTTTTTCTGAAGTTATACAACTCTTCTTTTCCCTTTTTCTTTTGTTTTTTTTTTTTTTTTTGGCTCACAGACTCACTCCAAAAATAAATAACCTTTAAAAAATATCTCAACCCAATGGGTATAGGAGTTATCTAGGAATCAAGGGGTCGTACTAAGGCTCAGCGAGATAGGCTCGCTTTCATGCCACAGCCTACAATTTCTTTGGCCAAATTTAGGGGTAACCAGGTCATTAACAATGGCTTTTCACATTTCTGATTAACTTATGTAAGAGGCATTGTGTTTTTCAAGTTTGTTGACACATGAAGCAAATAAGCTGTTGGAGACATCTATTGCAAAACTGGAAAGAAAAATGGATCTCCAATAGAAGAATCTGGGTTGGGAGGTGGCCCCAAAATCCCTGCTTCCTGTTGAAAGCACATTCAGCTCAGTGGGATACATTTGTCTGGCTGTGATATGTAAATGATCTCCGTTGTGTATTTACACTTGAAATTTTCACTGATTCCTGTTATTTCAGACCACATACGCCCACACAACTACAGTTACTTGGAAACCCTTACTGGAACGCATCAGGAGTAATTGGGTTGGTATGCCATCTTTTGTTGATAATTGGAAATTTTTGGAGGCCACACAAAAAGTTAACAAATTCCCCTGAACTTAGCCATATGTTTGGAGAATAATGGCAACATATTTCTGCATCGTTCTAGCTGAAACTTCTTAGGACTTTGTAACTACAGCTCAGGTCAAGTCTTAATGGTCTCCATAATATAATTTAATAAACAGAAGCAAGATCTTGGCCTGATAAATTATTCATAGACCTGATTCAAACCTCCTATTGCACAAAATATATTCAAAGGGCCTTTCTTCATTAAACTACAGTTGAGCCGCCAGGCAGAGATAAAGGTTTCCACTGCAAAGCAAATTAAACACCCCTCATGCAATTTATCATGTGTACTGATTTAAACTGGAGGACTCAGGATATTTAAATATTTTCCATATCTGATTATAAAAGTGAGAGAGGAAATACAGATGGGGATGAATGTGCTTTGGATGAATTTGGGGAGCCAAGTAGACTTTATTTTTTAATATATGACATTTTATTTCTCTAAATACTAGTGAAGGAGACGTTCTCTCTGAAAAAATCTCTGATCAGAGATTAATCAACCAAGATGAGAAGGTAAACTGATTTGCAGCATAAGGAAACAAAAACCTCAATAGTAAAGGTATTTTACTAGAACGAAAAGATAATTAAGAATACCTCCACTATTGGGAATATGTCATCTGTAAATTAACGTGAAGAAAACATGATGTATGAATTATTCAGATAACATGAAGTAGCAACATGATCAAAATGAAATGAAGTCAATGAAAGCCTGGATGTGAAAACTTTAGCTGGACTTTGAGTGGAAACTAAATAGGGGAAGGAAATAATGATAGTCTAAGAGTTTAGAACCAAGAGCAAAGAGATGCAGCATCCAGTCTTATTTTGCCATTAACAAGCTATGTGATGTTGGGTAAATCACTCATCCTTTCTAAGCTTTCATTTCCTTCTCTGCAAAATATGAAGGCCAGGGTAAATTATCTATGATTTCTCTATCCATGCTAAAATGTAGCTTTCTGCTCTTTTCACCTTTCCTCATGTTCTTGGTCTTAAATCAGAAGAAATAAATGTTTTTAGGAAAATCAAGAGTGAATTACTGATAATATTTTATATTAAGATACCTGTAAATAAATGGCTTTGTTCATTCATTTATTCATTCTTTCCTTCAATCAACAAAGATTAATTTTAAAACCTGTTGGCTTCCTGTATAAGGGTAAACTGGAAAAATTGGATCCCCTTAAGGAGATTATAGTCTAAGGATGGACACAACATATAAATAGCAGTTAATTTTGATAAAAGGTAGAAATAAACAATGGAGGTAAATACAGCATACTTTAGGAGGAAAGAGAAAGTACGTCCCTCATCTGCTGGAAAGGTGGAAGTCTTTGTAAAGCAGATAAGCTGAACTAAAGGATGAGTTGAAGTTAACTAGTTTATGTTGAGAAGAAAGATGGCCAAAGTATAGAAGAAAGAAAATAGAAGGCATTAGAAGCTTCTAGGAGTTGCTATAATGTAAAGCACTAAAGAAGGGCAGCATAAGAGATAAGCAAGGACTGGAAACTTGTTAACTAGTTTCATTTTATTCCATACACCAGTGTACATCAAAGAAGCCTAATGTACCAGAATTGCCTAGGACTCTTGTAAGTGAAATTATGACTTTTGGTCCTAAACTAAACCTACTAATTCAAAATCTCTAGAGATGAGGTCTGGGGTTCTATGTTTCAAACAAGTATTCCCGTATTTCAGATGCAACCTGAAGTTGGAGTTTGATGTTTTTACACCCATTATATTCAATTAATCTCCACCACAATTCTATGAGAATAGCAATTGGGGTTCAGAAAAAAAGATTTCATTCCCTAGAAGAACTCATGAGAACAAGATGGATATTATGTGCTTGAATAACTTTGGGATGGATGGGTGGGTGGATGATTATATCTGGAACAGAGAATAAAAGTGGGACTTTGGTTCCAGAAGCATTCTTTGAAAAGGGGTTATAATATCTATAACAAGGCAGCCCTTCCAGACCACAGACTGAGGTATAAGATCAGATATAATAAATACTAGCAGTTAAAAACATCTCCTAAAATTTGTTTCTGTTATATAAAATGAGAATAATAAAAATTTTCAAAGTCTGTGAAGGGTCTACTAGCAAGCTAATAGGTTAGCCTTACATAGTTTCAAGGATGCTAGAAGAAGACACAAGATTCCTGGTTTGAGACAAAGATGGCTCATGATTTCTGGTAAAAGCAACAAAGTATCAGCATTTTTGTGCCAGTGCCCCAAGACTGAACTCTCACAGGGAGAGGCAAAGAGCTGCATTCCAAAAGAACACCCTGAGTTTAGGGAACCCAAATCTTCTACCATGCTCAAAAAACATGCCTGTCTTTTGCTCTGACAGGAGGCACACGCTTTTCCAAGGATGTTTGTCACCCAAGCATTTTTTAAGCTAGTCTGGAGCACTGGGAACCAATGTTTCCTTTGCAAAATGTGTAGACATGAAAGAGACCTTCAGAGAATTGTTTCCCCATAATATCACCTGACAGTCTGATATAATACCTAATGCAGTAAAGCATGTAAATTATTTAACAATGTTTATAGTACATAGAACTAGCTCAGTGAAAGTAACTACTACTATTACCATTATAGCAATTGTCATTTTTTTTTTAGAAAAACATCTCATTGTTACTGTTAACCATTATTCAAATTAAAGCTGGCTTTTGGTTTGCCTATTATTCTGGAACTTACTTTGGCCAGGAAGACGATGGATCTAGAAGCTTGGATTAGGGTAGATATTGTAAATGGGGGGAAATGGTCATGGCTAGAGGAAAGGAGTGAAAAGATCAAAATGGTCATTAGAAATATGGCACTTGGAAATTTCAGCAGAAGCCAGTGTGGACAGTCCTCTGAAATCTGTGATGAGAGGTAATAAAATGGGTGACTTGTCACTGAATTCCTTGTGATTGGAATTTCAGAGGCCTTGACCTCTGCTACTGTGTGTCCTTCTCTCTACAAACAGAACCTGAAATTTTCTAAAACCACATCCTTCTTCCTGGAATGCCTTCCCCTCCCTTCTTCAATATCTGTTTTCTGAAGGCAGCACTGCAATAGAAAGAACACAAAGAGTCCTGAACTTCTATTCAAACTTTGCAACTTAGCAAATCTCTTTAAAAATATAGAACAGGGCTGGGGATGTGGCTCAAGCAGTAGCGCTTGCCTGGCATGTGCGGGGCACTGGGTTCGATCCTCAGCATCACATAAAAATAAAATAAAGATGTTGTGGCCATCAAAAACTAAAAGAATAAATATTTAAAAATTCTCTCTCTCTTTAAAATATATATATATATACATATATATATATATATATATATATATATTTATATTAGGCTTAGGGTTAGGGTTAGGGTTAGAGGGTTAGGGTTAGGGTTAGGGTTAGGGTTAGGGTTAGGGATGGAGATATATATATATATATATATATATATATATATATATATATATATATATATCAGATCAGGTGCAGTGGAACATGCCTGAATCCTAACTCCTTAGAAGTCTAAGAACAGGAGGATTGCAAATCCCAGGTCAGACTCAGCACTTGGGGAGACCCTGTCTCAAAACAAGATTTTAAAAAAGAATACAAGCAACAATAAGTGTGGGAAAGAATGTGGGGGAAAAGGTATACTCATACATTGCTGGTGGAACTGCAAATTAATGCAACCACTCTGGAATGCAGTGTGGAGAATCCTCAGAAAACTTGAAATGGAATCACCATTCAACCCAACTGAAAATCAGCATTCTACAGTGACACAGCCACCTCAATGTTCATAGTAGCTCAACTCACAATATCTAAACTATGGAACCAACCTAGGTACCCTTGAACAGATGAATGGATAAAAAAAAATGTGGTATAAATACACATCGGAATATTGCTCAGCCTTAAAGAAGAATGAAATGATGGCATTTACAGGTAAATGGATGAGACTGGAGAATATCATGCTAAGTGAAATAAGCCAATCCCCCCAAAACCAAAGGCTGAATGTTTTCTCTGATATGTAGGTGCTGATCCATAATAAGGGGGTGCACAGTTAAGGAAGAATGGAGGAACTTTGGATAGGGAAGATGGAAGTGAGGGTAGGGGAATAGGTATAGGAGTGGGAAGGATGGTGGAATGAATTTGACATTATTACCCTCTGTACATATATGATTGCATGACTAGTGTGATTCTGCATCATGTACAGCCAGAGGAATGAGAAGTTGTGCTCCATTTGTGTACAATATGTCAAAATGTAACTAATTAGAATGAATTTTTTATTTTATTTTTTTAATGTGATGCTGAGAATCGAACCCAGTACCTCACGAATGCAAGGTAAGCAAGCTACCACTTGAGCCACATCCCCAGCCCCTTAGAATAAATTTTTTAAAAAGGGCTTGGAATGTAGCTTGTCCATAGAGTGCTTGTCTAGCATGCACTGGGCCCTGGGCTCAATACCTCACACTGCAAAATATATATATATATATATATAAAATTAAAAGTCATCATACTTATATAAATACATACATATATATTACACATGTATATGCATATATATATATACACACATATATACACATACACACATGCACACACACGCGCGCGCGCGCGCGCGCGCACACACACACACACACACACACACAAGCTTTCTGCAAATTGCTATGGTTTGAAAGTGTCATCTCCAGAATTCAGGTGATAGTATGATAGTATTAAGAGGTAAGACCCATCCTCCCTCTTAAAGAGGTAATAAACGATCAGCATTACTTTGGAAACTAAATAACACTGCTTATTCCTAGGCAAAAATAGAGTAGATGCTACTGGTGTGCATATACCATTGAAAATGTGTTAATTTTTTATGTCATTACAGAGTTTTTAAAAATTTTTTGGTTGTTTCATTAAAAGGTATACAGAAATTTTAAGAAGTGGGCCCTTTCAGAGGTAATTAGGTCATATAGGCTTCTCCCTTCGTGCATAGAATTAAGATTACCATAAAGAGGCTTTGCACAGTTTGTCTAGCATACCTTGCCCGCTGTGTCCCTTGAGGACACAGTACTTCTCTGGTGTATGCAGCATCGAGGTGGCATATTGGAAGCAGAAAGCAAACATTTCTACAGGTTTTTTGATTTTGGACTTCACAATCCCCAGTACTGGGAGAAAATAAATGTTCCATATAAATCACCTGATCCGAGGCATTTTGTATAGAAGCATAAATGGACTATGACACAAAGTGATGTGTTTCTCTTGTTGTCATTGTTTTGGCAGTGCTGGAGAACAAAGCCCAGGGCCTCAAATATGCCAATACATGCCCTGCCATCAAATTATATCCCCATCCCCAAAGTGTTGGGTTTAGATCTACCCTTCACGACCAAAAATATAGGTTTTGTTGCTATTTTATCTGCCCAGGCCACTTGTAATTTGTAGCCTTCTTGATGAAATTTGACCCTCCTCATCAAAATACCTGATGGAGTTTTCTAGTAGCCCAGTACCCTACAATGGACAAAATTTCAATCTATCCCAGAAGCACAGGACAACTCTTTGGTGGACTAATCTACTTAAAATTTAGGGACTACCCCAGTATATTATTTTCAGAATATTTGTGGACATGAAAGTTATTTCCTAATGGAAATGGTTCTTTTCTTCTGGTCCGTCTTCTTTCATCATGAAGTGTTTGTGATCTATTCCTTTATACAGCAAGGTCTGTGCTTCTGACATAGAATGACATTCTGACATAGAATGTCATTGGGCTGGAGTTTAAGACCCAGATTTATCATTTTCTCGCTCTCTGGAAGGAAGTAGCTATTGGGGAGGAACTCAGGCAGCCTGGGTTTGTATCCTAGTTATTTTCTAAATGATCGCATAAAAACTTTTCTGAGCCTCACTTTTCCCCCAGGAATGATAATACCCACCTGGCAGGGTTTGCTATGAGTAATCAATGAGATTTCATGTCTCTCACCATACTCACCACACATCAGCAGGTTTTCAACAAGTGTGACATCCACACTGGCCTCCTCTGGACTTACAGTGCCTAGTGACTCCAACAGGACTAGAGCACTCTCCTGGCTAGGGGACCCTGCACATAACTGAAGTGGATGAGAAGAAGAAAAAAAAAACACTCCAAACTTGAAGATTTGAAGATACAAAGCAATTGATCATTGCCTCAGCATTGGGAATAAATCAAGAAGTAAGGACTGTTGCAAAAACTGGTGTTTCAAAAGAACCAGAATCTAGAATTTTTAAAATGCAAACTCAATTTTATAATCTTAGCTCACTCATACACATACCAACACACACACACACACACACACACACACACACACACTCTTTGAACGCAAACAAAATTTCTATGAGCTCACTCTGGCCACTAGTGGGGAAGACGCTGTTCAACTGCATTCACTTAAACTCCAAAATTGTATTGCTCCTTAGTTCTTTTTATATTATTGTATGATTTTCGTCACTTAAGTTCCATCTGCAATGGCATTTTTTAATCTATTTGAATAAAATATTAGAGAGCAAGATGGCATCTTACACAGGAAATGGCTACAACTGGAAAACTCTCCTTTGAGTTATATCCTTGAAAATCTTTAAATGACTTGCTTCCCTTCAGAAGAACTTGTTGACTTCTTTCAGCTGTGAAGTAGGAATACAACAGCTGGATGCCTCTGGGAGGTTGAAAATAAACAGGTTCAGAAGCTCTGAGGACAGCAAATGGGTGTTGTAGGTGGAGAAACAACCCAAAATAAATACAGCTGTTAAGGAAGAAATCCTATTTACTTTGGCACTTTTGAGGTCTACAGTATGAGAGAAAAACTATCTAATCCTGAGATTCTCCATACACTGATGGGGACCCCATTTGAGAGCTGGCCCGGTGCTGGGCACATTCGTGCTGGTCACATTCATGCTGGTCATTCAGTATATACCTGATGATTAACAGATCAGCTAGATATCTGAAATGATGGAGCACAGTTTGACAAAGTGAAAATTAACTTAAGGTCTCTGTACTGCATAGCATGTACTGAAGTCTTTTCTGTAACTCACACTGAACATTCTTTAAAAATACGGGCTTTTGTTTGCCATGTGGACTTGTAGAAAACAGACTAGCTTGGGAGACAGAAAACCTGGCCTTACTTTACCAAGTAGGTATATGGTAGATCATGGCAATATTCTGGGCTCCTATTTCCTGAACTATAAAGTGAGGGGTTAGGGGAGACTGTCTCTAAGAAGATAGTGAGGAGTAGAAAAGGTATGGAATGAGGCCCAGGAGGTCTGCATTCACACCCTGGCTCTGATAACTTTTCAGGGTGACCTTGGGTAGCAGGAATATAATCTCTAAGTCTCTGTCTCCACCTCTGCCAAACAGGACTAATTAGACTCCCTCCCCATATTGTAACTGTGAATGAGAGTAGAATCTGTGAATGGACATGGGATTCAAAATCACAAAGCATCATTTTTTTAAAAGTGACTACACCATTTTTAATAAGTAATAATAATACAACCTTCACAGAGTTATTGCAATGATGGAATTTGAGTGAGATAATGGAAGGAAAGTGTCAGAACAAGAATTGGCACAAGGTACAATGATCAGTATTTCTTACTGCTAGTCAAAGACAAATAATACTGTTACAAGAGCTCCGTCTCAAACTTTATATTTCTGATTGGCTGAATCCCAAATCAAACTTTTCAAATACTTTGATCTAAACCAAAATTGTTTTTCTATTTCCCTGTACAAAGAAAAAAACATCACAAAACAAAAACAGTGATCCAGTTTAAATTGAGAATAAACCTGGTAGTGTGCCGAAGCTCAGAAGAGAATAAAGTCAAGACACCCAAACATCCTGGCTCACACTCAACTCCAAGTACATTGAGATAAAAAGCACTGGGAAAGTTTTCTTCAGCCAGAAAAGATTGCTTTCCTTTTTTTTTTTTTTTTTTTTTCAGAAGGCAGCCCTAGAAACACTTGGGTCTATAGTGGTCCAGGAAGCAAAACCAAAAATCTCACAAAGATACTGTTGCAGATTATGTTCTCAGGGCAACATTCCAGACTTCTGTAAAACCCAGATCACAGGAGTAAACTCTTTGTCTAAATGCTTCTCCAGATCTTGCCAACAGCACAGTGTACACTTAAAATAAACTGCATCCAGATGTTAAGAAATGGGTTGAAACTCTCATTGCAAACAAATTAATCATTCATATATTCATTGATTGACTCATTCAAAACAGCTATGCACTAGAGACTATAAAAGATTCTGTAGCTATAGCTAAGTCCTCATGTCTCAGTAATGATCTAAAATACAAAGATTCTAAAATATATTACTTGAAGGGCTTTATACTGTCAAAGATCTAGTGACTAAATATTATTGTACATGAAAAACTATTGAATGTTTCTGCTCTTTATCCAGATTTCTTGGCCAAGAATCTATCCTCTCAAAAGGAAAAGATTGATTATATACATAAACATGTTATTTACAATTGTAGCAATATGAATGTCCAACAAATTGAATAATGACTTACAAGGTTGGATCACGTGACATAATGGAATATTATGCAAACATTTAAAAGGATATGATTACAAAGATCAGGAAAATGAAAATTGCTTATTCATGTGAGATGATAAAAATAATGCAAAACTATAATATATCAAAGACAGTCGTACTTGGGTATGATTATAGCTATGAAAAGTATTGTTATAACTTTGATATGAGATGTCCCTCAAAAGCTCCAATGTTGATGCAGGAATGTTCCCAGGTAAAATGATTAGATTGTGAGAGCTGCAACCTAATCAGCACATCCTAGTTTGAATGGACTGAGTGGGTGATAACTAGAGGCAGGTGGGGGACAGCTGGAGGAGTTGGGTCACTGGGGGCTTGCCCTAGAAATGTGCATCTTCCCTGTGGCCCCTTCAACTTCTCCCTCTGTTTGTTTCCTGACCCCATCATTAACCCCATTTTACCCTGCCCTTCTCCCATGGTGTGCTGCCTCACTTTGGGCCCACAGTAATGGAGTCAGTCATCTGTGGACTGAACTTCTGATACCATGAGCCAAAATAAACTTTTCCTCCTCTAAGTGAATCTTGGTCAATATTTTGGTAATAGCAACACAAAAGCTGACTAAAACAAATGTCCATTTATTTCTGAATAAATTCTGGAAAATAATATAAAACGGTTGTAGTTACATAAGGATAGTGGAATTTGCTCTTTTTTTTCATTTTCGAGACTTTATATAGCATTATTACTTGTGTAAGCAAAGAAAGATGTTGACACATTGTGATTTAATTAAAGGAAGAAAAAGTTTCTTCTAAAATATTTCCTTTAGTACTCTACTAGTAAGTTTTATGACACTATAACAAAATACTTGAGAAAATCAAATTTTAAAAAGGAAAAGGTTTTTTTGGCTCACAGTTTTGGAGGTTTCAGTCCATGGTTCTTTGGCCCTGTTGGTTTTGTACCTATAGTGAGGCAGATATCATGACAGGGAGCACATAGCAGAGGAGGCCTGTTCACCTCATGGCAGCCAATAAATAAAAGAGCAAAAAAGGAGGGGCCAGGGTTGCAATAGGTCCTTCTAGGACACCCCCCCAAAAAAAGAACTAATCTCCTCTCCCTAGGTCCCACTTCCTAAAGTTTCACCACCTCTGAATATTGCCACAGGCTGGTAACAAAGCCTTTAATAATGAGGCTTCAGGGGGACCCTTATCTAAACCATAGCAAATACAATATTATTGAATACAAGGTTTATCAAGGTTTTTCATTGTTATTGTTGTTTGGTACCAGGAATTGAAACCAGGGACACTTAACCACTGTGCCACATCCCCAGCCCTTTTTAAATATTTTATTTAGAGACAGGGTCTCCCCAAGTGGCTTAGGGCCTTGCTAAATTGCTGAGGCTGGCTTTGAAGTCAGATCCTCCTGCCTCAGCCTCCTGAGCTGCTGGGGTTACAGGCATGCACCACCACACGTGGCTCAAGTTTTAATCCTCTTTCCAATCTGCTTTCTTTATGTATTCTTACTGACATTGCTTTAGTTCAGCTTCTCATCTCACCTGATTCCTGCAATAGCCTCCTAGCTCACCTCTGTCTCCATATTCAAACTTCCCAGGTGTTTCTCCCTTCACCCCAAAGACAGATGTTCTGTCCTGGTTTAAATGACCTACCACTAACATACTAGACATCCATGTGTATTTCATGTCTGTGCTTCAGATTGCCACGATCCTTGACATTGGGGATGTGCATATAAAGCAGAAACACAACAACCTCCTCTTTACTCTGAAAAAGGATTCAGAGGATTTCCTGCTCTGAAATCCTCCCTTTGGTATAACTAATTCCTAGGACCAATACATTGGAAGAGTGTACGGGGTAAGATTTCTGTACCAGAATGGCTATTAATTCAAAGGCAAAATGAGTACTGCTCTGAGTCCTCCACTTCCAGTGATGATTAAGCGGCCCCTGTCAGACTGACCCTCCACATATAACATCTAAAATTCAGGGCCAAATATGAAAGCAACTTCCTGGGGAAAACTAGAGTGCAACTAAAACCAGGCAGAAACTGGAGCAGTGTCTACCATGAGATGAAAAATATGGAACTGGGCAAGCTTTACATTTTTTATGGGATTTTTACTTGAGGGCAGGTATTACTTGTCTAAAACTCAAACTGAAGTTCTGTCTTGGTGACTTTGAAAACCAAAGAACAGAGTTTGAGGTCAACCTAGCAGCTGAAAAGTAGAAGGGAAAACCCCAAAAAAGGAGAAAGACAGAAAGGAGAGTGTCCCAAATTTTGCATGTAAACTCTTCTCAAACCCTGGCTGGTTCCTAAAT
This sequence comes from Callospermophilus lateralis, assembly GCF_048772815.1. Lineage (NCBI taxonomy): Eukaryota > Metazoa > Chordata > Mammalia > Rodentia > Sciuridae > Callospermophilus > Callospermophilus lateralis. Next base: position 31,995,728 of record NC_135319.1, on the reverse strand, counting down.
TATACACATGGAGAGCAGCATTAGCAGCATGTCAAAGGCTAAAGTGGTTAAACAGATTTCACCTGCAAGGGAGACAAATTGATATATTTGAGTCCAGCAAAATTAATTGTCTACAATATCAGGACATTCAGAGGATATAACAAATTTAGAATGTCATTTACAATATCCATGATACAATCCAAAATTATTAACGTGAGAGAAGTAGGATAAATAGTTAGGGTATTCTGATGTCTAGGGTGTAGCTCAGTGATAAACTGTGTACTTAGCATGCACAAGAACCTGGGTTCAATCCCAGCACCGAAAAAAAAATTAAAATAATGTGAAGAAATAGGATAATGTGATGCCTACTCCAGAGAAAAAAGCAATTAGTCAAGACTGACTGGCCAGATATTGGAATTAGTAAAAAAAAAAAAAAAGAAGAAGAAGAAGAAGAAATGCTTTATTATAACCATGCTCAAGAACATAGAACACTATGCTTATAGTGAATGAAAAAGTGTGAAAAAATCTCTCCAGCAGAGAAACATTTAACATTGTTAAATGTTTAAAAATGGAAATTCTAGAACTGAAAAAAATATCTGAAATTTTAAAATAATATTTCTCAAATATAGATAGAATGACAATTAGAAAACACAGAAGCACAACAATGAAAACATGGAAACTTGATGCATAACTAAATGTAGTATAACATCAAAGATCAGTAGACAAAGAATAGACTATTCAACAAAGTATATAGGATAAATATCTTTTTGAAAAAATAAAACATCTTTCCCTCACACCATACACAAAACCAAGTCTAGATAGACTAATGACTTAAATGTAAAAGACAACTTTTTTAACTTTGGAGGATAATATAGTAAAAAATCTTTGTTACCTTTGAGCAGGTAAGGAGATTCTTAAACTAGGAACAAAATACTAGGCATAAAATCATAAATTAGGGCTGGGGCTGTAGCTCAGTGGCAGAGCGCTTGCCTTGCATGCATGAGGCACTGGGTCTGATCCTCAGCACCACATAAAAATGAACAAATAAAATAAAGTCATTCTGTCCATCTACAACTACAAAAAAAATTAAAAATAAATAAAATCATGAATTAATAAATTTAAATATAATTTAAATGTTAAAGCAGTATACAATAGTATGCCTAGAATATACTGCCTTTTTGCAAGAAATAAAGCATGACTATATTACAGTTTTTGTGGGAAAAGAAGCAGAGAAAAGATAGTTAACTACAAATTCAAATGATTTTCTATATAGAGTAGTTGGGAACAGAGTAAAAAAAAAAGAAGCATTAGGATTTCTCTAATTGACATATAAAGCATGTAAATATTGTAAATATTATTTAAAGTAAGATCAAAATGAATTTTAAAAACCCAAACTCTAAAACTGAATACACACAGAAACAAATGACTCTACTTATAAATTGAACTGATGGAATACTTCACAAGGTAAATAATTTAAGTTTTAAACATAACTTTCTGGCTACATCCTTAAAACAATATAATCCAAAACAAAAAGAATAGCAAAGAAATGTAAATTCTATTTAGTACTTTTGCTTTGAATCGGGAGACTGGTCTCTTGGCTGTAAAACTATTTTTTCTGCATTGTAACATAGAGCAAATGAGTAAATATTGTTTGTGGTTGTCTTTGGGAGGCAGGGTTTTCACTGTGGAAGAAGAAAAATATAAAAACGGAATGAGAGTAGATAAGAAATAACCATGTGGCAGTGTATTTGAATTATAAGTATTTAAGATTTTTTTAATAAAATTTCCTGGTACTGCCCCCTGAAAAGAATTGGAAATAATGAGGTACCAGTAGCAACAAGCATACCCAGTAATTGGAACCTAAATCTATTCTCCACCAACAGGGAACAACTCCTTGAAGAAAGAGATGAAACCAAATTTAGAACAAGGAAAGTACAAAGTAAAACTGAAACATTTCATGGTTCCAGAAAGCAAGGACGTGCTTAAAGGCTAGTGGATTTATGTTGTGACAGCAAAAAAACAGCAACAAAGCTGTTTTCCAAATGAAAAAGTATTTGGAACACTAATATGTAAAAGATACAAAAGCAGAACTGTGACATGGATGGAGGCCCAGATCCCTGGCTATTCCCACTCTGTCTTATCTCCTATCCTCATTCAGTGACAGCCGTGAGAACCATAGCTGGAGAACCACTGGTCCATTGAAAAGAGCATGGAATTTCTCTGGGCCTCATTTACATATAAAGCAGAGCTGAGGTTCCCAATTTACCTATTTCACAGTTGTGTTTCAATTTATATTCAATTTTAGAATTTGGGTTTTAGAATTCATTTCCATTTTACTTTATATAAGAGGATAATTGTGAAAGTGTTTTGAAAGGTTAAAAAGAATGGTTCACTATAGCACAATTCATATACCACATGGGGCCCTTTTGCATTCTTGCACGCCATTTGGCAGCCCTCATTCTTAGCAGCTGCCAAACAGCCATGTAATGATAAGGGACTTTAAACGTATCAAGGGGAAGGTAGAGTTTCCTTTCCAGCCTTCTTTCATCCCAAATATACTAATCATATACTGTGTCAGGCATCTGACAGCACAAAGATACAAGCAAGATTATGATCTCACTGTTTAATAAAAGAAAATTAGCATAGGCAAAATGCAGTGGGACTTCCATATCCATGGATTCAACCAACCATGAATCAGAAATATTTGTTTGGGGGGGCGCAGGGGGGGCGTACTAAACACGCACAGAATTTTCTTGTCTTTATTCCTAAAACAAAAGATAATAACACCAACTTACATAATGTTCTCATTGTATTAGAAAGTAAAAATAATCTAGAGATGATTTCGAAGGATGTGCATGTTAAATGCAAATACTCTGCGATATTACATAGGGGACTTAAGCATCCACAGATTTTGTATCTAAGGGAGTCCTGGAACCAGTCCCCATGGAACATCAAGAGACAACTCTACGTGAAATGTAGTACAAGCATAATGTTGGTAAAACTCATTACATTTTCAACAAGTAGACAATGCAATTAGCAGTGCTAGGATTCATGGGGGAAAAGGATGGTAGAGAAGAGTGAAGGTGCCAAATAGCAATCAGCTTGCAAAAACTACTAAGTAGTAACTTGGAGGTAAAGATGGTAGGTTGAAAACATGACCTACCTTTACTCACCCTTAAAAACGCCATGAAAGCAGCAAATTGAAGCTCATACCATAGCAAAAGTGTAGCATAATTTATCTATAGGATAATTTAAGGTTGCTTTAACACTTTAAAAATAATCATAGTTGGATAGGGAGGGGGAGCTTGGGAGGAATAGATGAACTCTAGATAGAGCAGGGGGTAAGAGGGAATGGGAGGGGCAGGGGATTAGCAAGGATGGTGACATCATTATCCAAAATACATGTCTGAAGACACAAATTGGTGTCAACAAACTTTATATATAACCAGATATGAAAAATTGTGCTGTATATGTGTAATAAGAATTGTAATGCATCCCACTATCATTTATTTTTTAAAAAAAAATCAATAAAACAATAAAAATAAAAATAATCAGGCCGACCATGGTGATGTACATCTGTTATCCCAGCTACTCAGGAGGCTGAAGCAGAAGAATCATGAGTTTGAGGCCAGACTGGGCAACTTAGCAAGACTTCATCTGATAGATAGATAGAGATAGATAGATAGATAGATAAAATTAGTCAATGTAACTTGCTATATTAAGAGGTTAAGGGGGGAAAATCATATGATCAATTCAACAGATGCAGAAAAATATTTGATAAGATCTGACCTCCTTTTGTGATTAAAAAGTTTAGCAGAGTGAGAATAGAAGGGGTCTTCCTTATGTATACAATAATAAATAAAAATAAAACTTAAGGAATTTTTGGAAAAAGGAATCCGTGAAAATAGAAGGGAGAACAGTGGAGTGGAGGAAGGAGATTGAGGTAGAGAAAGGAGGGATGGGAAAGGGAGGAGCTATGGAATGAACTGACCAAATTATGCTATGTGCATTGTATGAATATATCACAATGAATTCACTTTTATGTATATCTATAATGCATCAATTCCAAAAACAATAAATAAAACAAATAAACAATAAATAAATAGAAGGAAGATCAGTAGTGAAGAGGGAGAGGGAGGATGTATGAGAAAGTGGAAGTCCTAAGGCTTGAAACAGAGTAAATTATATAACATGTATGTATGACTGTGTCCAAATAATCCCCCTATTATGTGTCACTATGGTACACTAACAAAGACATTTTGAAATTAAATAAAACTTAAACTCTGCAAGCCAACAATTTTAATGAGGAGGTGTTGAAAGATTTTCCCTTTGATACAGGTAAGAAACTAAGGATGGTATTATCCCATATCTAGTCCACATTGCCTTCTTAGACAAAATGGTAAAAGAAGACAAAGAAATGTGATATATAAGCATTAAACAGAAAATATGAATAGCATTTTTTGCAAGTAATATGATTGTGTTCATAGAAAATATGAAATAATCTAGAGATAAATACTTCAATTCAACAGAATTACTAGCTACAAAATCAATAAAAAATTTTTATATCTATCTATGAGCTACATTTAGAAAATGAAACAGAAAATAATAAGCCATTTATCACAACTTCAGAAGTATTAAGTAACTAGGATCAATGTAATTTAAGATTTATAAAATTTCTATGACAAAGACTGTTAAGTTCTAATAAGGAAAATTAGAGACCTAAACAGATACAGTGATATATTATTTACATGCCTGGAAGACTCAACATTGTAAAGACAGCAACTCTCTACAAGTTAATCTAGAGTTTCAATGCAATTCAATTAAAATATCAATAGGTTTTGGAGGGATACTGATAAGTATATATATATTTTATATATATAATACAAAAGCCAAGAATAGTCAATTACATTTACAGAATTGGCTTTAATAAATATTAATATTTAATAAAGGCTACAGTATCTAAAAGAATGAGATTGATACAAAGATAGGCAAACAATGGTGTACTTCAGAATCTCAATGACACACATGTGGATATTTGATTAGTAGCAAAGGTAACAAGGCAGAGCAGTTAGAAATGGGTGGGCCTTTGAATAAGTAACAACCGAAAAGTTGAGCATTATTTAGGGGAAAAATAATACTGCAACAAAGTCAATTTCAGTTAACTCATGGGACTAAATATGACAGGCAAAACAATAAATCTTTTTTTGAAAATTACACAGAAGAATATTTTTACAACTTCAATTAAAGAAATATTCTCAAGAAACAAAAAAAAGATTAAACATGAAATAAAATGTCAATACATTTGAAAAAATTAAAATTAAGGACTTTCGTTTATGAATATTCACCTTTAAAAGAAGCAAGGGCAGCTGGATTCAGTGTCACATGCCTGTAATCCCAGCAACTCAAGAGGTTGAGGCAGGAGGATCACAAGTTTGAGGCCAGCATAAGCCATTTAGTGAGATCCTCAACAATTTAGCAAGACGCTGTTCCCAAATTTAAAAAAAAAAAAAAAAAAAATGTTTTCAGTTGGTGGTGGACACAATACCTTTATTTTATTTGTTTATATGTAATGCTGAGGATTGAACCTAGAGCCCCACAGGTACTAGGCAAGTACTTTGCCGCTGAGCCACAACCCCAACCACCCAAAATTTTTTAAGGATGGATATGTAGTAGTTCAGTGCTAAAGTATCCCGACTTCAATCCTTGGTATTTAAAAAGAAGGAGGAAGAAGGGGAGAAGGAGTAGGAGAGGGAGAAGAAAGAAAGAAAGAAAGAAGAGGGGTGGAGGGAGGAAGTGAAAAGGAAAAGAAAAAAGAAACAGGAACAGTTCAGGAGCAATGAGTGCACCAACCATCTAAACTGTGATCTCTGCCTACCCTTTCTCCAAAAAGGGAAACAGAGCACCTTTAGAGATGGCAATTCCAAATCTAGAACAGGAAATGTACAGGGTGAACCTGAGACATCTTGTCCTGTCTGAAAGCAAGAAAGTTATTAATGGCTACTAGTGACATACTGAAAGAACACAGGAAATAATTAGAAGGTGTTCATACTGGCCAAAGATGGGACAATTCAAGCATCTAAAATATATAGTCACTAATACAGTATAATACATTAAATATACACAAATATTCATAACAAGGGTCTTAAAAATAAAATGACTGATCACTTTTAGAAGATACTAGAGCATGAAATCTTTATTAAAAATAACAAGTAAAAGAAAAGAAGCAAGTATTTATACTGCTTCACTTACTGTACTTCAGGCTAACAAAATATGTGATCAAGGAAATTTCTTCTTTATAAATGAATCACAGTTAATAAATACAAGAAGAATGATAAATTTTAAAAACTACTGTTTGTAACTTTAATGAAATAATTTATCTAAGACAATATTAGTGGTCAAAAAACTAGTAAGTGAACAGGCAATATTAGTGGTCCAAAAATATTAAGTGAAAGATGGACAGAGAACTTTTTGATGGAAAGATCATATTGGCACTGCCTCAACTCAACTATTAATCTTGACATCATTAAAAATGGAATAATCAAGCATGATGGAGAGTTACACAGCATGACTCTGATATCAAATCTGAAATTGAAATTGTAATCATTGACATTTGTAACAGTCACAAAAGTATGAAATACTTATAGTGACCTAGTTTAGGCAAACATCTCTTAAATATCACCACAAAAGACAATTCATAAAATAACAAATTGATAAATTGGATACCATCAAAATTAAAAACTTTTACTTTCTAAAAAGTACTGGTTTTTATCCCAGAGGCTTGAAAGGCTAAGGCAGGAGAATTCCAAGTTCAAGGGCAGCCTCAGCAATTTAATGAGGCCCTAACCAACTCAGTGAGACTCTGCCTTAAAATAAAAAATAAAAAGGATTGGAGGTGTAGCTCAGTAGTAAAGTACCTCTGGGTTCAATTGCCTAGTACTAAAAAATAAATAAATAAAACTACTGTTTTTTTTAAAAAATGAAAGGTAAAAATGAGATAAAAAATGGAAATAAAAAGCAAGTCACAGACTGTAAGAAAATGTTTACAAAGCACACATCTGATAAAGAATTTATATCTATAATATATAGATAAATCTCAAAACTCAATAACAGAACAAACAACTAAAAATTAGGTAAAAGATTTAATCAGATTCTTCATCAAAGAAGATATCTGGATGGCACATGAAAAGAAGCTCAACAGCATTGATCATTAGGTAAATATATATAAAAACCAAAATCAGGCACTACTATATATCTATTAGAATGGCTAATATTACTGAATGTACAGAGCATTGCTGAGAATGTAGAAAAACTAGAACTTTTTTTCACTACTTTCGGGGGGAATGTAAAATAGTAAAACCATATTGGAAAAGACTTTATCAGTTTCTTAAAAATTTAAACAGATATGAATCATATTATCCAGAAGTCTAATTCCAAGGTATCTACTCAAGAGAAAAGAAAATTTATGTTACAAAGACTTGCACGTATATTCGTGTAGGGTGGGGGGAAGATGTTGGGGATAGAATCCAGAGCCTCACACATGCTAGGTAAGTGCTCCATCTCCGAATTATATTTGTTTTGAGACAGTATCACCCAGTTGCCCAGGCTGGCCTCTCATTTGGAATCCTGCTGCTTCAGCCTTCTGAGTAGCTGGGATTACAGGTTTGGACCACCACAACCCAGCAGTTGGTGGATACATTTTTATAGCAACTTTATTTTTAATAGTCAAAAAGCAGAAATAACTCAAATGTCCACCAACAGGTGAACAAATAAGTAAATTGTGCTATATCCATGCAATTGACTACTGCTTAACAATAAAAAGAAATGAGCCAATATTGGGACAACATGGATAAATCAACCTTTAACTATGAATGAAAGGAGTTGAGTGAAAGCTTATGCATTGTATGAGTCCATTTACATAAAACTCAAGGAATTGTGCTCTATATGTGTAATAAGAATTGTAATGCATTCCGCTGTTATATATAAATAAAAAAAAAAGAAAGAAACAGAAAGATCAGTGGTTGCAGTTGGGGGTAGCTCACTCAGTTGGCAGATACTTGCCTAGTATTTGTCAAGGTCTTGAGTTCAGTCCTCAGAATTACACACACACACACACACACACACACACACACACACAAATTAGAGCCTGTTTAGGCAGGGAAGTGCAGAGGAACAAGAAGGAGGGATGGCAAACGGTCATATGGAAGTTGTTTCCAGGGTATTAGAAAGAATTTGAAAGGTTCTGCATAAAAAGAGACTATGGTTGACTCATGATACATAGACAAACACAGGAGAATAAGTAGGGACACATTCTATGGATTTCCCTTTAAGACCTCTTGGGTTTGATTGTGCTGTATTTTTTTTTTTAACTTAGTAGGGAGTCATTGGAGAACATAAAAGTAAATTTTGATAATAGGACTGAAGGCGGGTATGAGGAACAGAATAATAACCTCCTGAAAATGTCCACACTCTAATCCCCAAACCTGTGAATATGTTATCTTACATGGTAAGAGGAATTTAAGGCTGCCAATCAACTGACCTTTAAACAGGGGACGTATCTTGGATCATCCATCTGGGCCCAATGTCAACACAAGGGCAATATGGAGAAGCAGAAGAGTAAGAGTCGGAGTGAAATGTGATGGGCAAGGCAAAACCAGGGGCCTATGATGTGAAATGACTGCTCCCCTAGAGTTTCCAAAAAGAAAAGCAGCCTTAATGACACCTCAATTTTATCCCCATAAGACAGTTTTCAGGTCTCTTATCTTTGAAACAGTAAGATAGTAAATTTGTGCTGTTTTGAGTCCCAAGTTTATGGTAATTTTTACTGAAACACTGAAAAACACACACAGTGGAGAAGCATACAATTTGGGAGGAAAGATCAGAACAGATAGCAATCCTGGGCCAAATAGGATAGATAAGGCTCTGTAAGTGTTGGAAGGCATTAGGAAAGGGCTGAGCACTTGGAAATAAAAATGACAAACCCATGAAGGTAAAAGGGGTCCTCAAAGAAGACACTCTATGACCACTTGGACTTATTTCACTGTATTCCTAAACACAAACTCTGGATTTGAGTCCCCAAGAAAAACAGAAAAGAGTGGGTTTTCCTAAGAGACAGGTAGAGCTTGCTGAGTGGCCAATAGAATCAATCACTTTAGTGTGCCCATGAGTATGATCATTTTGCTAGCCTGAGCCCTGGCAGCATTTACCCGAATCAATATGAGAGACAGCTTTCCCAGTCAGTATATGAACTGCAAATCCAGAACATTTTTGAGGTTTGACTCCAACCCACTCTTGCAATCCTTGAACAATCACCCTTCGCACTCAAATGTAAGTTTTATTTGTGTAGAAACAGTTAGCCAGAGTCCCCTGATTCTCAGTTATATGATTGATTACCTTAAACTGCACTAGCAGTAGGATAAGGCATCAAAAACAGAAAAATCTGCTTACACAGTCCTTGGATCTGAAATCCAAATGGAAACATTAATTTCTTAAAGCTGAAAGTAGTTACTGGATAAAACTCCTAAGGAACCTTGAACAACCTATTGAACCAAAACAACATCCTGTTCCACAAATGCTTTCAATTCATGTTGTGAAATAAAACAGACATCATGTCTTTACCCTCAGAACATAAAACATAGCTTTGAGCTTCCAGTGCTATGAAACAGATATACAATTTCAGAAAGTAGGATGAATAAGTCTCCAGTTCTGTTGAAAAATAATTATGGCTTCATTGTTGTTTTTTTTTTCCAGGTTGACTTTATTGCCAGATAATTATCTCAAAGTGAATGTCTTTTCCAATTCTGTGGAAAAGAATGCTTGGTATGTTTTGATTGGTTTTGGTGTGCCATCATGCATTTTATGAGCTCTTTGCTGTATCTGATGTTAATGTTTTTTTTCAGGCAAAGGAGAAAGACCATGCCTAGAGGTGAAATAGTGGCACTTGAGTTGTTCAATGGCTTGGTTTATACAGTCCTGTCCTATTTTTCGGTTATGTTCCTCCCTACAGCCTTCTCTGACTCGTGAACTCCAGGAGCACTGTGTTGGTCAACTTTTCCTCGCTGTCATCAAAATACCTGATGGTCACAGCTTGAAGGAGGTAGCGAGCACCATGTTCTTCTCTCTCACAACTCTCATGCTCTCATTCAGTAATCATCCATTCGGCTTCCATCTTCCCTGTCATAGTGTCAACTCCAAGAGGGGAAGACCTTGTTGGTCTTATTCCCTGCCCTATTCCTAATGCCCCAAACTTTGCTGAGTATACAGTAAGTTCTGTATAAATGTATTTCAAGTTAGGGAATTAATGAACAGGCCTTCCTTCTTGAAAGGCTAGGAAATTTAAATCCAAGGCAACTGGATTCTTTTGAAATAGCTCTTTCTAGATAAATAAAAAGTGATAGAAAGTTTCTTAATATTCTTTTTTTCTTTTATTTAAAATTGTCCTAATTAGTTATACATGAGAGTAAAATACATTTTGACACATTATACATAAATGGAGTTAATTTCTCATTCTTCTGGTTGTATGTGATGTAGAATCATACATTGCTGGTAGGACTAAAAATTGGTGCGATTATTATGAAAAGCAGTATGGATATTCCTCAGAAAACTTGAAATGGAACCATCATTTGACTCATCTATCCTGCTCCTCTGTTTATACCCAAAGGACTCAAAATCAGCATACTATAGTTACACAGCCACATCAATCTTTATAGCAGCTCAACTCACAATAGCTAAACTATGGAACCAACCTGGGTATCCTTCAACAGATGAATGGATAAAGAAAATGTGATATATATACACAATGCAATATTACTCAGCCTTAAAAAAGAATGAAATGATGGCATTTGCAGGTAAATGGATAAAGCTGGAGAATATCATGCTAAGTAAAATAAGCTAATCCTCAAAAAATCAAAGCCCCAAAGTTTTCTCTGATATGCAAGTGCTAATTCAAAATAAGGGGGGTTAAGGGAAAATAGAGTTACTGTGGATTAAATATATTATTCTTAAAGGAAATTTTTCTTTATTTGTTCTATCACACTATGAAAAACTTCTCATTGGAAATCTCTTCAGCATGTCTACATTTAACATGCATTTAGTATTTTTTTCTTTCTAACTTCTTGTTGTGCTAAACTTGGGCTGAATCATACTATGTATATGTTTTTACTTTGAATGCTCTTAAACTCTGTTTCTGCCGGCTCTGAATTTTGGATGCTGCAGACAAAGATTTTACCTGCCCCAGATTTAGGTTTCAGCATTAAGTGTTGGCATTGACACACACTAGCCCCTAGAAAGACAAAGAACAGATAGTGTTTGATTTTAGCAGAGAAATGGTATTCTAATAAAGATACTTTCAGGCATCTGACATGAACTAACAGGAAAATGGCTGAATTTGATATTGAAGTTCAGTTTCCTCTCTGATAGCTTTCTTTCTTATACCAAATAACTACCAAAAGGTAGATCAATTTCTAAAAGGCCAATTTATTGGTTTATGGTCTCAGTTTTCAAAAAACAGAGTTCCCAAAGAAAAAATTAAGTGTGTGTGATGTCATCAGAGGAGCAGAGGGGGTGGGGCTGAGCAGAAAGTAATCTCTGCTCAAAGCCAATGCTCATCTTGGACTACAATTCACCTCTTTCCATTATCCCCTCCCCTAATCTTCAAAATGTGGACTTTGCTAATTCTGTTGGCCTTGCCTCTCCTTGAAAAGTAAATTTTGTCATTTACTGACTGGTAAATAGTCCATTGTATGGGTTATATTAAAAATTATTGTACAACTGGTACTGAAAGCATTGATATATAAGAGCTTACAATTTCCCCCTCTACGATGCTAGATGGCTTCTACACCTTCCATGCAGCTCATCAGGACAATGGGAGAAAAAGCTGAGAATACAAGATAGACTGGCATTTTTTTCAACCTTAGGAAAAGTCACAATTAATTTTCTTTCTGTCTTTATGTGGGCAGTGGGAGGGAAAAGGAACTAGAACTCTTGAGTACATTGCAAGGATGAGAAAGATTTGGTAACTGAGAGAGTCTAGAAAGAACATAGTGGGTAAGAAATGGAAACAAAGATGAAAAAAATCATTTTTAGAACTTCAGTTTGATATTCTTTTGACATTCTTTAAGAGTCCCTGGTAAATAATTGTATTCCTTGGAATGTAGTTTTGGTTGTCTGAGTTGTGTTTATTTGAATGTGACATATGCAATAGATGGGACAACAGAGGTCCCATATTTAAATGGGTTCTTTCTCCCTTATTCTCTTTCTTTATCCACATATATAGAAAGAAAAACTTACATTGCATATAAGTGGAATCTGAATTTTTGTCTTCCCAGAAGACTCTCAGGAGAAAAGAATAAATGAAATAGAATTCTCATACAAGAAATTCTGTTAGAACACACACACACCATTGTTACAGTATGCATCCTAATCTTCAAGAGTTCTGCATTCACAACTCTAATCAGCAAACACAAACACTCAGTTGAAGTTCAGAATGATGACCCTGAGATACTATTAAAATCTCATTTTCCGCAGATAGACAAAATACAAAAGGGATTTTTGGTAAAAGATTTAACAATCCTTTCTAGCCTGGGACATTGTGGGTATTGACAGTTTCCTGTACATTTATTGGTCACTTTAAAGACCCAGCACCAGGGACCAGTCACTTGTGGACACATGTGTGCAAAAGGAAACCTCTGCTTGACACACCAGTCACTTTTGCTGTGTTCTTTTTATTTAAAAGACAGGACTTTATGAGCAATGCCTTAAAAAAGCACACTGAAAACTTTCCATACCCTGAGGAAATTCTAAAACACTAAAGGGCAAAACAACTAGACGTTTCTTTTTCCCACTGGAAACTTTTCCCCCAAATGACCCATTCCTACCAGGCCTTTGGGACTTGTCTCAGGTATGTTTGTATTTCTGTTTTTGGACAAAAGGTGCAGGCTCTCAACCCACACAGGCTTTTTTTTTTCTTCTTCTTCTTCCTTCCTTCCTTTAATTTCTGTTTAGATGAAAGCACTGAATTCCAGTTGCCATCCATTGGCTTTCATCCCAGGCCGCACAATTGGCAAAACCTGAGTCCCAAGAATTCCCCAAAACATGAAGATGCCTGGGAATGTGAAGCAGGTACCACTGATTATTCTAGGAGTAGAGGCCTTTGCTTTCATTTGCCACTGTTACCCAAACAATTCTTTAGACGTTGACTTTCAAGTCTTCCCCTTGTTTGTTTGGGTTTTTTTTCCTACTGACATATGTGTTCTGATTCTTCCCTTCTCTTCTGAGCCTTGGCTCCCAACATCTCTGCTAAAACTGATATCCACACTGTAGTTATGTTTACGTCTCCCGCCCCCCACCCCAAGGCCAGGCTCATTGATGTGGTGAGTGGAGCTCTGGGAAGTGGAGCCCAGGGTCTGAGTCATCACTCATCATCTCTTGTCTCCCTGTGTCTGACCAAAATGACAGGGGCTCTTCTCACTACAGTGTCACTGGGAGACCGCAGCAGAAAGGAAGCCATGACTTCTCCCATTTGACCCTAACTACTTTAAGGAAGGTCCCGTTTTCGTCATAGTGGTAGAGAGATGTTAGTATAGAAATTTGAAGGCAGCTTCCTTTCCCTTTTGTCCTTCAGGCCACAGCTTAAATGTGACCGTTTCCGCCACTTTAAAAATCTACTGAAGCTTAATCTAGGCATACTCTGTGACCCAGCTTTTCTACCTCTGAATATATATGTATATCATATGTTGTGTTAGGCAACTTTTTGTCACTGAGACCCAAATACCTAACAAAAACAACTTAAGAAAAAGTTCTACTTCAGTTCATGGTTTTAGACATTTAGTCTATAGTGGGTCAATTCCATTGCTCTGGGCCCAAGGTGAGGCAGAACATCATGGTGGAAGACAGTGACAGAGAGAATTTGCTCCCCTCATGGCAGCCAGGAAGCAGAGAGAGGGAAGGGGAAGAGGCTGCAAGGAAGATGAACCCTTCCAAGCACCCCCCAGTGATCCATCCTCTATAAATGCATCTATGCTATGCCCCACCTTCCTACCATAACCACTTAGCTGTGCCATTCAAATGAGGATGGACTGATTTGGTTTCAACTTTCATTTAATCATTTTTCTTCCAAACATTCCTACATTAACACAGGAGCTTTTGAGGGACACCTCATATCCAAACCATTACATTCTGTCCCAGTACCTAAACATTCATGTCTATTTCACAATGAAATTTCATAGTTTATCTCCAAAAGTCCCATCATTGCCCCAAAAGTCCAAGTCAAAATTCTTACCTGAAACTCAAGGTAATTTCTTGACTGAGTCCTTTTAAAAGTCAAAAGCGAGATACACATATCCAATGTATAATGGCACAGAATAGGCATTCTTGTTCCAAAAGAGAGGAGTATAGGCAGAGAAAGAAGGAATGGAACCAAAACCCATTCAGATGAATAGGCCTTGTTACTCCATGTATAGATACGTGGCTACAAGATGTGCTCTCTAAACAGCTTGGGCAGCCCTAACCCTTTGGCCTTGCTTGTTGTAGTGCACATGGGCTCTCTTTTATTTTGGCTCCCTCCACAACTAGCTGTTTTACTCAACAGACAGTACACGTTACTGGCATCTGTTAATTCCTAGGGTCTTCATTCCAGCTTTAACTTCACTTTTACAGTTTCATGTATCATTATCTCAGGGGCAGCCTGCAGGTACTCTTAACCTGCTACATTTTACCTGGTCTTTCACACCTTCCTCTGAAATTTGGAGGCAGCCTCTATAACCCCCTAACTCCAGTATCCTATATTCCTGTAGAACTAACACCAAGTGAACAATGTCAAGTTCTGCCTCAGCTCAAGTGGTAACTGAGCCTCGTGGTATCACATCTGTAGGGGCCTCTGAGTGCCTGTTTGACTAAGCACGATAAAACAACTTCCTAGGCACCCCTGTATGAGTAGGGCACCCCCATTGTCTCTTTTTAAGGAAGTTCTTACTTTTCCACTCTTGAGCTTGTCATAGGCCTGAGATGGCTTAGGGGCATCTCGGGAATTGGCAAGAAGTCTTTGGTGCTGGTTTGCAGACAGAATCTGGAAAAGTTTGGAGGTGCAAGCTAGAGAAGCCTTGTTATGGTCTTGTCAATTCCTGAGATGCCCTCAAGCCATCTTTCCTATTGGCTCTGTGTAAAGTATTTAGCGTCCCCTTAGGGATTGTAATCTCTTCAACAAGCCCTGTCTTCCTTGGCCCAGTTTTACATTTACTTCTCTGGTCAAGACTACAAGCTTTTAAAATTGTTTTGCTGTGTTTTATGTTTAAAGTTCTAACAGTAAACTTGGCTAAAAGCTGCCAGCAATGTTCGTGCCAATGACTGAATGCTGTGCAGTCTTGAAATTTTCTCTACCAGATTAGTCTGTCACCTTTAAATTCAGCCTCACACAAAGTCTTAGCATGGAATAAATGTAGACAGGTTCTTTGCCAGAACGAATGACCCCTAGCCCAATTTCCAATAGAATCCTGATTTCCCTCTGAAACCTCCTAAGCACAGTCCTCCTTCCTGTCAGCAATCTGGTCTTCTGAACTCCAACCAAAATTTCCCACTGAGCTCTGCTTACAAAATTCTAAGACTTCTCTAGTTTGCATATCCAAACCTTTGTAAATTCCTTTCACAAACCAGCTCCAAGGATTTGTTTTCCCTTGGTACCAGGGATTGAACCTAGGGGCACTTAACCACTGAGCCACATCCCCAGCCCTTTTTTATATTTTATCTAGAGACAGGGTCTCGCTGAGTTGCTTAGGGCCTCACTAAATTGTTGAGGCTAGATTTGAACTCAGATCCTCCTGCCTCACTGTCCCCAGCTGCCGGGATTACAGACATGTACCACTGCACTGGGCTCCAAAATCTTCTGAATCACACGATCAGGTTAGTCACATCAATGACCCACTTCCCAGTACCAATTCCTGTGTTAGTCGGTTTTGCTTTGCTGTGAACAAAATACTAAACAAGAGCAACTTAGTGGAGGAAAAGCTCAGGGTATCAGAGGTTCAGTCCATGCAAGACCAAGTTCTTTGCTCTGGGGCCAAGGTGAGGCAGAACATCATGGAAGAATAACTTGATTGAAGGAAGCTGCTCCATTCATGGCAGCCAGGAAGCCAAATGCAGGAAGGTGCACAAGGAAGACAAACCCTTCCATGGCACACCCCCTGTGACCCACCTCCTCCAGCTACATCCCACCTACCTATAGTTACCACCCAGTCAGTTCATTCAAACTAGCTAAGACTGATTAAGTTATAGCTGTCATAATCCATTCATTTTATCTCTGAACATTCCTGCATTCATAGAGGAACCATACTGTAACACTGTGGTATCTATGGTGATACTGGTATAAACAAACCTATTGTGTTGCCAGCTGTATAAAAGTATAGCACATACCATTATGTACAGTACAGAATACTAGATAATGATAATAAATGTTATTCATTTAAATATTTACCATACACTACTTTTATCATTATACTGCCTCTATTTATATGAAAAAGAAAGTTTATAATTGAACAGTATGCCGTGTTATACTAGCAGCTGCTTCATACAGCTCATGTTTGCTGGGTACCTGATTGTATCAAGAGACCATATTGAGCAACTGATCTATATATACTATCTAGGAATGTGTAAATACACTCTGATGATCACACAATGGTAAAAAAATTACCTAATGATGCATTTCTCAGAACACCTCCCTGTTGTTAAGCAACATATAACTGAATATAAAATATTCATATTTTATCATATTCATATATTGCACATATGTGCATATAAATAAATATACTATATAATAGAAATCCATTCATATCTTCACCTAAAGTCATGTATGACAATGTTCATGGCAGCACTATTCATAATGACAAAAAGTATCCATCTGTAAGATAATGGATAAACACATTGTAGTCTATTCATGTGACACAACATTTTATAGCAAAGAAAATGAAGACTCTAACTATACACAACAATACAGATGAATATCCCAGATATAAAAAAAGAAAGCTGATAGAAAAATACTGTCACGTTTCATTTATATAAAGTTAAAAACTAGGCAAAAATTAATCTATGCTGTTCAACATTAAGATAGAGGTCACCACTGGGGTTCAACACAGGAAGAGAGAGAGAAAAATGTGGTGCTGGTCTTTCCATCCTATCTAGGTGCTGCTTACTCTGATATGTTGAGGTTGTGAATAAGTTGTGCCCTTTTCTCTTGGTGTGTTATTCTTCAATTAACAGGATTCTTAAAAGTCCTCTCACACATGCTACACATGGATGAACATTAAAGACATTATGCTGAGTGAAATAAACCATGCACAAAATGGTAAATATTGAATGTTTCTACCTCTGAGGTTCCTAGAGTAGTTAATTCAGAGAGACAGAAAGCAATATGGTGGTTGACAGGGTTGTGGGGGGAAGGAAATGGCAAATTTTTGTTAATGGGTTCAGAGTTGCAGTTTGTGATGATGCAAAAGTTCTAGATAAAATAGTAGTGATAGTTGTGCAATGGCAATGTCATTAACTGTAAATTTAAATTGAACACCACCAACCTGTCATTTAAAATGGTTAAATTGATCAATTTTATGGTAAGTATATTTTGCCACAGTAAAAAAAGTTATGTCATTGAGACTTTTCTGATTATGTACATTAAAGGTATTTAGCATAATAAGTTCTCAATAAATGCTTGATAAACCAACACATTTTCTAGAAGATCTGAAGCAAGTTATGAAACATTCCTGCACATCTTTTATTACTTATTGAATGATTCATTCATTCTATAGATCTTTATTTTTTTTTAAAGAGAGAGAGTGAGAGAGGAGAGAGAGAGAGAGAGAATTTTTTGATATTTATTTTTTAGTTATCGGTGGACACAACATCTTTGTTTGTACGTGGTGCTGAGAATCGAACCCAGGCCGCACGCATGCCAGGCAAGCGCGCTACCACTTGAGCCACATCCCCAGCCCTAGATCTTTATTTTTAAAAAATATGTACATATTGTGATGGATTCAAAAGTGAAATGAAGCAGCTTGTTCTTCCAGAAATGAAACTAGCTATTGCAAGTAGCAATGCATTTCCAGTCTTTGGCTAGCTCTCCAAACAAAACATAGATTTCAACTCAGTGTGACAAATCAGATTGTTTAGTATTAGTTGCATACATACTTCATTGAACAATGTTTCATCTGGGCTTAGTGAGAAAGGAAATATCACAAAAACTTAGTGATATCCATCATTAGACCTTGGAAGGAGACTGATGGCATGGGTATCATGGATGTTGCCATCCTTGAGCTTGTTGATCTATCATCAAGGTTATTATAAATGTATATCAGATCAGATCGAACTTGATCTAACTGATGACTTCTGAGTCTTTTTCAAAGTGGGAGTCTATGAGAATAACAATGAGCTCCAGTGCATAATAGTTCTATGAAGCTGAATAATAGACTGAGTTTCTCTTTCTATACAATGAGAGGAATTGTTACCACTTTTTTATTGCTGAGGTCACAAACATATCAGGAGATAAAGTCCTTAAGATAAAGTCTGCGAGAACAGGCCCAGCAACCCACGGAGGGGAAGAGCCGCCCCACGTGCCTGCAAGGTAGGCGGACCTGCGACCCACCGGCAGAACATGCCCAGTGGCCCGCCATCGCCCCGGTTGGGGGAGGGGCAGAGCCGCCACCAGCGACTGCTAATAAACAGACCTACAACCAACAGACAGAACAGGCCCAGCGGCCTGCGGAGGGGTTGAGCCGCCACCCCCACCGCCCCCCCGCCCCGCCTGCAAGGTAGGCGGATCTGCGACCCACCGGCAGGTCAGGCCCAGCAACCCGCGGAGGGGCACAGCTGCCCCATGCACCTGCAAGGTAGGCGGAACCGTGACCACCGACAGCACAGACCCAGCTGCCCACCAGACGCATCGCCCCGGTTGGGGGAGGGGGAGAGCCGCCGCGTGCCTGCAAGGTAGGCGGACCTGCGACCCACCAGCAGAACAGGCCCAGGAACCCATGGAGGGGCACAGCCGCCCCAGGCGCCTGCAAGGTAGGTGGACCTGAGACCCACCGGCAGGTCAGGCCCAGCAACACGTGGAGGGGCACAGCTGCCCCACGTGCCTGCAAGGAAGACGGACCTGCGACCCACCAGCAGAACTGGCTCAGAAACCCGCGGAGAGGCAGAGCCGCCCCCTGCGCCTGCAAGGTAGGTGGACCTGTGACCCATTAGCAGAACAGGCCCAGTGGCCTGCCATCGCCCCGGTTGGGGGAGGGGCAGAGCCGCCACCAGCGCCAGCTAGGTAGACAGACCTACAACCAACAGACAGAACAGGCCTAGCAGCCCGCGGAGGGGCAGAGCCGCTGCCCGCACCTGCAAGGTAGGCAGACCTGCGACCCACCGGCAGAATAGGCCCAGTGGTATGCAGAGGGTCAGAGCCGCTGCCCGCACCTGCAAGGTAGGCCACCTGCAACCACTGAAAGAACAGGCCCAGCGGCCTGCTGGCGTGGTAGGCACATTGCCCCAATTGGAGGAGGGACAGAGCCACCGCCAAAGCCTGCAAGGGAGACTTTGCAACTATACAAGATAAATATATAGGGGGAAAAATCAATAACACAACAGTTTCACCAGGCAGAAAGAAACACGAACAGTATGAAAAGACAAGGAAAGAAAGGACCACAAGCAATGCAGGTCAACTCAACTTTAGAAGAGGTAAGATCTGCAGCAGATGGAATGTCAGATAAAGAATTCAGGATACACATGCTTCAGATGATCTGGACTCTCAAGGAAGACATTAGACAGCAAAATCAGACAATGAAAGACCACTTCGACCACTTTGACAATGAATTACATAAACAAATCCAAGAAGCAAAAGATCAATTATACAGAGAGATAGAGGTTATAAAAAACAAACGAACAGAAATACTATGGGCTGGGGATGTGGCTCAAGCGGTAGCGCGCTCGCCTGGCATGCGTGCGGCCCGGGTTTGATCCTCAGCACCACATACAGACAAAGATGTTGTGTCCGCCAAATACTAGGAAATAAATATTAAAATTCTCTCTCTCTCTCTCTCTCCTTCTTTCTCACTCTCTCACTCTTAAAAAATAAATAAATAAATAAATAAATAAAAACCTACCTAATCTTTTAAAAAAAAAAAAGAAATCCTAGAAATGCAGGAAGCAATAAAACAACTTAAAAACTCAATTGAGAATACTACCAGCAGACTAGAACACTTAGAAGACAGAACATTAGACAATGAAGACAAACTATTTCAACTTGAAAAGAATATAGACAGCTCAGCAAGACTGTTAAGAAACCATGAGCAGAACATCCAAGAAATATGGGATAACATAAAGAGACCAAACTTAAGAGTCATTGGGATACAGGAAGGTATAGAGGCCCAAACCAAAGGAATGAGCAATCTATTCAATGAAATAATACAAGAAAACTTCCCAGACTTGAAGAATGAGACAGAATCCCAAATCCTAGAAACCTACAGGACGCCAAATGTGCAAAATCATAAGAGATCCACACCTAGACACATTATAATGAAGATGCCCAACATACAGAATAAGGAGAGAATTTTAAAAGCTACGAGAGAAAGGAAGCAGATTACATTTAGGGGTAAACCAATCAGGATAACAGCTGATCTTTCAACACAGACTCTGAAAGCTAGAAGATCCTGGAATAACATATTTCAAAGACTGAAAGAAAATGGGTTCCAACCAAAAATTGTGTATCCAGTGAAATTAAGCTTCAGGATGGAAGATGAAATTAAAACCTTCCAGGATAAACAAAAGTTAAAAGAATTTGCAGCTACAAAACCATCTCTTCAAAACATCCTCAGCAAAATATTACAGGAAGAGGAAATGGAAAATATCAATGAAAACCAACAGTGGGAGGTAGTACAGTAAAGCGGGGCGGGGGGATAATAAAAGAGGAAAACAAACCATGTTTAGTAACATAAATAAACAAATATGGCTGGAAGAACAACCCATATCTCAATAATAACCCTAAATGTTAATAGCTTAAACTCACCAATTAAGAGACACAAGCTAGTAGAATGGATCACAAAACAAGACCCAACAATATGCTGCTTTCAGGAGACGCATTTGATAGGAAAACACATACATAGACTGAAGGTGAAAGGTTGGGAAAAATCATATCACTCATATGGACTTCGGAAACAAGAAGGAGTGTCCATACTCATATCAAATAAAATAGATTTCAAGCCAAAGTTAATCAAAAGGGATAAAGAGGGACACCACATACTGCTCAAGGGAACCATACACCAACAAGACATAACAATCATAAATATATATGCCCCAAACAATGGTGCAGCTATGTTCATCAAACAAACTCTTCTCAAGTTCAAGAGTCTAATAGACCACCATACAATAATTATGGGAGACTTCAACACACCTCTCTTACCACTGGACAGATCTTCCAAACAAAAGTTGAATAAGGAAACTATAGAACTCAGTAACATAATTAATAACCTAGACTTAATTGACATATATAGAATATACTACCCAACATCAAGCAGTTACACTTTTTTCTCAGCAGCACATGGATCCTTCTCAAAAATAGATCATATATTATGTCACAGGGCAACTCTTAGACAATATAAAGGAGTCGAGATAATACCATGCATCTTATCTGATCATAATGGAATGAAACTGAAAATCAATGATAAAAGAAGTAAGGAAAAATCATGCATCACTTGCAGAATGAACAATAGGTTACTGAATGATCAATGGGTCATAGAAGGCATCAAGGAGGAAATTAAAAAATTTTTAGAGATAAATGAAAACACAGACACAACATATTGGAATCTATGGGACACATTGAAAGCAGTTCTAAGAGGAAAATTCATTGCTTGGAGTTCATTCTTTAAAAAAAGAAAAAACCAACAAATAAATGATCTAATACTTCATCTCAAAATCCTAGAAAAAGAAGAGCAAAACAACAGCAAAAGAAGTAGAAGGCAAGAAATAATTAAAATCAGAGCTGAAATTAATGAAATCAAAACAAAAGAAACAATTGAAAAAATTGACAAAACTAAAAGTTGGTTCTTTGAAAAAATAAATAAGATTGACAGAAGGCAAGAAATAATTAAAATCAGAGCTGAAATTAATGAAATCGAAACAAAAGAAACAATTGAAAAAATTGAAAAAACAAAAAGTTGGTTCTTTGAAAAAATAAATAAAATCGACAGACCCTTAGCCACGCTAACGAAGAGAAGAAGAGAGAGAACTCAAATTACTAGCATACGGAATGAAAAAGGCAATATCACAACAGACACTTCAGAAATACAGAAGATTATCAGAAATTATTTTGAATCCTTATACTCCAATAAAATAGAAGATAGTGAAGGCATCGATAAATTTCTTAAGTCATATGATCTGCCCAGATTGAGTCAGGAGGATATTGACAACCTAAACAGACCAATATCAATTGAGGAAATAAAAGAAACCATCAAAAGACTACCAACTAAGAAAAGCCCAGGACCGGATGGGTATACAGCAGAGTTTTACAAAACCTTTAAAGAGGAACTAATACCAATACTTTTCAAGCAATTTCAGGAAATAGAAAAAGAGGGAGAATTTCCAAATTCATTCTACGAGGCCAACATCACCCTGATTCCTAAACCAGACAAAGACACTTCAAAGAAAGAAAACTACAGACCAATATCTCTAATGAACCTAGATGCAAAAATCCTCAATAAACTTCTGGCAAATCGGATACAAAAACATATCAAAAAAATTGTGCACCATGATCAGGTAGGATTTATCCCTGGGATGCAAGGTTGGTTCAATATACGGAAATCAATAAATGTTATTCACCACATCAATAGGCTTAAAAATAAGAACCATATGATCATCTCGATAGATGCGGAAAAAGCATTCGACAAAGTACAGCATCCCTTTATGTTCAAAACTCTAGAAAAACTAGGGATAACAGGAACATACCTCAATATTGTAAAAGCAATCTATGCTAAGCCTCAGGCTAGCATCATTCTGAATGGAGAAAAATTGAAGGCATTCCCTCTAAAAATCTGGAACAAGACAGGGATGCCCTCTGTCACCACTTCTGTTCAACATAGTTCTCGAATCACTGGCCAGAGCAATTAGACAGACGAAAGAAATTAAAGGCATAAAAATAGGAAAAGAAGAACTCAAATTATCACTATTTGCAGATGACATGATTCTATACCTAGCAGACCCAAAAGGGTCTACAAAGAAACTACTAGAGCTAATAAATGAATTCAGGAAAGTGGCAGGATATAAAATCAACACGCATAAATCAAAGGCATTCCTGTATATTAGCGACAAATCCTCTGAAATGGAAATGAGGACAACCACTCCATTCACAATATCCTCAAAAAAAATAAAATACTTGGGAATCAACCTAACAAAAGAGGTGAAAGACTTATACAATGAAAACTACAGAACCCTAAAGAGAGAAATAGAAGAAGATCTTAGAAGATGGAAAAATATACCCTGTTCATGGATAGGTAGAACTAACATCATCAAAATGGCGATATTACCAAAAGTTCTCTATAGGTTTAATGCAATGCAATCAAAATCCCAATGGCATTTCTTGTAGAAATAGAGAAAGCAATCATGAAATTCATATGGAAAAATAAAAGACCCAGAATAGCAAAAACAATGCTAAGCAGGAAGTGTGAATCAGGTGATATAGCGATACCAGACTTCAAACTATACTACAGAGCAATAGTAACAAAAACAGCATGGTACTGGTACCAAAACAGGCGGGTCGACCAATGGTACAGAATAGAGGACACAGAAACCAATCCACAAAACTACAACTATCTTATATTTGATAAAGGGGCTAAAAACATGCAATGGAGGAAGGATAGCATCTTCAACAAATGGTGCTGGGAAAACTGGAAATCCATATGCAACAAAATGAAACTGAATCCCTTTCTCTCGCCATGCACAAAATTTAACTCAAAGTGGATCAAGGAACTTGATATCAAATCAGAGACACGGCGTCTGATAGAAGAAAAAGTTGGCTACTATCTACATACTGTGGGGTCGGGCTCCAAATTCCTCAATAGGACACCCATTGCACAAGAGTTAATAACTAGAATCAACAAATGGGACTTACTCAAACTAAAAAGTTTTTTCTCAGCAAAAGAAACAATAAGAGAGGTAAATAGGGAGCCTACGTCCTGGGAACAAATCTTTACTCCTCACACTTCAGACAGAGCCCTAATATCCAGGATATACAAAGAACTCAAAAAATTAGACAATAAGATAACAAATAACCCAATGAACAAATGGGCCAAGGACCTGAACAGACTTTTCTCAGAGGAGGACATACAATTAATCAACAAGTACATGAAAAAATGCTCACCATCTCTAGCAGTCAGAGAAATGCAAATCAAAACCACCCTAAGATACCATCTCATAGTAAGATTGGCAGCCATTAGGAAGTCAAACAACAACAAGTGCTGGCGAGGATGTGGGGAAAAGGGTACACTTGTACATTGCTGGTGGGACTGCAAATTGGTGCAGCCAATTTGGAAAGCTGTATGGAGATTTCTTGGAAAGCTCGGAATGGAACCACCGTTTGACCCAGCTATTCCCCTTCTCGGTCTATTCCCTAAAGACCTAAAAAGAGCATACTACAGGGACACTGCTACATCCATGTTCATAGCAGCACAATTCACAATAGCAAGACTGTGGAACCAACCCAGATGCCCTTCAATAGACGAATGGATAAAAAAAAAAATGTGGCATTTATACACAATGGAGTATTACTCTGCATTAAAAAATGACAAAATCATAGAATTTGCAGGGAAATGGATGGCATTAGAGCAGATTATGCTAAGTGAAGCTAGCCAATCCCTTAAAAACAAATGCCAAATGTCTTCTTTGATATAAGGAGAGCAACTAAGAACAGAGCAGGGAGGAAGAGCATGAGGAAAAGATTAACATTAAACAGGGATGAGAGGTGGGAGGGAAAGGGAGAGAGAAGGGAAATTGCATGTAAATGGAAGGAGACACTCAGGGGTATACAAAATTACATACAAGAGGAAGTGAGGGGAAAGGGAAAAAAATTTAAGGGGGAGAAATGAATTACAGTAGAGGGGGTAGAGAGAGAAGGGAGGAGGGGGGAAGGCGGGATAGTAGAGGATAGGAAAGGCAGCAGAATACAACAGACACTAGTATGGCAATATGTAAATCAATGGATGTGTAACTGATGTGATTCTGCAATCTGTATACAGGGTAAAAATGGGAGTTCATATCCCACTTGAATCAAAGTGTGAAATATCAAGAACTATGTAATGTTTTGAACAACCAACAATAAAAATTTTAAAAAAATAAAATAAAATAAAATAAATGTTATATTTATGTGCAAAAAAAGATAAAGTCTGCAACTGAAACATATTTGAACATCATTCTTAATGTTGATGAGAGAAAACAAAATAAGTGAAAGATAATAATTAGTATTGTAACTGACATTTCTTAAGAATTTATTATGTCCCATGCAATATGTTAAGTATCTAAAATGCATGATACTTTATCTTAACCAACTGATAAGGCAGGAATTTATATTCATGGATAAAAACAGTAAGTCACAGACTTGCCATAAATCACACTGTCAGTAAAAAAATCAATCTGAGATTGAACCCACATCATATTTCTGCAACAAAGAGATGCTCTAGGGACTTGGCACTGCTTCTCAAACATTGTAATTTCTCACATAGGTAAAATCAGATTTACTGGTAAATACAAATGCTTTAAGCATCTGTTCCACTGCTAGCTGTTGATGCTCTTTTCCTTTCTGTCAACTCCTATCTCACACGTTACCAAGACCCTCACACCGTCCTCAACCACCATCCACCCACACATCCTGAGAGTTTGAAGCTCCCACATCTGCCTTTCTATACATGGCTTTGCTAGACATCACCCTCAAGCACTTCTCTGAGGTCCTCTCTTCATTTCCTGCTCCAACATCAAGCAAAGCAGCTGTGCTTTTTCTCTGCTTCACAGATTGGGTTATTAGGTTGAACTACATGAAAGTGCTAATATCCAACCATTTTTTTTCCTGCAAAAATAGCAAGTTCATATAACTCAACATTATTTGGAATCTTTCCTTTAAATAGAGCATACTGTAAGTAAATAACTTGAAAATTATTGCTCTAGGATTGTAATAAATCTTATATTATACTTATCCTGTTAAAAGTGAACTCTTTCCCTTCTTGGAAATCACTTGTGGGAGTGTAAATAGGTACAAGCTCTCCTTGGGGGCAATTTGTCAATATACGTATTTTAAAAGCTTTTTAATGCTTCTTGTCCATTGAAGCAGCAAATTTCCTTCAGTGATTTATTATGAGAAAGTAGTCAAAGAACTAAAGATCATTTAGCTGCAAGTATATTAAGAATGGAAAATATAACACACACACACACACACACACACACACACACAAACTGGACTGGTTAATTAACTTACAGTATTTTTATTTAAAACAATACTATACATTCATGAAAATGATATATTTCCAACAAGAGAAAAAATTCAGTACACCAACAAAATGTAAATTTAATATGAGACCAAATAATGAATAGATTTCCTATTCACAAATGTGAGCTAGTTAGAATATATCATGAAAAAGAAGATCCTAAGATCCTATTTATAATAACTACCAAAAACCATAAGATACCTAGGAAAAAAGTGTATTAAGACATGCACAAAAAAAGAAATATACAAAAATCTATATAAAAGGTTTAACACACTTAAATCAAAAAGTTAAGCCTGAACAATTGAAACTCACTCTATGTTCTTGGATAAAGAACTTCATCATTATAAAGATATCTGCTCTTTGTATCCTGATGCTCTCTTCCTACCGGTGTAGGACTTTTACCCATTTACCTGTAATCACAGCCACTTGGGAGGCTGAGGCATGAGGATTGCAAGTTCAAGGGCAACTTAGTGAGAACTTCTTCACAGCAAAGGAAACAATCAAGAACATGAAGAGAGGATGGAATGGGAGAAAAATTTTTGCCATCTGTACCTCAGATAGAGCATTAATCTCCAGGATACATAAAGAACTCAAAAACCTTAACACCAAAAAGTAAAAATAAAAAAATAACCCAATTAATAAATGGGCAAAGGAACTGAATAGGTACTTCACAGAAGAAATATAGTGTAGTATATGTACACAATAATCAACTAAAAAAGAAAAATGAAATTATGGCATTTGTTGGTAAATGGATAAAACTGGAGACTATCATGCTAAGTGAAATAAGCCAATCCCAGAAAACCAAAGGACAAATGTTCTTTCTATGCTGAAGCTGACTCACAATAGGCAGGTGGTGGGGGGAATAGGAGAATAGAAGTACTTTGGGTTAGACAAATGGGGGTTGAAAGGAGGTGGGGATAAGAATAGGAAAGACAGTAGAATGAATCATACATAACTTTCCTATGTTCATATATGAATACACAACCCATATAACTCCACATCATATTCAACCACAAGAATGAAGTCCTAATTAGAATAAGTTATACTCTTTATATGTTTACTATGTCAAAATACGTTCCATTGACATGTATATCTAAAAAGAACAAATTAAAATTTTATATTAAAAAATCTAAGTTTGGAGACCTGCGACTCACCAGCAGATCAGGCCCAGCAACCGCGGAGCGGCAGAGCCACCCCCGGGCCTGCAAGGTAGGTGCAGTTGCCACCCACCAGCAGGTCAGGCCCAACAAACTGCGGAGGGGCACAGCTGCCCCACGAGCCTGCTAGGTAGGCAGAACCCTGACCACCGACAGAACAGGCCCAGGGGCCGGCCAGACACATCGCCCCGCCCCGGTTGGGGGAGGGGCAGAGCCACCAGGCGCCTGCAAGGTAGGCAGACATGCGACTCACCAGCAGATCAGGCCCAGCAACCGCGGAGCGGCAGAGCCACCCCTGGGCCTGCAAGGTAGGCACACTTGCCACCCACCGGCAGGTCAGGCCCAACAAACTGCGGAGGGGCACAGCTGCCCCACGAGCCTGCTAGGTAGGCAGAACCCTGACCACCGACAGAACAGGCCCAGAGGCCGGCCAGACACATCGCCCCGCCCCGGTTGGGGGAGGGGCAGAGCTGCCGGGCGCCTGCAAGATAGGCAGACCTGCGTCTCACCAGCATATCAGGCTCAGCAACCCGCAGAGCAGCAGAGCCACCCCCGGGCCTGCAAGGTAGGCGCACTTGCCACCCACCGACAGGTCAGGCCCAGCATCTCTCGGAGGGACACAGCTGCTCCACGCGCGTGCAAGGTAGGCGGAACCGTGACCACCGACAAAACAGGCCCAGTGGACCGCCAGACACATCGCTCCGGTTGGGGGAGGGGCAGAGCCGCCGGGCGCCTGCAAGGTAGGCGGACCCGCGACCCACCAGCAGAACAGGCACAGCAATCCACTGAGCAGCAGAGCCACTTCAGGATGGAAGATGAAATTAAAACCTTCCATGATAAACAAAAGTTAAAAGAATTTGCAGCTAGAAAACCATCTCTTCAAAACATCCTCGGCAAAATATTACAGGAAGAGGAAATGGAAAATATCAATGAAAACCAACAGCGGGAGGTAGTACAGTAAAGGGGGGGGGAATAATCAAAGAGGAAAACAAACCATGTTTAGTAACATAAATAAACAAATATGGCTGGAAGAACAACCCATATCTCAATAATAACCCTAAATGTTAATGGCTTAAACTCACCAATTAAGAGACACAGGCTAGTAGAATGGATCACAAAACAAGACCCAACAATATGCTGCCTTCAGGAGACGCATTTGATAGGAAAAGACATACATAGACTGAAGGTGAAAGGTTGGGAAAAATCATATCACTCATATGGACTTCGGAAACAAGCAGGAGTGTCCATACTCATATCAAATAAAATAGATTTCAAGCCAAAGTTAATCAAAAGGGATGAAGAGGGACACTACATACTTCTCAAGGGAACCATACACCAACGAGACATAACAATCATAAATATATATGCCCCAAACAATGGTGCAGCTATGTTCATCAAACAAACTCTTCTCAAGTTCAAGAGTCTAATAGACCACCATACAATAATCATGGGAGACTTCAACACACCTCTCTCACCACTGGACAGATCTTCCAAACAAAAGTTGAATAAGGAAACTATAGAGCTCAATAACACAATTAATAACCTAGACTTAATTGACATATATAGAATATACTACCCAACATCAAGCAGTTACACTTTTTTCTCAGCAGCACATGGATCCTTCTCAAAAATAGATCATATATTATGTCACAGGGCAACTCTTAGACAATATAAAGGAGTAGAGATAATATCATGCATCTTATCTGATCATAATGGAATGAAATTGAAAATTAACGATAAAAGAAGTAAGGAAAAATCATGCATCACTTGGAGAATGAACAATAGGTTACTGAATGATCAATGGGTTATAGAAGACATCAAGGAGGAAATTAAAAAATTCTTAGAGATAAATGAAAACACAGACACAACATATTGGAATCTATGGGACACATTGAAAGCAGTTCTAAGAGGAAAATTTATTGCTTGGAGTTCATTCCTTAAAAAAAGAAAAAACCAACAAATAAATGATCTAATACTTCAACTCAAAATCCTAGAAAAAGAAGAGCAAAACAACAGCAAAAGAAGTAGAAGACAAGAAATAATTAAAATCAGAGCTGAAATTAATGAAATCGAAACGAAAGAAACAATTGAAAAAATTGACAAAACTAAAAGTTGGTTCTTTGAAAAAATAAATAAAATTGACAGACCCTTAGCCACGCTAACGAAGAGAAGAAGAGAGAGAACTCAAATTACCAGCATACGGGATGAAAAAGGCAATATCACAACAGACACTTCAGAAATACAGAAGATTATCAGAAATTATTTTGAATCCTTATACTCCAATAAAATAGAGGATAGTGAAGGCATCGATAAATTTCTTAAGTCATATGATTTTCCCAGATTGAGTCAGGAGGATATTGACAACCTAAACAGACCAATATCAATTGAGGAAATAGAAGATACCATCAAAAGTCTACCAACTAAGAAAAGCCCAGGACCGGATGGGTATACAGCAGAGTTTTACAAAACCTTTAAAGAGGAACTAATACCAATACTTTTCAAGCTATTTCAGGAAATAGAAAAAGAGGGAGAACTTCCAAATTCATTCTATGAGGCCAACATCACCCTGATTCCTAAACCAGACAAAGACACCTCAAAGAAAGAAAACTACAGACCAATATCTCTAATGAACCTAGATGCAAAAATCCTCAATAAACTTCTGGCGAACCGGATACAAAAACATATCAAAAAAATTGTGCACCATGATCAGGTAGGATTTATCCCTGGGATGCAAGGTTGGTTCAATATACGGAAATCAATAAATGTTATTCACCACATCAATAGGCTTAAAAATAAGAACCATATGATCATCTCGATAGATGCGGAAAAAGCATTCGACAAAGTACAGCATCCCTTTATGTTCAAAACTCTAGAAAAACTAGGGATAACAGGAACATACCTCAATATTGTAAAAGCAATCTATGCTAAGCCTCAGGCTAGCATCATTCTGAATGGAGAAAAACTGAAGGCATTCCCTCTAAAATCTGGAAGAAGACAGGGATGCCCTCTGTCACCACTTCTGTTCAACGTAGTTCTCGAATCACTGACCAGAGCAATTAGACAGACGAAAGAAATTAAAGGCATAAAAATAGGAAAAGAAGAACTCAAATTATCACTATTTGCAGATGACATGATTCTATACCTAGCAGACCCAAAAGGGTCTACAAAGAAACTATTAGAGCTAATAAATGAATTCAGCAAAGTGGCAGGATATAAAATCAACACTCATAAATCAAAGGCATTCCTGTATATCAGCGACAAATCCTCTGAAATGGAAATGAGGACAACCACCCCATTCACAATATCCTCAAAAAAAAAAAATACTTGGGAATCAACCTAACAAAAGAGGTGAAAGACTTATACAATGAAAACTACAGAACCCTAAAGAGAGAAATAGAAGAAGATCTTAGAAGATGGAAAAATATACCCTGTTCATGGATAGGTAGAACTAACATCATCAAAATGGCGATATTACCAAAAGTTCTCTATAGGTTTAATGCAATGCCAATCAAAATCCCAAAGGCATTTCTTGTAGAAATAGAGAAAGCAATCATGAAATTCATATGGAAAAATAAAAGACCCAGAATAGCAAAAACAATGGTAAGCAGGAAGTGTGAATCAGGTGGTATAGCTATACCAGACTTCAAACTATACTACAGAGCAATAGTAACAAAAACAGCATGGTACTGGTACCAAAACAGGCGGGTGGATCAATGGTACAGAATAGAGGACACAGAAACCAATCCACAAAACTACAACTATCTTATATTCGATAAAGGGGCTAAAAGCATGCAATGGAAGAAGGATAGCATCTTCAACAAATGGTGTTGGGAAAACTGGAAATCCATATGCAACAAAATGAAACTGAATCCCTTTCTCTCGCCATGCACAAAAGTTAACTCAAAATGGATCAAGGAACTTGATATCAAATCAGAGACATGGCGTCTGATAGAAGAAAAAGTTGGCTATGATCTACATACTGTGGGGTCGGGCTCCAAATTCCTCAATAGGACACCCATAGCACAACAGTTAATAACTAGAATCAACAAATGGGACTTACTCAAACTAAAAAGTTTTTTCTCAGCAAAAGAAACAATAAGAGAGGTAAATAGGGAGCCTACGTCCTGGGAACAAATCTTTACTCCTCACACTTCAGACAGAGCCCTAATATCCAGAATATACAAAGAACTAAAAAAATTAGACAATGAGATAACGAATAACCCAATCAACAAATGGGCCAAGGACCTGAACAGACATTTCTCAGAGGAGGACATACAATCAATCAACAAGTATATGAAAAAATGCTCACCATCTCTAGCAGTCAGAGAAATGCAAATCAAAACCACCCTAAGATACCATCTCACTCCAGTAAGATTGGCAGCCATTAGGAAGTCAAACAACAACAAGTGCTGGTGAGCATGTGGGGAAAAGGGTACTCTTGTACATTGCTGGTGGGACTGCAAATTGGTGCGGCCAATTTGGAAAGCAGTATGGAGATTTCTTGGAAAGCTCGGAATGGAACCACCATTTGATCCAGCTATTCCCCTACTCGGTCTATTCCCTAAAGACCTAAAAAGAGCACACTATAGGGACACTGCTACATCCATGTTCATAGCAGCACAATTCACAATAGCAAGACTGTGGAACCAACCTAGATGCCCTTCAATAGATGAATGGATAAAAAAAAATGTGGCATTTATACACAATGGAGTATTACTCTGCATTAAGAAATGACAAAATCATAGAATTTGGAGGGAAATGGATGGCATTAGAGCAGATTATGCTAAGTGAAGCTAGCCAATCCCTTAAAAACAAATGCCAAATGTCTTCTTTGATATAAGGAGAGTAACTAAGAACAGAGTAGGGACGAAGAGCATGAGAAGAAGATTAACATTAAACAGGGATGAGAGGTGGGAGGGAAAGGGAGAGAGAAGGGAAATTGCATGTAAATGGAAGGAGACCCTCAGGGGTATACAAAATTACATACAAGAGGAAGTGAGGGGAAAGGAGGAAAAATATAAGGGGGAGAAATGAATTACAGTAGAGGGGGTAGAGAGAGAAGAGGGGAGGGGAGGGGGGAGGGGAGATAGTAGAGGATAGGAAAGGCACCAGAATACAACAGACACCAGAATGGCAATATGTAAATCAATGGTTCTGCAACTGATGTGATTCTGCAATCTATATATGGGGTAAAAATGGGAGCTCATATCCCACTTGAATCAACGTGTGAAATATGATATATCAAGAACTATGTAATGTTTTGAACAACCTACAATAAAAATTAATTTAAAAAAATAAAAAAAAAATCTAAGTTTGATAATAAACTACTAGTGGAGCTACAGAGAAACACACATACTTTCATACAGTACTTGTTTTGAGTTCAAAATGATGCAGTCCCTTGTTGAGAGCCACAGCCGAAAGGGCCCCAGCAAACTTCCAGCTGCCAGCAAACTTCCAGCTGCCAGCTGATGATTGGCTCACAGCAGCCCCAGCAAACTTCTAGCTGCCAACTGATTGGCTCCTCTTTGGTGATGCTCATTGACCTGTTTCCCTGCCCTTTCAGACCATGGAGCTGCTCATTGGGGGACTTTTTTGTCTCCGCCCATGCGACCCAGCCAATCAGCCTCAAGAGGAGGAGGAGTGTGGGAGGTTGAGAGGCTTGTGGGAAGCTGGTGGTGGCAGTTGGGCTCTGAAGGTTTTTCCTGAGGAGCTGTGTGGTTTGGTGTGTGGTTCTAAAAATAAAGTTCATTTCTTTCATTTCCTGAATCATGAGATGTTTTTCAGTGGTTAAGTGTCTCTGGGTTCAATCCCTGTACAAAAAAAAAAAAAAGTCGAGAATACAAACAGAAATAAGACTTCTATGACTATCAATTTTGAGTTTAGAGCCATGTAACATTTTATTTATTTTAATAATAGATTATGTCCAAGAAGAAAAGAAACAAAATTCAAATTTAAAAATAAATTGAATCAATAGAAACTGATATCTCTCATTTTTGAAGTGTATATTGAAGTCTCTTGCTCACTTTTTAAAAATTGGGTTACATTTTTTCTTATTTCTAAGAGATTTTTTTATATAAATGAGTATGAGTGTTTTATTGAGCATGTGCCATTTCAAATATTTTCTCCCAGATTCTAACTTGCTTTTTCATATTCCATGTTTTTCCTATTTGTTGATAAATATAAGTTCTTAAATTCAGTAAAGTCTAATTTATAAGTATTTGTCTTTTTTTGGTAAGTACTGTTATCTTTCTAAGAAATCTTCATATACTCCAATGTATGAAAAAAAAAAAAAGATCTCTTATGCTTCCCCCTAAAGGTTTACTGTTTTGCCATTCCACATTTAAAGCAACAATCTGTCTGAATTTACACTTAATATAGTGTAAAGAAGGACCAAGGTATATTTTTCACATACAGATAACAAATTAATAGGATTATCTGTAAACCCACCACTCTATTACAGTGTCACCTGTTTGTGTGTGTTTGTGACTGTCTTCGTACTGATCACATTTAAGTTGAGTTTTTACAAGATCTACATGAACAAAATTAGTTGACTTTTCACTGCATCATTGGAAGATCACTGGATGGGATTTTGATCAGATTTAGAGGGTATAGCTATGGAGCACTTGATTTATAGTTACAGAATCCTGCACAAGA
Organism: Callospermophilus lateralis; assembly: GCF_048772815.1. Taxonomy (NCBI): domain Eukaryota; kingdom Metazoa; phylum Chordata; class Mammalia; order Rodentia; family Sciuridae; genus Callospermophilus; species Callospermophilus lateralis. The sequence continues at coordinate 31,961,455 of NC_135319.1, read as the reverse complement.
CAGATATTCCTTGATTTACAGTGGAGTTAGGACCTGATAAAGTCATCTTGAGTGGAAAATATCACAAATTGAAAAGGCACTTAACACACTTAACATAACAAATATTGTAGCTTAGCAACACAGTATGCTGTAGAGTATCTGTTGTTTGCCCTCTTGACTGAGTGGCTGGCTGTGAGCAGCACCTCACTAATACTGGCCAACATCTCAAGAGAATATTGCCAGCCCAGAAAAAAGATCAAAATTCATTTCTACTAAATTCATATTACTGTCATAGCATTAGAAAATTATTTGGGGTAAAAATGGGAGTTCATAATCCACTTGAATCTAATGTATGAAATATGATATGTCAAGAGCTTTGTAATGTTTTGAACAACCAATTTAAAAAAAAGAAAAATAATAACATCTAAAGTTAGACTACAGCATCTGATCGGGGGATCCACTGAAGGCATTTTACAATATTCCCCTAATTTGTAAGTAATACTTTGCAAAGATGGATGCCATCCAACAGGATGCAGTACACGCAGTTGAATAAGACCAGCCTTTTTATAGCACTATCTCCAGTAGGATCTGAAAGGAAAGTGACCACAACACTCGGAACAACCAAAAGATCTTTATTGCAGCAGTGCAACAAAGAGAAAGGAAAGAAGGAAAGAGAGAGAGAGAGAAAGAAGAGAAGAGATGAACAGGGAAAGAGCAAGAGCAAGAGAGAGACAGAGAGTGCGCACAAGAAAGATAAAGAGCAAGAGAGAGAGCGAGAGAGAGGGGGGACTGGCAGGAGGGAGTTTTTATAGCCCAAATCTAATGGGGCCTCTGGGTCTGCAAGCTGCCTTGTTGGCCCAAGTGGGGGTTAAGTGTTCAGCCTTGAGCAGGATTGAATGTTCAGACTTGAGGCAATCAGGTGATAAAGGACCAGATAGAGGGGGGTTTGAGTGTGTGGGCTATCTTGCAGCCAACATCTGTTCAGCCTGCCCTGCCGACAACACAGTTCAGCCTGCTCTGCACCCAACAGGATCAGTGTGTCCAGAAACCAAGGAATAGAAGTAGGAGTGGTCCTACTTTAAATTGTTTGCAATAACCCACTTAGGGACTTTGTCCTTTCTATGGATTCCTTATATCCAGGAACAGGAGCAAGAACAGGATTCCTTGCCTTGTCAGGGGTAATTGACCCTGGCCAGTAACAGGAAACTTGGCTGCTATTTTGTGGGACAGGGAGGAATGCCTATAGAACTCAGGGGATCCCTGAGGCACTTCCTATTACTCCTTTTTCTACTCTGTCTACTCAAGACTGTAAATGAACAAGTGCAGCTCTCCTGACTTGAGCAGAGTGTGGTTACCGGGGCCTCAGACTCCTCAAGATTGACAGTTTGGATGAAACCAATATGTAAGCTCTAGACCAGAGAGATGGTAGATGAGGAAGCAGAGAATTCAGAACCAATGTTTGGACTGGTGGAGCAGAAGACAATGAATACCAACTGGAGCCCCAACCTTTTTGACACCCTCAGATATTAATGATTTCAGGATCTATCTTAATATAAAGCTCAAATCATACCCTTCCAAGGGATCCCCCAGACAACAAATGAGTAGAGCAAAGACAGAAGGGCCTGGCCATTTCTATAGATTCCTTTAATAAGTATTCTTTGCTCTGGAGCTCCCTGTTGAGAAGGCTGAGATTTTGTCTGATCTGCTTTGTGGTCTGAGGCTTTCTGCCCAATCCTGCTCCATTTTCTTTTTATCTTCAACAGCAGCAGTTCTCCTCAATCAATCCCTTGCCCTCCTGGCTTTGTCAGAGGGTTGGCTTTCCCTAGAGATCAACTGACACAAGTGAGTTCAAATACAAACTCCAAATTTAACATCAGAAAGGCAAACACTGCAAATCACAAATGTTCATTGGAAAACAACTTATTTATTACATCAACAGCTCTTAGTGGTGGTCTCCAGGGTGAAGGCAGCAGGGATTTATTTATTTAATGATTGTTAGCAATTCTTTTGAGAAATTCAGGGAAGGCCAACTAGAAATAACATCATAGCTGAAAGCTATTGGATAGTTGGTTACTATGTGCCTGACATCTGTTTATTCCCACTTATACCTCACAAAGCCATATGATGAGTGTAGTATTTTTATTATTCCCTTTTATAGATGAATAAATGGAGATTGCCCCAGATGACACAATTAAGTTAAAGAGTTAGAATCTGTTTCCAGGAAAGCCTAAACTATTAACCATTACCACATACCAGTTATCCAGAGTTGATTTACCAAAGAATTCTAATGAATTTGAAAATTGGTTCCAGAGAGCAATTTTCAGGGAATGTGTACCTATAGAAACAAATTTGACTTCTGGCCAAGTAGTCTCAAAATTCCTTCCTAAAAATATTGCTTTTTTTCTTCCTCCTTTTTTCCATTATAAATTAACAAATTCCCATAATATTTTCAAAGCATAATTTTTTTTCTTAAAATGCTGTTTTGTTGGGGGTTTTTTTGCATATGACCCCAAGGGGGTGGTGGGTAGGGATATGCTCTTGTCCTGTTCCCCGGCCTGCTCACAGCAGATATCAGGCATGAGAGGATTATTAGCTTCCTCCTGAAAGAGAGTTCTCAGAGAAGAAAAAAACAAAATAAAACATTTTTATAGACAAGGGAGACAGAACTGCTTCCTATGCATTAAAATTTCAATGGTGGGTTTTAAAGAGGATTTGAATACTTAGAAATCTCTGATTCCTTTTCCAATTCTCCTATCTGTCTCAGGACCACAACTACAAGTTAGGATTCTTATAGCAAGCTGATCATAGAATATCAAAGAGTTTCTGTTGTGACTTCCTGAAAACAAAATTCTAGATTAATTTTGTAGGTTGTAGTCTGAGCTTGCAGGCTTGACAAATACCTTATATAAAAATCTGTACATTTATCAGAAAAGAGAAACTCTTGGTGCTGGTATAACAGGGTGTCATTCTATGAATGGTTGGTACATTGGAGAGCCCTGTGAAGGATCCTTGAACTTCAAATACCTTCAAGAGCTGCTGTTGAAGGGCATAAAGTACAATACATCTTGTTTAAGATCTGTCCTGTGAGGTCGAACTGGTTTTGACATTTCTTATGCTGGTGTGAGAACACTGTCAGGGAGCATATACCAGATGTGCCTTATGCACAAGGAAGGTGTGCAGAGTGGTTGAGGAAGTTGACAGACATCCTTGGATCTATAGGTTCCTCAAGTCACAAATATCAGCATCCATCAGCGAGAGTGTCTCTGTGGGACCAGAGAAGCCACTAGTGTTATGTAGTTAGTTCCTGATGAGCCTTCCTAAGCTGTCTTAAAGTCACCTATTAAGAAATACTTATTGAATATATTGGGGCTGTGAGCTTGACCTCCATCCAGCACACATCCATTACACTAGTAGCAGTGGTAGGTTGACAGTTACTTACTTTGAAAATAGGACATGTCACAGTTTTTACTCCTGAGGTTACATGAAGGTACTTCTCTTCAACTCACCTGCAAGGTCAGAGTCGTGGATCATGGTGCTGTATATGGGCTGCACTTTTACCTACCTTCAGCCAGTGTATCATTCAAGGCTCAGTTTTAGAAAACAGAAACCACTTTATTTTAACCTATAAGGGGCTTAAGAAATTCAGAGGATCCGGTCCATATAAAATACTGGAAAGGCTGGAGAAGCAAATTTGAGGCTGAGCCTTCAGGAGTTTCTCCCAGAACAGTATCATAGAACTGGCCTCTAAAGGACCAGCTACCCTTCCCATAACCAAGAAGGTGGAGAATCAGGAAACTGTCACTGAAATGAAAGGTCCAGAAACTCACAGCCTAAACAACAATTCGAAGATCATGCTGCCCTACTATTGCAGCTTTGGCATTCAAAGTCACACTGACCCTGCTACAGCTGCATCAGCAAAAACTGCATGCCCAGCACCCTGTGCCTTGACCCCAATGGACTAGTGACTGGATGTTGTGATGCCACTATGGAAAGCCCAACCCCTACATACCAAGCTTGTCCAAGGAGCAAAAGGAACAGCAGAGATCCTCTGTGCAAACATCTGCCTTTGGCATGTCTCATGGGCCCCTCTGATTGTCCAAGCTTAACTATAAGGACTGGGAGATAGAGTTTTTTACATTTCAGCTGTGTAGTACAGAGAAGCATCTTAAGGGAAGCGGAAGGGATGCTGAGCACTAATGCATCATGTACCTCAGCCAGTTCCCTGTATCCCTGGAGGAAGAAGGGGAAAGTGGGTTGTGGAAAGCCACGGGTAAAAGCATTTCCTAGCTTGAAAACAAAAATAGAATCAGGAGAGAGAAGAGCATAACCCAACAGAACGTTCCGGCAAGTCAGGCGTGAAGCAGCTGTTCTTTTTTGGAATCCCTATCAAATGCTGCCCTCTGATGTTTGTGGAATAAATTACTTTTGAGAAATGATGAAACACAGCCTGATAAGAGAACCCATCTAGCTGTAGTTTTCTGGAATAAACAACTATGGATGCCTGAACCACATGGAAACCAGGAAAAAAAACCTGGACTACACTGGATATCAAAACTACTTGAAAATAATTTTGTCAGTTAACATCCAGATTAAGTTTTCCAAGGTGTTTTTGACTCATAACTCCTAGTATAGAATATTTTCCCCTCCATAATCAGAATAAGAAAGTTGTGTAAGCATTACTTAGAGTTTGTGAAATTATCAGAAACCAGATGATCACTTAAATTATGGTTTGCACAAACTATGGGTCCAAGTGAAGACTTCCAAAAAAGTGTTCGGCGCCAGTAGTTTTTAACTTAACTTTCCTTTGTGATGCCTTTATAAGGTATCCCCTCAAACAGGCTACCATTCTGAATGGTGATTTATAAGAGAAACATCACTAATTTTCAAAATTTTATGTACCAGTAGGAAACAAGTGTATCTCAACAAAACAAAGTTTTTCAATAACATATCCCTCAGTGCAACCAAGAAATGGAAGTCAATGTTTAAAAATTTTAAATCTATAGCTACCAGTTGAAATCTAGAACACCTGCCATGATTATGGACTAAATAGTAAAATTTAGGGAACATTCTGTGGACATGCCAAGCATGCTCCTGCCTCAGTGTCCTTACCTTTCCTCCTGCTTGGAACATGCGGTTCTTGACTATCATATTCCCAGAAGCCTGTTCTATCTTGTCTTCGTTCCAAGTTTCTAACGCAATAAGGCTCAGGTCCATGCTCACAAAAGGTAAGCCATAGTCATAGCCCTCTCTTCCCTCATATTTTGTGATAAACTGGAACTGTGGTTTAAGGTTATTGATGGACGAAGACGAGTTTGAGTACATATCGCTTTGAACAACTTTATCTGAGTTGTCTATATTGGGATCAGGTCCAAACATATATTATGATAGTTTGTTTTCCTCTGCAAACTTTCCTTCAGTCTGTGCTTTCCTTTGCTCTTCTTCAGCAGGATTTAAATACACTTGGGTCTCTGCCCAGCATTATCCAATGATACCTCAATCTTGCTCTGATTTCTAATGGGATCCTGGCTTGAATGTCAAGTAAATGAGTGAGCAAAAGTCAACATGGATGGAGTTGGAACACTCTTTTCTGAGAACTGTCTCCAACCCAAGACCACCATCTCTGAGAACCTCTAAATATTTGCAAACTCTGACAAACAATATCAAACCATTCAAATTTGAGGCTTGAGAAGTAACTAAAATACTTCAAGCTAGAGACACTCAGCAGAAACCACTTCTTGTATTCTGCTTATACAGCTAAACTGTCAGCTTCCAGGTGCCAGGCCTGTCCTTGCTCCTACTTCTCTCTTCAATCCTCTAGTACTAGGGAAAGGCATTTACAAACAAGACTAAGCAGAGATCAGAGTGTTCCCCCCTCTGCATAGCCTGGGGGACAAGCATCATGCTCTGCCCACTCCACTGTTTGCTTTCTCCCTGGGGAAGAGATGGACTCAACTTCAAGATGCAGGGATGAAAGGCTGCAGAAAACAACAAACTTGGAGCTGTGTGTGTGGGGTCAGGGCTGTGTGTAATCAGTCATTAGGGGTCCCTGATCTGCTGATATGCTTCAAGGCTTTGGAATTTGACTGGAGGGATGTCCTCCTGCTGGGTTCACAGAAGAAAATTCCCAGGGGCGAGAGGTGAGGTCTAGCCACAAAAGTGAGATCATAGATGGAGAAACACTTAGAAAAAGAGTTTGCAGTGCTGTTGTTATGATAATGAGAACAATAATAGTGAAACACAAGGATCCTCCCAAGATTGTCAAATCTCCTATGTTAAGTAATTTAGTCATAGGACAACAAAATGTGGGGAAAAGAATTACCATGCTCCCAAACAAGAGATAGATTAAACAAATTCTGATAATCTCTAAAACAGCATAATATGCAATCACTAAAAAATTATGCAGTACACCCATTGCTAGTGTCTTTAATTGGTACTACCTTTGTGGGCACTGTGATCAAAATTACAGATGAAGGGCTGAGGTTGTGGCTGAGTGGCAAAGCACTTGCCTCATGCATGTGAAGCACTGGGTTCCATCCTCAGCACCACTTAAAAGATAAACAAAATAAAGATATTGTGTCCATGTATACCTAAAAAAATTTTTTTAATTATATATGCATATATCTCTAACCTAGCATTCTGTTTTTAAGAATTTGTCTTCCAGATACAGTCAGACAGATGCCAAATAACTTGTATAAGATTATTTGTTGCAGCATTTGATTGTAATACCATAAGTTTAAAAACCACTGTTAGGAAACTTTTTAAAAAGTTATAGTGTATTCATACAATGGAATACAATGCAGTCTAGGAGCAAGAAGTTCTCTGTGTCTTTATATATAAAACAACAAAACAACATACCGAAGTGTAGAACCGTCTGTATATTTTACTACTATTTGAGGCTAATAAAGATGAGGATCCAGAAAGAAAATTTGTTAGATGAAAGGTGAACAGAGTCCAGTTCAGCTTGCTGTCAGCCTCTGCTGCCTCCAACCTCCCTCTGATAGCCAGAGCTCTTCCTACCCTGGCAGCCTTAGCTGAAGAAGAATCTATATGTGTATGTACTCTGGTGCAGGAGTTTATATTTTATAAGCACAAGAATTATATGGGTTGCTTGCTGAAAATGAATATTTGAGGGATCTGTCTTTAGTGATTGTGACAGTAATTTTGGGGTTGAGTCCTGAAATGGGATGAGGGGAGAAGTCCACCTGCTGATTCTGATGTAGCAAATCTTTATACAAAGCTAAGAAACAATGCTATATAGCCATACAAGTAGCATCTGAGATGAACTAAAATCTTCTGAGTAGAAGTTTGTTCTAAGAGCTAAGAGAGGGAAGTCTAGTCAGGCCATTGGGCTTCAAGTTCCAGAACAAGGGCGCTCCCAAATGTGGCTACTGGCCTTTCCACAAATACATATAATTTAGCCCTTTTGAGTGTAAGAATAGCTACACCATTTTCTAATAATTGTAATTAAGCCACAACAAGGGTAATTACTGGTCATCCAGTTATTCACAGATAAGCTAAAATCATCAGCACAATGTAATTGGTTGCACTGTTTATGGCCTAATGCTGGTTTATTTCTGTTTTGGTGTCATTGTTCTTCTCAAAGAGTGACAGGAGCTAGATATTCCCTTAAATGGCTATTCAATATAATTCTATAATATATACTATATGATATACACTATAGTTCATGTAAACAATATGTGAGTATTGTAACTTCATTGTTTTGTCAATTATCTTTATTTCTGTGCTTATAATTTATTTCAGTATTAGTTATCTTTTGCCATTTCTACATTTCTAGTTCACTTCTTTGCTATTTAGTTCACTTCTTTTGTTATTTTTGGATGTGGTTCAAATAAAATATAAGTACACATAAAGCACATTTTTCTTATTACAGTATTTGTCATCCTTTTCAGGAGTTCTGAATTTTTTTTCAAATCTCTCAATATTCCAGTTTCATTTATGATTTTAAAAGTTGTGATTACTCACTGAATTTCCTACACTTAAATTTTATTCTAGAAATCACAATGAAATTTTTTTTAAAACCAGGAATTGTTACCAGGGGTGTTTAACCATGGAGCCACATCCCCAGCCCTTTTTTTATATTTTATTTACAGACAGAGTCTCACTGAGTTGCTTAGGGCCTAAGTTGCTAAGGCTAGCTTTGAACTAGTGATCCTCCTGCCTCAGCCACCACACCCAGCAATGTAATATTTTTGCGGGGGAAGAATTAGGACTGCAGTATCACAAAATTTTGTTCTTTTATAAGATAGCTGTTTCCTAATATTTTGTGCTTATTATGTAAGGTACTTTTCTAAATTTTGGTAAATATTGACTAATCTTTAAAATAAGACTATTAAGATAGGTGCTGTAATTATTACACCAATGTTAACTCTCAATGTTGCTTCAAAGTTGAACTTCTGTCCCTAATGGAAATTCATCTTGGAATTGAAATCGCCCCATACTAATTTCTCCATACTCCCCTAAATCCAAGAGTAAGGGGGTGTCAAAATCTGAGTGATCCACACCCTCCGTGCTCTCAGTAGGGAGTTTTCCTGACACATCTTACTGTTTCCTGTCAGTCCCTGCAGCTGCATATTGTCTTCATAGTTCATGCTGCAAATGGGGCCCTTGCTTGAACCTGGCTTCTTGACATTCTGCCAAGCCTTTGTCCTAGAAACCCTCCCTTGGGGGTTTGTCCACTGCTATTGTTTGAAAATGATTTTCATATCATAAGAAAGCCATCACCAGGGATGGGGCTGTAGCTTAGTGGTGGAGCACTTGCCTGGCATGCGTGAGGCACTGGGTTCAATCCTCAGCACCACATAAAAATAAACAAAATAAAAGCATTGTGTCCATCTGCAACTACAAAAACAACAACAACAACAACAAAAAAAAAAAAAAAACAGATGTAGTCACTAGACCTAGGACAAGAACCAAAATAAAGTTCTTTTCTTTATGATTTAGCCTATTATGTACTGTTATTAGCCACAAAAAGAATGGAATAAGCTATCTGTCCCAGCCTTAGTGAATATTTACTATTGCTTATACTTGTTTCTGTGCCACTGCCTTCTCTCTGAATTCTCCCTCAGCACTGCACATTTCCATATCATTCTACCCCTTAAGTGGGCCACTGAATTGGACCTAGATTTTTATCATTCTAGAGCTCAGTATGCCCTTTAAATACTTATAATTAATTAATAAATAAAATCTTTAAAATAAACAGATAAATAAATTCCAATAATAACCAGATGCAGTGGTGAATAACTGCAATCCCAGCTACTTGGCAGGCTGAAGCAGAAGGACCACAAATTCAAGGCCAGCCTCGACAACTTAGTGAGACCCTGTGTAAACTAAGAATGAAATGGAGTTTGATGTAGCTCTGTGGCAGAGCTCTTTTAGGTTCAAGCCGCAGTACATGAATAAATAACTAGATAAACAAATAAATACTGACAATAAATCCACAATTAAACCACTTTCTTCTGACCCAGTTCTGACTTTTTACCTCTGTTTGTTGGGTTTGGGTTAATCCTACATTGTGACACTTTTGAAAGTGGGCATTCTTCTGATTTGGAAATAAAGGCACTGACAAACTAGGTTTCTGTGATGTGAATGGAAGAACAAAGTTCTCAGAGGAGGAATTGAAATATGATAGAACCCTGTGGGAAAAAGAAGGTTAAGAGCTGCCTCCCACCTTTCCACTTCAGGGTTGTTACCTATTCTGCTTCACACCGGGTCTATTCTAAGTATACCTAAAAATAATCTATTTAGAAGCTGTAAAAATTGTGTTCCTGAGACAGTGGTACTATACTTAAAGTTGGGTAACAACACATCTGCACAACCAACCTAAATTTACTTTTCCTCAAATTTGCTTTTCCTGACTTATGGCATTCCCATTGTAAGGAAGAGCAAGTATTCAGCTGTCCTATTCAGGACCCCACATGATCACTGAAGTTCATTCATCAAATGATTATATATTAAAATATATATATGAAATACAGTGCTCCTGAATTTCAAGGTGCTTCTCTTTGCAGTCTGTTACATCTTACATTAGAAGACACAAGCTGCTTTTGGCACCACAGATTGGTTTGAATTTTCTAGTATTTTAATATAAATGGAATTATATAATATATACTCTTTTATGTCTGACTTCTTTCATTAAGCATTATGCTTTGGAGATTCTTCCATGCTGATGTATAGCTAATGTAATGTAGGTTATGGTGTTTTGTTGCAGAACATTCCATATTTAGTTTATTCTTTCACCTCTGGGTAGAAATTTGGTTTTTGTTTCCCCTACGTTTGTAATATATCAACATTGTTTTTATTAATTGCATTCTAATGGCAATTACAATGATCACACAATGCAGTAATTTTAAGTACTTAAAAGCCTATGGATATGGGAAAATTTTTAAAGTTCAATCTAAATCAAATCTATATATATTTTTATTTTTTAAATTTGTTTTTACTTTTCAAGTAGTGGATTCTTTAAATTTTTTTTTTGCATTACAATTCTTAATACACCTTTATACCATAATTTATCATGTCTCTGATTATATATAAGGTATATTGACACCAAATTCACATCTTCATACATGTATTTTGTATTAGATATTAATTTTTTCATACTGGGGATTGAGCCCAGGAACACTTTACCACTGAGCTGTATCCCCACCCAGTCCTTTCTATATTTTAGAGACAGGGTCTTGCTAAATTGCTGAGGCTGGGCTCAAACTTGTGATCCTTCTGCTTTAGCCTACTGAGTAGCTGGAATTACAAGTGTACACTACCACTCCTGGTTTATGTATCAATTTTAAAATATGAATTTGAAAAATAGTAAACAAAAATAAGCCTTTTTTAATAGTAATATCTCCTTTGCTTACTTTTTGCCATCTAAAATCTGAAGTCTGAATTTTAGTTCTGCTTTTCACTCCTATATTTTTAAACTTTTATTTATTATTAATTTTATGGTACCAAGGACTGAACACAGAGTGCTTTAGCACTGACCTACAACTCCAGCCCTTTTTTTTTTAAATCTTGAGACAAGATCTTGCTAAATTAATTGCCCTGGCTGACCTCAAACTTGTAATCCTCTTGCCTCAGACTCCCAGGTCTCTCCCTAGTCACTGGGATTTCAGGTGTGGGCACCCAGTTCTTATTTTTTCTCTATTCTCCTTTTATGCCTTACCTATTTTTTTTTCTCATTTCTTGTTGATTTATAGTATAATGATGAAAGACTAGGACTTGGGTTCAATACCAAATTTTATAATTAATTAGTCATGTGATCTAATAAAATAATTTGCAAAATGGGGGGGTTATCATTGCTTTGTGTAGTAGGCTAAATGATAATTCCTAGAACAAAATGTCCACATCCTAATCCCTGAGGCCAGTGAATATAACCTCAAATGGTAAAAATATGTGGTAAATTTGAGAGGAAGTATTTATCTTGACTTATTTGCAAGGGCCCTAAATGCAGTCATTTAGTATCCTCATGAGAGAATGGCAGAAAGAAATTGGGAATATACACAGAAGAGAAGGCATTATGAAGACAGAATAGAGGACGAGACAGTCACCACAAACAAGGACAGCCACCAGAAGCTGGAAGAAATGAACAGATTCGCTCTTAGAGCCTCTGGAGGGATTGTGGTCCTAGTGACCTCAGTTTTGGACTTCTGGCCTCCAAGACCGTTAGAGAACACCTATCTGTTGTTTTAAGCCACTAGGTTTGTGGTAGATAGTTACAGTAGCCGCAGTTACCCTCGTTGTCTCCCAAGACAAAGTTAAGGAATGTATAAATGCTTTGTAAATTAGTGTGCTATGCAAACACAAGCCCTCCATACTGGTCACTTTCCGTAGGATTCCAATACTATGCAAAGGGCTGTTATCATGCACCTTCTTCTTGAAAAAGACTTATGGGGAAATTCTCAGGACTCTGCTTGTGTGCATCACACCTCCCCCTTTATCCTCCTCCTCTTCAGATAAAGTTTATTTCAGGTAATGGTGTGGATATTGCTAATGGTAGCAATGCCAAAAGAAATGAATTACAACTACCTTGAATAAGTCTCTTGAATCTTGCTAGCAGTTCTCTTTCCTCTTTACTTTAAAATGTTAATCCAGGATTTAGAATGGGTTTTCTCAATAAGATTGATATTTGGGACTAGGTAATTCTTTATTGTGGGGATTATTCTGCATATTATATGTTTAGTAGCATCACTGTCCTCTACCCACTAAGATATTACCTAATATCTTCCCTATCTTTCTAAGCATACAGCTCTGTGTTGCATGTAGATTGCTTGTGTAGCATGTATGAGGTATTTTGATCCCCAGTCCCACCAAGGGGGATGATCTGTCTTAGACCTAAACAGAGGATACATCTCCAACTAGCCTGCTGATTCATAATTAACTGAGCTTCTAGCTGTCTCAGTGTTTCTCAGCCTACATTAAACAGTCCATTGGTGGCAGAATCCCAAGCTTCCGAACCTAATGGGATTGAGACCCAGGACCATTTTACACGTTTTGCAGATGATTCTTATTTAACTGATAAAAACTGGTTTTGATGAAATTCAGATCCATGTGAATGAAGTATTTTACCCTATTCTCCTTTGTTGGTGGAACTGGGAATCTGATCCCAGTTCCAACAAAGTCATTCACACTTGCTGCCAACTAAACAAATGGATGCTCCAGCTTAACCTCTGGCTGTGTTGACATTTCAGGTCTTGTATCTTCACTTACAGTACTGCTGTATCTCCTCTGGGCCCCAAGAAGGAGACCGTGCACATACTCTCAGATTTCCTTAAATGTACACTCAGAACTCTCATGTTTGTCTCTATGCAGATGGACACTTGCTCTAATACAGTAGCTCTCTTAATTTTCCCAACTTCCTCATATTTTTGTGTACATGCCTGCATTCTGGAACACATTTTGTTAACTGCCCTCGACCATGTATAAGATGGAGGGGAGAAGAGTACATGGTTTCAACAGTGATGTTTTATTATATAGGCTGCCAACTATTAGGTTACACTTTTTTTTTTTTTTTTTTTTGGTTCCAGGGATTGGACCCAGGGGCACTTTATCACTGAACCATATCCCCAGCCCTTTTCTTTCTTTTTCTTTCTTTCTTTTTTTTTTTTTTTTTTTTTCTGAGATTGGGTCTAAATTGCTTAGGGCCTCATTAAGTTGCAGAGGCTGGCCTTGAATTTGCAATCCTCCTACCTCAGCTTCCCAAACTGCCAGGATTACAGGAGTGCACCACTGCATCCGGATTAGTTTTCACATTTTAAAAAGGGCAAATTTGACTATACCCATCTCTGAAATTCTATTTAAAATACTGGGAATTTTGTGTATTGAATGTGGGTAGGATTAAGTGATAAGAGCAGGGATCCAAATTAGCTTATGAATCACTGAGAAACTTTTGACATTAGAGGCAGCCTTTTATTCATTTCAGATTTTTTCCCTGTTGTGTCAACAGTAGTTAAATAACTAAGGTGCAGGAATTTAACTGGCAATGGATACTGAGATGCCAGTAGTTTTTCTAAGCTGGAATTTAAACCCTGATTATAAGGCAATATTTAGATAGGGGTAATGGAGAACTAAAAGTATAGAAATTTTCTGTTAATTTTGATGTTAATATCTGAAATTATGGCAACTTAACATCAATTATTAATTGAACTAAATAATTTAGGTCGTTTCCCCAAAGCTATCCTCTCACATTCCATTTGTACTTTTGCAGAGATCTTATTTGATACTTAAAATTAGAGCCTGAATAACAATTTGAATGGAAGACAAGAATGATAATTTTAACCAATATTATCATTGACAGTGTTATCTTGGATTCAGAAAGAAAGTGTTCCTCTTTTTATGGGAAACGGGAATGATTGTTGATTCTATTTTATTGCTGAGAGGTAAAAGTACAAGAAAATATACATGAATACAATAATTAGAGCTAGCCCTTGCTCTCTTAAAAAAAAAAAAAAAGTAGTGAGAAAAGGGTTTGAAGAGTGAAATTGAGCCCTACTTCCTCTTCTCCTTCCAAAATCTAATTAAAGTGACAAAAACAAGCAAAGTATAGCCGCACTAGAAAACAACAGTACCATCAATACAACAGCAATTTCTAGGCATTTTAAGATATCAAGTAGGTAGGATTTCAGGTACCAGTGTAAACAAATCCCTAAGGTAAATGAAACAGAAACATGGAGGTCTCACCAATTCTGAGCAGTGCGGGTTGGTAACAAAGATTAACCTTAAGGTACCTGGAGAAATATTGGAGGGTGCCTGGGACAGGAAAGGGATTGGTACCAATGTACATAGTTTGCTTTTCCCCAGTTAGCATTTTCTTTTAAACTGAGGAATGTTGTGATACGCGATTGCAGGATGGGGTTTTTTTTGAGCTAGGTGCTTAGATTCTCAGCCCTTGCCCAACAGAAACAACCCTGCAGATGCCTAGGCCAGAACTTGGAGGTTAGAACTAAAGCAGATCTTTTTTTTTTAAAGTTCTCTGCATTAAATAATGTGCACACATGGCTCAAAATTGATTGGTGGCCAACAAGTGCTATTATCTCAGAGCTTCCCAACCTGGTAGTGGTGGCCGGTATTAAATTGGTAGGTAATGCAGAGGGCAATCTTAATACATTATTCAAGCTGCAAGGCTCTAAAAACCTGTAGGGACAACTATTAATAATTGTCCCTGGACAACAGGCAACCTGGGACATAAGATCACTCTAGTTATATAGGTGGGCTTATTTATTCCTTTTAGCTCTGTGTGTAAATAGGCAGTTGCCCAGAGAGCCGAAGCTCCCATTAGGAGTCTTTTCTGTTTATTCTAATAAGCTTTGTGACTATTAGCATTTTTACATGTGCCATGATATATAAAAGTTTGACAAGTACTGTTTTTAGCTAATCTCAACTATTAATAATATATGATATACATATACATTTTGGAAAGAGATGTCACCTTTGTTGAATCCCTGATTTAAAACACTTATCAGTAGACTGCATATTGATATGAAGCATGGACTCAAGCAAAGGATGGTCTCCCCTTTATCCCATGTGTAGCCACACATGCATACTTTCTTTTCATAATCCCATGAAATATACATCGAGAGACTCTACATTAGACCCTAAAACAAGCCTACATAAATGCAAAATAATCACAAGAAAATTAAGAAATTCACAAATATGTGGAATTTAAACACATTCCTAAATAACCAATATGCCAGGGCTGGGGATGTGGCTCAGGCGGTAGCGCGCTCGCCTGGAGTGCGTGCAGCCCGGGTTCGATCCTCAGCACCACATACAAACAAAGATGTTGTGCCTGCCGATAACTAAAAAATAAATATTAAAATTCTCTCTATCTATCTCTCTCTTAAAAAAAAATTAAAAAAAAATAACCAATATGCCAAATAAGACACAAGAGAAACATAAAATACATTAAAATGAATGAAAATGAAGACAACATACCAAAATATGAGATACAGTTAAGCAATGCTAACCAGATATATATTTCTGCTAATTCCTACAATATAAAAGATCACAAAATATATAACCCTAACCTTATACCTTAACACAGCAAAAAGGAAGAGCAAACTAAGCCCAAAGCAATTGAATGGAATTAACAATTAGAAAAGTGAATAAAATAAATAAGAGAAAATGCATGAAATTGGCACACTAAGCTAAAAAAATTTCAAATTAACAGAATCAGAAACAAAAGAGGAAACCTGACTACTGGATGTACAGAAGTTAAAAAGGATTATAAAGAAGTACTATGAACATCTTTATGCCAATAAATCAGATAACATATGAAACGGGGAAATTTTAATGATACAATCTGCTGAAGTAATGGTATAGCTGTTAGGAAGGTGGAGAAGGAAGCAAGGTGGAAGAACAGAGACATTACCTTTTTGAAAGTTGAAAATATTTTCTAAAGTGAATAGAATAAGAAAATGAAATCTAAATGTTAAAGTTATACAGGCTATGGAAAATCTAAAAATAAAGCTAAGAAAAATTTAGGAAAGTAATGTTTCAGTGATGAAAATTTTCAATACCTTTGAAGATAGTATATGTAAGTAATAAAGGTACATCACAACAAAGAAGACCCGAAGTCAGAAGTAGCTAGATTGTAAGGTTGGAAATGGGAATAGGAGAGCAGGAAATGAGATTTGCCTTTCTTCTATGACCTTTGTGACCTGTCTTTATAGATTTATTATTAAAGTTTTTAAGTAGAGAATTTAAATATCTCCACCTTTGGAGGAAAAGAAAATCATCATGAACAGAAGTTCCTAATCTCAGAACAGAATGCAAACTCCATTTGATGGGGCTTTAACCAGTATATACATGTCTGAATGTCAGGTACTTTTTCCTTTGTTTTGCAGTGCTGAGAGTGAATCCAGGTCCTTGAACATGTGCGTATTCTTGGCAAGAGCTCTACCTCTAAGTACAACTCTAGCCCTTGAGTGTAATGTAGAAGTTCTTCAGATTTGTTTTTTACAGATTTTGGAATGTGTGTGAGTGCGTGCGTGTGTGTGTGTGTGTGTGTGTGTGTGAAGTGGGACCCAATTCTACAAAAATTCATTTTTATTTCATACATATCTTTGTACATATAGCCTGAAGGTAATTTTATACAGTATTTTAGTTCGCCTGTTTCAACTATCACACAGTACTAGGTAGACTATTTTTCATTTGTGGTATCATGTCAGTGCTGTTTCAGATTTTAGAGCATACTGGATTAGAGGACATTTGGGGTTCCCAAAATTCATTTCTAATATTGTATTCCCAGAAGGAATTTACAACTTCATCTCAAAAAAATCCATATATATTCATATATTTCTTTTTCTTAGACATCACATATATAAATCAGAAACCATTATACAAGGCTGACTTATATGATATTTAGGGTGATTTTAAATCTCTCTGGAATCCTTTTTGGGGGTTAATTTAAATATTTAGCTCCTTAGCCAACAAACATTCTGAAACATAACAAAAGAATAGTTGTTTTACATCAAATATATAACCAGGGCTTTAACTATCAAAAGTACCTCACTTGTGAACAATGTGAGAGACTGATGATCCTTGCTTTGTGAAGTTTTACTTTCAGTTTGGAAAGTTTTACAAATTTAAAGTAATATATTCATTTCCTTATTCTTTCTAGAAGCTTAATTTGAAAAAAAAAAAAAAAGGTTGGTGCTGGATACTATGAAGGAAGGAGAGTGGCTGGGAGAACAGGAAAAGTAAATCCTTATAGTAAACATCGGTATAACCAAGAGAAATGATGAATGTTATCACTTAATGATATAAAAACAATATTTTAATATAAACTGGTGGTGATAAATTTTAGGTATAGCAAATGTGAGGAAAAAAATCAAAATTTTCTTGTTTCATTAAATCCACTCATAGTATAGTAATACCAGTTTTTAAATTCAGAACTCTAAATACAAACATTCAGAGTTAACTATAAAAAATAATATACACCTTGTTTTTTTTTTAAAAGGGGCATTTCCCCTAAAGTAGTTAGCCAAAAGCAAGAGCAAAATTACATGATTAAAACTGGTAGCTCCTACAGCATCTACTTTGTTGGGCCAAATTAAGAAGTCTAAAAAGTGCTGGGCGCAGTGGTGCATACCTGTAATCCCAATGGCTTGGAAGGCTGAGACAGGAGGATCTCAAGTTCAAACCCAGCCTCAGCAACTTAGTGAGACTTTGTCTCAAAATAAAAAGGGCTCAGAATGTGGCTCAATGTTTAAGCACCCCTGGGTTCACTACTTTGTACCAAAAAAAGAAAAGTGGAAAAAAGTAAGACTTTGTATGAATAGTCACTGGTTATTGATGCTGAGTTATTGTTTATAAAAACTTACATATGGACGCCAGTCTTCCACATGTACTTATATTTATTAAGAAAGGCTAGGAAATAAGATTATTATATTATTTAAGGTATTAACAATGACCTTCTTTTACAAATAAAACCTGATTTATAAAGTGGCTTGTTCCAGTTATTTTCAGTGTTCTACACCTTTTCTTCCATTATAAACTGTAGGTACTTGAGAAATTACAAAACACCTAACTTCCCAATAAATTTGGGAAGGTTTAATTTAAGTGAATATAAAATAATTTATCAATTTAAATGGTAAGAGCTCAGGGGAAAGTTTCCTGCAGATTAATTACAAATGTTTTTATGTTACATTTATCCTGTAGATTTTACATAACTCATTTCTCTATTTCTCTTATTCTATAAAATTCACACTGACTCCCTGAGCTCATATGAAACACAGAACAATGACTTACAATTTTCATTCTCCTAAGGATAGTATCTAATTAGTACTATTCTAGATGCCACAGAAATTAGGGCTCAATTCTCTCCTAGAAATCTACTTGAGAAAGACTGATAAAGCACTAGCATACCTTGTCCTCTTTCCTCTTACCTCTAAACTACTCTGGCCTCAAATGGAAGCTATTTTAGTAATGGCAGACTTTGTCCTATATTCAAATCCATAGGGAAAAGTTTGCAAATATCCATTTTTATACATTGAAACCTTATTTCCTCTGGAACTATATTTTAGCCTTTAGTTCCTATCTTTGTCAAATTCAGTATGTAAACAAGTTATTTTTGTGACATTTTACTTATTTTCCATTCATTAAAAAAAAAAAAAAAAATCTCCAAAGTTACTGAACCTGGGGGCACATACATACCTATAATCCCACCAATTCAGGAGGCTAAGGCAGGAATATCACAAGTTTAATGCCAGCCTGGGCAACTTAGTAAGATACTGCCTCAACAATAAAAAATAAAAACGGCTGAGGATATAGCTCAGTGGTTGAGTGCCTTTGGATTCAATCACCAGTGAAGCAACCAAAACCAAAACCACAGCTAAAACCAATCTTCAAACTCTGGAAATCTAGAATCTACAATTCTTAAGGATTTTGAATAATATATAAAGTACACATAAATTCTGACTTAGCCTATGTCTTTGAACTGATCTTGAAAGATGAATTATTCTGCCCAAAGAGGTGGTGATTTTGAAATTGTTTGTATGACCTGCCTAATAGAATAAAGAAATATTAAGTAACAATAATTCCCAACTACAGTGAGGTTTCTGTGATATTGCTTGCTAGAAACTTTCAAGGTACATTTTATTTAAGCCATAGCAAATAATTTAAGAAACTCTTATTTCACATAAAATGGATCTTTTTCATTATACTGCAACATAATTTGAGACTGAAGATTACTTTCCTTGCTAACACAGAGGAGCAATTGTTGAGCTTCTATAGCTTATGTAGCTTTTTCTCTTAATATGAGTGACAATTCTAAAACAAGAACATCTGAAGCAGCCGAAAAAAAAACATCCTAACGTAATAATACAAGTGAACCTTAGTCACACCGCACTATGCTATAAACCATGAGTTGGCAAATTTTATCCATAAAGGGCCAGACAGTACATAGGGTTTCCTCGCTACAGTCTTGGTAGCAACCATTAACTTTGTTATGGTAGCACAAAAGTAGTCATATATAATAAGGAGATGAACATGGCTGTGTTGCAATAAAACTGTGGACTCTAAATTTCATATTAGTTCACATTCATAGTCTTCTTTTTTAAAAGCCATTTAAAATATAAATAAAATTCTTAATTCACAGACCATGAAAAGCAGGTAGGGAACTAGATTTGACTCATATACCATAGTTGGCTATCTTTTATAAGAATCTTTATATTTATGCAAAATGCTTCAAATTCCTGACATTGGAGACTTGCATTTTTTAGATTTCTCATTTAAAAATCTGACCACAGACAAGTTTGTGAGTGTGTATATGTGTGAATAAATATACTAACATGAAAGAGAAAAATAATTCAGAAAAAATAAAATTCCCTACTTACAGAAACAAAAACTGTAAAATCAATGTTTCATTTTAAAATACATAATCCACAAACATATAAAATGAAAAATTATAATTTTTATTCTATGCGATATAAAATAATATGCATAGATTTGAGACATAATTTCTTAGTTTTTACTTTAGGTAAAAGAAACACAATGAAAAAAAGGTTTATAAATCTCTCAGTCCCTTTATAAAAATTTACTGTTGAAACCAACTGTTACTTACATGTACAACCACCAACTCTGAATAAAATATGAATGATAGCTAGGAATTGGAATTTACCTAGATAAGCTCTAGCTGCTTTTTAAAAAATGCATAATTACTTCATAGAACACTGTGTCATCTATAATATGTCCCAAATTTGAAAAGAAATTCCTGCTTCCATATAAGGAAACAATACTCTTTCCATAATTTCTTCCAGTATTAAAAAACTTCATAGACTGATTTACCTTTATTAAAGGTAAAATGAGCCACTGCTACATTTGTATGGATTATCTTGATTTTCAGTAGTTCTTAAACACAAAATAAAATTTTGTGTGAACTTTCATCTGTTTAGGTTTTCAAAATAATAATACAAAATGTATTCAACTAGCAGAAGTCCATGGGCTAAAGAAAAAGGAATTGAATATAAAATGTTCACCAACTTTATCCTTTCTAGTTTTACACAGCTTCAGGTTATTGAGACCTAATTGGTTGGTTGTGCCTAATCACCACGAACATAGCCCCATCTTTTATCTTAATACTCCCCAATGCCATCTTTTGTTTGGTTCTTCATTTTGCGACGTATAAGATCACTTCGTCCAACTTCAATCATTTGTTCTTCCCAAGATTTCATTTCGTTATCATAACGAATTTTATCATCTTTAGCAAGCTGAATATATACCTGAAAAAAAGGAAAATTGTTAAAAGAATTTATTTAAAAATGAGCTATTAATTTCTGGACTATTTCCATATATACATAGAAATTGAACTGGGCACAGAGCCTATAATCCCAGAGACTTGGGAGTCTGAGGCAGGAGGACTGCAAATTCAAGCCCAGCATCAGCAACTTAGCAAGGCCCAAAGCAACTTAATGAGACTCAATCCCCAGCTACACCCACCCCACCCCACCCCCGAAAAGAAAGAAATTCTTTCATTATTCTATATGTAAAAAGGGGAAATGCAGAAGGAATGTTTTCATGAGATGTTAGATGAGAAAAAGGTTGAGAAAACTTTTACAAGTGTTAATGAAGTTACTAAAATTTTGGGAATTGAGGTATGAAAGGTGGTAAAAGCAGGGTAGGACAACCATTGATTAATAGTGGGTAATCTTAAGATTACGAGTAACCCTGTTTCAAATTCCAGTTAGTTGTATTTGTAGTCAAAAACTACCAAGAAAAAAAGCTAAATTTGGTTTAATAATATGAAAATAAGTTTAAAATACTATTATTAGCAATATTGGGCTGCTTTTATGTGAATGAAGTCTTGACCTAATATATGCTCTCACAGATATTCTAATTAGACCCTGGAGACTAAAAACCATAATACTTACTTGCTTTTGAGAACTAGGCAGGTTTTTCCAAGTTTCATTTACATATTTCAGCTTTGCCTAAAAAAACAATATATATTTAAGTAGCAAAATATGGAGACACTTCAGTGACGAAAGAAAAATCTATTCATTCCAACAACAAAAACTCAGGTATCAATAATTATAGACAAAGCTATACCAGTTAACTTTTGTTTCTAAACAAAAACTAACAACTATTTAAATTTTCAAAAATGAATGGAATGAGGGTACTGTCTTTTTTTATTCAAAAATATTAATATCCAGGTATAACCTACATCTGTCATGGGCTAACTTCAAAGACTTGTTTTTATTTCTTCTCAGTAGATTTATGTTTTATTCTAAAATTTGTGCCTATATGGTTAGGTATAGTCACAGGAAGAATACAAGTCCCTAATTCTACTTTGCTGAACTTAATTATGTGATCTAGAAAAAGTCATTTTACTTCCCTTAGCCTTGGTTCTCCATCTATAAAAATTAAAGGAATAGAAAGACACTTACTTTTATTCCCTCCTGCAACCCATTAAACTGAATTTTTAAACATAAATCTATATGAACAAAATTTACAAAAGTTGACAAATGCAAAATTTTGGAAACTGAAAAGCAGATGGAGAAGTGCTAACTGGCTTAACTGACCCAAGAAACTTGGCTGCTAAGGGCAATGGGAAAAACCTACACCCAATCTGATTTATAATGCAGAATTCCAAACAATTTGACAATTTGAGGACTGACTGAAACACTGTTTAAAAAGAGGCTAAATCCTCACATCATGGCAGAATCTAGGGTATTCATTCTCGAGAGTAAAATAGAGTTACTCTGTGAAAACAAGGTATAGTTAAAAACAATAGCACCATGCAAAAACCAGAGACTGAGCAGGTGATGTAGCTCAGTAGAAAAGTACTTTTCTAGCATGTGAGATCCTAGGATTAATACCCTGCACCCATAAAACATACAAATACACATTTAAAAAGAGAAAGATAGATTAAGTGAAAATGTATACAGTATCCCAAGGGGGACAAAAAGAAAAAAAAAAAGGCTAAAGGAAAACACAGTATAGAAAAGATAAGAAAACAAAGAATCAATTCAGAAGAAATTCAAAAAACAAATGTTAGGGAGAGTCAGAACAAAGAAAAAGGGAGAAAAAAGAAGGCAGATCATACTCCACGGACCAACAATCAAAATGGTTTTACATTTCTTAAAAGCAATACAACAAAATAGAAAAGAAAGGAGCAATACTTCTGAAAAATTTGAAGGATTGTGATTCACAAACAGAAATCCATGCCCAATCTAACATACATATATGAGGACAATGACATTTTTTACACATGTAAAACTTGAAAAATTAATCTCTCATGCACCCTTACTGGGGAAAATGTTATACTTGAAGCAGAATAAATTAAGAAGACAACAATAGAAACAAATGCACCACAAGGATGATGATGATAATAAAGGAAGAGCCTAGGATGTTAGCTGTATGAGTCATAGAAAACAACATTCGAACTGAAATAAACCAGAGGCTTCAGACTGACTAAGTGTACTGAAAGCTAGTGAACAATGAAGTGTTTGGGGGCTGAATTATTGACAATTACCCTTCAAAATATGCAAACAAAACTGAAAGAGAGGAAAAGAAAAGATATAATCAAGTAACTTAGGGGAAATAAGTTTTGCAAGAAAGAAGAAATAATTTTAGCATATGGTACAGCTGAGCTGTGACTAGGACTCACATAATGACATAAATACACTTAATACTTGACTATATTACTATATTGGGAGGTGGAGAAAATGGAAATATGTGAGAAGTGGAATCAGATTTAAGTGTTTATCTGAGATAATGGAAGTAATGCTAAAAGTATAAGATAAATAATGTTTATAACTGAAAAAATTCAAGAACCTATGATAGATATTAAGGATTTTTTTTTTTTTTTAATTCACATGACCAGGATCATCCCTGGACTGTTAAGATTGAATAGACCAATCCTTCTGTTTTTATTAAGTATTCCACATTTTTTTTTTTTTTAAAGAGAGAGAGAGAGAGAGAGAGAGAAAGAGAGAATTTTTTTAATATTTAGTTTTTGGCGGACACAACATCTTTGTTTGTATGTGGTGCTGAGGATCGAACCCCGGCCGCACGCATGCCGTGCGAGCGCATTACCACTTGAGCCACATTCCCAGACCGATATTAAGGATGCTATTGAGAGATATGGAGTTAAGGATCAGCTAAAACAGTGGAATGTTCTTCTGGAGTAAAGAATGTAACAGGGCAATGAAAACTGCTTTTACATATCAAACCTAAAAGAATATTTTGACTCTATGAGGATATATAACCAATATTTTTTAAATAAATAAAATGATATAGTCAAGTTATATTTCAATTTCCAGGGATAAGGTCCAGGAATTAATTTTCCTAGGTGAGACCAAGGCATAGTCAGAATTGAGAAGCACTAATTTGGAAGGACTGTCCAGCATATAAAGCAAAACAGTATAGAAAAGATAATAAAATTACAGAACAAGTTCAGAAGATCTATATTCAAAAAAATAAGTGTTATGGAGACAGAGATATTGATAAGAAAACTATGGAGATACTGATAAGAAAACCAAACCCAAGGTAGGTTAATGACTGAGCCAAGTTCCAATTAAAAAAATAGATAAGCTAGTATTTCAGTCATGTAGAGCCATAGAAATTCAATTTAAAATCCCAAAGGAAATAATTAAGTCAAAGTATACAGCCAGGAAAGACTGAGCAACATATATACATTATTTAAGCATATGATAAACATAGGTAGAGTACCAAAACTTGCATTTCCAATGGACAAGGATTATGGATCTTAACACTAACTTTTTATAATGCCATATTATATAAGGAAAAATACAATTGCCCTTTTGGAGCTCCTAAGAAGGAAAAAATGAAAAGACTAAGTCCCAGCAGTGACTGACAAGCTGTTTTTGTTTTTTTTTTGACACATTCATATGATGACATTCACATGTATAACACATTCCCATGGGCATAACCAAAATTTTATTAAAGGATGTAACATGAAGCAATAGGTTATACTTAATTCCAAGAATTAAACATTATAGCTCTACTCTCATTCTTTCCAGTGTTCATAAAACAGTTGAGAACTGTTGGGCTAGAAAAGTCTCCACAAGAGCATTAAATTTAAAAAGTTGGCAAGGTGTGAATGTATTGGCAACTACATTTTCCGGTTAACTATATGTGGTAAGAAAAAAGATTTTTCTTTTCTTTCTCCCTGTTCCCTACTCCCAAGCACTGGGACTGAACTCAGGGCAATGCATGACGGACAAGCACTCTATTACACTGAGCTACCCACAGCTTCAAAGATTTTTCTTTAAGAGATCCAGTAAAGAGGACCTTTTCAAAAGAGCTTAACTGAGGGGCTGGAGTTGTACCTCAGTGGTACAATGCTTGCCTAGCAAGAGTGAGGCACTTGGTTAGATCCTCAGCACCACATAAAAATAATAAATAAATAAAATAATATTTTGTAATGTTTTATATATATAAATAAAATATTTTATATATTATATATAATTTACATAATATATTTATATACTATAGATTATATAAATATATATAATTTTATATATTTATATATTATATATAATATAATATATATTTTATATATATATATATATAATAGCTTAATTGTGCCAGTGTGGTGGCACATGAAAAAAAAAAAGGACTGGGTATGTGGCTCAGTGGTAAAGCACCCCTGGGTTCAATACCTAGTATGGAAAAAAAGTAAAAATAAGAAAAGCTTAATTTCTGTAACTTACAAATTCCCTTTATCACCTGATATGATACCCTTGAATTTCCTAAGTAATTTTTAAATTAAAATAAAAATCTAAGAAAAAAATGCAGTTCAGTTTACCTGTGATGAACCATCCTTAACTTCTTGGAAGCTTTCAGATACAAAAATGTTATAAGCTGAGCGAGGTCTTTTTGGTTTTCCAAGCATTGTTAACTCCTGAATAAAAAATAGAGGGGAGGGTCAGGTATAAGTTTTAACCTCTATAAGACTTAATTTTACTTATGGAAACCATTCATTACTACATATTATAATTAAAATGTCATAGTTTTATATAAAGTATGTGATTATTACATCTTGTCAGAATTTGTTGATGGCACTACATTTTAAAAATTGTAATAGATTTTATGAATTATTTTCCAAAGATATTTCCTTTACATTTTATTTTCATGGTCTCTACAGACTGAATAACTGAGCATATAAATAAGAAACCTTTTTAAAGGATATAACAATCCCAGTTACATGCATTTCAACTCTTTTTTTCTAAAGAAGAGTATTTCAGTGATACTCACTCTTTTTTTTATTAAAGCTTTCTTTTTTAAACGTTTTTGCATGATTTCTTTTTCCAAAGATATCATTTGACTTGGAGTTAGCTGTTCCTGAATTCTGTTTATCTCTTCTTTGTATGCTTGCCAGTCTGCCTTATAAGCATCTTCATACATCTATAAGTTAAAAAAAAGTCAACAAACTATTGTTGGCAAATTCAACATAGCACATCTGCCAGAGAAAGAAAACTACATGACTTCAGATAAAGACAGACTAAATAGTGGGAGAATAATGTGTTCTGAGATGTCTTTTTCATATACTTGCTAAACAAGGTAAGAGCATATTGCCAATCATTTACCTTCATTCCTATACATCGATACTCTCATTGTTTATGTATATCAGAAGGTATAAAGTGCCTTTGTTGACAGTGTTTAAAAAAATGTGGACCATCTGGTCCTCTAAATAACATGACAATTGTTCCCAGTTGTAGAATAAATGGCCAACAATGTTGAAAACCTATGTGCTTACTTTTTTCTGTGATTCAGGAAGTTCCCTCCAAAGCTCAGCAATTCTTCTAATTAGTTCTGATATTTTCACATCTATGAATTGGAATAAAATGAAATAAGATGTCACAGTTTTATATCTCAGGATTTCTTTCACAAGCTACTACTGAGCTATACCTTCAGTCCTTTTGTTTTTGTAATTTTATTTTGAGACAGGGTCTCATTAAATTATCCAAACTGACCTCAAACTTGCATTCCTCCTCCCTTAGCCTCCCTAGCACTTGGGATTACAGGCATGAGCCACCATACCTGGTTCTTGGGATAAATTTCTAGACTTCTAGAAAAATAGACTCTTTTAGCACTAAAAATCAACTTATATTTCAGACACATCTATACCATACTTAATAACAAGATTTAACTTTTCTTATCCCACGAATTTAATGTAAATAATCTAAAACTTTATATGACATTAATGTCTAGTCTTTAAAACTAAATAGATTTGGGCTGAGGCTGTAACTCAGTGACAGAGAGCTTGCCTAGCATGTGTGAAGCACTGGGTTCGATTCTTAGCACCACATAAAAATAAACAAATAAAGGCATTCTGTCCATCTACAACTACAAAAAATAAAACAAAAACCTAAATAAGACTTTAAAAATAAAGAACAGATCACCAAAAACAGTCCTTAAAAACTGACTACTTTCAAGTAGCTGGGTAATCAACTGCTTCAAGTGTTTTACTTTCATTATATTTCAATCAAGTCTTTCAGGAATTACTAAATTCATAAAGCCTGATCAAAACACAAAATATACTCTTAATTCATATAACACATCTTGTTGTACTTCAATTACATAAATATCATTTGAAAGAAAAGTATTCTAAAATTAATACACGATTCTTCATTTCCATCCTTGTCTTAACTGGAATGATGAGGAGCAACTGAATTAACAACTACCTGTTAGTCTCAAGTCTATAATGTGAACATTTGTTATTATTGTTCTTCTGATTTTCACAGGTGACCTTGTGAGGTACTGAATGTAAAAGGGCTTTAAAAATCATAAACAAAAATTAGTTATTATTAATTTATAGCTTTATAAAACCCCAAATGATAGACACTATAGCTTTTCTAAGGAGTTAACAGTTCTCCTATTTGGGTATCTTTTTTTCAGGAACTCAGAATTGAAATGTTTTTGAAACTTGCAATAATTTGCATACAGCTTTACAAATTACAGAACAGTTCTATATAAGTTATTTCATTGCAACTGTATGAATACCATAAAGAAAAATAAGCAGACAACTAAGCAAGAGATAACCTGATTTGTCTGTGACCATGTAAGCCAACCACAACAGGCCCCAAACTGAGTTTTTGCATCCTGTTTGGGTGTTTTCTACACTACAGGTTATTTTAAAAACATTTTTCATTAGTTCCCTTTTATATTTAAAGCATTTCTATTTGATATAAAATCACATTTCCTATTTTACAGATCCAATAAAATAATTGTTCCAGTAGTCACTAAATGTTTTGGTAGTACAAATCAGGTTTGCAATTTAACTCTTAGTGGCCTTTTTATTACATAATAAGAATACAAGCCCCCAAATTCCTTACCTGGGTTCTGAGCTTTAAATATGGGTAGCTGTTCTTTAGAAAATCGAAGGTATGAACTCATAGGTTTCTTAGGATAACTACCCAAGGTGGATGAAAACCACTTCGGAAAATACACGAAACTACACATAAGTAAAAGAAAATAAATAACCATGTCAGGTATTTAATTGCCAATATTCATAGGTACATATTCCAAATAAGATGTCATCGAGAAGCTATATATCAGACACCTTCAACAACAATGCTACTGACTTCTTTATCTTTTGGGGTTGTTTGTGGTATTCAAGATTAAATCCAGGGCCTTGTGCAGACGGGGCGAGAGGTGCACCACCAAACTACACCCCTATCCCTAAGAAATGATGAGAAACCCTGCTCTAGACAAGGGGAAGGGCCCGGGGGCTTAAGTCTGAAAGCTGCTACCTTGTAGAATGGAGAGAGCATCTACACTCCAGCTCCTGGACTCACCTTCCCCCTGCCTAGATGCCGGCGAGAGATTCTGGTATCAGAGGACAGGTGCTCTAAGGTTGGCCGACAGGTCGGAGTGGGAGGAGTGGGGGAAGGGGCAGGGAGGGGAGGGGAGCAGGAAGCAAGGTACGAGGTACTAAAGATATAAGGCTTAGTCGCAAAGCCACAGTAGATTTGGCAAGGTCGAGACTGAATCACAGGGCCAGCTTGGCTCTGGCCTCCAAAGAGGCAGAAAGTGTTTAATTTCCAGCCCCGAGACGTTCTGGGCCCCGCCAAGTGCGGGAGCGCGGTCTTACCTGAAGGGTGAGCGCAGACGATTTCCACAGCCGGAGCACAACTCCATTCCAGACTTTCCCAGGTCCCTCAGCACGCCCCACACTCCCCGGAGCAGCGCCATGGCGGCGGTGATGGCCGTCAAGGCAGTGGCCGGGCCCAAATCCCGGAGGACCCTCCTCACAAAAACCTAACGGCCTTAACAATGACAACTCGCTGCGAGTGGCCCAACTGGACTTGTTATCATGCCCGCCACTCGCGAGGCACTATGGGAAGTCAGTGAACATCCGGTCGGGACTTAGGGGGCGGAACGGGGCTGGTCTGGCGCCGGCGCCGGAGGGAGTCCCCCCGGTAGGCGTGGCCAAGGGAAGGAGGAGGAGCGTCGGGGCAGTGAAGAGAAACTGCGGACCTCTAGCCTGCGGAGGGCCGGGGCCTCGAGGGGGCGCTGCTGAGCCGCCGCTGCCCCGGGCCGCCCCCCGCAGTTGGTTGCAATGCGGGGCCTGGGAGTTGGCGGAGGGACGGCGGTGGCCTCGCCCCTAACAAGCAACAGCAAGCGTCGGACAGTGACGGCCTAGGGGCTGGCTGTACGTAACAGACAGTCTTACAGCGAGGGTACCCGACAGCTGTGCAACCCGTTGCTCTGGCTGCTGTGCCCCTCGGTTCAAGCCCAGAAACGGTTCCAGGAGACTAGGGGATCAGTAAACCTATAAATGCAGATTCCCGAGACTTGCTGCAAAGCTTAAGTCAGTCTGCCTTTGTGGGGGCTCTAGAATCTGCGTTTTAAGCGAATTCCGCTAAGTCTAACAAGTTCTAATGTCAATGGTCTTGGGACTACCTTTAATGCAAACTGGATTTCGGCTTCCATCTGCTGCATAGTCTTGACTTCTAGCCCTGCTTAATGATGTCACTTCTAGTTTCAACATTAACATTAATGCATCAACGTCTTGTCCTGGGAAAGTCGTATTCCCTTGCCAAGATTTATTTTCTGCCTGTGCAAATGAAGATGGGCTCTAGGTGAGTTTTCCCAACGAAAGCCCCGAGAACGTGTGACAATTACACCTTGAGATAGTGATTGATGTCATGTACAATTTTTGGTTTGTGTTGTACAAATACCATTTCCTGTATACGAAATGACCTGAGAAAGATAAGGAAAATCTAGATATCTAAAAGCCCTTCCACCATTTAAATGCCGTTATTTAAAAGATAAAACACTTCTTGAGACAGCTTGTGTTCTATTGAATCGTTGTTTTGTAAAAAAAAAAAAAAAAAAAAAAAAAATTCTTACGGTAATATTGAGTGGAGTATTGCCTTCCTGTTGTTTCAAAACATTGGCACTTTGGAGCTACAGAAGACTAAGCCCACTTCTTCTTTTAAGTGGTAAACAATTATCACCACTTCCCTTTTCATAAACTCTCAGGGTTGAAAGGGATCTTCCAGGTCATCTATTCAAACCTCCGCTTCTGTCATAGAAGCAACAAGTTTTGTTTTGATTTTGGTCCGTTTTTTGTTGTTGTTGTTTTCTTCTTCTGAATATGTACTATGTATAAGGCCCCAAACAGTCAAAAGACACAAAACTTCCCCAAAAAGTTTAGTTGCAAAGGCAAAGAAGTAGACAGCACAGTGTTCTAAGGAGAAAGTGAGATAGAATTCCTTATACTTACATTCAAAATGATTGCTAAAATATTTCCTTTCTATTTTTCTAGAATGTTTTCATTCTATCAGCTGTTTGATATAAAGTTAAACTTCTCTTGGATAATTAAAAAATATTTTTGTTTTCAAGTGTCACTTTGAAAAATTTGCTGCAAAGTTCTTATAAATCAAATTGATCATCTTTGTTTTCATCAGACACCAATCATTACAATGCAGTGATAATTTTAAGTGCAATATTTACAAAGAAACATAACTGTACTTACTTAAACTGCCCTCCAACAAAAGGACACACGGTTTTGTTTACATTTGCTTTATAAAACAAAGACTTATGGCAGCCCTTTTACAGAATTCTGTTTTTTACTTTGTTCTTTGTGCATAGTGGTGCACACCTGTAATCCCAGTGGCTCCAGAGCCTGAGGCAGGAAGATTGCAACTGTCAGTTATATCCATTGGTCTCCCATATTTTATATTGAATCCAGACCTTGCCTTTCAGTTTCATAACGATATGTCCACTGTCTTCTGGACATCTTCACCATTGTTTCTCATAGGTACCCATTTCAACATTCCCTGAACAAAATTCACTCTTCTTGTCTGGAACTCTTTCTCTTAGTAAGAGGTGCCAGTTTCCTATTCAATCATCCAAGTCAATAACTTGATAAAACATTTTAAAATCTCCCCACTCACACTCTTCTCCCATTAACCGAGTATGAGTATTACTCCATCCTTTTAGTCACCATGGGTGACTTAAAATTATCAACTAGAAGTCACTGAATCTAAAGTCGAGAAGAAATAAGAATAATTAGGTCTTCAAGCCAATAGTTGCCTCCTGTCATTGGTTCATACTCTGCCATCTTTTCTCAAACTTCGACAGTAATCTTCCAACCTTCGGTTTTACGTGCCTCCAAACCATACACCACAGTTGTAGGGGCAATCTTTGTAAAAGGCAAACACATTCATTGATTCATTTCATATGTATTGAGCACCAACTAGATGTCAGGCAGGCTATGATCCTATTTCTGATCTTGAAACCTTCAGTGGAACCTGACTGCCCACAGAATCAAGTCCAATTCTCACATGCAGCATACAGGTCCTCTATGAACTAGGCTTTCTGTTTCCTCCAGAGCTTTATCCCCACTTTGCCTTTTCTTGAAATAATTTATGATTTAAACACTTATTTCTTCTCTATAATAGACACATCAAACCATTTCTTTTAGCTCTGAGTTTACCATTGCTTTTTGTGATATGCCAGAGTAATGGAAATCACTCAATCAAAATACAAGCTTAAAAGTAAGACAGGTCTAGGTTCAAATCCTGCTCTTATGCTTACTAGATGTATAACCTTGACAATAACAATCTCTCACCCAGAGATTCCCCCTCTATTAAATAGGAATAATAATGTTTGACTCTTAAGATTGTTGTGAATATTAAATTATATACTGGGCAAAAATTTCTTAACAGAGTCCCTAGGATGTAGCAATGGCTCAACAAATAAAGAATGGCTATTTTTATCCTCATAGTTTCAGAACAATTAAAATTACCCTCAAATTTATAGATATTGATTATCTTCCAACAAAAGTCAAATCTGCGTCATTGCTAAAATGGAACCCAGGGCCTTGTGTGCACTGGAGAAGCACTGTGCTCCTGAGCTATATCCTCAACTCCTCTTCTAATAGATCCTGTAACTTTTCTTAAATCAGTAATTTATATCACAAACACTGTGGTAGATGAGAAATTGAAATAACACACCCTCAAGTTGGAATCATACTTTAATATTTTCAGAACATCCTTATATAATTTTGATTGTATGATTTATAAATCAGTGAAAAAGACAAAAAGTTATCCGATCATTGTTCCCAAGTACCAGATGAGAAAAACAAAGTTCAGAAGGCCCAAGGGATATAGTTCTAACAATGAGTTGTGTAGGGCTGGGGATGTGGCTCAATCGGTAGCGCGATCGCCTGGCACGCGTGCGGCCCGGGTTCGATCCTCAGCACCACATACAAAGATGTTGTGTACGCCGAGACTAAAAAATAAATATTAAAAATTTCTCTCTCTCTCTCTCTTTAAAAAAAAAAAAAGTGAGTTGTGTAGGTGAAAAACTGGTCTTCCAATTCATTGTCCTGTGCATTTCAATTATATCAGATCATTCTTCAGACTTAGTCAACATGCCATACCACTCTAGCCCCAAGTAATCCTCAGATCTTCTAGAGTTGTGAGCTCATATCACTTATTGTGACTTAACCATATACCACTCTTGTTTCTAATTACTTCTATATTTGCATTTCTCTCCCTCAGTAAATGGCAAGCTATTTGATGGCATCCCCTGTAGCACATAACACTAGTAAGTATGATATATGGATGGACAGACAGATGGCAAGATTACAGTCTTGATATGTAGGCAGGTAGGTAGGTAAATAGAATCTATGAAAAAAATGAGCATCTGCATACATTATTTTTGAACAAATTTGGCCCCACAGAAAATAATAACTTCCTGTTAGAAATATCATTTGCCAAAAGAAGGGACAGTTATATGAAGATATGAGAACCATGTACAATTTTGGAATATACATATGAAAGAAATGATCTTTGTTGATACTTGTACTTTGGTAAAGCAGAAGGCAGAACCAATAATAGAAGCAGTAACTAGAGGCCTGGATAATTCCCCGCTGAATAATGGACTTAGATATGTGAATTTAACTAAAATGAAGGGAAAATATTCTTAAAGAGAAAGCAGTATTGCTTTTAAATTATAAAGGATTTATAACTTAGCTCCAATAGAAGCAAT
Organism: Callospermophilus lateralis; assembly: GCF_048772815.1. Classification (NCBI taxonomy): domain Eukaryota; kingdom Metazoa; phylum Chordata; class Mammalia; order Rodentia; family Sciuridae; genus Callospermophilus; species Callospermophilus lateralis. The sequence goes on along the minus strand of NC_135319.1, from coordinate 31,928,494 downwards.
CCCCCACAGGTCAAGCATAGAAAACAGATGTGATTTTGAACTTAAAAGCAAAATATATTTCTGGAAGTAAGATAACACCAGAAACACTGCATTCATAGATAATTTATTCATCAACAACAGTATAGCACCTTGATAGAAACTGGAAGTGGCACACAATGATAACATATTACTATTCCAAAGAGGTCACTCCAGCCAGGGAACAAAATATAGACACAAATTACAGAAGTATAACAATCCTTTACAGAGCTGGGGATGTAGCTCAGTGGTAAAGTGCTTGCCTAGTATGTGTGAATTCTTGGGTTCAATTCCTGGCACCATAATAAATAAATAACAATCCATTACAACAATATGAGAAAAAATTTACAATCTGCATACATATCTCTTAGATTACCTTTTCTGTAAATCAAGAGTTTAATAAATTATATGTATAACAACTACATGCATAATTTTTTTCTTTCTAAACATTTTCATTTACTTAGGGTCTAATTTCACATCATCAGAGTTTGCCTTTAAAATTATTATAGTTAACAAATATCTATAAAATCTAATATAATTTGTTATGTTTTATTCCAAAAGGAAAAATAAACCATCAACTTTTCAAAATAAAAAAAATTATTATAGAAAAGGAAAGAAGGGAGAGAGAGAAATCAGAAGAAAAATATTTTGCATGGTAATAGTTTGCAGCTATTCAAGTTATTTTATGAATTATTTCTCAATTAAAACAAGTCTGCATATCAGAATTATTTTTAGCTATTGCTGTAGCAGCATTATGAAGAATAAATATAGCTTTTCTATTTTAAAGCTGATTGTATGAGTCAGCAGGAGGTAAGACAAGCAAAGAGGAGAGCTGTAATTTTATGCAAATTCGTAAAACCTTAATTTGTATTACCAGATATTCCTGAAAGTTGACTTAAAGATTGGAAGAAATCCATGGTTATGTTGACAGAATAATGCTACTAATAAGACAATATAACTTGTGTCTACTTTCATATTGCTGAAGCACCTAGTTCATACAAACAATAATTATAATTTGTTGCTAAACTATGTCCTAAGCATTCTACATACATTATTTCTAAACCTTTCATAAATCCTACAAGGTGGTATTATTTCTATTTTGTGGCTATAAAAACCGGCATTTACATATGACATATATATTTATGTATATATGAGAAGAATATCTTCTGTCTTATAAACAAAATTTTCATTGACAAATCCATAGCTTGTAGCTTTTACACTATCTTTTATTCTATGTAGGTACAACAGAGCCAAATCAATCATAAAATTGTGGGTTTGTTTAACACTTGCTCACATCCTATTATTTCATTCCTATTCCCATAAGTACTCTTTCTTGACTTCTTTAACTGAGTGAATTATTAATATAGCATCTTAATTTCTTTTATTTACACATTCATCCAGTTATCCAAAAACACTTAGTAATCCTCAAACAAAACAAAACAATAACACTACACAAAACCAGTGTTGTGGCTCATGCCTATAATTCCAGCTACTCAAGAGACTGAGGCAGGAGGATCACAAGTTCAAGGCCAGTCTGGGCAACTCTGACTCTGTCTCAAAAAAATAAAAAATGAAAAAAAGACTGGGGATATAACTCAGTAGTATAAGGACCATAGGTTCAATCTCCAGTACTGCAGAAGAAACAAACAAAAATACTATACATATCATAATGCATGGGTATGCATGTGTAAAAAAGTTCAGAATAATATAAAATTTGGTTTAATGGTGATTATACCAGTATTGCTGGTACTCATTATATATATATTGTTTTCATTTTTAAAAAAATAAAATAGTAATAGTCACCTTTTCGTAATTTTTTCAAACGTGGTTCCTAGCAGAGGCCAGTACTATATTAGAGACTGTGATAAGTTCTAAAAATACAAAGATGACTAAGGCATGATCCATCTGTTTAAATCTGCCTGGGAGATTAGGGGATGGCTTCATGGAGTACGTGCCATTTGAACTGTTTATTTAAGTGGAGCAAAGTGGAGGTGCTTTCCAGAAAAGGGAAACAGTATGTGCAAGTCAGATACACAGGAGGGCATGGTGTACTTAAGAAAACAAAATATATGTAGCAAGGAGTGGTCTGAAACAAACATAAAGAGGTTGGGTGGTAGTAGCTTGTGAAGGTCTGTGCATAATATGTTGAGTTTGTTAGCAAAGATAGCAGAACGTCTTAGGCAGGTTAGAGGCACAATTAAACTCGTTTTTAGAAAATCTCTTTGGTAAGAACACAGTGATGAAAGAGAGGAAACTGAAAAGGAGATCAGAAAGGAAGCTGCTGCTCTAATTCAGGAAAGAGTGGGGAGAATCTGAACTGACATAGTGCCATGCTTCTCACTCCAAAGACATTTCTAAGGACAACAGGGTTCTACTGTCCAGTGAAGCACATGGAAGCTAGGAAGTAAGAATTCTAGCTTGATGGACTATTCCAACTACACACTCTGGTAAGTAAACATTCTTAAGCAAATGCTTTCATTATATCACTTTGCTGTTAAAAAACTTACACTGACTTCATACAGGCTATCAAATCAAGGTTTCACATCCTATGAATCTGTCTTCACCTAATCTTTTCTCTAATTAATTGCACACAAACCTGCTAATGTTTGTCTCACTTATTTCTACTTTATCTTTGTTTGGGTTCATCTATTTTCATTAATGCCTTCCCCACTTAAACATGCCAATTAAAATCCCAAGTATTTCCCAAGGTCTAGTTCATTTGCTTATTTATTCAATAAATATTTGAGTACTTGTATGTTAGATCGTGTTCTATGTCTCAGGAAGTTGAAACTGGAAAAGAAAACCACGGATCTCATAGTTTAATGAAACTGATGGAGCAGTGTGCCAAGGGCAATTATAAATTTGCACACGGGGTACCATGGTAACACTGATGCAGACTGCTTATTTCCTCAAAAGGTAAAAAAAGGAGGGAATGACATGAAATTAGATTTAAAGATAGAAGAAGAGGGTATTTTAGGCAGAATGAATAGTTTGGAGCCGGAGTATGAGAAGCACCACTCTAAGCTGAGGAGAGGCTGGGAACCAACGAAAAGTGCAAGAAATTTGGTGGGAGGCTGGGAATGGCAGATGAACCTAGAGATGCAAGCCAAGTCAAATCATGATGCATATTAAGTACTGAGTATTGTCATTCTATTGGGTTTTAAATGAGGAGAGAGAACCTGAGAACTCAGGGAAAGAACCCTGATTGATATATAAAATAGAAAAACAAAATTTACTGCTGGCTGCATTGGCAACATGCCTGTAATTCCAGTAATTCAGGAGGCTGAGGCAGGAGGATTGCAAATGTGAGCTGCGTACCAGCCTCAACAATTTTTTTTTGAAAGAGAGAATATTTTTTAAATATTTTTATTTATTTATTTATTTTTAGTTTTCAGCGGACACAACATCTTTGTTTGTATGTGGTGCTGAGGATTAAACCTGGGCCGCATGCATGCCAGGCGAGCGTGCTACCGCTTGAGCCACATCCCCAGCCCCAGCCTCAACAATTTAGTAAATTCTTCAAAATAAAAAATTAAAAGTAAAATGGGGAGTCAGGATACAGGGCCCCCGGGTTCAATCCATAGTACCTAAAAAATAAATAAATAAATAAATAAATAATTTTTTTTTTATTGATTGAAGTAAAATAAGGTCCAATTCTAAACCACCATACTCTTCCATCGCCCCTCTCCCCGCCAATTCCTTTGCAAAACCACTGATTTGAAAAATTTTAAAGCTGATGCCATACAAGAAGAAATTTGGGTTAAGTAGCATAATTTGGCACTTCAGAGGACCCAAGGATATGAGGGGATCTCAAGGGTAGGTAGGGGAAAGACAGAGGTTGTAATAGTGACCATCAATAAATGAAGAGGTAGGGATTTCTGCTTCCAGATAGATGGGTCCACTGAGAATATGAAGAGCTGGATACAAGGAAAAAAAATGTAATTGAAAAGGTCTGAGCAAGCTGCAGAAAGCTTGAGACTCTCAGAGGTTGAGCTCTGAATATCTGCAGTCATTTTTCTCCTGGAATATTGGCTATCAGCTGAGAATTTAGGCTTAACACAGCAGAGGCCCACTGCTGGGGGTCTGAGAAGTTTTTTGGTGATTGAACAATGCTGGAGTGACAATACTGAGATTTAAGGAACTGAGGTCTTTTTTGTAAGGAATTACAATCAAACTTAGGGTGAAAACTAACTGAAAAAACCTAAACTAGGTGTATACTCTTTGTTTAAAGATTTTAAACAAATACACCCAGTTTAGCTAACTTCAAATCTCAGACAGCCAAAAGTTTAAATAGTGTTCAAATAAGGCAAACACAGAGCTGTAATCAGTTGGGCTGTCTGTGCTTCATTTCCTTTTTTCTATAGCTCATGTCTGTTTTCTGTCCAGAAATGTATCCAACCAACAGGACTGCTCTGAACCTTTCCTTATTCTGAGGGCTGCCTAATTCTAGAATGGCAAATTAACATCCAGTTAGGAACTGTGAAACTAGAATTGTCATTTTATATATATATTTGGTTTAGTTGGACACAATAGCTTTATTTTTATTTTTTATGTGGTGCCGAGGATTGAACTCAGCACCTCACACGTGCTAGGCAAGTGCTCTATCATAGCCCTGCTGAGCCACAATCCCAGCCCCATGAATTGTCATTTTTTAATAGTGGCAAACTGACCCTGATGATTTACTATCTTTTCTTTGGGCATTTGTTAAATTCAAGGTGGCTGGAAGGCTAAGAATTCAGGCTTTATCCCTTACCTAAGTCTCCCCTTCATGACAGAAAAATAGGTAGCACTTTAGTGGTTACATAGAGCAAATGTAATGAAATTGCTGATCTGAAAGGCTATAGATACATAGCTGTTGTCCCTTCTCCAGATGTCTGTGTAAGTCCCAATCTCAAAAGAGCAAAAGGCTAAAACTCTGAATTAAAACAACTGAAAAGCAGAGTGGAATATCTTGCAGTCTTTCTGTGCTGAGGAAACAAAAGATAGTCCTAGAGGGCTATGCACTACGAACAAGGGTAAACCAGGCCCAGCTTGGGTCTGATTCAACTGTAAGCCTGCCTCACCTGTGAAAAGGACCGGAATGCATTAAGATCATCTTCTTCTCATCTTTGACTAGCAGAGCCAAAGCTGAGGACTCTCTTGTGGAACATAACACCATCTGAAATTTCCATAGTTTTTATACACAATGTTTGGCATCCGATAAAAGCAAGGACACAGGTAATTTAGATACTGAGGTTTGCAAGGACTTTAACTAATAATACATGAAACAATTTAGGAACTCATCAAAAAGCTGAAATATGCAAAAAATCAAATGGTAATTCTAAAACTGAAAAATACATCTGTAGGTAATTATAATATCTGAAATTGAGTGGATGGAGCATAATGAACAAAGCTAAAGAGAGTATTAACACACTAGAGAATAGTTCAATTAAAAAATTTCCAAACTGAAGCATATAGAATGGGAAAAAGGACAACACAAAACAGTTTTGGAAGCACATGTGATACAGTCTAACCGTCTAATATATTTTGTACTGGGGTCCTAAAGGGAAGAAACAGAATGGGACAAGAGCGATATTTGATGAAATAATAGCTGGGATTTCCTAAGCCTGATGAAAATTTATCAAGATATTCTGTATACCTCAAGCAGAATAAAAGGAAAACATCATTGTAAAACCACTGAAAATAAAAAAAGAATGACATTAAAAGTAGAGAAAATTAACATTTTACTTTTAAAGCAGCAAAAATAAGACCAAAATCTGATTCCTCAACAAGTTATGGAATTCAGAACATTAAAAGGACAATATGTTGAATTTGCTAAAAGAAATACCAATCTAAAATATCTTCCCAGTGAAAATGCCCTATAATAAAAAAGGAAAATAGAATCGTTTTCAGAAAACAAATTCAAACCAGGAAATATGCACTAGAAGAAATACCAAAAGGAATTCTTTAGTCAGAGAGCAAATGATCCCAGATGGAAACAGGAAAGCAATGAAGAAGAGTGCAGGAAAAAGAAAATAAGGAAGCAAATATTAATGACATGACAGACAAAACATAAGTGTCTTATTTTACACCTATGTAGAATTAAAATACATGATAATAACAAAGCAAATGGGGGTGGACAATAGAAACCCAAATATTCTAAGGCTCTCATATTCTGGGGAAAATGATACAAAAGTAATACTTTGTATTAAACAAATCAAAGATCAATTTTTTTTTTCTTTCTTACGGCACTGGGATCAAACCCAGGGCTTCAGGCATGGCAGGTAAGTGCTCTCCACTAAGCTACGTTCCTATTCCCACACATACACACAGATCAAAAAGACTGTTTCACAGGTTATCAGAGTAGTAAAATTGTACTATGATAAAAATAAATGCAAAAGGCAAGAATAGAAGAAAAAATAAAATATGGCTTAAAAGAAAAACAAGAGGAATATTGGTGGTATAAATTCAATTTAATCAATAATTCCCTTAAATGCAAAAGGATAAAATATTCCAATTAAAAGATGAAATGGCAGGATTCTGTGGCACCAGCTTGTAATCTCAACTACTTGGGAGGCTCTGACAGAAGAATCACAAATTTGAGGGAAGCCTGCCTCAAAATAAAAAACAAAATGATGTGAGGATGTAGCTCAACCATTAGAGGTCCCTGAGTTCAATCCCCAGTATCACGTTTAAAAAAAGAAAAAAAAAAAATGCCTAGATAAAATTCAACTATATAATAAGTATGGAAATACAATTTTTAAAAAGTCATAGAAAGTTCCAAAGTTAAGGAGTAGAAAAAGAGATACATCGCAAATACTAGCCAAGCAACCACTAATATTAGACTTTAAGGCAAAACCATTTGTTTAGGTAAAGAGAGGCCTTTTCATCTGGTATTGGAGATTGAGCCCAGGGGCTCAAAGGCTAGGGAAGCACACTACCACTGAGCTGCATCCCAAACCCTTTTTATTTTATGACATGGTCTTGCTAAATTGCTCAAGCTGGCCTCAAACTTGAATTCTCCTGCCCTAGTCTCTTGAGTAGCTGGGATTACAGTTTTTGTGCCACCGTGCTTGGCTGCAAAAGACATTTCTTAATGTGACATCACAATTTCATGAGGGTATGAATAACTAATGAGTTCAAAATGTAGAAAGAAAAAAATAAAAGACAATTTCACAATCAAAAAGGGAAACTTTAACATATCTATAATGGCCCTGAGAACAAGCAAAGACAAATTGTAAACATAATGAACAAATGATCTAATTATGTAAACACTGCACTTAATAACAGAATTTATATTCCTTTCAACTGCAAATGGAGTGTTTTATAAAAATTTTCATATGCTGGGTCATAAAGCAGTCTTCACCAATTTTGAAAAATTTAAATTATTCAGATTGTCTTCTGGCCATAAAAAAATTAATCCAGAACTCAATAACAAAAATATAACTTTTTAGAAAAAGCAAAATAAAACCAAATTGTCTAGAAGTTGAACAATACATCTTTCTATATAACTCCTATGTAAATGACAAATTCAAAGCAGGAATTAAAACATATTTTAATTGAATTATAATAAAGATATTTCAGAATTTGCAGGATGTACTAAATTGGTGTTTAGGGGAAATACATCACCTTAAATGCATATATTAGAAAACAAGAAAAGGTACCAATTAGGTTTTAATCTCAAGAAGGTAGAAAAAATAAAATCAAAACAAAATCAATGAAATGGAAAACAGATGCATAAGAGAAATTTTAAAAGCCACTAATTCTTTGAAAAATGAATAATATTGATAATCCCCTAATAAGACAAATCAAGAAAACAAGGAGAATTTTAAAAGTGTAAATAGATGACAGAAGACACTTATTAACATAAATTATGAGGATAATATGAACAACACTATGCCAAGTAGATAGACAATTTAGAAAAATTGCACAAATTTCTTGAAAAACACAAAACTGAGTAACCAATAAAAGACATATCTTAAGAGATTTATCCAAAATTTCCTAAAATTTTAAGCAAAAACAAACAACAACTCTATAAAGAAATGGCTTCAGAATAGTCTTCAAAATATTAAGGAATAACACAAATCTTATATATAGTTTGACAGAGAATAAAAAGGAAATGTTTCCCAATTCTTTTTATTAAGCTACTGTAACTTGAAGTATCAAACTTGGCAAAGCTTTCAAGAAAGGAAATTATGGACCTACTTTCCTTGTGAACATAGATGCAAAAATCCTCAACAAAATATTAACAAAATAGAACCCAGTGATTTGTAAAGAGAATTGTACATCTCAACGGATTTTTATCCAGAAATGCAAGGGTAATTTAAGAAGTGAATATCATTAGTTAATGTTACTTGTACCACATTAAATAGGGAAAAAGGTAAAAATCACAATAAGAATATCAATGAAGAGGCTGGGCATAGTGGTGCGACCCTATAATCCCAGCAGCTCAGGGACTAAGGCAGGAGGATCACAAGTTAAAGCCAGCCTTAGCAACTTAACAAGGCCCTAAGCAACTCAGTGAGACTCTGTCTCTAAATAAAATATTTAAAAGGCTGGAGATGTGGCTCAGTGGTTTTGTGCCCCTGGGTTCAATCCCCAGTACCCACCCCCCCACCAAAAAAATACTGATGAAGAAAAAGCATTAAATTCACCTTGCAACTCAACAGTGATAGACAGGCTAAATGATCTCAGAATAGAAAAGAACTTCTTTGTTATGAAGGAAATATCATACTTAGTTTGAAATAATAAAAGTTCTCCCTTGGAAATTAAGAAACGTGGCATATAGATTGGAAATGAAAAAAATAAAACCATCACTACTTGTAGGTAAAATAATTATAAGCGTAGAAAACTTTAAAATGCTACAAACTTTTAAAAAGTGAATTTGACAAAGTTGCAGCTTACAAGTTGGATATTATAAATTGTTTTTCTATGTATCAAGAACACACAAGTGAAATGAAGTGACTTTCGTAATAGTTTTCAATACCTAGGAATGAGTTCAATGAAAAATGCACAGGAACTCTATACAATAACAGAACAATTAATGCTTACAAAACAGATAATTAAAAATTAAATATGATCTAAGGGGGCTGGGATGTGGCTCATGCGGTAGCGCGCTCGCCTGGCATGCGTGCAGCCCGGGTTCGATCCTCAGCACCACATACAAACAAAGATGTTGTGTCCGCCAAAAACTAAAAAATAAATAAATAATAAAATTCTCTCTCTCTCTCTCTAAAATAAATAAATAAATATGATCTAAGTACACTGAGTGATGTATTCTCATGGAGTGATGTATTCTCATGGAATAATTCAACAGATTGTGGTGGTGACCCTAAATTCTGTTCTATGGAAATGTGGGTTTGTCTCCTCTTTCTTTCCACTTGAGTGAGCTTGACTACTTCAACCAATAAACTGCAGTACAAGTGACACTATGTCTTCAAAAGCTAGATCTTAAAAGGTCATGCAGCTTACTCCTTGTTTTCTAAGAACCCTTGATCTCTAGATACTCCTTCTCGGAACTGAGGTGCCTATCATGTTGGAAGATGCTCAGGTCATGTAGAAAGGCCATTAGTAGCCCATTTGCTTCAGTAGTCCAAACCTGCCCAGGTACAAGCAGATGAAAGGAGAATGACCCAGCCATTGGAGTTACCCCCTAGCTGAGATCCTACCATGGAATAGATAAGCAATTGCTATTATGCTCCATCCCAATTTCTGACCACCCCCCAAAATTCATCAATATAATAAAATTGTTGCTCCTTTACAAAACTTAGTTTGAGGTGGTTTGCCATTCATCAATTAGATAATCAGAACAAAAAATTCTAATTTATTAAAATTGATTCATTACAATTCCAATTAAGATCTCAGCAGGAGAAGTGGGAGAACTGATTCTAAAATGCATTTGTAATTGCAGGGGAACTGAAGAGTCAAAATAAAGAACTAAGTTAGAAGATCCATTTCCTCATCTACAAAGTTTCTACAAGCTACAGTAATCAAAATTGTGTAATACTTACTGGCTTAAGTTGATTGATGGGATAAATTAGGGCCAAGAAATAAAACTCTATAGTTAATTGGTTTCAACAAGGGTTCTAAAATCAAAAGGGGAAAGAATTGTCTTCCTCAAATTATATGGGCGGGATTGTTAGAAGTGCCTGTTTACAAGGTTTACCTTTGGCTGACCTCTAGGAACTTGGCTTTTTAACCTTTTCCTAAGTATTAAGGTTATGTCTGCTCTGCTAGCTCAACTATATTTTTAAACAAACAACATGATTTATGGTGAACACCTCGGGCACTAGAATTTTGGAGGACAAAGGGTGCCTACATGATTAGCTTGCAATAAAAACCATAGACTTGAATTTCAAACTGGTTTCCCCAGGCAGAAACACTCTGCTGGAAGAGTGTGTTCTTGTGTGGCCCCTTCAGGAAGAGCACAGGTAGTCTGCACATGAATGAATCCAGACTGGATCTCTTTTCCCCTCAGTGACCCAGCCGTGTATACTTGCAATGCTATAATAAATCTTAGCTGAGGATGACCATGTGCCAAGTCCTGTAAATTCGTCTACTAATATGCCGAATATGTAGCTGGCTAAGTCAAATAGTGTCACAAGTTGTCCCCCACAAGTGTATTAGGAGTTTATGTTAAAATATTTCATATACAACTCATTGTGATCTTTTGCACTGAAGAGATCTTTTTCTTTTTGGTGCTGGAAATTGAACACAGGGCCTACTCATGCCAAGCTACATGTTCTACCTATGAGCAACACCCCCAGCCTGAGAGAGATCTTAATAGCTTTTCCCATCAAGTAATTCATATGGGAAAGCATATTTCAGATCTTACACATGTCAGTAAGTATAATAAAAGCAACTTCCTCATGAGGTAAGAAAGGCACATCTCACCCTTCAAAACAGTCATATCTAAGAGAGTACTAAAATTAGTTGTTTTTTTTAATATTTATTTTTTAATTCTCGGCGGACACAACATCTTTGTATGTGGTGCTGAGGATCGAACCCGGGCCACACGCACGCTAGGCGAGCGCGCTACCGCTTGAGCCACATCCCCAGCCCCTAAAATTAGTTTTTAAAGAAATGTTTTATTATAAAAAATGCCCCCAATACTAATTCTTTTAGGTGAATTTTCTCTCTTCCTATTAATTCAACTCTTTTACAATTTAAAAACCACATTCTTATATAACAGAATAGGAGCAAAATTTCAATTGTAATAAAATAAAAATAAGTGATATAACATCTATTAGACTGTCATCAAGACAGTATTATATTACAAAATTCTACAATTGAAACATCAGTTGTTTATAAATTTTCAACTATCACTACACTATAAAAAAATAAAAAAGAAAACTGATGAAAGCATATCAAGTCCAAAGTTTGAGTTCAGAGACACCACTCACTATGAAAAAAGTGCAGAAATGACTAGTTATTTATACATGGTGATTTTTACAAATGCAATTAGATGAATCTTCACCTGTTGCCTCATTTATAAAATGCAATTATCAGAACAAAAAGAGCCAAGCATTGTAAATAATAAGAGAACTGTGGGTGTTGCTCAGTGGTAGAGTGTGTGCCTCCTAGGCAAAGGGGCCTCAGGTTCAATCCCCAGCATGGAAAAAAAACTAGACAAGGACTTCAAATGATACACATTACATTTTATGGCTATTAAATTATGACTAATCTGCTTCAAATAAAAAAACTTTTTGAAAAATCAGCTTATACAGGATGAAACTGAATTTTTGAAAATTCAGAGTGCCTTATGTTAATAGTCACATAAAAGATTTATATAAACTAAGAAGATAAGCAGTATTGTCAATCATCTGAATATACTAAAGCATTATACATTAAGTCATGGCTAAAGTAAATGTCATATTTTCATGACTGCACCTGAAAACAACTTATTGGGACTGATGATTCTACTGCAGAACTCAAATTTTAAATCATCTAGCTCAAACTAACTACTAATAAATAGACATGACATAAATAAATAGCTTCACAACCAAGAAGTTCTTTTAATTTGAAAGGAAAATTAATATTCCTAGTCTCTCCATCTTAAAAAATACAGAACTGGGCCAGAGACAGTGGCACATGTCTGTAATCTCAGTAGTTTGCGAGGCTGAGGCAGGAGGATCCTGAATTCAAAGCCATCCTTAGCAACTTAGCTAGGCCCTAAGCAACTTAGTGATACTCTTCTCTAAATAAAATATAAAAAGGGCTGGGGATGTAGCTCAGTGGTTAAGCATCCCTGGGTTCAATCCCTGGTTCCAACAAACAAACAAAACCCCCAGAACTGAGTCTGGGGGCAAGCTCAGTAGTAGAATACTTGGCCAGCATGCCCAGCATGCAGGAGGCCCTACATTCTATCCCTTGCTGTGATAAAATCAGAGAAATATAAAACTACAATTGATATTATTACCATTCACTGATATTTTTTAAATTGATGTTAACTGATGTTTCAAGACATCAATTAACTCCTTTAAATATTAACTGTTAAGGCTGCCCTTGTTACTCTGTTTGTGTATATGTCATCTAGTATATTTGGTCTTTTTATATTGACAGTAGTTGATATACAAAGTTAGTGTTTAGTTTTTTCCCTACCAGTTTAGGAAGGGTGTAAAAGGGGAAAAAACACAAAAATGAATAATTATGTATGATTTCCACAGGCATATGTGCAAAGCTTGTATGCTTTGTTGTGGGGTGGTGTTGAGGTTTTCCTTAAAACTTTTATCTGGGGGAAAAAAAAATCAAAACTTGTATCTGATTTATTTTACATGTACAAATATCCAAAACCCAGTTGGAATATGTTTTGCAACCATACCTCAAAGCACCAAAACTTCCTATTTTTCAACACTCCAAGAAGGTGCTTAAAAGGCTTTGAGCTCAGTTTTAAAAGATAATTAATATTCTCTTTATTAGAATTTTTAATCAAAAAATGATATCCCCAATATGATGATCTATCTGATCATTATGCCACCACTGAATTTAAGGATTTTAGTTAACTATAAGAACGTTGGCTTACTCCTCGCAAGTCTGGTTGTACAATTCAAATGTAAGCAAAGGCAAACAAGAGTTAGGCAAGATTCAAAACTTTTAATAAAGAAAAAAAAGACACTTCCAAAAATATATGACACACAAATAAAAGTTAAAAAAAAAAAAAGTAAAAGATACTTAAACAAAATCCTCTACTGTCAACATATAAGTAATACTTAAAATCTTAATGATGTTGAATCTATGGCAAAGATAGCTATTGTAGTGTTTTTCATGATATTGCTGTTTTAAGACATCAATTAATATAGCTACTTTACTATATTTTCTTAAATATCCAGTTCACAATTCATTTAATTATCTCATAAAGACACATATTTTCTAACAACAGGTTATTTTGTACTTTAATAATAATGAACCATGACAAAATAATCAAGTGGCTTAAAAGGATTGCTAATGACTACCCCACCAGGGGTGCCTGCACACTCACATACCTGTTGCAACAACCAGAGGAGCTAGGAATGCTCTTTAATATGATGCACTCAGGTGGTATGCTTGCTAAACATTAAAGAGAGGGGTTTTGCAAGTAATACATTTGAACTTTCTCATTTTCTTTAAAAATCTAGAAAGAATCTGCTTATTTAGATCACTTTTACCAGATAACTTATAAAAACAGAGGGAAGCATCATTTTAGAATTTTTGGGGGGTAAATTTTATAATGAAAAAAATTATGTTTTTCAAATTGTGATAACATAAAACTCTAGATTTTCAAAATGTTAAGAAATATCAGTTACATCTACAGGGTAATTTTAATGAATGAATCTCGTGATTTCTTAGGTCTATAAAAACATTTCTTCAGGGAAGGTGACACTACCTTACATTCATTTTGGTACTTCCAGAAATAATCCATCTAAGATGTGATCCAAGACAAACCCTAACTTCTGAATTCTCATCTACAACTAGTGGCCAAGGTAAATAATCAATAATCTTACACACAATTGAGTAAAAAGATGCTAATCTAATATGATAAAATGTATATATAACTAGTGGTGATTAATGCCAAATATAATACATCTCATTTTCATAATTTGGAAATAATTTTCATGTAAAATTTTATATACAGGTTTAATTCTTACCTATAGATAAAGTAATATTTTAAGTAATCAAGACAAATAGTAGAAAAAGCATTTTATTTATATGGAAAAAGCTACAGTAAGATCTGTAAAAGGTGTCAATATAATATTGCCTATACAGAAAAAAAAATTCAAATGTGAATAGCAACAAATAAAAGTTACACACCTTCCTACTTAGCAGTGCAATTAATTCACATTGCAATAAAGTTAAGTCAAGTATAACAAAATCAAAACAAGTGTTTCTCCATAATCAGTATACTGAGAATTACAGTGTAAAGATCATTTCAGGTTTAAGAAATCTGCAATCAATCTAAAGAATATCCTAAGACAAGGGAGACACAGTTAATTCATTTAATTATCAGCTGTTGGGTTTTTTCAATACTGTTCACAGGAAAAAAGTAATGAGTTGACATACATGTAAATAGAATATATTTAGTCTATACAGTAAAAAAATACAAATTATAAAGTGAGCTAACAAAGAATGAAATCTGAATACAGATTTATAAAAGTGACGACATCTTAGACAACACATACAGTATTTCTCATGTAAAAACATCTAGTTTCAGCAAAAAATAATTTGGTTGCTTTTTAGCTGCATTGTAGATCTTGTAAGCTGAAGATGCAGATGTCCAAGTATCTTAAAAACCATAATAAATGTCTTTCTCAATGCATACAAAATGATAAATGCTCTCATCACAGTCTTAAGGGTATTTTTGGAAGTTTGTTTTGTCTTGCTTCAGAAACACATTTAAAATGGGTTAAAATCAAAGGGTTTCATGGTACAATGAAACAGTAAACAGTGCTCAATTTACTGCTAATGTTGAAAAAAACCTAGATTTTACAGTACTCTGGTATATATGAAAGTTTTTTTGATTTTACATTGCATATTTCTGAGTCCATTCTCTTGCATGTCTGTTGTATCTGTAGGCATACAAAAGGGATATAGTAAAAATATACAAATTTAATGTTTTAGAAACATCTGTCTATATAGAACTATACATTCTACCTTCTCACACTTAATTGCAATAATCACACATACACCAATTATTAGATCAATGTGACACAGGCTCATGCATAAGTAAAACAGAAATAACTTTTTAATTCATGTGATTCTCCGTAACGTACAGGAAAATGTACCTACTTATAAAATAACCAAAAACTACAAAACCCAACTATGAATGAGTATTACCTGCAAAATATAAACAAACCTATGGAAACAGCAGAATAAAATGGTTTGAAAACAAGGTCAGTCTGGCTGGGGATAGAGATAACTTCTTTTCCCAGGAGAAGACAGAAAATACAATATAGAATACTTCCAATGATTAAATTCTCTTATTTTAAATTTACTGCCTAGAATTATATAGTTAATTGTATAAACAAAAAACATGTACTATTAAATAGTAAATGAGAAAAAAACACAAAATTTATTATAAAAAAGACTTTAAACTCTTTGAGAAGGGTTTAAAAAGAAAGGTCCAATGCATTGGAAAAAGACAAAATTAATATACACATAATTAAATGTACTTAGTATATTGATAATACTCATGTTTGGGAGACTATAGAAATGCATTCAAACAGAAGCAATATAAATAAATACTTACTTTTCTTTGTCTGATTTATAGATTTGTGCAATATCTGGAACTAAGGGGTCATCAGGATTAGGATCACAAAGTAGAGAACATATGGACAATAAAACTAGATTTAAAAGAGAACATCAGTTTAGATAGTGATCTTTCTACTTTAGACAAGTTATACATGTAAAAAATAGTTTCACTGACTATAGATATTGAACTTACAAAGAAAACAAAAATGTTTTATTTTTATGTTTTATACTAACTTTGGTTGGAAGCATATCATTAACTTTTAAAATAATAAAATCACCATAAAATGCACAAAATAGAAAATTATTACTCCTTTTGAAGTTTTAAATTCTATTGAATTTTTTATTTATTTACAAAACATGCATCTCCAAAGTAGCTACTAACAACCTTTTCAACTCCAGTACTCTAAAAAGCAATTGAATTACCGAAAAGAGTCCAAACTGTTTTGAACATTGTGCTCATGGGCTCTGTTCCTTTGCCTTAGTGCTACAAATTGTCTATAAAGGAGGAAGATTTGTGAGATTTTCTTCAATGAAACCTTTATTCCATGTACCTTGCTTTTATTACATGCATTTAAAAATAATGTGAACAGGGCTGGGGATGTGGCTCAAGCGGTAGCGCACTCGCCTGGCATGCGTGCAGCCCGGGTTCGATCCTCAGCACCACATACAAACAGAGATGTTGTGTCCACTGATAACTAAAAAATAAATATTAAAAAACTCTCTCTCTCTCTCTCTCTAAAAAAAAAAAATAATAATGTGAACAGCCATCTTTAGATAACTTGTCTATTTTAAAATATCAATGTAACTAAAAAGTACTTGTTACTATGTCAAAACACAATGTAAACAGCTATATTTGGGGGGAAAAAACTCAAGTATTTGAAACAGGAAGGAACAAGAACTCTGGTCCTAATTTGTCTGTTTGCAAAATATAAACAGTACCACTTCTGAGGGGTTACATTTGGAACAACCTCTTATTTCCACCCTCTCCTCCTCTGCTATGTTCCTTCATCTTTTCCTACTCTTTCCAGTCCAAAGGGGACTCTTTAAATGACTGGGAAAGGGTATTCTAAGGACTAGGGAAAAAACTAGCATTTTTTTTTTTTTTTTTTTTTAAAAGAGAGAGTGAGAGAGAGAATTTTTTTAATATTTATTTTTTAGTTTTCGGCGGACACAACATCTCTGTTTGTATGTGGTGCTGAGGATCGAACCCGGGCCGCACACATGCCAGGCGAGCACGCTACCACTTGAGCCACATCCCCAGCCCCAAAACTAGCATTTTTAAAAAATTTTCCTCATTGCCCATCTACCCAATGAAACTTAAGTCTCTGTATATTAAACCAAAAGGGTAGATTTTTCTAGGGTTACTTGTTTATCTCCAGAATGTTTTCAGACTAAACTCTTGATAAAAAGCAAAACAAGACATTTAAAATGCAAGAAAGTGAAAAGTGCACAAATAAATCATAGAGGTATAAGCTACTTCATAAAATAACAAGAATGAAGTTCCTGAGTCCTGCTGCCTTGAGTCATTTGCCCTAATTTCACTATCAAGCACACAAACCAAAGGTTTTAAGATAAGGTAAAAGACAACAGTTAACATTTACCTGAATGCTAACTTCCTGCCAGGGGCACACTGACCCCAGGTGGTTGGTAATCCTATTTCACATATGAGGAAAAGGGGGCTGTTTTTAAATTCTCAAAGGACAGTTTTTGTAGAAGCCAACAATACTTTTTTTTAAAATAAAAGCCACCTTGGTTGGAGGAAAATTACTTAGCATCTAGCAGTCTGCCATTTATTTTAAATGATAAGGACTTAGCTATTTATGCTAAATGACATTCATTTCATGACACCATTCCAGGAAAGAGTACTGTTAGTTTGAAAAACTATTTGCCACAGAATCTTTCCTTTATTCAGTGCATATAATTTCACTATGTGAAAGATTTTTTAAAAAGATATATTATATAAAAATTTTAGGGGCTGGGGATGTGGCTCAAGCGGTAGCGCGCTCGCCTGGCATGTGTGCGGCCCGGGTTCGATCCTCAGCACCACATACAAACAAAGATGTTGTGTCCACCAATAACTAAAAAAATAAATATTAAACTTCTCTCTCTCTCTCTCTCTCTCTCTCTCTCACTCTCTCACTCTCACTCTCTCACTCTCTCCCTCCCTCTCTCACTCTCTCTTAAAAAAAAAAAAATTTTAGATGAGCACTTTAGTTTAGAAAAAAATACCAGTCATAATTGACCTGAAGCCCTATTATTTACTAATATCTGAAACAGTTATGGCTGTAGACCCTACTTCCTATAAACTCATCACTTCAAAAACAAGCTATAGGGCTGGATGTGGTGGTGCATGCCTGTAATCCCTATGTAGGAGGATCAAAAGTTCAAAGCTAACTTCAACAACTTAGCACCTGAGGCCCTGAGCACGTTAGTGAAACCCTGTCTCAAAGTAAAATATAAAAAAGGTTGGGTATATGGCTCGGTGGTTAAGCACCCCTAGGTTCAACCCCTGTACCAAAAAAACAAAAACAAGCTATAGGGCTGGGGCTGTGACTCAGTGGTAGTACACTTGCCTGGCATGTGTGAAGCACTGGGTTTGATCCTCAGCACCACATAAAAAATAAATAAATAAATAAAATGAAGGTATTGTGTCCATTTACAACTAATATATATATATTATATATATATTATATAATATATATTAAAGACATAATACATATTATTAAAGACAACAAAACTAGATATAGAGCATGGTGGCCCAGGCCTGTAATCCCAAAGACTCTGGAGGCTGAGGCAGGAGAATCACAAGTTTGAAGCCAGCCTCAGCAACTCAGCAAGACCCAGTCTTAAAAATGTAAAAAAAAAAGGTTGGGAGGTAGCTCTCAGGTAAAGCTAGGTTCAATACCGAAAACTAAAAATAAAACAAACAAAAAACAAGCAACAAGCCATATATTAGGGTAGCATTTAATTTAAAAAATTAAAAAATGGTGGGGCATGATGGCACACACTCATAATATCAGTAGCTTGGGAGGCTAAGGCAGGAGGATTGTGAGTTCAAAGCCAGCCTCAGCAATTTCATAAGGCCCTAAGCAACTCAGTGAGACCCTGTCTCTAAATAAAATATAAAAAGGGTTGAGGATGTGGCTCAGTGTCTAAACACCCCTGGGTTCAATCCCCAGTGCCAAAAAAATTTTTTTTTAAATGACCACAAATTCTTCTCATAAATCCTTCAAGAGAAACAATTTTCTTGAATTTTATAAAGAAGTAAAAATGTGATAGTGCTTTCAGGGGCAGATGCTTCTAACCCAATCAATATTTTCCAATTGTCAAATTCTGTATTAGAGAAATAAAACAAAAAAATAAAGAATGCTGGCATAGTAAATTGTAATGGCTAACAAAACACAATTGGCTTCAGAGACCTATGTACATAGCTGACAATTTAGCTAGGAACAGGGCTACACATCTGCATCTCTTAGCATAATAGACACCTAAGAATGTCCTGCATGTTGTCAACTGTGCCTGCTCAGAATCAGCATGGATTATGTGTCAGTCCTACCGATGCCATCATTCATTCAAAATTTAAACTTACATGCTATCTGTATTGCATTATTCTAAAGTGTGAAATATGTCACTGCTTTAAAATCACTTATTTCATCAGCCATATCTGTAATTTTTTTCTTGGATGAAGTAAACTAGCTATATAGTTTTATTCATTGTTGTCAAAAGTCCCATTTAATGAATAAGCAACTGATGCCAAAATCTTTTTATTACTATCACTTATTCTTTTTTTTAAGACAAAAGCAAGCTAAAAAGATAGTCAATGAGCTTATTATATAAATTTATAACTATGATATTTTAAATCTTTTCTCATTTTATGATTTAGATTTACCCATCCACACCCCACATGCCCCAAAAACTGACTGTTAAAAGCCAACATAACATAAGAGCTATAAAAACAAAGCAAAGTCAAAACAGGAGAAAGCACAGATTTGTTTTTTAAAACTTTGGTTCCTAAATACTTGAAACAAATATTTTTCTGTCTCACTGTTATCAATGTTTTAAGTCTGATAAGTGAAATTACCTTTTGATACAGTCAAAGCTGGTGACCATTGTGACCTCAGGATATCAAGACAAATACTTCCATTACTGTTTATATTTGGATGGTAAATTTTTGTTGTGAAAGCAATCTAAACATAAAGGCAAAACAAAACAACAGAAAATGTAATATGCCATGAACTATGAAAAAAACAGAACCAATTTACTCTGGGTAACAAATCTTCAACTTTACACAGCCTTAGAAGGAGAAATTCATTCTATGCAAACTGAGTGAGCATCTACTCTGGGCTACAAGTAGTTATAAATACTGTAAATTTGGAAGCAAATAACTCAGTTTCCCTCATTTTCTCCTCAAAGAGTTGAGAAGTATTTGAGAGTATAAGAAATCTGTAGTAGCTAGGATGACTGGTAATTAACCTGGTTTTCTCATACCTAAAAGTAATCCTTTTCTTAATTTAACTATCAGTAGTACTGGATGTGCCACTTGGATCTTAGAGCCTTTGTTAACCTGTCCTAAGAAATCGACCAAGAATTCTATCTTACACAAGAGTTGCTTGTCCTACCATGTCAAAAATACAATCTTAATCAGGTGTTTTTAAAAACCTGAACCATTTCCTGATCGACAGAACTGCTCATTATTTCCCTCCTTGATATTCTCATCATTTATTTCCTCTTTAGACTTCATCTAAATTAAATCTAATAAGAATATGTTTTCATCTTTTCCCAGTGCCCTCCTGCCCATTAAATGAAGGAATCGTACCATGTTCACTTTTGAATTTCTCACTGCAGCAGAACATAGTAGGTGCTCAATAGTTACTAAACGTTTAAAAATAATCCTGTGAATGTAACAGTTTGATTCTTGACCATAAAAAAACTTCCTCAATTACATATACCTCATAAACAGGAAAAGAAAAAAGTCAAAGAAACTCATTTATAACATAATAGATACTGCTTTGAGTATCTCACTCAATGTTTGAGTAAGAATGCAAACTTTAGGATTTGGAGGTTTTACAAAACAGTTTGAGCATGCTCACCTACCCACAGTCTTTGATGTCATGAAACCATCTCTGGAAAAGGAATAAAATCCCTGACATGGCAATCACATCAATCATAAAAAGAAAAATACCTTTGGTGGTTTAAAAGGATAGTCTGTCGGAAAATGTACAGTGAGAAAGAAGACGCCACCTTGATATGCGCTATCAGGCTGAAATTACAAAACAATGTACATCAATGTTTGAGTAATTATATAGTAACTTAAAAAGAACCCCCAAATACTATTGGTTTGAAAAAAAATGCCATATTTTAAATGGTTTCATCAAATATTACCAGTTTTTTTTTTTTTTTAAATAATCATTGTGACCTAAATTCAAGTCATTTACCTTGAAAACGGGTTTCCCTTTGCAGGTATGAAGAAGGATTTTTTAACAATCATGTCAGTATCATAAAATTTAAAATAAAACAAAAAACAGACACACTCAGTGGTGTGACTTGCCCAAATAAATCTGTTTATGAGTACAAACTTTTAAAGGTCAGTATATATGCCAATATTTTCTGCAGCAGCAATCAGTATTAAAAAGGGATTGGAGGAGTATTTATATTTTAATTTATAAAGCTTAAGTTCTGATGCTTACTTAACAGCAAAGTAGAGACCAGGAGAGACCCAAGTTATGAAAAAAAAAAGAAAAAAAGATGACCAAGTGAATTGTTAAAAACAGTTTATCCCTCAAACCTTCACTTAGAAAATTTACAAAATAATGTAGAAAATGCAAAAGAAGTCCAAAACAAAACTAAATAAATTCATGGTACTATCAAGTTAGGAATCAATGCAATAAGAATTTAAATTTGTATATTTTTAAATGGCCATTAGAAAATATTTAAAACATTACAAGCAAAAAAGAAAAATTTAAAAAAGCAAAAATTGTAATAAAATATACTTGAAATTCTATCTGAATTCCTTCATATTTAATTAATCATATCATGTTATATTAACAATGTGGCAATAAAAGCAAAGATTGTCATTACTTTTTCTCTTAAGTTTCTACATACATATTACTTCTTCCCTTAAGTTTCTACATACATATTAGAGGACTGTATGGCATAATTATTCTTCCTTTTATATATATTGTTAAATTCTAGATCATCAAAAATATAATTATGAAATATAATAATTAAATTACATAGAAATGTAAACAAATTACAGTGACAAAATGGTCTGCTTAGATATTCAAATGATTATGGAATACTGTAGAGCATATATTTGCATTTCTGAAATAAGGGAGATAGGAATACCACAAATGTAATAATTTGTTACTTGTGTTCACCTAAGAAATATTTATAAAGGTCTATTATTCAAATGGTAAGGGTGAACCTTTAAAAGATAGTATTTTCAAGGTTCTTAATAACGAAATACAAATATATCTAGGTTCATATTGAAAATTGTTATATAAATACGTTGCATTTTTACATTTAGCATAACAACTAACATAATAATTTAGGAATCTCAGACAATTTTCCAGTAATCTTGCTATGAAATTCAGTACTTTTTTGCTTTTAAGTTAAATAGAAGATAATAATGATTAAAAACTCCATAAAATAAACCTCCTTTGGGGAACAGAGACTGATATTCATGAAAACATGATATTAATGTACTCTCACTTAAAAAGCAGATTGAAACTTATGCAATTGGGTTTTTGTTCATAGAAAGAAAAGATCTTTTTCAAGTCATAACTGCCTCTCAGGTGTAAAAAGAAATAATATTAACAAAGATATTAAGTATTAAGAGAAGCTATTTATAGCTGAACACAACAACACACACTTGTAATCCTAGAAACTTGGGGGGCTGAGAAAGAAGAATCTCAAGTTCAAGTCCAGCCTCAGCAACTTAGGGAGATCTTATCCCAAAGTAAAAGAACTTAAAAAGGGCTGGGGGATGTGGCTCAAGCGGTAGCGCGCTCGCCTGGCATGCGTGCGGCCCGAGTTCGATCCTCAGCACCACATACAAAGATGTTGTGTCCGCCAAAAACTAAAAAATAAATAATAAAAAAAATTCTCTCACTCTCTCCTCTCTCTCTAAAAAAATAAATAAAATAAAATAGGTTTTTAAAAAAATAAATAAATAAATAAATAAAAAGGGCTGGGGATGTAGCTCAGTAGGTAAAGCACTCAAGAGTTCAATCCCTAGTACTGGGGAGGGGAGTTAAGAGGAGTCAATAATAGAACAGTAGGTAATTTTGAGTTCAAGATAGTGCAACAATATTAAAAGCAAAAAACTCAAAAGATGGTAAAAAAAAAAAAAAGAAAGACCCACTGCAACATTTATCAATTCTCCTTCATAGACAAGAACTGTGATGAAACTTCATGCAAATTGGTGCTTGTTAGTTGGAGGAATTCCGTGACTAGGTTAGACTTACACCTAACATTAAAGCTATGGATGTGGGAATGACTATGCTTAGTTAAAAACAACTGATTCTTTGTGTCTTAAATAAATAAGTAAAGCAAACAGTCTGTTTGCAAGTGGGGGGTGATTCATTACTACGCGTAATGAACAAGGATCTGGCAAGGAAAACATCCTAGTGATCCTAGTTAAGAAATTGCCAATAATGCTTTAGAAAATCATCATAAACCTTCAATCATATTTTGCTTCCAGCGAGATTCAGTGTACAAGAAAATTCAACCTTATTCACAAACATCAGATCAAAGGTAAAAAGGCAAGAATGAAGTATGGCTAGGGGATTAATTTCATATATATGAATCATACTTACAGGCCCCATAATAGTTGCTTGCCAGTGGAACACTGAAACAAACAAAGGAGTTTTGGAGTCATTAACAAATGTTCAAACCTATACCTTTAATGGTAACAAAATCCTAGCAATAGAGCAAAGCTTACAGTCATCTCCCACAGGTCCAGCTGAACAGTGAGCAGGTGGATCACGTTGTAGATCACTTAATTCCTGAAGGAAAACAAAAATACTTAAAGTTAATTCTTTCTTTTTCCAAAACCATATAATAATTCATTATAATACAAACTACCAGGACTGAGAGAGGAACTCAGTGGTAAAGTGGGCCCTGGTTCAATTCCCAGCACTGCAAAACACACACACATACACAAACACACACACAATTAACTTTGCTTTTAACTATTTTAGTAAGTTTTATTCAAAATAAGAAAACAAAATGTTACTCTTTCATTGACTGGAAAAAGAATATGGAAGAAGATATTAAACTCCTTTGTGAGACAACTTGAGTTCCTGAAATGATTAAACAGATTAAAATACTGTTTTTATCAATAAGACAAAAATATTTAATTAATATCTACTGTATGCAAAGTAATTTATATAAGTGCTAGGTAGATAATATACAAAAACAGGTCCTAGCAGTGTTGTAACTCATCCCTGGGTTGAATCCCTACCACCAAAGGAACTACAAAAAAAACAGGTCCTACTTCTAATAAGTTATGGCAGGGAGTGAGGGTTTAGAAAGATGAACATTTAAGGAAAACTAAAGGCTAAGTGGAAAAAAGGGAAGAGAGCGGTTGGAGCGTATTTTTTAATCTAGTATACTGATTCATATGCTCTTTTCTGCCCTAAATGCAGCAAAGGAAAGATCACAGGCAGAACATATCTTTAGAGCTGGCCAGCCCTGGCTTGGAATTCCAGTTCTAACACAACTAGATTTAATGACTTTGAGGAAGTCACTTAACTTCTTTAGCCTCAGTTGGGAAGGAACCAATCATCCCCAAACTAGAAAGAAGTTCAATATAAAAGACTGTATCTGGGGCTGGGGATGTGGTTCAAGCGGTAGCACGCTTGCCTGGCATGCGAGCGGCCCAGGTTCGATCCTCAGCACCACATATAAACAAAGATGTTGTGTCCGCCGAAAACTAAAAAATATTAAAATTCTCTCTCTCTCTCTCTCTCTCTCTCAAAAAAAAAAAATTAAAAAATAATAATGATTAAAAAATAAATAAATAAAAGACTGTATCTGAAGAACCTAATTTAGTTTGGAATATCAAGGAATGTCTGTCTCCGAGGAAGTGACATTTAAGCTGAACTCTAACAGATGAATGGAAGTTGGTTTGGGGGGAGATGAAGTCAGGTGGAAAAAAAGAGAACAGAACACACCCTATTAAGGATTTGGGGTGCTATACCAAGTGCATCAGGAGGGGTTTTACCAAATGGCATGCTCTGTTTTAAAGGATGGTTCTTACCTTAAAATATTAAAAAAAAAAAGAAAAGAAAAGCTACAAGATGAGTTACTACAGTTAAGAAAAATGGGGATTAAGTTGGAGAAGTGACAATGAGATAAGAGGCATTGGACTTGTTCTTTCAAGGGCTAACCTATCACAGGATCTGATGAATTACATGTGCAGAGCAAGGAGAGGTCACAGATATGTATGATGAAGATTAGTGGCAGCTAGCATTAACCTAGTGTCTTAGGTCATCCTAACAATTCTCAGAGGCAGGTATATAACCGTTATCGGATGGAAATGGGATTCAAACCTGGGTAGTCTTGACTTTTTACTTTTTAGCTTCACATATGAACAACTGAAAATGTCATTTACTGAGATGGAGACCACTGAAAGACAAATGGATTTGGAGGTAGACATCATGAATCTGTGATCCCAATGATATCAAGAAAAATTCAATTCAACAGATAAGGCTGGAGCTTAAAAGAGGGTGAGGGTAGAAATCAGAAAGTCATTATATATACCCAATAGTTTAAACTGTGGGAATGGTGTAAATATTTTTGTGGGAGGACATATAAATAAACACTGCATTTCATCAAATCCGAGATGTCATCAGTAGTAAATCACACCCTTATTTTATGTATCAACAATTAAGGGAAAATGTCGCCAATTAATTGTAAACACCATTAATTATAAGATGCCTCCAGATTTTAGAAATATTAAAATATGAAATATGTGCACCATAGAATCACTGCTTATGGTAATAGGTTCACTGCTCTACTAAAGACAGACAAGAAGAGGATACTTTCCTAAGAAAGTGACACATGAGCTGAGTGAGCCAAGTGCTAGCTCAGGTATCCTTTCAAGTTCAATGTTCTTTTCCAACTTATCTCAGTACTTTGATTTTTGTTTTGTGATTCTTTTTCTTGTCTTTTTTTAAAAAAATAGCTGGTGTTGTGTTTTCCCTCTAACAAAAATTAACTAACACAGTGGCTTCTTTGGTCTACGTACAGTTAAGAAATAACAGGAGGATTCCAGTCTTTGATTTAGCTACAGTGGTTAAAAGCAAGGCTTTGAAATTCAAGTCTGGATGCCACCATTCACTTAAAAAACATGATCTTGGGAAAACAATTTTTTTTCCATTCCAAACCTGCTTTCTTTCATATAAAGTGGAATTATAACCTTCATCCACAGTTTCTATGGTAATCAAGTGATATGACACATGATAAGTGTATAGCACAGTCTTCGGCACATAGCAGGCATTCAAATAAATCTTAAGATATTATGGAATGAATGACAACCATCCAATTCTCTAGTAGCAGAAAACAATGATTTAAAATAGCTGAAAAGAGTGGGAATGAAATTCCCAAGTCACAACTCCATATTAGAATGACTGTGCCTTCTAACAATTTTCTAATTTGGGCTTTGGAGAGATTGCTTTTGAAATCAGATTGCTTCTGAATAATGTTGAATTTTCCAACATTAAGGTAAATAGTACTCTTTGCCTTCATTTTCAACTAAAAAACTAGTTAATTGGAAATGGCAATCTCTAATTGTAGTTTAAGAAAACTTAATTATTTGCATGTATATATTTTATATAGAAATAATGTGTACATGAATGCATTCTAAATATAAATAATGTGATTTATTAAGAAGAAAAGCCCAAGGCTTCAAATTCAAATAGTTCTTCTTCAAATTCATTTGAAGTATTTTATAAAAATTAAAAGTTATCTTTTTCTTGTTATTTTTAAAATATTATTATTTTTAAGTGTCCTGATCCTTCCTCCTTTTTAGAAGGTAGCATTAAGGAAGAAAAAACCCCCAACAAGCAAACTTCTGCTAAAGGCAGGTTTTTAAGTTCACTATTTAAATCTCATCTTCTATGGGAAAGAGAGCTGACACTACATCAAACATCTTGAATATTCACATGATAATTACTTACTACTAGTAATTACACTAATGCTTTGTTAGGAGACTTACACATCCTAGACATTTTAGGAGGGCCTAGATTTCTATCCCTTTGCCAATCCAAATGTCTAGAATATGTCCTTGATATTGTTTAGAAGTGTATTAGCTGAAGTTATGATGCATATGTATGGAAAGACAAACAGAGAACAAAGGGGACAATATACATATATCCTCCTTTGCCCATAAAAATGCAAATCTTAAAAGAGAAAAACAGAGAGACTCTAGAGATATGCTAATGGGGTGAAAATATAAAACTAACAAAAACTGAAACCAAACAAACCATATCCCCATCTTTGCTCTTTAGTCTACCCAGCCGCTAGTGTACTTTCAGATGACACAAAGAATGGAGGATCACTTACTCTGAGTGTCTCTCAGACCACTTTATTATCTGGTTTAAGCTTTCTCTGCTATAATGGGCATCCTTATTTATCTACTTCTAGCATTGTGGCCACATACTTGGTATTAAAAATAATTTAGTGATTCTTTGGTAACTCCAAAAGGACATGTTAGGACTAGCAGTTCCTTCTCGTGCTCCCCTCCCCTACTAAGAACTGATGCTGAATGATACAGCTTGCTCAAGAGCACAGAATTCTCAAAAAAGCCAGGCTTCATCTACGATTGCTCCCTGCTACAAATCCAAGTCTCTCAACAATGATTTGTGATCACAGACTCCCACTTCTTGAACATGTTTTTCTAATCCACCAAACCCTGAAATCTAAGATGCACCCTATAGAAAGCCTCCTAATAACTGCTTCATGAGCTCCTCAGGCCATAACCGAGACCTCCACGTGGCCATGCTTTCCTATCATGCCAAATTAAAAAGATTTCAAAGAACACCCTTGCATGTGCTTTCAAAGTAATTCTTTTTAAAATTAAGTATTGTATATACATGTGAGTGTTATAAAAGCAAAACAGTGATTTGTAGGGAAAAAAAATACTATAATGTATATTTAAACACCCACGAGACCATTTCCCAAACCAAACTACTGTTAACGGACTAGAATACTTCATTCACAGCTTTGTTGGGAAATAAGCACATCACTTACTGTTGGAAGGAGTGTTAAGTTTGGATACAACCTTTTGAAGGGCAATTTGAATAAACTAGGAAAGTAGAAAATGCCTGTGGTCATTGATCCAGTAATTATAACCAGGTAGACACACAAAGTTACGTACATAAGGATGTCTGGTGCAACTTCTTATATAAGTATGAAAAACTGAAAATAGTCTAATGGTCCACCAAAAGAATGACTTGTAAAATAATATGTTCATATACACTGGGTAGCCACTAAAAAGAATGACAGAACTGCATATGTTGACATTGAAAGATGCTGAAAGAAAATAAATACGGCTTGAGTAAAAAACACAGTTCCAGGACAGTATGCCCATTATGATCTCAAATATATATGTAAACCATAAATGCATAAAAAACAAATAACAAAACACACAAAATTGTTGACAGCACTTATCACTGGGAGCAGGTTGCTAATTTTTACTTATATCTTCTACATTGTCACAAATTGCTACAATATTTTTATAACTCTTTAAAGAAAAAAAATAAATGTTTTTTTAAGACAATGAAAGAATGAATTACTATCACATATTAGAGGATAAAGAGCAAGAAGGCCCAATACTATATCCAATATGATGGATGAGTAAATACTGGAACAGGAAAAGGACATTAGCTGGAAAAATGTGAAATCTGAGTTAGGACAGTAGTTGGTATTATACCAAATCTACTTCCCTTATTGTAATAACTATGATTATATAAATTGGAAATATTAGAAGTTAGGTTAAAGATATATGTGAACTTCCTATGTTACTTTTTGCAATTTTTCTATAATACTACAAACTACCTCAAAACAAAACAAAAAAAAAATTTTATACATATTCCAAACTTAACTATTTTCTCTCCCAAGCTTGCTTCTTTCCTGTATTCCCAATATCAACTAATGGGACAATAGCAACCCTGTCACCAGGCTCAAAATCTTAGCATTATTTTGATCCTTCTCTTTCTCTAGTCCTTCATATATAGTCACATGTACAGTACACTATATTCTTCCTTAATACCCATTACAATGTTTACCTTGCCACCAAAATCAATTACAGTCCAATACTCAATTACTTGCATAATCATCTTCTAAAGGGACAGCTTGTTTGAAATTTTATTCTTCTGTTTTAGAAAATTTCAGTTGTTACCCATTGATTATTAAAAATCTAATTCTACCAATGAAATTCTTTTCATTATTTAGCCTCATTATAAAGCCTATACTTTCAATTGAATGTTCCCCTTCAAAAATATTCCAAAGAGCCCTTTCAATTTTCTAAATTACTTTCAGAAAGTCTATAAGGTCAAAAATAACCTCACAATTACACTAAGATGTTATTTGCTGTTTTCACTATCGATATCTCAGGTATACACAATGAAGTTTTCCAGAGATTTAACATGAATGCATGAGCAGATGTTAGAATCCAGTTGTCATCTGTAAGCTTGACAATAATGAAATTTAAAAATTGTATAAAACAAAAAAATTGTTTTAAAAAATATAATTATTTTTCATTAAAAAGTAATTTATAACGTTGGCAAGAATGTGGGGGGAGATTTGCTGGTAGGACTGCAAATTGGTACAACCACTCTGGAAAGCAGTATGGAGATTCCTCAGAAAACTTGCAGTGGAACCATCATTTGACCCAGTTATCACACTCTAAGTCTTTACTCAAAGGATTTAAAATCAACATACTATAATGACACACCCTCATCAATGTTTATAGCAGCTCAATTCACAATAGCAAAGCTATGGAACCAACCTAGGTGCCCTTCAACAGATGAATGGATTAAGAAATGTGGTATATATGCACAAAGGGATATTACTCAGCCACAAATAAGAATGAAATTATGGCATTTGCTGGTAAATGGATGGAACTGGAAACTGTCA
Organism: Callospermophilus lateralis; assembly: GCF_048772815.1. NCBI lineage: Eukaryota > Metazoa > Chordata > Mammalia > Rodentia > Sciuridae > Callospermophilus > Callospermophilus lateralis. The sequence continues at coordinate 31,898,635 of NC_135319.1, read as the reverse complement.
TTATTAAGTGAAATAAAGCCAGTCCCCAAAAAACAAAGACTGAATGTTCTCTCTGATATGCAGATGCTAACACACAATAATGGTAGGGAGAACAGAAGTTCATTGGATTAGAGAAAGGGGAATGAAGGGATGGGATAGGAGATGGAAATGGGAAAGAGTAGAATAAATTAGACATAACTTTACAATGTTCGTATATGAATATATGATGAGTGAAATTCCACATCATGTACAACCACAAAAATGGGATCCTAATTATAAGTTATACTCCATGTATGTATGATATGTCAAAATACACTCTACTTTTATGTATATATAAAAGTAACTAATAAAAAAATGTTATTTATAGCATGTGCAAGGCCCTGGGTTCAATTCCCAGCATTGTAAAATAATACAATAATAATGATAATAAACAAAGGTCAAAAAATATTTATATTAGCATATTTACTGTAATTTTAAAAGTATTTCTTATTTCTAAATATGTATTTAATTGCTCATATGGTAAATATCAACAGATATAGTCCACACCAAGAAAAGCTTTGTGGGGTCTTCAGTACTTAAGAATATAAAGGGGTCCTGCCTGTAATCCTAGCTATTCAGGAACCTGACAGGCAGGAAGATCTCAAGTTCAAATCCAGCCAGGGCAATTTAGCAAGGGCCTGTCTCAAAATGAAAATAAAAAAGAGTAGGATATAGCTCAGTGGTACAGCACCCCTGAGTTCCCTCCCCAGTATCCAAGCTGGAAAGAAAAAAGACTATAAAGGGGTCCTGAGGTCAAAAAATTTGAAAAAAAACTTGGATATGCCCTGTACATGGCTAAGTTTTCTGTCCTTTATCATTTTCCTTCTCCTAATAACACAGTCCTTCCATCTATTCATTTTTATTAACTGTGGCTATCTTCTCAAAGGCCATTTTAATTTTTATTTATTTATTTATTTATTTATTTATTTATTTAGGTCAGTGCTGGGGACTTAACCCAGTACCTTGCACAAGCCATACAATCATTCTACCACTGGGCTGTACCTGTAGCCCTCAAAGGCTACTTTAAAAAAATACGGGTTGTAGCTTTAACCAAAACTTATTCTTTAGCAAATCTCACTATAGTACCTAGTGTATTTCATCATGTCTAGTACAGCAGTCTCAGATACCCAGCAACTAGTAAAGTGCTGCCCTCAGCAGATGTTAAAATGAAATCTGTTTTGTCTCAACCCAGGTATTAAAGCTTTGTAATGTCAAATAAACAAATGCTTACACAGAAAGGGAAAAAAAATACGAGTTGGAGTCAGATATTGATCAAATCTGGTTTTGCTGCTAAGCAGTACTAGCTGTGTGACCTCGAACAATTTACTTAACCTGAGTCTCATGTATTATGGGGACATCACTGATTACCATGAAGAACTGTACCAAGAAGAACATGTAAAACCAATTAGCTTTAGACCTGGCATGTATAATAGATGCTTAATAAATGCTGATTTCCCCTTCCTTTCCTCTTTCACCAAAATGTTTTTTTTTAAAACAAAAGCTTTAATGCATTTTATTTATGGATTCTTCCAAAATACTTATTAGCACAATACCTTTTATATGTAAGTATTTGTTATTATTTGGGTCAAATAATAAAATTTAAGGAATAATGTGATTGGCAGAACATAAGTATCTCAAATCTCAATCTTTCAGAAATACAAATGATTAGATTTGGCAAGAGAATAAAAACAAATTACTCCTTTATACAGATATGCAGATTGCATATAGTAAAAAGTTTCAAAAGTGTTAAGAGAACAGTGCAGGTCCTTTAAAAACACCACAGAAACATAATGATATCTAAAAATGAATATCAAAAGAACATTCATCATTAAAATTATTATGCCATTATGACAAGGTTTTCAATTTATAGAATGTATGATATATTCTAGTGAAGAATCCAAAGCCACATAATTTTTTGAGGGCTGGTGGTATAGCTCAATGGCAGAGCACTTGCTTAGCATGTATGAAGCCCTAAATTCATCCCTAGCACGCACACACACACACACACACACACACACACACCCCGCCAAAAAAATTTTTTGGTGTTTCTAGTTTAGAAGACCTCAAAATTCTAAATATTCCATCTTTATTATTTATCTAGGGATGCTGTTAACCTACTTTCAGGACACAGCTTTGGGTTGCTCTTCCAAGTGGACTCCAGGGTTTGTGATGAGCTAACTCAGTCTCAAAAAGTATTTTTAACCACTGCCAGTCCTTAGTGACAGAGCTGCCATGGACAGGGCTACAATCTGTGACGTGGATGGACATTTTTTAAAAAATGTCTTCCATGGGCTGGGGATGTGGCTCAAGCGGTAGCACGCCCGCCTGGCCTGCGTGCGGCCTGGGTTCGATCCTCAGCACCACATACAGACAAAGATGTTGTGTCTGCCAAATACTAAAAACTAAATATTAAAAATTTTCTCTCTCTCTCCCCCTCTTTCTCACTCTCTCTCACTCTTTCTTTAAAAAAAAAATAAATAAAATAAAAAATGTCTTCCATGTTCAACTTAACTAGCTGGATTAATTATAAAAGTTTATTAAGTATTTCCACATATTCTCTGGGGATGTAGCTCAGTGCAGAGTGCTTCTCTAGCATGTGTGAGGTCTTGGGTTTAATCCCCAGCACCACAATAAAACCACCATCACCACATCCTTCCTAACAGGCATCATTCTGATTTTATAATTTTACTCTGGTTCTAACCCTCTGAAGTTTTAAAAATTTAATTTAATAGTATCAGATTATGATGCTAATAAAACTCCTTCCAAGTCACTGGTAGGCACATTTGCTGATGATTAAAACAGGGCATGAAATTCAAGAACTAACTCATTTGTAGAAACAATAAATTAATAAGATGTAGTTTGATATAGGAAAAAGGTCCTCTGTAGACCCTTAGAAGCTTAAAAGTAGCTACCATAGCTGTACCTCAAAGGTAATACATGCAAGAGTAGTGCTAAGCCTCAAGGATCACCTTCCGAATATATTCAGTAAAGTTTAGGACACTCTAGAGAGACCTGAAAAAAAAAGTTTCTCCTAGACAGAAGACAGATCTACTGAGGAACTACTGTAAAATATCTTACCTGATGCAAACTACTACCTAAATAAAAAATAAACACTGATATGTAAAACATTTAAAAAGTCAGGTTATAAGATCTGGTAGATTCTGAAAAGTTACAAGGATTGCCTCAGAGTTTACCTTCTATCCTTGAGGCACACTTCAGTACTGTCTTTAAATATAGCCAGCACTCCATATCAACAGAGGTAACCAACTGCAGAAAAAAAAACATTGGGGAAAGAAAACTGCATCTGTACTGAACAGGCAAAGACTTTTTCTTTCCCACCATTCCCTAAACAACACAGCAGACTAATTACTGACATGGCATGTATGTTGTATTAAGAAACAGAAGTAATCTACCATCGACTGAAAGTAGATGGAAGATGTGCATAGGTTATTTGTAAATACTATGACATTTTATATTCAGGACTTGGGCACAGGCAGATTTCAGTATCTATAAGGGGCTCTGGCACCAATCTCCCATGGATGCCATGTGACAATGGTATAAATGCCCTTATTTATTAAAAGGTGGATTACTAGAGGCATATAAAAAGTTAACAAATTTTTAAAAACTTGCCAGTTCTCAGAAGTGGTGTTCAAGGCTATTGCTTTTTGTCATACATGTCTTGAACTGCCAACTCCAATGACTCTCACAGACTACAACTGAGGGGTGACTCCCAGGAGTTCCACAATGCTCTACTGCAGAAAGCTGCACATAAAGGAAATGAACAACACATTCTTCAAAGCCAAGGTAGATGTCATGCCTGTTTTGGATAAACAAATAACACTGCTGATATGGAAGCAAAAGTGACAGTGTGATGTCATTCTAGTAGAAAGAAAAGTTTTTTCCAATAGATGGTACTGGGTCAATTAGGTATTCTCGTGAAAAAAAAAAAAAAATTAACCTTAACCTCCTATCTCAAAACATATATAAAAATTAATTATAAATAGATTCTAAATGTAAATATGAAAAGTAAAATATTAATGCTTTCAAAGGAAAATATAAAATGTCTTTATGATCTTGGAGGAGGCAGAGATTTTTAAATAGTACACAAAGAGGAATAACCATAAAGGAAAAAAAATGGAAAATTTGCACTTGATTAAAATTAGGAACATCTGTTCATCAAAAGGAACATTAAAAGTGTGAAAAGGCAAGCCAAATAGGAGACAATATTTACAATACATATATTTGATAGAAGATGCATCTAGAATATGTAACAAATATTCCTACAGATCCATTTATTTTAAGAAAGACAGCTTAAACAGGCATTTACCAAAAGAGCTATCTAAATGGAATACACACAACACACACACACACACACACACACACACACACACCCCAGAAGGGTCTCAGCTTAATTAGTCATCAAGAATATGCATATTAAAACCAAATCTTATGCCATTACACATCCAACAGGATGGTTAAAATGAAAAAGAAGAACTACAAGTGTTGGCATATATGTAAAGCAATTAGAACTTTGCTCATAGAATAAGAAAGCTGATAATAACCAATAATTAAACATAGAAATACGATGTGATCTAACAGTTCCACTGCCAAGTACAGAAATGTGAATATACATACTCACTTTAGTAGCATCATGTGTAACATCCCCAAACCAAAACAACCCAAATGTCTACCAACAGTAGAATAATTTATAGCATATTCACACAATGAGAATGAAGAAACTACAGCTCCATGCAATAACAGACAAATTTCACAGTACACATCACAATTCTTAAGTTCAAAACCAGGTAAAATTAATCTCTGATGCTAGTCAAAACAGTGATTTATTTACCTTAAGGGCAAAGATAAAACTAAGAAAGGAGAGGGGCACCTTGGTCCCTTAGAATGCTATTTCTTGAGCCAAGTTTTGAATTCACAGTTGTGTTCACCTTGTGAAACCTACCAGGCTATATGCCTTATGTGTGTTTATTATATTGAAACAAAAAGTTCACATTATAACTTTTTAATGAATTTTTCCATGATGAATAACACAATGATGATATCAAAAAGGTAGACAAAGGATATAAAGAATTCACATAATGTAAAATATGGCTTTCAATTAATCAGACTAGTTACAAAGCCATAAAAAGAATATGCACATTTGTGTATAATACATATGTTTTGTGTTTCAATTTCATTTCCAGTTACTTTTAATCTAAAACTGAAACATATTGCCGATTTTTCTTTACCTTTGAGACAAAGAAAGCTTAAAACAAACCAACCCTATATCTAAATATAGGTCAAGCAATAAATACCATCAAACTGACAAAAATATTCCCCAGATGAAAAGGAGTCCATGCCAATGAAGCAATTTTCTAACCAATATGATTAACAGCCAAATAAAACTAGGGAGTACCTAAATTTCAAAATAAAAATGTAAGATATTAATGAGTGGCGGATTATAGGATAGTGTCCTTACATCACGACTAGAACCACAAAAACACTGACAAGGCCATAAAAATGTATATTTAGAGGATTTATATAGCCTTATGTGGCTAAGCACTTCTATTCTAGTTCAGATTTCTGTAACCAGCTAGACACAAAGAAAAGTACTGAAAGGCCTGAAACTGAATTTAAATGGGCACAGATGGCATGTTTATAACACCCCCACAATATGCTGAGTGTTCTCCATAAAAACAAGCTAGACACAGTCCCTGCCTCTAGGGGACTTAAAATCTAAAAGTAGATGAGGCAGCTTAATTCAAAGAAAGCAAACCAATAAAAGAAAATAAAGACAGGAATGTAAGAGAAGAGGCCTGTGTTCACCCGCTGGCTCCCAGAAGGGTAACAGTCCAATTGGAACAGTAGAGAATGCACACTAACAAGCAAGAACTGCCTTATTTTCCATAAGAATTAATATGACACTATTTTTGCAATAAACAGTTCCTAAGAAATTACACTGACCAGACTGAAATTGCTTTGCTGTTTTCTAGCTTCACCAATCCGAAACTCTAAATCTCTGTAAAAGAGATAATATACACCACACTGGGTATGTGTAAAGGACATCACACACAGTCAAGTATCGAAGCTGATTTATGGCCCGACATTTAAATTACTCACTCCTAAACATATGAAAGCATTATTTCAAAAATCCTGGCCCAATCATCAGTTAATTAATATGACATAATCATCTTTACTTCCAAACCCGTAAAACATGACAGTGATTCTTACTGGATTGCATTTTTGGTGTTGTCTCTAAAGGGATTAAGAGCTATATTTGGTTTGTCTGTAAATAAACATTTCCTGGGCTTACAGTTCAGGCTCTGATCTCCTGAACAGAGCTGATCTAGTTAACTAGAACGATTTCAATAGAGATGTCAAACAATCACCAGAAATATCTCCAAAGACAGAGTGTCTTTAAGCCCTTGAATTAAAGTACATCTTCATTTAAAACTATGTAGATGCTTCCCAGAAGACTTCAAAATGCTGTGGACAGGGGTTGGGCCTAGGCAGAGCTCTTGCATAGAATGTGTAAGGCAACCAGTTTGATCCTTAGCACCACAACAAATAAATAAATAAATAAATAAATAAATAAATAAATAAATAAACAAACAAATAATATGCTGTCCATCTACAACTACAAATTTTTTTTTTTTTAAATGCTGAAGACAACCAATTAATTAAGTTGTAGGTACCAAACTCACTTCAACAAACTGGTTCTGGCAGCTTTGCTGTCTCTTTCAATCAGGTATCTCCCTGGCAAAGTTGGCTTATTTAAAAAAAAAAAAAAAAAACAATGTGGCCAAATTCCACCAAAAAAGGAAGAAAACGAAGAAAGCAATGACCCTGCTGATTTTGCCGCATCAGAGTAATATTTATTGCATTTTAGCTACAGAGTGCAATTTAGAATAAAAGTCTGAGGTCACAATTAGGGACATTATTTACCAATCATGTCATACATACAGCCACTTTCCAGGTCATCTCTACCTCTACACAGCCATGATGGCTCCATTTCCCACCATGCTACTTTGCCTCTACTTTAAGGCATGCCTTCCTTTTAAATAGAAGACTCTCAATTACTACCCTACACATATAATATTTCCATCAGAGAAATTATATAAATAAAAATCTATTTTAGACAAATCCAAGGAAGTCAAGTAAAAGCTGCATTTGAATCTACTTTATGGATCTACTATGAGAATAGTAAAATCAGATTTATTCATTCCAGGAACCTAAACTCAAAACTTTAGAATCATCATCTGATTCCGTTCTCCTCTCTTGTCCCACCCATTGTTACATCCCTCCCATTAATTAGTGCCAAATTATTCAGATTCTCCTTCTGTCCCAATCCCTCCCCATGAAAGCATCCTGGAAGGCAGTTTTACAGACAGCTAAGGTCCAAAGAGCAGGAGCACTCAGAAGAGCCAGAGCAGAGACATCCCAGGGTAAGAAGCCAGGTTGACCCTATTCAAGCATTTGGGCCGAGTGGAAAACAGAAGGACACTGAGACTGTCTACAACAGTGAACCGTTGAGACTTGAGGGGCCAAGAAGGTGTATACAAATCAAAAGGGCCAAGCAGGATAAACTCCCTATAATTTTTCTCACATAAGTTCTCCACCACCCTGGCTGGCTCAGGCCAGCCTTGGATCTCACTTGACCTGTGGCCTCCCTATTTCTCTACCTTACACACTGCTGCCAAAATCATCTTAGGGTACCGTGTCAAACCTTTTCAATGTCTTCCATTTGCTTTAAAGGCTTATAAATCCTCAAAGAAGCTTAACAGACCTTCCAGGATTTGACTCCTCTCTGACTTCATATGTGAAAACCTTTTTTCCCCCTAGTGCTCTCTGCACCAGCCAAAATGAACTTTCAATTCCACAAAAGCTAACTTGCCTCTAATTTTAAACATGGCTTCTTTTTAGGTAGAAGATTCTTAATCACATTCCTCCCAATATACATTCTATTTCTCCTTATACCTAATTCATTTTTACCCTCATGTCTTTTTCTTTTCTTTTCTTTCATGCACGCTAGGCATGAAGGTAATATCCCTAGCCCTTTAAAAATAGATTTTTTTAAATTTCTAAATATTATTTCATTTTCAGACAGGGTCTTGCTAAATTACTCAGGCTGGACTCCAACTATCGATCCTTTTCCCTAAGCCTTACAAGTAGCTGGGATTACAGGCATGCACCACCATACTCATCTTCGTGTCTTATTTTATTTGTTTGTTTGTTTGTTTATTACCAGGGATTGAACTCAGGGGCACTTGACCACTAAGCCACATCCCCAACCCAATTTTGTATTTTATTTAGAAACAGGGTCTCACTGAGTTGCTGAGTTCCTCACCATTGCTAAGGCTGGCTTTGAACTTGCAATCCTCCTGCCTCAGCCTCCTGAACCACAGGGATTACAGGCATGCACCATAGCACCAGGCTTCAGCTTCGTCTTATTTTAAACATCATTACACTGTAAGGAAAGTTTCCTTGACCCCTTCAGTGTGTCCCTGCTATATTCCTAGAGTACTCTTGTGCTTTCCTTTCCATGACATTCATCAAAATTATAATTACAAACCATGTACAATACTGAGTTCTACGAGGTCTAGGTTGCATACCCACACTATGGTTAAGAATGGTACTTCATGAGGTGGGGCATGCCTGTAATCCCAGCAGCCCAGGAGGCTGAGACAGGAGAATTATGAGTTCAAAGCCAGTCTCAGCAACAGCTAGGTGCGCTAAGCAACTCAGTGAGCCCCTGTCTCTAAATAAAATACAAAATAGGGATAGGGATGGGACTTAGTGATCGAGTGCCCCTAAATTCAATTCCTGGTACAAAAAAAAAAAAAAAAAAAAAAAGGTACTTCCTTACTGAAAATCCTTCAATTGCTTTCCCAACCTTCTGCATATGTATTTCTCAGCATGGGTCTTCAAGGTCCTCCACAACAAAACATATGGTTCACTATTTCCTGAATGCTTCCCAAGAGCAAGATGATCTGTTCCTTCCCAAATAAGCCACACAAATTTCTAATGTCTTCGTTTCTCTTTCTCTACAAACCTGGCTTCCCTAAATCTTTTAGAATGTTACTCATTCTTCTAAACCTATACCCAATTCACCTTTTCCACAGATATCCTCCAAGTAATTTGGCCTTTCCCACCTTTGACTTCCTTCCTGTGCAAATATGTTGTACTTTCCTTATGGTACTCTCCTAAGTCCTTCTATTGGTTATAGTACTCTTCTTACCCTTATTAATTCAAAACTTTTTTGATAATGGCTTTATAACTCACCTTTCTGTAAAATTCCTTAATGCATTTAGGATATACCTTCTATTAGAAGGTGCTCTGTAAATGTACTAACTTGAATCTTATAAATCTATTACATATAAGGGAGCTGTATAAGGCAATTGTTAAAATATGTTGATTAAATAATTTTTAAAGGACAAAAGGCACCTGTGAAACAGATAGAAACTAAATGGAATAAGATGGTATGTTATGTTACCGATACATAATAGAAATACATATTATTTGCATCATAAGCAACTGTTTTTTAATCAAAGAGTAAGACTTATTAACATTATATCATATATTAATATGCCCATTTTTTTTCAATTCTGACATCTCAAAAGAATTTTAACTCAAGTCTCATATAGCTATGGAGCACAGTGCCAATGCTCAAAGTTTATATGTTTGCTGAACAAAAACAGCATGAAACACTATTTGGGTTTGCTTAAAATTATACTGGTGGGCTGGGAATGTACCTCAGCAGTACAGCTCTTGCCTAGCACACGCAAGGCCCTGGGTTCAATCCCAGTACTAAAGAAAAGAATTATATAGAGTAAAAGAATATACATGCACATATATATAGTTAGGTAGATACATACATACATACATACATACTTTCACATTACACACATCCACAGATGGGACCACCAAAACTATCAAGACCAACTCACTGAATTTACAGATGAGAATAAGACTTGGCCAAGCAAACAAAGCTAAAGCCAGGACAAAGGTTCAAACCATCTGACTTCCACTGCAGCTCTCTTCCTACCTAGAAGCTGACTGACACTCAAGACTGTGATATTATCACATTATCCTCAACCATGCTCAGTATTGAATTAAGGCCATTTGCACACTTTAACCTCGTGCAAGAGAAACAAAAGAGTGAAGAGTGAAGGAATGAAAAAAAATTCTTTTCATCTTTCCCAGGAGGCTTATTATCTTACAAAAGGTAAGAAATGAAGCTACTTCATAAGCCTTGAGGATAGTATTTGTATTCAGACATTCTGAGAGGCAAGTAAAACATGATAGGAAATTACATACACCTTTTAAAAAATGGATAATAGAGACTGGGCTGGGGCTCTGTGGTAGAGCACTTGCCTAGCCTGTATGTGGCCCTGGGTTCGATCCTCATCACCACATAAAAATAAATAAATAAAACAAAGGTATTGTGAAAAAAAAATTCTTTAAAAAACATGGGTAATAGAATTCTGACACATAAGTGAATATGTTAATGAATGCTACATTATCCAAACTTATTATTTATTTTATGGTTAACCAAGACATGGTGTTTCAGCGAAAACAAACAAAATTCAGGTGGCAATTTCTTAAAATGTACATAAAACATTAACATACCTGCCAATACCTGCCAAATATTTGTAATTAAATACTGTATATATTCCTAACAAATGGAATACAGTAAGCACTTATGTGTGCATAAAAAGTAATCTTAGTATTACCCAGAGTTATTTTTGAATTCTGTGGTTGGACATCAGTGAATATAAAATACTGCTACTTGTAACCAGGCACAGTGGCACACCCAGCTGTATTTCCAGCTACTTGAGAGACAGAGACAAGACTGCAGGCTCGAAGTTAGCCTGGGCAACTTAGTGAGACCCTGCCTGAAAATAAAATAAAAGGGGCTGGAGATGCACTTCAGTGACAGAGCACTTGCCTAGCATTCATGAGCTCCTGGGTTCAATCCCCAGAACCACAAAATATAAAATGAAATGCTACCTCTAGTAGAAGACAATGAGTATTGACAGTCTGTACCAAATGGAAATGTTTCCAAAATTAGAATATTTTTAATTAATGTATATATCCACATGTATGTTTGTATGCCTGTTTATTAATTTACTTTCTGTCTGTAATACACATATATGTAAATATGTATACATAGGCTGGCATTATTTTTGGCAACTTTTTTTTTTTTTTTTTTACTATTTTTAGTTGTAGATGGACACAATACCATTATTTATTTATTTTTGTATATGGTGCTGAGGATGGAACCCAAAGCTTCAGACATGCTAGACAAACACTCTACCACTGAGCTACAACCCCAGCCCGGCAACATTAATTTTATATAAGGATCCTATACTGTGCAATGGTGATTTTCAAGCTTTCCTTACAGCAATATATAATAACAAAAAAGATCTGACATCATAACTTAGTACACACACATGCACAGTTCCCTCCACAGAGGTCCAGCTTTACTACTCCCAAACACTGCTCACAGGTGGAGATGGCCACTTGGAGTGAGAACAAGCAGATTATTACTTGAGGGAGTTTCAGGTGACAACTCCCCAGCTCACCTCCTTTGGAGAGGCTTTCTTAAGTCTGAAAGGAGCCTAAGAATCTAAATAAGCAATGTAATGTCACTGAAGGAAATAAGCCACACAAACAGGAGCAGAGGAATAGAAATCAGTGGGTAAAACATTGAAGAAGAGGCAAGATAGGAGGTTGCGGAGCATGGTGGTGTGGTGGGCAGCACAGGACTATGCTTCTAGATGGCAGCTTCCTCCCCACACTCAGGACAACTCCTGAACATGCTGCCTCTTACTACTGTCTAATGTGTGAAACTGAACCCTCATGGATCCATTCCAGAACCAAACTGAATGCAGAAAACCCTCAGCTTCTCAGAAGCCATTTAGATCAGGACAGTCCAGAAATAGAACCTGTCTTGGCCTTCCTGCAGATGCATGTTCTAAGGTAGCCTAAGAATCCTTCCAATCCCGAAATTGCAAATCTGGGTCATATTAAGAGGACAATTATCTTTATACCTGTCTCTACTACAACATCAATTCATCCACTATTTTATAAAGGGGGATGGGCTAACATGTTAGTAGACAGCCATTAACTCAGACTGTTAACTAAGTTTTAAATATATTATTTGAATCAGTAGTATTCATTAAATGAAAATAAAGGGCCCACAGGTTTCCTGTTTGTATTTTAGGGAACTTAGGGAGTAAGGATGCTACTCTGCTTTACCAGGAGCAAACTCACATGCTTTTGGTTTTCACATGTGCCTGGGCTCCTAAAATAGGCCTAAAACAGTCTTATTTAGTTCTACGCTATTTATTTCCACAGAGGAATCTCAGAACTTTTAAGCTGTAATATGTTATCTCGTCTTTCTACACTTTTTGTGATGAAGAAATCAAAGTACATACAAAGGCAAAAGAAAGACAGCTTAATTACAAAGATTTAAAAGCAGAAAAATTTACATGATGGCTTATTAGAGAAAGAACACTTTCTCCCTCTCATCTCAAGACAAACCATTTATCTAACAAAAAGTAAAAATACTGTGTTCCTTTTTTCTTTTAAGTTAAATCCTTTCCTGAAAGAACTAGAGTCTTGGATTTAACATTGTAATTTGAACAGAAACCACTACAAGAACCAAACTATTATATCGAGTTGTAAATAGTTATCTCAAAATGAAATTTCTGCAATGAAATGATACTTCTGACAGAACAGTTATAAACTACAACTAATTTTTCTAAGATCTTTTGGAGAAGACAAATTTACAGTGATGAACAAAGTAATATTACTCATTTACAATGTTAAAGGATCCAGTAATCGCTCTGGATCAGAGATGACAAGGCACAATCAACACAGTGAACAATACATCTGTGAGAATGATTAAATATGCCCACGTCTTAACTGCAACACTACTTTACACTTGTTCTGACATTATAGTTTGCAAAGTACTTACATCCATAAACTCATGTGACTCTACACGTTTTTCATTTTAAATACAATAAATATAGATGAGTCCATATGGATACGTGGTATGTACTAAAGTGTTCTCTAGAGCCAACTATCTGGTTTAGAATTCCAACATTGCCACATATTAGATATGTGACCCTGAGTAAACTACTCGATGTCTCTGCCTCAGTTTCATCATCTACAAAATGAGGGTAATACTGTTTCTACCTCTTGGGACTACTACAGATTAAACCAATTAATATATATCAAGAACTTAGAAGAATGTCATGCACAGAGCAAGCACCAGACACATGCTGATGGTCAGCAGCAGCAGCATACTTGTATGGATAAGAAAGTGAAGATAGGAGCCACAGCGCCAGGATAAAAACTGGACTTTCTTCCCCTAGAAAAAACATAGGGATGGTTTTTTCAATATCCTGTTTTCCTAGACTGACACCAGCCGTTTAATGTAGAACTCTGCAAATAAAAAATTCAGCAACTCAAAATATTTGTAAAATTGTATTTTAATGTCTGTTCATATATGTACTTCAGATTAGATTATAAAAAAAGAACTGTTCCATTTTGGGGACAGTACTATACACTAAGGAATTATCTGTGTTGCTATATTTGTAAAACAAAAGTCTTTTGTTTCACTTTTCAAAAGACAGACCAAAAAAGGCACAAGCTTATCATATCATACTAGTAGGATGATCATTACCTCAAATTCTTTATAGAGTAAAATAAATCTGATGGAAAAAGACCAAGATGCAGATAACTATATTATGATTTTCATTTTTCTTCCAGTTTTCAAAGCATTCAGTATTGTGATGCAGTATTTGTAAGTTTAAAAATGATTCCCAAAACAAAGCATATCAACGATTGAAAATAGCACTGATAAAAAAAACCTTAGAAATTAATTCTAGAAAACAATAGATGCTCAGCTGAAAAGCTCCTCTTTTTTAGACATGTTTTTAGATTTCTTTCCTCATATTTTGTTCAGTTTTTTTTTTCCCTTTAGTGATTTAGGTGACTGCAATAACATCTTCCACTGTGTCTAAAAATAGGGCATGGGTGTGTAAATTTATGAGCTGAAATGCAAAACTGGCACAGGATGTCTAAATTAAAGCATTAAATCACTTTGCATATGCTAGTATAGAAATACATTTTAAGCACTGATACATACATGCTTTCTGTATACATACAATTTTAATCCAACCATTTTATTCTTTTTGTAGTGAAGAAATGTGAAATTGTGAACTTTACTCTCAAATATGTCATTATCATTTATGAGATTAATCTTGGGCAAAGCACTTCTCCACTCAAGGACTTCAAATAAGGAGAACAGACAAAAACATTGATGATTCTCAACCCTCTTTCCAACCAAACCCATCCAAGGGATTCAATCTCACTTGCTTTACAGCAGTGGCAACAATCTGAAAATATCCTACAAGTGATTCTGATACACTGCCCTAGAAGTTGTTTCCCTGCTGGTAACCTCTTCCACACTACTATAGACTTCTCTGAAGTTCTACAAGTTCCAAGGCCTGCCACTTTAGATACAAGAAAATTAAAACCCATTGACCTGAAAGTTATCTGACAGTGTTATTTAAATACACTTAAAAAGAAAGGTGAAAAGTTAATATACATTTTCACTTGATGGAACAGACAAGAGTTAAATAAGAATCTGGGTACTGAAGATATCAGAGGGCTTTATAACAACTGTTCACATGGCAGAGAGCAAATGTGACCTAGAACTACTTATGAAGAAAGTACAGAAAGAAGTATAAAAAAGGAGAATCAATCAAAATAAACACCTCAATGGTTTGAATGTGTGATTAATGTGATTTAAGTCAATTTGCCTGATAGTGGGAAAAAGAAGCAAAAAATGGACATGTATGTAGGTGGTATTATATAATCCCCAACTGCTTCTCCAAAATATCAACCTGTCATAGGTTTTACATCATTTTTACATTATACAGTTGTTATAATAACTAATAACTACTTAAAATATGTGGACATATGTCATATTATAACATAAATCAAATACACTGGATCAGCATGGTGGTTGACAACAATATGCAAGCATAATATTTAAAAATGGTGTCCTTATTTCTTTGAATATCCATTTGCTATTGATAAATTCCACAGTATCTAAAAGCTATTTATTGTATGTGGAAAGTCATGTGAAAAATTCTATGATCTAGGAAAGAAGGAAATGGAATTTGAAAACTTCCTTGGAAAATGCATGTTGTCTGATCCAATCATGAACCAATATTATATCATCATGAATAAGTATACAAGGAATAGTGAAATGCTAACCAGAGCTTCAAAATTAGGATTATTTGTTTGAAACAAAGTGTAACTGCATTATCTTCAAAAGACAAAGTATTAACATTAAATAAACGCTGTTAACTGTATATTTTATACTGAGATGACCCTTAAATGGTACAAAGAATAACCAAAATCCACAGATTTAATATTTGAACCAAAAATAAACAGAAATCTGGCTGAGTTTAAAAGTTGCTGTCCTCTGTACCAAAAGATACCACCAGGGGTGAGTCAGAATACAATGTATACATGTCTACAACTGCTGTAACACATACCATTGTTATATTTTACTGACTTGTGGTTGAAAAATCGATAAAAATATTTGGTAGGCACTGACTTCTTCTGAAATAAATTCCAAAACACACAGTCCATTGTTGGCTTAACTTGCTCAAAATGCTCCCAAACAATGTGGACCCAACTTCAAACTTGGGTCTGTAAACAGACCAACAGCCTAATAATAAATAAAAATGAAGAAAAAGAAATGCCCAAATCCCAATTTTGGACAATGTTCACATCTGAAATGGTCTGCAATAATTAATACCAAGAGAAGATGATCACTTACATGAGTTGGGATGGAAAATATTTGTTGAATGAATATACACAATTCTTCCTCGTTCTATAGCCATGTGTCAAAGCATCAAAACAATTTAATTTGTATCTGTTTCTGTTGTGTCTTGAACTTTATATATAAGTTTATCATGAGGAAAAAAAAAACCTGTTTGGCTTGACTCACCATGAATCACAGCCAGGAGGTCATCTTGTTGTGTATCAGCAACTATGTTTTCACTACAGCTATGTGACCTGAAGTGGCAGCAGCAGAGGCACCAAAATAGAAGGGGCAGGAGCTTTCTCCTGGCTTCTCAGCCTCAAATGGGCTTTTCCAGCCCATTCCGGCAACTGAGCAAGAGCCAACCGCAGAGCACAGAAAGAACAAACCCGACAGCTCCGAGGAGAAAGGCTGCAGGCCCACCGCACCTTTCTAGCCCTCCCGGGGAGTCCGGAGAAGCGAGAACATAAAAGGGGACAAGCTTAAGAAACCGTGTAGAGAAAATACATCATGACATGGGCCCAAACTAGCTTGGTGTGGGGCAAAAAAACAAAACAAAACAAAAAAACCAGCTGTGACCGTGAAGCACAGATTTCGGGAAGGTCTGGGCACCGAGGAGGATTTCCACCCCGGGGCTCTGGGCGCAGCTCCGGCGCGAGCGCGCAGCGAGACCCCAGTCTCCAAGCACCTCCGGCCACCCGGGACTTGCCCGATTCCCACCTCACCTGTCCGGTGCCCGCGGGCCGGGAAGGCACCTCTGGTCCCCTGCCCCGCCCCGGCCCATCCTCCCATCCCATACCCTCCCGGCACGTCTCTTGGGACCAACGGCCAGGTCAGCATGGGCAGGGGTCAATGCCCGCTCCGCCGCCCCAGGCCCAGCCCCCGGACTCACTTTCTGAATCCGCTTCAGCGCCATGGGTCAAGGAGGGCAGCGGGGACACCGGCCGGCGGGGGGCGGCTGCGTGGCTCGGGGGCGTGGGTCGTCGCGGGCTCCGCTCGCTGGCTGCTCGGCTGGCTCAGCCCTGTGGGTCCCCGGCTCGCCGTTCGCTGGCTCGCTCCGGGAGCCGGTGCCTGATCCGTGTGCGCCCGAGCGCGAGTGTGCGCGAGTGTGCGGGCGGGGACGCCGGCGAGACTCTTTTGTTTCCGCTTTTGCTTCTGGGAAGGAGCCTGCGCCCTCCCCACCGCGCCCCGCCCCGCCTGGCACACTGGGAAGTGTAGTTCCAGCCGTCGTGGCCGCCAGGACCAGGACGCTGTCGGGTTACTCACTGGTGACCTCAACCAGGCAGCCTGGGGTTTCAGCTGCCGGGCCTGGAGTTGGTATCTGCTGTTTGATTTAGAGTAAATTACTGAAGCTGGGTCTGCGCATCCGCACGATGGGATAACAAATGAGCTCCTAACGCATTTACAAGAATTTCTAAATTTTCAGAGTTAATCATTCCTTATCCAATACATTTTACAGCTGATCTTGTTATTTTTATCTTTACAGAGTTCACTGACTCTTCTGAAATATATGAATTACCTCAATTTCTCACCCTCCACACATGCGCTGACTCATACCTATTATGATTATTACTTACCTCCTTAGTTCTTCTTTCGGAGGGAAAAAAAAGTGCCTTCCCTGTCTAGGGCAAATCTTGCATTGTCTAACCCTCCTTAGAACTCAGAATTCTGAGCCTCGCTCTCATAAGTAGCTTTTTTCCTTGGGTTGACGATACCTGCCAAATAGTCTAGCTCACTCCCCAATCCTTAAATTTCCATGAACTTGTGTACACATTGAAACTGGCTTCTTACTTTCAGCACGAGCAAAATCAGTTTTCACTGAGGACGCCTTTGAGCTTCTTATTACTAAATTCAACTCACTCTTTATCCTGAGCATGTTTTTGAATGATTTGGCTGGCTATCCTTTAGATTTTCAAAATGCTCATCTTCTTCCCTTTTACTTTCCACTAGCTCCTTTTCCCAAATATGGGAGATCTTGTACTATCCCTGAACTGGGAGGCAACCTAGCAAGGTCTTAGGAGCAAGGGCCTTGTAGATGAACCATGCACGTATTTCTGCTTCTCTCCGCACATCCATCCACCTCCCTTTTCCAATTACCTCTAGTTTCTCTCATATGACTTGGGCTTGTGCAACCCTTACTCTGCTTAGTGATGCTGTTTAGCAACTGCTCCTGTTGCTAAATGGCCAAACCTTTTTGTACTCCCTGATTCATCTCCTCAAAGGGAAGAACCTGAATGATGCAACTCAATTTTCTATTCCAGGCTATAAATTGTCAGCTAGTGATGAGTTAGGTGTCCATTGATGGTCTTACCAGCTGGGGAAAGTTTGATTGTGTGTGTGTGTGTGTGTGTGTGTGTGTGTGCTGGGGCTGGAATTCAGGGCCTCTTGCCTGGTAGGCACAGGCTCTAACACTGAGCTACATCCGCAGTCCCAGTGTGGAAAGTGTGAAAGTACTTTTGGACAAAGCGGCTTCTGGAAAACACTAACAAGGTCCTGTCAACTGTACAGAGGTATATTTAGGCTAGCTCAAAGCACCATTTTTAGAAAGAAAGAGCTCCATGCTAAAAGGAAGCATGAGATTATTCGTGTAAGTAAAGTAGAGTACATCACCTTTGGGGAGTTGCATTCCCATGCTAATAGCATTTGATATCATGTTAGATGTGAGGCCGTGTTCACTGTTACCACTATGGTAAGATTTCAGGTACCAGGCAACTCAGAAAAAAACCTCCAGGGTCATTCTGTGAACAATCCTGATCATTACTGCATGAACAACAACAGCAACAACAAAACACACTCAAGCAGAAGCTATGTATAGGGCAATTTTGTTCAAAAGTCATTGAGGGCCCAGGACCCTGGCATCAATTTCTCCCTATGAAGACTCACTGCCAAGATCACTCAATTGCTTAAAAAAACTTTATTGTATCATGCCTCAGTGTAGTGCAATTTATTTCCATCTTTTGCTCACATACTACAATTAATACCATGTGCCTTTGCATGTCCATTCACTCTGCAAAGGATGACCTCCTTCCATTTACCTGGCAAACTTCTTACACTTCTTCTAGACCCAATACAAATGATACATACTCTATGATATTATTTTCTACCTATTCACTAAAGTGGATTTTTAAATATTTATATTATTCTTTTAATTCCAGAAGCAAGATATACTTTAGGGATATCACTTAGTCATGACTGGTTGTCTCATTAGAATATGAATTCTAAGGACACATGGAAAATGTCTTTCTTTTTTTTTTAGTAATGTAAAATTTACATACCATGAAATGCCCACATCTAAGTGTACAGCTTGATGGGTTTTGACAAATAAATATACTTGTGTGATAATTGAGATCTAGAACAATTCTATCACCACAGAACATTCCCTCATGACCCCTTCTAGTCACTCTCCACCCTGGTAGGAAATTAAAGCTCTGGTTGCTATCACCATAGACTTATTTTCACCTGTTCTTTTTTTATGTTTTTAGTGAGAAGGAAAAATTATTTTTTAAGCCAACAAATTTTGGGGGTGGTTTGTTACACAGCAAAACTGACTGAAATAGTATATAATGAAATACATGTTTTGAAATAGGGATCTAATTAATTTAAATATTCTTCTTAAATTGTCAGAAGGCCAATCCCCAAATCTTTGCCATAATTACCTTCAATTCTTTTTGTTGTTATTTTGCATTACTGGGGATTGAACACAGGGCCTCTCAAATGCTAGGTAAGCTCTACCACTGAGCTATAATCCCAGTCTTTTCATTTTTAAAAAATTTTGAGAAAAGATCTTGCTAAACTACCCAGGCTGGCCCCAAACTTGTGATCCTTCTGCCTTAGCCTCCAAAGTAGTTGGGATCATAGGCAGGAACCATTGTGCAGGGCTTTGTCTGCTTTTGAAAGTCATATAAAGAGGCTGGGGATGTGGCTCAAGCGGTAGCGCGCTCGCCTGGCTTGCGTGGCCCCCGGGTTTGATCCTTAGCACCACATACAAACAAAGATGTTGTGCCTGCCGAGAACTTAAAAAATAAATATTACAATTCTCTCTCTCTCTCTCTCTCTCTCTCTCTCTCTCTCTCTTTCCTCTCTCTCTCTCTCTCTCTCTCTCTCTCTCTCATATAAATGGAAGAATAAAATACATATTCTTTTATGTTTCAATTTTTAACATAGTATTTTTTCTTCCATTTTGTTGCATGTAGTAATTGTTTGTTCATAACTGCTGAGTAATTTCCTGTTATGAATATACTCTAATTGTTTTTTCTTCTTTCTCAGGATAATGAACACTTGGGTTGTTTCCTGTTTGGGTTTATTATAATTAAAGTTGTTATGAATATTCCTGCATATTTCTTTTTTAATGAACATATTTTATAGTTTTTTAGGATAAATTGTTAGGATTGAAATTGCTGAATTACAAGATAGTATATATATAATATCATAAGCAATTATCAAATAGTTTTTCAAAGTGGTCATACAATTTTAAAGTCTCAACAGCACTAGGTTTATTCTATCTTCTCATCAATACTTGGTGTCCATAACTTAATTTTGGCCATTTTCTTGAATTTTAAGGTATCATTATGGTTTTAATTTGCATTTTAAGGTATCATTATGGTTTTAATTTGCATTTCCCTGATGATGAATAATGTCAACCACATTTTCACCTGCCTTTCAGTTATTTCTATACCTTCTTTTCTCCTATGCCTTTCTTCTATCTTTTGAAGGATTTAATTTACTCTTCTTTTTCTAACTTCTTAAGGTTAAAAGATACAATCACTTTAAACTTTTCTCCTTCTCTCATAGAAAACTTTGAAGCTATTTTTATGTACTGTATTTGCAAATTTTTGTATTTTTGCACTTTCCTTGGGTTTTAAGTATTTTCTACTTATAAATATGTTTTCTCTTTTTATTCGCCCATCACTCTATATGTCATTTAGAAATGTGATGTGCCGCAGTCTGGCTGGGCACAAAATCACGAGCCACTCAAGCAGGAACAAACTTTATTTTTTTATTTTTTATTTTTCAAATATTTTATTTTTTAATTGTAGTTGGACACAACACCTTTGTTTCACTTATTTATTTTTATGTGGTGCTGAGGATCGAACCCAGGGTCTCGCACGTGGGAGGCAAGCGCTCTACCGCTGAGCCACAACCCCAGCCCCAAACTTTATTTTTGAAACTGCCGCCAATGCCCCCTACGCTCCCGGGAAGATTGCCGACCCACCGGTGTTCTCCCGGACCCCAACAGGAAGTCCCTCTCCGGAATTCCCTCCTACCGTACTTCCCCAACCAATGGGAACTCTCCAGGAGTCCCGTAGCAGGCGAGGTGGACAGCAGGAATCTAATATCCATAAGAATGCAGATCTTAACATAATCATATCATCTCAATGGCTTGCTGGCATCATCTTTCAACCAAAAATGCCATGCATCATACTGCTTGGCTATGGCTCTTAGCAGTGATGTTTAATTTCCAAATGTATATTTAAAACTTTTTTAGATATAATATTGTTACTAATTTATAACTTAATTATTTTGTGGTCAAAGAAGATAGTCTGTAAGATTCTGTCATTCAGATGTCCTAGCATATGATCTGTATTGGAGAATACTCTATGTAAACTCAAAAATGTGATTTTTTCAGGCTCTTAGGTATAAATATAAAGAGCTGTCAATCAAATCAGATCTTCTTTATCCTTTGTAATTTTTGTTCAGTTGTTCTTTTTTTAAAAAACAATTTTTAGTTATAGGTGGACATAATATCTTTATTATGTTTATTTATTTTTATGTGTTACTGAGGATCAAACTCAGTGCCTCACGTGTGCAAGGCAAGTGCTCTGCCACTGAGCTACAACCTCAGCCCTGTTCAGATGTTCTTTGATTACCAGAGAAGAGTGGCAAAAATAAAAACTCCTATTAATTGTAAATTTGTCTATTTCTTCCCCTAGTTCTATTTTTGCTCCATGTATTTTGAAGCTCTGGTGTTAGCTCATTATCTCATGATAATCAAATGAGCATACATTTGAATGTCATACAATGTACATGTAAAAGTTCTCTTAACTTTGAGTTGTACACTTTGTCTTGAAATCTAATTGTATGATGTTAATACTGCTATGTTGTCTTTATGATGCTTACCATATACTTGGTATATTTTTTTCTTATTTTCAATCTGTGTTTTTATTTATTTATTTATTTATTTTTGTAGTTGTAGATGGACAGATGCCTTTATTTTATTTGTTTATTTTTATGTGGTGCTGAGAATCCAACCCAGTGTCTCACACATACTAGGCAAGTGCTCTACCACTGAGCTATAGCCCCAGCCCTGTCTCTTTTTAAAGTTAAGTTAAATTAAGCCTTAACTAATTCATTAAAAACATTAAAATTATACATGTTAATGGATACCTGTGTCTTTATATTTAAGTGAGTTTCTTGGAGCTGGGGATATAACTCAGTGGTAAATCACCTCCCTGATAGGTGTGAACTCCCCTGATTTCATCCCCTGCTCTAGGGAAAACAAACAAACAAAAACCTCTTTAGTTAAGGTGACTCCTTTCTTCTCCCTCTTCCCACACCCTGTCTCCATATGGGTGCAAGAGCAGAGAGTATGACATTCTTCTGGAGGCAACTCAACACAAGTCAATATTCCAAAGAGCTGGTGTTTAGGAAATAAAATGAGAGAGAGAAAGAGAGAGATGTCACCACCATGCTAAAGATTTGTATCCTGCTAAAAATATAGGTGTCACCTTAAGTAATTTTCAAATTACAGTATGCAAACCTGAATGCATATTATAATCAACCAGAGAGTTTTAAAGAAAGACCAATGTCCAGGCCTCAAGGAAATCTTGTTAAACAGACTACCTCGCAGACTCTGGCAAGATTTTTTAAGTAGAAGTTCCTTAATTCAGTGGTTCTCAAGTGTGAACATGTTCTTAAGTAGAAAACATGGATCAGAGTGTCTGATGCAATAGGTCTGGAGTAGGCCCTAAGGAAATATGTTTCTAACAATTTTCCAGGTAATACTGATGCTGCTGGTTCTGGAACGACACTTTGAGTACTGCTTCTCTGGACTTTTGCAATTGAAAATGTGGTCCATGGGTATCCAACATCAGCATCCCCTGAGGACTTGTTAGAAATTGAGAATTTCAGGCCTGACTGCCTACACACTGCATCCAATCCTGAAGCTTACTTAGTAAGATCCCCAGGTGATTCAGATGAACATTGGAGTTCAAGAAGCACTCTGCAAGAAGCCTCTGATATACAAGGGACTGCTAAAGATGCAGATTTCCTTTAAAGGATTTAATTTAATAAGTCTAGGGTAAAGATCTGGAGTCTATATTTTTTACCTTCCCTGGAAAGTCTGAGGGAAGGGTCAGAGAACAACATTTTTGAGAATCTCTACTTTGGACAAATGTGTCTAAGCATCAATGTGTCAAAGCATCAATTTCGTCATCTATAATAAAGCAATGAATATTGTATTTGCTTCAACTGAATGGAGCTAAAATATTTGTACCCTTCCAACTCAACTTGTACCAAAGAACTATAATTTGTACCCCCCCCAAAAAAAAGGAAAAAGAAAGAAGAAGAATGATTTTTCTGTTCTTTATAAATAATAAGAAACCTAAAAAGAAATCTTACAAGGTTATTTTTGTCTTTCCCAGGATAAATTTACCTCCCAAAAAGGATAAGTAGCACTTTAAAAAAATCTACTTTGGAATAAAAAATTTTAAAACATCTATTTTGGCATCTTAAAATAATAGTTTGTGCTTGGAGATTACATTAAACTTTTCAAAACATTTCACACATATTTTTGAAACATGCATATACATATGCAACATATAGTAGTTCAAATTTTTACTTAGTCTTTCACTCTTTCAGGGCATGGTTTCAAAACATTGTTTGCAGTAAATTTCATAATTAACTCAAAAATATTAGTTAATGCCTACTATAAACCAGGCATTGAAAGTACATTATAAAGAAACCAGATAAGATCTCCTCTCTCAAACAGTACATGAAATCCCGTGAGATGGGCAAGGGGAATTCAAGGCTTTTTAAAACTGCAGTTTTCTGGGAATCAGCCTACAGCATTAATAAACAATCCTTATCCCTAGGATTATCTCTGTTGGGGGCATTACATTGTGCTAGGTGGTAAGAGATATGCAAAAGAAGATTAGACTTGCTCCTACTTTCCATAAACTTCGACTCTATAGAGGAAAAAATCTCAAAAAACATTAAAATAAATAAGTAGCATTCCTTCATAAATTCATTTAACAACAAGAAATTTGCCAAATTAAATAAGTAGTACCCAAGAGAAGGACTAAGTTTGGTTTTTTAAAAAAAGGGAGTCATCATAAGGGAAACCTTTGTAAGAGATAATAAAACTTGATGGAGAGAAGCATTTGGATAAACAAAGGAATAGATGAGATATTTTCTATCATAAGAAAATGAGCATGGAAATGAGTATGAAATGTTGCACACAGAGGCCAAGGTTCCTGGTGGACAATAGTAAGGAAATACAGCTAGCCAAGTCCAATGGTTGGGATCAGATGGTGAAGGACATTGACTGACAAGAATATAAAATTGAGCCTAAATGCAACAAGAGGAGGAGGTTTTTGATTGGGAGAGTGATATATTATTATTATTATTATTATTATTATTATTATTATTATTATTATTATTTAAAGAAAGAGTGAGAGAGAGTGAGAAAGAGGGAGAGAGAGAGAATTTTTAATATTTATTTTTTAGTATTTGGCGGACACAACATCTTTGTCTGTATGTGGTGCTTGAGGATCGAACCTGGGCCGCACGCATGCCAGGCGAGCGCACTACCACTTGAGCCACATCCCCAGCCCATAGAGAGTGATATATTATGACAGTGATGTATTAAATGGGAGATAGTCTAGTGGAGGGACATAGGATGACTATATAAGGACAGAATGGAGACAGGGAAACAAATTCAGTTGCTACTGCACTATTCAGGGGTCAAGATAAGAGCCTATCTAAAGATGATGGTACTAGAAGCCCAAAGAAGATTCTTCTGGAAAAAGAAATAATGAAACTTGGCTACCATTAGATATAGAAGTTGATAAGTAGAAGAGTAAATTTGAACTCTAAATTTATGAGAATAAAGTGACGGGGATAAAGATGCCAACATTGATTATTTTTTGGAAAGGGGATGGCAAATTGAGTTTAAGACATATAGGATTTAAAGTCATCAAGGGTTTGGAATCTAAGTGGAATTTCCTTGATGGTAAGTAGAGATATGAGACTGAAAATTACAGATTTGAGAGCAATCCTGTAAGAGAATGGATTTTACAACTATAAGATATAAAGGGCAGCCAGATGGAGTGGTGCCCACCTGTAATCCCAGCATCCTGGGAAGCTGAGCCTGGAAGATAGCAAGTACAAGGCCAATCTCAGCAATTTAGCCAGACCCTATCTCAAAATAAACAAGGAGGGCTGAGGATGTGGCTCAAGCGGTAACTGGTGCTCTCCTGGCATGCATGGGGCGCTGGGTTCAATCCTCAGCACCACATAAGAATAAAATAAAGATGTTGTGTCCACCGAAAACTAAAAAAAATATATATATATAAATATATATTATATATATATTAAAAAATTTTATATGTATTATATATATATATTTTACATATATATATATTAAAAAATTTTCTCTCTCTCTCTCTCTCTCTCTCTCTCTCTCTCAAAATAAAAAAAGAAAGAAAGAAAGAAAAAGGGATGGAGGTGTAGCTCCATGTAAAATATCCCTGAGTTCAATCCCCGGTAGCACAAGAAAAAAAAAAGAAAAGAAATTTCTGACCACCTTGGGGTTTGAATCCTCAGGCCTTGGTATAATCACTCTCTTTTTCTTGAGGCCAGCTCTGTCGTTTTTATCTTAAAGGTTGCTATCTCTGTATTTTCATTTTTCCAAATAAGAAATACTGTATCTCAGAATCCTCAAACTCCAACAATTTAATGTAGGAGTTCCCTACTCTGGCTGCTTATCAGAATAGCAAGGTAGTCGCATTTTAGAAGTAACTCCTGGCTGCTCATCCATAAACTTGGGGTGGGGGCAGCATGAAGGGAGCCCTACCAAGCATTGGTTTGCTGGGGCCTGACTTACCCTCCCTCAGAACCCCAGAATACAGAGTGGTTGCTGGATTGTGATGGAAAAAAAAAAAAGAGTAGAGGAAAAAGCAAAACGAAGACTGACAAATTTGGAAACATCTGTGGAAAGAATCTCTGACCAAGTGGAAGAAGCAAAATAAAGATCAAGCAGGGCATGTCAATCAAAACACATCTGATAAAGTGACAATGGGGGAGTTTATGAAGACTGTGGAGGAACTGACATATTGAACCAGAAATTCCAGAGACTAAAATGAAAGAAAAGGTCTGGTAAAAAGATTCAGGCACTCTTGGCTGAGTTTGACACGGTGGAGCAAGACATGGGCCAGGAATCCAGTGCAGTATTTCGTCAACCTGGCCCTGGCCAAGTGAGGCCAGCAGAGTGGCCATGTGCTGAAAACACCACTGTCAGCTCTGCCCTCTCTGGTACAGAAGTTATCTGATTTCTCCACCCAATGTCAGTTTTGCTTCTCCTCCACCTATTCTCTAGGAAGAAGAGTTTGACTTTGCAAATATAAGAGCTTTCTTTTGCATTCTCTTAGTGCCTCTTTGTTACGGCTATTGTTTTGTTGAAAAAGCAGTGTCAGATTGGATTTATTTGTCTAAACAAAGGCTTCCCCCACCCCACCTACCCAAGAGGATTGTTGGGGATTCAACCTAGTACTTCCTGCATGCTAGGCAAATGCCCTGCCACTGACATACACCCCCAGCCCTCTGTGCCTCTTTGAGATTATGCTGTCTAGTAGATCCCCTTGACTGAGTGTTCCCAGGTCTTCTCACGTATGGATGCATTCTTTGGATAGCTGAGAATTCTTAATTGTCTTAAGGCAGTTCTGAGTTTATAGACCACCCAGGTCGTCAGATACAACAGGATCTTTTCCCTTTGTGATTCCAAAGTCCCTAACAATAAAACCAGAATCAACAGGAGTCCAGGCAGGAGAGTTGGGAACAGCTCAGAACTGGTGTTCCCCACACGTGTAGTTCAGGTATCTTTTGTTGGGTCTTATTTTCTGAATAGCTGTCTAGGTGGTTGGCTCACAAATTCCATCCTTACCTCTCACACTAGAAATTCTGTCCAGCTACAGGACAGAAGATTTCAGGGGGAACATTCTTAGGTAGGGCCCAGGATGGATAGGCACTTTCTTGTCCCTTGCTTACCTCTCTGTAGGGTTAGAATCCAGCATCAAGTGAGTCTCTTTTTGAAACCAGGTCATAACCCTGGACTGGGAAAGGAATAGAGCAGAGAACTTCAAGAAAGATAGAGCCAACTATAAACTTCTCAGGAATGACATGTGCTTTTTTGGAGGGTATTTCTGTAATGTGTTCCCTATATTTCTTTCAAGACTGATCCTGAAAAAAAAAAAAAAAAAAAGACTGATCCTGTCCATTTTATAGTCCATTTTGGTTTTTTTCATTGATAATTAAGACCAGTTTTGAGCACCAAATAGGAAGCAGAAGAATGTTGAAACATTTGTTGTTCAGTTGGGTTCTTTTTTTTTGGATTGATGAGATATGAGAGGGAAAACCCCTCGGTGGTTCCAGTCATAATTTATTTTAAGAAAGTTCTGAGCAGCCTTACGTGGCTAGAATGCTTCTCAAACAGGGGAGCCGTGGTGCCCCATTCTTCCCCCACAGTGCCAGTGAAAGGCTCCCGATGGCACTCTGAGGCATTGAGGGATTTCACCATGATCCCAGAAAGTTAGGCCTGGGATTGTAGGAACTGGAACAAGGTGGTGGAGAGGGTGAACAAATGGATGAGGCTCCAGGCTCAGCCTCTTTCACCAGCTGCTGTAATCGGAGCAGTTCAATACATACTTCTTTTCTAAACTATCTGAATGGACGTAGGGACTTGGTTAAGTTTCCTCATCTAAAAATTGGTTTAGCAGCTTACAGCTTGTATGATCAGAGGAAGTTAAGTAATTAATAGTTTTCTCTATAGTGCAGAGAACTTGGTACTTGTTTAGAAAAATGTTGCTATTGTGCCTGAATTCCATATTCAAGTTTATTAGGAGAATGGCTTCTAATACTTGAAAAACAGGTTTGGAAAGCACTGATTTGTCCCACAGTCCTTGTTAAAAGGATTTTTTTTTGTTTTCTTTTGCAATTCCATTAACAATTTTATCCATGCCTAAAATCTTGTGACTCTCTGCGAGTATTTTCAGAAATTTAGTCCTTTCCATCTTTGATAATGAATTTTAATTTTAGGTTAAATATTCTGGATAGAAACTTTCAATCCCATCCCTGCCTTACTCTATCACTCTGAGAATTTTTCTCTGGATTACAATCGTACACTGCCATCTGATAGTCTTCAAAGCAATAAATGAGTACCCTGCATTGTTAATCACTGTTAATTTTTTTTTTTTTTTTTTTTTTGGTGATGCTGGGGATTGAATCCAGGTCCTGTGCATGCAAGGCAAGCACTCTACCAACTGAGCAATATACCCAGCCCTGCACTGTTAATTCTTTAAGTAATCCAGAAAAACATATTGCAATTTGCTAAGAAAGAGGAATGTTTGAAATATTACTCCCCAGTTTAAATAGTAATAAACATGTTAATGCTATAAATGTTGTTCAACAAGTCTACATGATACAGTGCTTTAACAAACAAACTTATCTCCAAGTGCCCTGAGTCATAGTTGGTTGTAGTTTTTTGCAAAGCCTAACAGTATCTAATTACAGGCAGTAAATGTAGAACCAACTTTATGATCAATTAAGAGTGGTGGAAATTCCAAAATCCAGTCCACTCAGGAGGCCTTTCATGAAAAGGCAGAACAGCGATTATTTCTCACTGCCAAAGGAATAAGATGTATGTTCCTAATTCTTTTCTTTACTTCCTTCTGCTTTCAAAATTTTCCTCCTCAATATCCTCCTTTTCTTCCCATTTCCTTCTTCTTCCCTCTCCATCCTCTGCTACTAGGACTACAAAAGGCATTTTGCTCAAGCCTAAGGATAATATAGCATTTAGGCTTTTAAAACCCACACTTTCAGCCTTCAAAATAAAGAAAATTCTGACATATGCTGAAATGTGAGATGAAACATGAGGACATTATGCTATGTCAAAGAGGCCAGTGACTAATGCTATAGGACTCCACTTACACGAAGTATCAGGTTCATAGACACAGAAAGAAGAAGGGTGATTTCCAGGGTCTAGAGTGGGTGAGGCATGGAGATTTGTTAAATGGGTACCGAGTTTCAGTTTTGCCAGATGAAAAAGTTCTGGAGATTGCATAAAAATGTGAGTAGAATTAATGAAGCCAGATTTAAAGTTAGGTAGTCAGTGTAGTTAGGTAAATCGGGTCTAATATCGAGTGAGATCTGAACTGGAGGCCATGTTGAGAATGAATTCCGGGAAAAGTTGAACAACTCTTGGAATATTAATGAAGTCTGGGAAAAGCGCAAGGCCAGAGCCCATCCCAAAGAAGTGCTAATGAACAGCCCCCAGCAAACTTGAAGATGCTGACTCAGAAGTCCTTCCTGCCCAGACCACTTCTTTGGCCCACCTGTGTCCCACCCCTGGGGCCTTCCCACCTACACTCCATCACTGAAAACTATAAAAAGGGGAAACAACCGCACTTCCATGGATTCCACCTCTTGGGTCCCCTTCTTCCTCCTGGAGAAGTCTTTCCTGCTGTCCTTTAATGAACTTCTAATTTTCCACTCTGACCTTGCCTCGGCGTGCTTCTCTGGTGTTATTCTTCAACATTTGGGAAGCAAGGACTGTCACCTTTCAACCAACAGTGGTAACATTAACACTACTGAGCTGTAAATGTTAGGTCAGTGGTGGCGATTGGTGGCGACTTGGTGGCGACTTGGTGGCAACTTAGAACAAAGCAGCCCCAGCCGGAAAAGAACATCAATCAGATGCCAGCGGAAACCGCCTGTCAATCAGCCAGATCTCCTGACTAACGCCTGTCAATCAGCAGGACCCCCCTGGCCAATCCTGGAGTTCAGCCAACTCCCCTGACCAACTCCAAGGGGGCAAGGGACTCTAAGAACACCTTTTCCTGTCCCAAGCCCTTCCCTTCCTGCTGTAAGCCCCATAAAAGTCCAGTCCGGTCGAGCTTCCACGCGGTTTCTCCTCAGACCCTTCTCCTGTCCCCTCTGTGGGTCTGATCGAGTTCCGCCCGGGAGTGATATCTCAATAAGGCCTGTTCAGCGGCCCTTTTAAATCTGCTTCCTTTGGTCGCTGCCTGCCTCGTCTGATCTGACAGTAAATGGTAAAGATGATAAATTTTGTATTATGTGGTTTTCACCATTTTTAAAACAACACATCTTATTTAAACTTTTTTTTTTTGGTACTGGAAATTGAACTCGGGTCCTTAACCACTGAACCACATCCCTAGCCCTTTTTTATATTTTATTTAGAGACAGAGTCTCATCGAGTTGCAAGTGCCTCGCTAATTTGCTGAGGCTGGCTTTGAACTTGGGATTCTCCTACTTAAGCTTCCTGAGTCACTGGAATTATAGGAATGCGCCACCACATCCGGCAAACGCCTTATTTAAAAAACAAATGTTTAAGAGGATGTAGAAAAACAGGATCCTGGTTGGAATGTAAAATAGCACACCATATTAGAAAAACACTTGTGTCATTTCTTAAACAGCTCACCGTAACTAGCTGAGTGGTGTGGCACAGTCATGTAATCCCACTGACTCAGAGGGCTAAGGCAGGAGGATTACAGGCTTAAGGATAACCTAGGCAATTTATCAAGACCTTACCTCAAAATATTTTAAAAAAGTGGAGTAGGTCTTAAATCTCAGTGGCTAGGGAGGCTGAGGCAGGAGGATTGCAAGTTCAAAGCCAGCCTCAGTAACGGTGAAGTGCTCAGCAACTCAGTGAGACCCTGCCTCTAAATAAAATATAAAATAGGGCTGGGGATGTGGCTCAGTGTGGTTGAGCGTCCCAGAGTTCAATCCCTAGTACTACCCCCGCAAAATAGTGGAGATTAACTGCAAAGGGACACAAAGCAACTTTTGGAGGGTGATGGAAATGTTCTATCACAGCACGATGATTGATAATGGATAAATTTAGTGAAAAATTCATGTATGTAAAAATATATTTTAAAAAATGTATTTTTTAAATTGGTAAATTTATGGTATGTAAATTATACCTCAATACAATATTAAAATTTAAGGGCTGGGGATGTTGATCAGTGGTAGAGTGCTTGCCTATCCTGTGAGAAGACCTGGGTTCAAACCCCAGGACTGCAAAAAAAAAAAAAAAAAAAGATGAACATTGTTGAGAACATGCAGGTTAGCCATCTTGGGGGCAGATCCTCCAGTCCCATTCCAGCTGCGCATGCTGATGGCTGCTGGAGCAGAGGTGAGCTCTTTCCACTGAGCTCTGTCCAAGTTGAACATTTGTGAGTGTAATGAATGCAGACATATATAAACCCATGTTCGCTCATCTAGATGAAATCTCATGTTCCCACAGAGTCTAACATGCCTCCCCTACCTTCTTGAAGAGAAAACTTTATCACTGGAGACTGCCTGTCAACAGAGTGCATCTTATAGCCACTTTCACCTTTAAACTTCACAACAACCCTACAAGGTAGTCATCACTAGCACACATATAAAACAGAATGAATTGTAAACTACCCCAATTTTATAAACACTGAAAAAGCAAAAATGCCTGCCCAATGAAGAAATACTGTCGTTTTTCGGGGGGTGGGAGCCGTACCAGGGATTTAACTCAGAGGCACTTGACCACTGAGCCACATCCCCAGCCCAGATTTCGTATTTTATTTAGAGACGGGGTCTCACTGGGTTGCTGAGCGCCTCACCATTGCTGAGGCTTTGAACTCGCAATCCTCCTGCCTCAGCCTCCCCAGCCACTGGGATTACAGGGGTGCGCCACTGTGCCCCGCTAGAAATACTGTTTTGAACCCCCATTTTCTATATACAGAAACAGAGTGTTCAAGGAGAAAAAATAATTCTGTGAGACACATTGCCTCTAAGTGACCAAGCACGTGGCCTGGGCATTGCCTGCCTTCTACTACCCTGGAACGCGGCTTTCCACAATATATCTTCTGCCTCCATAAATGCCCCACCCGCACTCTTTTGAACAGTTGGTCTCTCCGAAGGTGGGATTTTGGATTCACTCAGCCTACCCTGGTTGGCCCCAGATGTCAGAACAAGAAGCATACCTAATCCTTTCCACTGTAGGGGGAGCAGATAAGTGTCCCTCAACTCCTGGAGCCAGTTCCTTTTCGTTTGCTTGTTTCATTTGGCTTTTATTTGTCACAGGGTTCCATCTAATGTTGTCCTGAGGAAAAGGGACACACTCTGTCATTATCAGGAAATGGAAGAAATGAAAAGCGATTAAAAATGAGGGAGTGAACCCACTGTGTGAAACTCCAAAGCAAAAAAGAGTAAACCTGTCTGGGAAACAGTTAAGAGAAAGCACATTTGACCAGGAAAACAAAAACAAAAACAAAAACACTTGAGACTTTGGGCAGAAGCCTTTGTTTGCTAAGGAACAGCTGTTTGCTTTGTTTTGTAGTTTGATTTGTTTTTGGAGACAAGATCTTGCTATGTTGCCCATGCTGGCCTTGAACTCATGACCCTCCTGCCTCAGTCTCCCCAGTAGTTGGGATTATAGATGTGCATCACCATGCCTGATTAGTTGTGTTGTTTTGATGCTTGCCTGTTGGAGAATGGGGAGAGGGCAACTGAATAGAAATGGAAAGAAGAGCCACAGTTTTGAGGCTTTGACATCCCATAAAATGTGCACTTACATAAATGACTGCTATGTTGTGAATTTCTGAACTCTTCCTAGGCCCTCACTGTGGTGGAGGATGGGAAACCACCGAATCACATCTTAACATTACCATCCCACCTACCTTAAAACAAAGCAAACTTTCAGCGTCTGGCTTGCAGTTTCTCTTGCTTTTGCAGGAAAATGAGATGAAATTAGTGTGAATGTAGGTGTTGTAGCTCCACAGCTGCTGAAGTCGTCACACCTTAGAAAGGAAAGATCACCTTATTCTGCTGGTGTTAAAAAGTCTCAGGCAACTGACAGGTTTAAGAACATTAAGCTTCTTGGAATAATTTTCATATATTTCTAACAATAAACTCTTGAGAGGGGAAAAGTGGAGGGGGAGAGAGAGTGTGAGAGAAAGGCAGTAAAGATAAAACTGTAGAACAGAAAATTCAATATGAGAGACAAAGAAACCACAAAGTCTTAGTTGAATATGTCATTTAATATTAGATTCCACAATCCTCTGGATTACTGTGGTTTTGTATTTGGGCAGTCATAGCATGCATCATAAACGTATGTTTGGATCTCTCTCCTCAGTTTGGAGCCTGAAGGAGTAGAATTTGGTCACTACATTATTCAGAGTTACGACTATGGTGCTGTTGCAAGGTAAGGATATTTGTGCTGTTATCCTGGGGCCAGACTATAAAAGGCTTACTGTAGAGATTTAAGAATGATATAACCAGGCATAGCAGCACACGTCTGTGAGTCCAACCTGGGCAAATTAGCAAGACCCTACCTTAAAAAAAAAAAAAAAAAGGACTGGGGATGTAGCTTGGTAGTAGAGTTCTTGCCTACCATGTACAGACTCTGGGTTCAATCCCTAGTACAGCAACAACAACAAAAAAGAAGCTAAAGCTAAGCAATCACGAAAAAAATGGTAGAACTAAAACTCATCCTTTATATCCCCAAAGCCTACCTATTAAAGACTGACCTGACATGGTGGCCCATGCCTGTAGTTAGATGGCTGAGGCAGGAACATTGCAAATTTGAGGCCAGCCCCAGAGACTTAGAGAGACCCTGTCTCAAAATAAAAAATAAAAAGAACTGGGGATGTATGTGTCTCAGTGGAAAGAAAAAAATAAAAAAGGCTGAATTATAAAGCAAAGACCATTCACATTGTAAACTTCCTACACAGAGCATCAAATCAAAAGGTCTCAGAAAACTTGAAAAATAAAAGGATAAACAAAGACATTGTGAGAAAATAAAAATAAATGAGGTTGGGCTGGGAATATGGCTCAGTTTGCCTACTATGTTGAAAACCCTGAATTCTATCCCTAGTACCAAAACAGAGTGGCAGGGCATATCATGCAAATGGAATAGCATAAGCAAAGATTCATAAGTTAGAATGTGGAGACATAGGCTGGGGAAAACATATGAACAGGCAGGAATGGGGGGTAGTATAATGTAAAATAAGAAAATTAAGTTAGGGGTGTATCATGAAGGACTTTGATGCCCAGGTGAGGAGCTCAGATTACATCCACTATTTAATATGCACCTGATTGAAAAATGTAGTAGATTTTTTTTAATACAGTAATCAAAAGACAAGGAAGCCAGGCATGGTGGGGCATGGCTGTAATGCCAGATACTTGGGAGGCTGAGGCAGGAGGATCCACACAAAAGGCCAGCCTGGGCATTATTGCAGGAATCTATCTCAAAATAAAACGGTTAGTAATGTACGTAGTGGTAGAGTGTTTGCCTAGCATGTGCAAGACCTCAGTTCAATCCCTTGTACCAAAAATCAATCAATCAGTCAATCAATGAATAAAAGAAGAAATAGAATACAAAACTTTCAGCAATTCTAAACAGTGTCAGTAATGTGATACTTGTATCTCCTAAAATATATCACAATTTGTGTCCTAAACAATCATTGCATCTTTCTCTTTAGTTTTCTTTTATATCTTTATGTACATATAATTCACATAATTTAAAATTGCCTATTTAGAGTGAAAAATTCAGGGCTGGAGATGTAGTTCGGTGGTAGAACACATGCTTAACCTGCTCTAGCTTTGATCACCAGCACTGCCCCCACCACCTCAATCTCTTAATAAATTAAGCATATATTCAATCTTTTTTAAGAACTTTTTTCACAATGCCTTCATTTTATTTATTTGTTTTTATGTGGTGCTGAGAATCGAACCCAGTGCCTCACATATGCTAATTCTTTAATAGCTTTGCATACTACATGGAACTTAAATTGGCAAATTCCCAGTTCTACTATTGGCCCTTGACCTAACTGAATTTAGCTCCAGGAATTTGTTCTGAAAGTAAATTCGTAAGGGTATAGAAAAATTTGAGGTCTCTGGGAAGTTTTTCCTCCAACTAAAAATAAATAGTATGTTCAAAATAAACAATAAAAGATCAAAACAATTTTGAGATAAAACTTTATGGTATTAAATTTTTAATTTCTTTCTTTCTTCTTCTTCTTATTTTTATTATTATTATTATCTTTATTTTTGGTGGCACTGGGGATAGAACCCAAGACCTTGTGTATGCTAGGCAAGCGCTCTACCACAGAGCTGCATCCCTAGCCTCTGGGGTAAAATTTTTAGATGAAGTTAATCAGATACATAAATATTTGCAAACAGCCAGAATTTAGTCTACTTAGCTAACACACAGTAAAATGTGAAGTTTTAAAATTGTACCTTGCAGCAGCACATGGTAGCATATGCCTGTAATCCCAGATACTAAGGAAGCTGAGGCGGGAGGATCATGAATTTAAGACCAGCTTGGTCAATTGACCAAGACCTTGTCCCAAAATAAATAAAAAGAGCTTGGGGTGTATATTGGTATAGAGTCCCTTAGTTCAATTCTCAGCAACACACACACACACACACACACACACAGATTTTGCCTTGAATCCTGGCACAGCAACACGTGCCTGTAATCCCAGCTACTTGGGAAGCTGGTGCAGGGAGATGGTAAAACTAAGGTAAGTCTGGCCAATTTATTGAGCTTCTCTATCAAAATAAAGTAAAATTAAGGGCTGGGGATATAGCTCAGTAGTAGAACATTTGTCTAGCATGTGTGAGGCCCTGGGTTCAATCCTCAGTACTACAATAGTAAAATAAATAAATAAAAATTGCACATTGAGAATCTGTGTATAGGCTGCACAACAACAAAGTGTAAGGAAATCAGACGTTTACATTAAAGAGAGAGTAATAATGTCAAGAGAAACCACAAGAGTTGGGTTTTTTTCTGGTTCTTCATTGATGGAAGAAATAAAAAGTCAACATTTGAATACCAAGCTCTGGACACCCATTTTAAAGCAATAGATCAAAAAAGTCATTATTTACTACCATTTAGTTATTCTCTCAGATTTATATAACAGATGAAAAATATTGAGATGTTTTTACTAAATTACAAAAAATTAATTTCTGATAAGTTTTCTGATGTGGAAAACATCTCAATGGATTTTTTTCAGTACTCAGGATCAAACCCAAGTCGTTTTACAACCATTTACACCCTCAGTCCTTTTTGCTTTCTATTTTGAGACAGGGTCTTACCAGCTCCTGGAGTTCTCTCTAGGTTGCTAAGGCTGGCCTTGAACTTATGATCCTCCTCCCTCAGCCTACCAAGTAACTAGATTTCAGGTGTGCACCACCTGTAGAATTAAACTTGTAGAATTAACCTGGCTAGAATTAATCTTAAAGGCAAGCGTGAAAGTATTACAATTTCTGCTGTTTCTTGTTAAATCAGATTTTTATGATTCTGCCAAACTTATCCTCACGTATAGGGATTTCCCTAACTCTTAGCTTATCTGTTACTTCATGAATAACTTTGCCAAGTAAAAATTATTAAAACATGCTATTTATTCTGAAGATGGATTGGTAAATCTAGCAATACTATCCAATATGAAGATGTGAGGAAGGTCAAAATTAATAAAATCATTGGCAATTTTTTCTAAACTAATATTTAAAAACAGAATATTTAATGTTATTCATTACTACCACAGACCAATATATAGATATTTCCCTTCTGTCAAAAAATACATCAAGGGCCTGGGGTTGTGGCTCAATGATAGAGTGTTCCTCTACCATGTGTGAGGCAATAGGTTTGATCCCCAGCACCATATAAAAATAAAATTAAGGTATTGTGTTCACCTACAACTAAAAAAAAAAAAAAAGTAAAAAGTAAAAATAAAAAAAAAATAAAAAATACATCAACACAATTCAAAAGTATCAATGCTTTACTTTTTTTCTTAAAATATTTACTTTTTATTCTTATTTTTATTCTAATTCTTATCAACATGTATGTATGTGTATGCATATATATTACACATATATTTTACTTCTTGTAAATAAAAGAAAGTATATGCATTTCTTTTCTGATTATTATTATGAATTTCTTTTTATTTCTGAAAATAATTTTGTTATATAGAATGGGGATTCTTAAAAAAAAATTCCACTTTATGAAGAGGAAACATACAGAATGGGAGAAAATCTTTCATAGGTACTCCTCCAGCAAGGGATTAATATCCAGAACATAAATATCTCAAAATACCACCAAAAATACAAATAATCCAATCAATAAATGGGCAAATGAACTAAACGGACACTTCTCTAAAGAAGTGTCAGGAGGGCTGGGTTTGTGGCTCAGTGGTAGAGTGTTTGCCTACATGTGTGAGGCACTGGGTTCCATCCTCAGCACCACAAAAGTAAAATAAAGGTTCAGAGAGAACAACAACAACAACAAAAAGGAAGTGTCAGTCACAACAACAACAACAACAACAAAAAACAGTGCGGCACACACCTGTTATTCTAGCAGTTCTTGAGGCTGAGACAGGAAGATTACAAGTTCAAAACCAGCCTCAACAACTTAGCAAGGCCCTAAGCAACTTAGGAAGAACTTGTCTCAAAATTAAAAAAAAAAAAAAAAAATTGGGGGGATTTGGTTCAGTGATTAAGTGCTCCTAGGTTCAGTCCCTGGTGGAAAGAAAGAAAGGAAGAAGGAAGGAAGGAAGGAAGGAAGGAAGGAAGGAAGGAAGGAAGGAAGGAAGGAAGGAAGGAAGGAAGGAAGAAAACTGATGGCCAACAAATATATGAACAAATGTCCAACATCTTTCTTTAGCAATCAGGGAAATATAAATCAACCTTTCACTGAGATTTCAATTTACTCCAGTTAAAATGCAGGCATCAAGAGGTCAAACAATAATAAATTCTGGAGAGGAAGTAGGGAGAAAGGAAAACATTTACATTGCTGTTGATGAGATTGTAAATTATTACAACCACTATGGAAATCAGTATAGAGGTTCCTCAAAAGATTATACATGGAACCACCATATGACCCAGATATACCACTCCACAGGATTTACCCTGAAGAACTGAAATCTTCATAATACAGTGATACATGCATACCCATGTTTATAACAGCACAATTCACAATAGCCAAACTATGGAATCAGCCTAGGTGTCTATTGATGGATGAATGGATAAAGAAAATATGGTATATATACACTCAATGGAATTTTATTCAACCATAAAAAAAGAATGCAATTATGTCATTTTCAGGAAAATGGAGAACTTGAGAACATTATATTAAGTGGAAATCAGCCAAACTCAGAAGGTCAAGGGTCACTTGTTTTCTGTCATGTGGAAGCAAGAGAGAAAAAAGGAAAAGAAGTTGGAGAAAATCTGATGAAAATAGAAGGGAGTCCAGTAAAATTGAGGAAGAGGACCAGGGGGAGGGAGGAGGGTAGGAAAATGGGGGGAATGAACAGAGAATGAAATCAATAAAATTATGTTATTTGAATGTATGAATATGTAATAATGAATTCCATTATTATATAATGTACCAATACATTTTCTTTAAATTTTGCTCTCAAGACATTTTACTATTGCATTGGTGTGTGTGTGTGTGTGTGTGTGTGTGTGTGTGTGTGTTTATAATACTGGGGATTGAACCCAGAGTTTCTCTACCACTGAGCTACATCCTCAGCCATTTTTATTTTTTATTTTGAGTCAGAGTCTCACTAACTTGCTGAGAGCCTTGCTGAGTTGCTGAAACTGACCTCAAACTCATGATCCTCCTGCCTCAGGCTCCATCATCAGTAGAATTACAGGCATGGGTCATCATGCCTGACTTGCATTATTCAATTTGAAAATTACTATATTGTGTGTGTGTGTATGGGGGGGGGGGGGCGGTTAATCCCAGGGCCTTAAACAGGCTAGATAAGTGCCCTACCATTGAGCCACATTCACGGGCTTATTTATTTATTTAGAGACTGAATTTAACAAAGTAGCTGAGACTGACCTTAAACTTGTGATCCTCCTGCCTCAGCCTCCCAAGTAGCTGGGTTTACAGGTATGCACAGCTTTGCTCCACTTGAAAATTACTTTTATATTTGATTTCATTTTAAAAAAATAACCCAATCAATAAATGGGCTAAGAAACTGAGAAGACATTTCACAGAGAAAGATATACAATTGATGAACAAATATATGAAAAAAAATGTTCAACATCTCTAGCAATTAGAGAAATACAAATCAAAACTACTCTAAGATTTCATCTCATCCAGTCAGAATGGCAATTATCAAGAATACAAGCAACAGTAAGTGTTGGCAAGGATGTGGGGGGAAAGGGGCACTTACACCATTGCTGGTGGTACTCCAAATTGGTGCAGCCACTTTGGAAAGCAGTATGGCAATTCCTTAGAAAACTGAGAATGGAATTGCCATTTGATTCAGCTATTCCATTCCTTAGTCTACTTCCAAAGGACTTAAAATCAGCATACTACAGCATCACAACTACATCAATATTTATAGCAGCTCAATTCACAATAGGTAAACTGTAGAACCAACCTAGATGCCTTTTAATAGATGAATGGATAAAAAACTGTGGTATGTATGTATGTATGTACACACACACACACACACACACACACACACACACACACACAATGGAATATTACTCAGCCTTAAAGAAGAATGAAATTTTGGCATTCGATAAATGGATGGAGTTGGAGGATGTCATGCTAAGCAAAATAAACCAATCCCCCAAACCAAGGGCTGAGTGTTTTCTCTGATATGTGGATGCTGATTCATAATGAGGGGGGCAAGGAAAGAATGGAGGAAATTTGGATTGTGCAGAGGGGAGTGAGGGGAGGGGAGGGGGTAAGGGAGTGGGAAAGCTGGTGGGATGAGACAGATATTATTACCCTATGTATGTGTATGATTGCACGAATGTTGTGACTCTGCATCATGTACAACCAGAGAAATGAAAAGTTGTGCTCCATTTGTGAACAATGAGTCAAAATGCATTCTATTGTCATGTATAACTATTAGAACAAATTTAAAAACTATGCTATCATAAATAAATACATACGGATGACTTCCTTTTTGCAAATTACTCTGTTAGAACCTGGGGGTCAACACTATTCACATCGGATGCTCATAGGTATCAGATTCTGGGACAGGCAGTTTCTGGCATGTTGTTGATTCAATAAACACAACAACCCCATGAATTAGGTTTTATTGTCTTCATTTTATAGAGGAGGCTTATAGAAGTTTAACAAAGTAAGTAGGGTTACATAGAAACATATAGTTTCTAACTAGTAATAGATTTGAACGTAGATCTGTCTACCAGTGAGCGACAGCTCCCCTGAAGGTGTTCAGAGTCTAAAGGAAATTCAATAGACATACACAGAGATAAAAAGATACAATGATATATGCCAAATGTCCAGGAGCCACCTGAACCAAATCCTCTCTTGGGTCATGAAAGGAAGCCATCACTAGGTGCCCTCACAGTTGAAAGACTTTATGGAGAAAGGTTTTATGGGCCTGAAAAGGAATATTTAGATTCAGAATTTTAAAAGAAGAGGAATAACATAAAGAAAAGTGGGGTCTACTTATGGTCCATTGGGACTGGAAGTACTGATTGACTCAGACCTGTTAGTGCAGAAAGTTTGTGTCCTTTGGTCTACCTATATAAAGAAAGCCAAATCCTACTCTTCTTGTCCCCACAGATGCTGGCCAGCTGTGTTCATTATATACTTGACTCATGGAGACCCAATTATTTCTAGCTATCAAATTTAGTCTTGGATTTCAGAAGCTGAGGCCACTGCAGTCAATGTAACAAATATTTATTGCATGGTATCTATGAATAAAACTTTCCACTAATTTTTTGGAACTTTATGATATTTAAATTAATATATGTGCATATATATACACGAATATGTATTTTCATATAAATGGTGGCTATTAATAAAGCATATATATATTAATAAATATATATATCCTTCCACACTGTGCTTTCTTTTTTTAACATGTATTTGTAGAGAGTTTCGTATCAGTATAGAAATATCTGCTTCACGTCTTTATATATATGTGTGTGTGTGTAAATGTATATGTATATGTATGTGTGTGTGTGTGTGTATATATATATATATATATATAGTTGTAGATAGACACAATACCTTTATTTTATTTTTATGTGGTGCTGAGGAACTAACCCAGTGTCTTACGCATACCAGGCAAGTGCTCTACCACTGAACCACAGCCTTACCCCTGCCTCATGTCTTTCAATGACTGCATTTCATTGTCTTATAAACTATGTGCTATGATTTATTTAATCTGAACTCTATTCTTTGACCCTTCAGGTTTTCTGTTGTTGTTGCTGTTATTACAAAGAGCATGCCATTATGCAATGTCACATGCTTATATCATTTACTCATGTGTGAATAAACCCATAGGACAAGTTCCTAGAAATAGAGTTTTTGGGTCAAATGGTGAGTTAATCCTTAATTTTAAAAAATAGTGCTGAAATCTCCTTAATAAAGATTGACACTATTTAAAAAAAAAAAAACTCATCTGGGACTAAATTACTTTCTTGTAGAAACAAGATACCGATCCATTAATGCTTTGTACTATCTACTGGGTCCACAAAAGCATTTACCATGAAAGCATGTGGCTTTCATTCTTTTCATCCTGCGTTGTTTGAGTCTATGCTCCATGCAAAAGATGTCTTATAGAGATAGCCAATAAATGGACTGTGGGGGGAGAGCTACAGACACACGGCAAACATTAGAAAAGAAAAAACTGCTACACTTTCACTAGGAAAGTGGAAAGGGCTAAGGACAGAGTTCAGAGGAATTTAGAACAAAGATGCTTTTCCTTCTTTCCTAGGCCCCTCTTAAAGTCCTGAGAATCCAGGAACAGACAGGAGCAGGGTCTTGGTTGTCCCAGTTTTAACACAAGCAGGAGAATCTGGCAACATACGTCAAACTTAGGACAAATGTCCCAAGAAAACGAACATGATCTAGGTGATCAGCCAAGAAAAAGTTTGGGTGCTGGGGTAGCAAGAGAGAAAGCTTTGAAGGAACCAGAAATGAAGAGGGGTTTGGATCTCTCAGTGAGCAAAGAGAAAAGTTTGTGGGAAGACAGGCAACTTAGAGGTGGGGACACAGAAGAAACCGGGGCAGGTTTTGTTGAAAAATGATCGCTGCTGTCTCTTTGCTGTCATTATCTCTCTCCTCCTTATCTCTCTCTCCTTTGGTCACTGGAAGCTCTTTAATAGGTTTATACCAACTGGATTCAAGTTGTCTCTACATTCCTCCCACTGAAAAAGTTCTTTTAGTCCTTCTCCCATGTGACACAGGCCAAGTTACCTTA
The DNA here is from genome assembly GCF_048772815.1 of Callospermophilus lateralis. Lineage (NCBI taxonomy): Eukaryota > Metazoa > Chordata > Mammalia > Rodentia > Sciuridae > Callospermophilus > Callospermophilus lateralis. The sequence goes on along the minus strand of NC_135319.1, from coordinate 31,856,305 downwards.
TGTCTTTCCCTCTTCTTCTTTCTTCTTTTCTCTGCACCAAATGGTTAGTGCCAACCCAGGCAGAGAGTTACCTTATTTATAATAATTTTTTTTAAGAGAGAGAGAGAGAGAGAGAGAGAGAGAGAGAGAGAGAGAGAGAGAATTTTTAATATTTATTTATTTATTTTTAAATTTTCGGTGGACACAACATCTTTGTTTATATGTGGTGCTGAGGATTGAACCTGGGCTCGCACGCATGCCAGGTGAGCGCGCTACCGCTTGAGCCACATCCCCAGCCCGAGAGTTACCTCATTTATGAACCAGAAAATCCTTGGTCGTTTTTGTTTGGTTTGGTTTGGTTGCAATACTGGGGATTAAACCCAGCGTTCTCTACCACTGAGTTACATCTCTAGCCTATTTCGAGATAGGTTCTCACTGAGTTGCTGACACTGGCCTTGAATTTTCAACCCTTCTGCCTTAGCCTGCCTGGTGGCTGAAATGGTTCTGAACCAGAATTCTTATCCCTGAAGCCCTTCTCCATCCCAACAGGATACACAACAAAGGGTAAATCAGTCATCTGAATGCAGGCTAAGGATTGCTTTGCTGAAAAGAGCTTGGAGCTCTTTTTATTTCTAATTCCTTTATCATATCCTCTGAGGGGAGAAAAATCCTCTTAAACTTGAGAAGAAAATACAGATGAGAAGACTAATGAAAGCAAAGCCCAGTAACTTCATAAAATCATAGACTGAAGTTCAGGAAAAGCTGTTAGGGTTTACTTGATCTCATACTTCAAGAAATATACAGAAATCCCCAGATCAGTCATCTGTAATGGCAAGAATCTCTAGTGAGTGTGAGGAACAACAGATCAGCTCCTGAGTTAGTTAGATTATTAACATACCTTCTTATAGTTAGCCTTAATTTGCTTTCCTTGTAAATTTACCCATTAATCCACTTGTTATATTTGGAATCACGTGAAATAAATGTAACTTCTCACTTTTCTGAATGCTTATAGTACTTACTATGTTATTTCTCTAGGACTTATTGTATCTTATCTTGAAAAAAAATTTAGTACAGTAATCCACCAGTGAATACCTATGAACAATCTATAATGTGGCAGGCATTTATTTGCAAAGGTGATAAGCATGTCACTTCTGCAGTTATATTAAATAAGGCATAATGCCCATATTGTTGGCATTAATGAAGTAAAGGGTCATGTTGGCAAGGTCAAATCAATCCCATGTTGCAAGAAACTGAGGATGGCATTTGGTCAATGACTAGCTGGAAAATGAAAATTACAGCAAGAAAATGAGGCTCTAGTCCAAGGATATGTCCACAAGGGTATGAATTCTGCTACTAAATATAGGAGTTTGAAATCGATCCTTCCCTAGTGAATATTATTTTATTTAATAAAACTGCAGCCTGACCATACCTGTAACATCCTGAATCAAAGTCATGCTTGTATTCCTGACCCATAAAAATTGTGAGATTATTAAATGCATATTACTTAAAGCTGATAAGTTTCTGGTTCTACTGTTTGCAGAAATAAACAATTGATAAATTCACCTTCAAACTTCTCTATCTATTCCCTTTTTTCCTCTTTTTAAAAAAATCTCCTTTCCTTTTCAGTATCTCCATTTTTTTCCCCTTTCTCTGCCTTCTATTTTAGAGAGGGATGAAACAGACTTTTCTGCCATCCTTCATTGGAACATTTTCTTTCCTCTTGAGATACAGCAAGTAATAAGTCTGGCATTCAGCTTTGTCTAGGATTAAGAAAAAAAAAAAAGGAATTGTGTGCAAGAGCTTGGATTTTTGGAGTCACAGAGAATTGGGATTGAATCCTAACCCCTCTAATTAACAGCTATGTGAATTTGGGCAAGTTATTTAACCTCTTTGAACTTCACTAGCAGAATAATGGGTAAAACAGAACTGCTCTCGATTGAGCAGTGGCAGGGTCAGTGGCTAATGGCTCTCTCTAGCAATGCCAGCTAGTGTAAACTCCTGATGGAGTGCCAAAAAGAAAGCTAACCATTCATACTGTTAAAATTAGCCTCCCACCAGCATAGCTCTAATATCCTGAAAAGACGCCTGTTAACTTCGTGGCCTTAAATTGCATTACTAAGGCTCCTGTTTATACAGCCTTAGTCAAATCAACCAGGAATCAAAAAAGAAGAACAGGGAAAAAAAAAAAAACCTGTCCCTCTACACCTTGAACTACTATATCTTCTAGAATTTTAAAGAAACTACACTGACAATTTATAGTTTCTGCATATCCCTCCCCTTTCCTCTCCTGGCCTCCAGTTCTCTGCAGCACACTTTAGGTATTGACCCAGTGTAGGTGAAGACTTGGTTCAAAGAAGATGAGTAGAAGCATTGTGTGTCATGGTCTTATATATAGAAAACCCAAATACTACACCAACATACTATTAGAACTCACAAACAAATACAGCAAAGTTGCAGGACTCATAGTTAACACACAAAAATCAGTAGCTTTGTTATCCACCCATAGCAAATTATATCTGAAATAGAAATCAGGAAATCAATCCCATTTATAATAGCTACAAAATAGTTGCTGAGAGATAATTTTAACCAAAAAAGTGAATATTTCCATAATTGAAAATATACTGGGGCTGGGGTTGTGGCTCAGTGGTATAGTACTCACCTAGCCTAGCACATGTGAGGCGCAGGGTTCAAACCTCAGCACCACATAAAAATGAAATAAAGATATTATGTCCACTTACAACTAAATATAAATATTTTAAAAAAATAAAACACCAATGAAAGTAATTGAAGAGGACATACACAAAAATTGGAAAAACATCTCATATTCATAGTGTGAAAAAAATCAGTGTTATTAAAATATCCATACTATCCAAAGGGAACTGTAGATTCAAGGCAATGACATTCTTCACAAAACTAGAAAAAAAAAAAAAAAGCAAACCTAAAACTTGTATGAAACTATGAAAACAATCAAACAAAACAAAATGGATTAAGATTTAAATTATCTGAATTTATCTGAAATTATAAAATTACTAAAAGAAAACAGGGAAGCCCTTCAGGACATTGAAATGGACACGGAATTTTTGAACAAGGCTCCCAAAGTGCAGGAAACAAAAGCAAAAATAGAGAAATGAAAGTATTCAAATTAAGTATCCGTATAGCAAAGGCAAAAACCATCAGATTGAAAAGACCAATTACAAAATGGGGAGAAAATATCTGTAAACTATACATCTGACAAGGGGTTGATATCAATAATATATAAGGAATTCCAAAAACTAAATAGCAAAAAATAAATAAGTAAGTAACCCAGTTGAAAAATGGGCAATAGACCTACACAGACATATCTTAAAAGAAGACATAAAATGGCCAATAGGTATGTGAAAAAAAAAAATTGCCCACCATCACTAATCATCAGGGAAATGGAAATCAAAACCAAATGAGATGTCACCTCACTCCAGTAAGAATAGCTACTATCACAATGACAAAAGATAACAAGTGTTGTCAAAGATGTGAAGAAAAGGGAAGGCTTGCCCACTGATGGTGGGAATGAAAATTAGTAAGGCCTTTATGGAAGACTACTGTGCTACCACCACCACCACAACTACTACTTGTAGGGTCCTCAAACCATTAAAGATAGAGCTGCCATATAATACAGCAATCCATTACTGGGTGTCCAAAGAAAATATTGGTTTCTGTCTTTTCTGTCTTAAAATTGTACATTAATAATATCACACTTTATCAATGGACTACCTCCTTTCTTAACTCAACAAAAACTGTTTTGCATTTTGTTCATTTTGATGCATATAGAGTTGTCAAGTAATTTTAATTGTTGTATATTTTATATGAATATGCCAAAGTTTATCCATTAGTTCTTGTGAGTGGACATTTAGGTTGTTTCGAATTTCACTACTATCAATAATGTGTCACTAATTGCTTTTGCTTTTTAGATCTTAGAATTGGCAAAAGTTTTTCTGGGCTGAATCCTAGATATGAAAGTTCTAGGTCTTAGAGTACTTGCATTGTCAACCTCAGTAATGACAAATTGCTCTTCGATTTGCTTGTGCTGTTTTCTATTTCCTCATTCTCTCTCTTAGCATTTAGTATTATCAGACTTTTTTGATAATCAGATGTATGTCAATTAGTATTTTATTTTATGTTTGCAGTACTGGGGATTGACTCCAGTGGCACTCTACTACTGAGCTACATTCTTGGCCCTTTACAAAAATTTTTTTTTTGTTTATTATTTATTTATTTTGAGAAAGGGTCTTGTGAAATTTTGTCCAAGCTAGTTTTGAATTTGTGATTGTCCTACCTTCAACATTTCAAGTGGTTAGGATTATAGGCATGAGCCACTCACCTGGCTTTTACTGCTCATTTTAAATCTACATTTTCCTTATTACTCAAGAGGTTGAGTACATACCTGATTATTGATCATTTGGGATCCTTGTATATGAATTGCTCTTTCACTTCTTTTGCTATTTTAAAAATCTTCTGCATCATTATAAGGTTGTTGTATTTACATATTCTGGATACTAGATTATATTTTGTCAAACAAGTTTTAATTATTTATGTAATTGAATGTCTACTGATCTACATAATCAGATCTTTTCCTTCAGAGTTTGTGCTTTGGGTCTTATTTAAGAAATCTCTCCTTTTCTCAATGTCATTAAAATCTTGTGATATTTTTCTAAGTACTTTCAAGTTTATATTTCGTACTTAGATCTTTAATTTGCCTGGATTTGTTTTTGTGTAAAATGATGCAGGAATCTCATTTATCTTTTTCCATATGATTAGATAACTGTCCTGCCAGTATTTATATCTCTGTGAATCTTTTATGGGACTTCTATTGCTTTTACTAGTGTTTTGGTGACACAATGAGCCATGCTATTCAATTACTCTGGCTTTATAACAAGTTTCTCTTTCCTGTGAAACAAGTGCCCTTTCTTATTTGAAAATTACCTTGCCTTTTCTTTATTCTTTCATATGAATTTTAAGATCAGCCTGTCAAAATCTATGAAAAATCTTGTAAGGAGCTGGGGATATAGCTCAGTTGGTAGAATACTTGCCTCACATGCATAAGGCCCTAGGTTCAATCCCTAGCACCACCAAAAAACAACCCTCTAGGGATTTCAACTGTGATTGTCTCAATCTGGGAGAAATGGTCATTGATAAAATGACAATTCTTATGATTTTTGTATATGCTCTATTTTCCATTTATTTAGGTTTTCTTATGTGTTCTTTGCTGAAATTGTATACTTTTCTCCATTAAGATCTTTATATCCTTTTTTGTTGTTGTTGTTCTTAGGTAATTTTTTAAATTAATTTTTAAATTCATTTTAATGAGTTATACATGACAGTAGAATGTAGTCTTTGTATTTTTTTTTAAAAGAGAGAGAGAATTTTTAAAATATTTTTATTTTTCAGTTCTTGGTTGACACAACATCTTTGTATGTGGTGCTGAGGATCGAACCCGGGCCGCACGCATGCCAGGCGAGCGCGCTACCGCTTGAGCCACATCCCCAGCCCTGTATTTTTTGTTAAATTAATTTATTTTTAGGGGCTGGGGATGTGGCTCAAGCGGTAGCGCGCTCGCCTGGCATGCCTGCGGCCAGGATTCGATCCTCAGCACCACATACAAACAAAGATGTTGTGTCTCCCGAAAACTAAAAAAAATAAATATTAAAAATTCCCTGTCTCTCTCTCTTTAAAAAAATAATTTATTTTAGCAATTATTTGTTGCTATATTTTAAGAATTAACTGATTTAGTATCTGTTACAGTTTAAATATTAAATGTCTCTCTAAGGTTCACATCTTGAAGGCTTGGTCCTCAGCCTGTAGCACTACTAGGAGGTTTGGGAAACTTCAAAGTTTGGGGCCTAGTTGGAGGAAGTTAAGTCTTTTTTTTGGGAGTATATTATTGAAATTCTGGCCCCTTCCTCTTCTCTTTGCTTCCCAGCAGCCATGAAGCAAACAGTTCTCCTCTACCATGCACTCCCACCATGATATACGGTGTTGATACAGGCCCAAAGCAACAGGGCCAAGCAACCATGGACTAAAACCTTTGAAATCATGAGCCAAAATAAACCTTTCCTTTTTCAAAGTACATCATCTTAGGTATTTTGTCACAGTGTTTGAAAACTGACTGATATAGTATCATAAACTTGTATTTGGCAGCCCTGCATGATATTTTTCTTTTTAATTATTATTTTTTTTCCATAGTGGGGACCAAACCCAGGCCTTGTGCATGCTTGGCAAGTGCTCTAGTGCGAAGCTACATCCCTAGCTGCCAACCCTAGCTGCTCATGCCCTCACTTTTTTTTTGAGACAAGTTCTCCTAAAATTGCCAGGATGGCCTTGAACTTGCAATCTTCCTGCCTCAGCCTCCCAAGCAGCCAGGATTACAGATGTGCACCACCATGCCTGGTTACTCTGCATTATTTTACATGTTCTAATGGGTTCTAACATTCTCATACCAATATTCTTTTGGGTACCATGTGTATTCCAAAGTTAAAAATAATTTTAAAGTCATGGTTAAAACTCTGGAAATTCTGAAGTTACAGATAAATAGATCATCTGGAATTGTATTCATCCTTTGCAATTCTTTTGTCTCTTTTTAAATTTTTGTGGTTTCTTCATTTCATTCCTCTACAACCACACACCCACATGTTGAATAGAGATTCTAGGGATCTGTCTGTACATAGTTTTAATAGTCAAGTAATACTACAAGATTCTGAAGAAAAAATAGCTTGTTTAATAATTATAACCAGATAAATAGTTTCACAGAAGAGTCAAACATGCCCTTTTTCTGTTCTTATAGGGCTATGGATTGAACCCAGGCCTTTGACATGCTAAGCAGATGCTCTGTTACTGGCTTCCTTTCCAGCCCTCGTCTTGGCATTTATAATGCATCTAATAACTCCAAAATAAGTTTCTCTATTGCCTCTTTGCTTCTGATTTTCATTTTTGGAGTTGACATACTAGGGATTGAATCCAGGGAGCCACATCCCAGCCCTTTTATATATTTTATTTAGAGACAGGGTCTCACTAAGTTGCTTAGGGCCTTGCTAAGTTGCTGAGGCTACCTTTGACCTCTTGATCTTCCTGCCTCAGCCTCCTGAGTTGCTGGGATTATAGGCATGCACCACTGCACCCAGCTGCTTCTGATTTTTATGTTGGAAGTTTACCTTATAGATGTGATGATTATTGGCTGTTCAGTTCACATTTAAAGAGTGACTGATGGATATCACTTTAGGGTTATTTATTTGTGCTACAAATGTTAGTATTTTTTTCTCTGGCTGTTCCATTGTGTTGGCCTGGGGATGGGATAATGGGAAGGAGTTCAGGAAATGGGGCTGGAAATCTCATCATTTAATATACAGATTTTATTTTAGCCCTTTTGTATATTTGTGGGTGTGGGTACTGGGAATTGAACCCAGGGGTGTTCTACCACGGAGTTATATCCACAGCTTTTTTTTGTTTGTTTTTTATTTTGAGACAGGGTCTCACTAAGTTGCCCAGATTGGTCTCTAACTTGTGATCCTCCTGCCTCAGCCTCCCAAGTCACTGGAATTATAGGTATGTGCCACTGTGCCTGGCTTCTGTAGGTATTTTTAATCCAGCCTGTTGCCATGTCAAGATCCTGGGATCCAGCTCTCCTTCACAGCTCTCTTTACTGTGGCTTCCCCACAGTAAACCTTAAGTGGTATTTCAGGAGTAAAGTGGGGTGGGGTCACCTGCCTATGTGAGAGATTTGGCAAAGGACCATATGTTAAATCATCTTTTCATTTCAGTGCCCTACCTCTTCCTCCTGTTTAAAGTTATAACCAATTCTTGAATATATGTAGGGTTCTATTTTTTAAATCTTATTTTGAAATTTTTTTAAAAATAAAAATTGTTATCCAGGCGCAGTGGTGCATGCCTGAAATCCCAGTGGCTTGGGAGACTGAGGCAGGAGGAGCCCAGTTCAAAGCCAGCCTCAGCAAAAGCCAGGCGCTAAGCAACTCAGTGAGACCCTGTCTCTAAGTAAAATACAAAAAGGGCTGGGGATGTGGCTCAGTGGTTGAGTGCCCCTGAGTTCAATCCACAGTACCAAATTAAAAAAAAAAACTTGTTATTAATACAGAACACTGAAAAATAGCATTATAATAATTATAAATATATTTCCCTCTCTCAGTATCTTGTTATCTTTGACCTTGTCTCTTTGATATTTGTTATGCACAAAATTTGCTTGTTTTTTAAAGTGAAGTTTTCAAAAGTCATGGCTTCTGCTTTTTTTGGTTATATTTATCAAGTATTTTCCAAAGTATGAAAAAATTTTGTCCTTTCTTTCCAAACTTTATAGTCTGTTTTATATTTTGGGGGGAGGGGGTCGAATCTGGAATTTATTTTGCTGTAAGCTATCAGATAATGGTAGATACCTAATATTATTTTCCCCCATTTGTCTATCTAAAATTTCTGTACAATACGTGAATTGTTTATCATTTTTTGATGATTTAAAATGTCATTTTTAAGAAGGGGAGGGGAAGATGGGAGGGAAAAGTGGCGATCATGAAGAAATCAACTTCTATGTGTGTACGAATTTGTTCGGATGATCCCCACTACTGTGTAAAACCATAAAGCTCTAATAAAGAAAAAGACAAAAACCAAAACAAAATAAAATGCTATTTTTATATTAAATTCTCATTTGAATTAAGATCTTTCCTAAGTTTCTTTTTCATATTTTTTTAAAATACATGCTCCATTTATCACACCATTTCAATGATTATTGTAGTTTAATAATAGGCTTAACTATCTGGCTTGCTAATTTGGGGTTTAATAATAGGTTTGCTATCTTCCTACAGTGATCTGGAGGCATTTGACCTGAGCATTTACTGGAATATTCTCCAGATCCCTGTAGGAAGATAGCAAACCTATGAAACTACATCTAATCTATCAGCAAATCTGCTCCATTCTACCTTCAAAATATTTCCAGAACTGACCAATTCTCTCCCACTCTATCCTGAGCAAAGCCACCACCATTTCTCTCATCTGCATTATTATAATAGCCTCCCTAGTGGTTTCCTTGCTTCTGTGTTTCATGCCACTGCTACCAGTTCAGTCTCTATAGAGAAGCCTAGGTTGTTTGTAAACCAGAGGTCAATGCCCTGTTCAACAATCTTCAGTGTAACGTTCCATCTTACTCAAGAGTAAAAGAGAAGTTCTCACCTTGGCCAACACAGTCCTAACGACCTCTTTGACCTCAACCTCTCCTACTCCCTCCATCACTCAGCTCCAGACCCAGGAGCCTCCTTGATTTTCCTCAAACTCATCAGCACTCTAAGCACAATCTGGCCACTCCTGCTACTTGGAACTTGCTTCCCTTAGATACCATTCAGGTTGGTGGCAGAGATGGAAGATGGAGAAGAAAGTGTAAATGGTTCATGTCATAATTTCTTTTTTCTTTTCTTTTCTTTCTTTCTTTTTTGGGTGGGTGTGCTGAAATTGAACCCAGAGTCTTATACACACTCAGCACTTGCTGCCACTGAGCTATACCCACAGCCAACCCCTCATGTCATAATTTCTTATTATGTATCTTATTATGTGTCTTATCCAGACACACAGAAGATTAAATCTACCTCATAATAAAAGTAACAACTAAAACAAAAATATGAACTGTTCAAATAGAAGAAACACACATATCAAGACAAAATAAGCATAGAACGTATAGTGAAATATTATTTTAAAAATGAAGCTAAAAGCCAAACACAATGGACCATGTAATTCCATGTACTTTCGAGGCTGAGACAGGAGGATCAGAAGCTTGAGGCCAGGGCAACTCGGCAAAACCCTGTCTCAAAATTAAAACAAACAAACAAAACAAAACAAACAAACAAACAAACAAAAAACAACAACTGGGGATGTAGCTTAGTGGTAGAGTACTTGCCTAGCATGCACAGGCTCTGGGTTCAGGTTCAATTCCCAATATAACAGCAACAAAAAGAAGCCCAAAACAGGAAATTAAAAAAAAAAAACTATTGAACTATGACTCGTCTGATATATTCAAGAATCTAAATATACTAAAGTCTACTTATTATAGAAAGAATCATGTGGTGGCACATGCTTGTAACTCCAGCAATATGGGAGGCTGAGGCAGGAGGAGTCCAAGTTAGAGTACAGTTTTGGCAATTTAGCAAGACCCTCTCTGAAAATAAAATAAAAAGGGCTAGGAATGCAGCCGTGGTAGAGTGTCCCATTGTATACATTTCATACAGAGTACTACTTTTTTTTTTCCAGTATTGGGGATCAAATCCAAGGATGAGCTACCACTGAGGTATGTATCCCTGGACCATTTTATTTTTTATTTTGAGCCCAGGTCTTCTTAATTGCCCAGGCTGGCCTCAAACTTGATCCTCCTGCCTCAGATCTCCTGAGTCATTGGGATTACAGGTATGCACCATGTTGCCCAGCTTTAGAGCACTAAGCTAAAAGTACTAAGAAAACTTGAAAACAAAAGGATTAACAAAGACATTCTAAGAAAATACAAGTCAAAAGAAAATAGCCTGTGCTAGGAATATAGCTCTGTTTACTAGCATGTGCAAAGTCCTGGGTTCAATTCCTAACGTTTTAAGAAATAAACAAAACAAAGAGTGAGAGAGCATATCATGCAAATGAAATAACACAAGCAAAGACACAGAGGCTAAAATGTGGATGCATATGCTGGGGAAAACATATGAACAGGGATTAAATATAAGGCAGGAATTAGGAGGTAGTATATGGTAAGACAAAAATGGGGTATAACATGAAGGACCTTGGGTGTCCAGGTGAGGAGTTCAGATTAAGTCCATTAATTAACAAGGACATAGTTGATAAATGTACTAGAGTTTCAGATTTTTTAAAAATAGGTTAATCAAAAGACAGGAAAGACTAGGTATGATGGCACATGCCTGTAATCCCAGCAACTCTAGAGGCTGAGGAAGGAGGATGGCAAGTTCAAAGCCAGCCTCAGCAATTTAGAAAGGCCCTAAGCAATTTAGTGAGAGCCTGTCTCAAAATAATAATAATAATAATAATAATAATAATAATAATAATAATAATAATAAAAAAGAGCTGGGGATGTGGCTCAGTGGTAAAGTGCCCCCGGGGTTCAATTCCCAGTATAAGGGAAAAAAAATAGATAGGGAAGCCAGGCATGGTGGTACATACCTGTAATCATAGCTATTAAGGAGGCTGAGGCAGTAAGATTCAAGTTCAAGGCCAACCAGGGGAATTTAGCAAGACCCTATCTCAAAATAAAAAGGACTGGGGATGTAGTTAGTGGTAGTGTGCAAGGCCCTGGGCTCAATTTACTGTAGTAAAACAAACAAACAAAACAACAACAACAACAAAGGACAATGGAAATGTATTTTACTTTGGATGTTTTATTGTGGAGTGTCCAGAATTCAAAATGTTAGACTTCCAGCTGCTTAGAGCCTTTCTCTCTGCACCCAATTTGCTTCTCTGAGGTCATCATGTCTAACAGAGGTAGACATTATAGTGAATATTTAATCACCAATATTGGCACTCTGATTATTGATTGATGCTTTGTTAGAAGGCTAGATAGTGATCTATCCTGAGGGAGAACAGATGGAGTCCTTGAAAAAATAACTGATGGAGAGTAAAAAGATTGTGTAGCAAAGTAAGCATTGGGAAGAACTGAAATTGAGAGGAGCCAGAATTATAATAACAAATAATAACAAAACTTCTTGGCACTGAGTATGTATCAGACCTTTGTGTTTTAAGTGTATTATCTGATTTGTTCCTTGCAATAACCCTTTGAAGTAGCTATTACCTTTCCTATTTTACACATACAGTGTTGGAGATTCAGAGGGTTAACTAATTTGAAAAGGGTCACACAGGTGATATAAGAAAGGTGGGGCCAACATTGATGGACAGCTTTATCTGTCAATAGTTACTCAAATAGGAAGTCGAAAAAAAGAAGCAAAAGAAATGCACTGTATCTTCTTTCTGCAACAAATAAAGGATGAAACAGGAAAAAAAAACAAAACAGGGAGAGAAATTTTGCAGTTATCTGAAGAGGACAAAAGGCCAAAGAGAACTCAAATACTGTTGGGATACCTGCTTATTCCTCTAATGTTACTGGAATCTAAAAAAGGAAGATGGGAAGTCTCAGAAGAAAAAAAAATACTTGATCAGAAATCTCTGCAAGGATTATCTGTTGCTAGGATTAGTTTCCAAGTCAGTTGGTTTTCAGGGATTATGTAGGTGAAAGGTTGATGTAAAAATCACATTTTGCGAACTTTTATGTCTTAAAAGTGATGAAGGAGTATGTTGTGAGGCTTGTGGTTTATGTGTGAAGAAATATCTGAAGGAGTAATGAGATCTAAAAACAGTTTTTGCAGGAAATAGCATTAAGCAGCAAGCCAGAGACTGCTCACATATGTTATTTTTCAGAAGTGAAATTGCTGTTAGAGAAAATATGATTAGGTGGAAGACATTCTGTGGTAAATCAACGTAATGTATTCCAGGGCAGTTTTCATATGCAACAGGGGAATATGAAGGTTTTGTGGCACTGGGACAAGTAAGTCCTAAAATAGACCCTCTGAAATCTTATATCCAATTAGACACTATTTCAGATGTTGTGGACACTGAGATCATAAATGCAAGTTCAGGGAGCGAGTCAGTTTGCATCTGTCAAAGGACAAAATTGCAACAATTTAAAGATCTTAATTGGCTTTATTTTCAATTCTAGAATAGAAGAACCACATTTCATTCTATAAAGTATAATAAGTGTTCTGTTGAGTTGAGCAGAGGAAGCTAGTTTTATAGGCAAAAATGCTGAAAAAAGCAGAAACAAAGAACAAAAAAAATGGAGTGGTCATTTCAAAGTTCCTTTCCTTGACAGGAGGGTGAAGGGGGGTAGGGGAAGACAGAAAAATAGAAAGATAATTGAAGGAAAGAGAAAGAAAATTAGATGCACCAATTTCAAATTCCTTATATATAGTAGCATATTAGTTACATATAACTTGGGAATGTCCTAACATATACTTTAAATCTAGGTTACTTATAATGCCTGATTCAATGTAAATGCTAGGTAAACAGTTATTATACTGAATTGTTTAGGGGATAATTGCCGCAGTCTCTGGCTGGGCACAAATCACGAGTCTCCACACAGCTTGTAGATTCAAATAGCAATTCTTTATTCCCGAACTCACACCGGCCGTCTACAAACACGCTCTGGGGGAATCCACGTTCTCTGCCCAAATCCCCTTCTCCCAAATCCACTACTCTGCCCAAATTCACTCTCCGCTCAAATCCACCCGCATGGGCTTCTGTCTCCCAAAATATACTGTCTGACCCTAAGCACTCAAGAGGAACTCAGCAGCAGGATACGCCCTATTCTAAAGGGGGAACACCCTAAACACGGATCCTGCCCTGGTCCTTGAGCAAGGTCACCTTTCAGAAGTCCTTCCACTAGACAGCATGGGAGTAAGCTGGCAAGGAATTTGTCATACCTACTTGGCTGATGGCTCCCAGCAGATAATGACTTTAGGGGTCATAATCCCAGTGACTAGGGAGGCTGAGGCAAGAAGATTGCATATTTGAGACCAGTTTCATCAATTTAAAGAAATTCTGTTTCAAAAATGAAAAAAAAAAATTAAAGGGGCTGAGGATGTGGCTCAGTGATAGATCCCTTCCTGTTCCATCCCCAGTACTGCAAAACAAACAAACAAACAAATAAATAAATAAATAAAAATAAAAATAAAAATAAAATAAAATAAATAAAATTTAAAAAGGAAATATGAGAAGGAAAACAGTGTACATGTACACGTTCAGTGCCAATGTATGTTCCCCACCCTGCTTTTTTGGATGTCAGTGATTAAACCCAGGGCATTGTGTATTCCCAGAAAAATTTCAATCTGTGGTTGGTTTCATATGTGGATTCAGAACTTGCAGATATGGAAGAGTGAACTATATTTACATGTTTGTGTATGATAAAAGAGGTGACCTATTGCTGCAGAGAGCATACAGGACTTTAAGTCAGCATATAGCTGATTTTGACTCCCATTCTCCCATTGTGTGAACTCGGCAAGGCACCTAGGTTTTCAGGCTCTCTATAACTCAAAGACCAAGAAACACTACCTGCTACCTCACAGGGTTGCTGTGACAATCAACTGAGAAAATATAGAAAATTATTTTGTGATATCCATAAAACTCTGTACCAATATGATAGTGTTTATAGTCAGGTTCTTATGAATCATCTGATTTAAACAGAAAGCCCAAATAACTGAGAATAAAGAAAATTTAACAGCCTTTGCATAAGAGGAAGCTGTCATGAAATTTCCATGTCATATGGAACTTTTCTTTCATTGCTGTGGCCTGTGTTCACACATGATTGAGGGTAAGGATATTTGGGCTAGCTTCACTGAACATGCAACTGTAACAGGTTCTTCTTTCCTTACTATGGGCTTGGTATTTCAAGAGCTAGCTCATGTTTGACTTTCTCCACGTGGTTGTGCATGCATGCGTGTGTGCGTGAATGTGTGGTACTGGGAACTGATTCCAGGGTCTTGCACATGCTAGGCAGTGATTTACCTCTGAGCTATAGTCATAGCTCTTTTTATTTCAAAATAGGGTCTCACTAAGTTTCCCAGGCTGGTCTCAATCTTGTGATCCTCCTGCCTCAGCCTCTTTAAGACCTGGGATTACAGGTGTGTGCTACTATACCTTGCTCTAAGTACCCTTGTCCAACTATTGAAATTCAAAGATCTCTTTCCTCTGGATCTCTCTGGACTTTTTGCATGTACAACTTCCTTCCTTCCTTCTTCTCTTTCTCCCTTCCTTCCTTTTTTCCTTTCCTTCTCTTTCTTGGTGTTGGGGATCAAAACCAGGACCTTTGAGCTATGTCCCTAGCCCTGTTTACTTCTTTTCTGATTGCATACTTCATGCATTGATTTGTACCTCTAAAGTGACATTTATCTTGTAAGACATCATAAATACGGTACGTAAATACATGCAGAGAAAGAGATAAACATCTAGAAAGTTGACTCTTTGCTTTTCCCTAGTCAAAAATTATGAATGTATGGAATCTTTCTCATCAAGCAGGAAAAGTCAAAGTCATTACCCTTTGGAAATTAGAGGATTAAAGTTAGAGAAGTATGTTCCACACAGGAAGTGTGTTATTTTATATATTTCCTATAGTTTAAGATGTATTTGAAGGCAATGCAAGATTAGAAATTTTATTGGATGTTACATGTGGAGTTGCTTAAAGCTCTTATCCAAGCTGTGCATTTTTCTGTACTCACTGATAAAAGAACAGTCTGAGATCTGCTTGCATTTTTATTAAAAAAACTTTTTTTTTTAAGATCTACTTGTTTGATCAGTTTACTATAATATTTGATTTTGCATTCTCCCTTTCTTTTCTTAGGATATTGATTAAAAACTTAGCTTGTTGAAACAGTTTATTTCAATGAAATGGTACAGTTTTGTTAATCTCTGGTACTGCAGTCCTTCTACTCTTGATGATATATTAATGAGAAACTTACAAAATAAAGTCTTGAACCTACTATACTCTTACCTTGCATAGAAAGCTGCGGCCAGCACTCCCCCTGGTGGGCCTGGGGAGTTCCAGAACTTTGCACTCCCCCCTGGGCTTTCCTCCTAAGGAGCAGATATTAACCCAGCAGGCTAGAGGACAGTGGAGGGCACTAGAATATGAAGGAATGTTTGGGATACTTCTCTCAGTTCAAATTTCCAGTCTTGTCCCTTGAGTGGTACGTTGATTGCTTTTATACTTCTCCCTTTCTTCTTTGAAGTCTTTAGACAGTGTTGACCAAAGGGCATTGCAAATAAGGCAACCTTCCCTACCAAACCATTTAGAGTTGGCTGACTGTAGTTACAATTAGTTTCCAATTAAGAAAATGGCTTCTGTGAATTGAAAGTCATGACTCTGCAGTAGTAATGGTTCCTATTGCGTTCTGAAAGCTGCTGAACACCTGAATCTCAATGGCTAATGAATAATTAAGCACATGATCAGGTGTCCCTGGGCATTTTGTAAAGTGTGCAAAACAAAAAATTGTAGGAGGCCATTGTTTTTGACAGAGCCACTGCACTAGGCCCAAAAGACTGAAGAGGCCAAAATGGAGCACTCATTGATAACTGCCACCCAATCAAAAGGGAAGTTAAAGGAAGCACATAGATCCCCCAAACGGACCAGTTTTTCTGATAACAGGAGATTCCAGTCTAGCTGAGTCAGCATAATTAGAAAGTGCCCCCTGCTTTAGAGTTAGCAGTGTAGTTCAGTGGTAGAGTGCTTTCCTGGCATGCATGAGGTCCTGGGTTTGATCATCAGCAGGGGAAGGGGCATATAACCTGATGTCAACCAATCAGTTTTATCTTATTTTTATTTTTATTGTTCGGTGTCCTTACTATCACCTTGTAACTCCCAGGCCCCCACTCTTCTGCTATTGCCCAGTGGGAGTTCTCATTTTACTTTGTAGAATGGAGGCTGACTTCATTTCATGAATCATTGATAAAAGCCAATTAGATCTATAACTAATTTGTTGTGATTTTGCCTTTTGACAAGTGCTTCATCTGCATTTGATTTTCATGACAGCTCTGTGGGATAGTCCTCATATCTCTAGGTTATAAGAGCTTACAGAAGTTAAATTACCTGACCAAGAGCCCCCAGTTTTTTGTTGGGATTCCCCCCAGGGAATCCATTAATGGACAGTGAATAGTGAGAATGTTTATGACATAAACTGATAAACTAATTTTCTTCAGAATTACATTGTGGTATGTACTTCTTCAGCAGCACATATATTAAAATTGGAATGATACAGAAAGATTAGCATGACCCCTGCACCTGCATGACATTTATGAAGTGTTCCATATTTTCTAAAAAATTACTTTGTAGTATAGCTTCATTTACAATAGGCATCTGCACTTCTATGTTTATTGCAGCATTATTCACATTAGCTAAGAAGTGAAAACCATCTAAATGTCCATCAACTGAAGAATGGATAAAGAAAATGTGGTACATGTATGCATGGAATACTATTCAGCCATAAAAAGAATGAAATCCTGTCATTTACGACAACGTGGATAAAACTAGAGATCACCATGTTAAGTAAAATAAGCCAAACATAGAAAGGTGAGTGCTGCTTATCTCACTCATATGTGTAATCTAAAAAAGTTATAAAAGTTGAGAGTGGAATGGTGGTTAGCCGAGGCTGGGGAGAATAGGGAGGAAGGATGAGGAAAGGTTTATCAGTGAATTTTAAGTTATAGTTAGGTAAGATTAGGAAGTTCTCGTGTGCTATTGCACAGGAGGGTGACAATAGATAACAGTTATGTTCTGTACATCTCAAAAAGCTAGACAATTTAATGTTATTACCAAAAGGAGATCATAAATGTTTTGGAGATAGATATATTTAACCTGATTTAAATATTACACGATATATACATGTATTGAAACATCACAAGTTACTCCATTAATGCATACAAAGTTAATATTGCTATGTATCAATTAACAAATTTGATTTATATATATACATAGCACCTTAGCACTATTTGTACTGAGATCACCAGACATTTCTGCCTGCTTCAGGTATTTCTTTATTAGGCAAAGACAACAATACATAGTCACCATTGATTTCATTTGTTTTAGTCTTTTCAGGGGTCATGATAAAATGTAAGTCCTTTCAAGTTTTGGCCAAGACAATGAAGTCCAATCTCTTCTACCTCAGTTCAGTCCTTTTTTCTGCTTTCACTTGATGAGTCAGGGTTGACAACTGGATTTCAAATTGTATATCTCACATCATGGGGAGAATGCTATTAACAATATTATTCCACAGGGCCGTGCACTGAGACATAAGTGGTGGTAGAGACTGGAGTCATCTCAGTGGAGATGAATCCATCTCTCAGCCTGAGACTTGCTCATCCTTCTTCAAAAACTTACTCATGGTGCTGGTGACATGGCTCAATAGTAGAGTGCATGCTTAGCATGTGCAAGGCCATGAGAACCAACCCTTAGCAGCCAAAAAACAAAATAATATTCTTTCATTCAGTCTTATTGCCCTGACTTCTGGTTCTGGATTTAGATTGATGTGCTCTTGTTGCTTTTGTTCTTATCTTTTCCACTTCATGTCTCTAATCATCTTACTAATGGCCTGATTACTTGTCTCTTACACTAACTTTTCCCCACAATAAGAGCTGAGTCGGGGATTGTGTGTTGACTAATTGATAAACTCAGTGAGGGTAGGGATTAATTTTGGTCTTGTTACCTGGCAAACAGTTGGTGTTCAATAATCATTTGTAGAAATCACTGTAGAAAGATCTTCCAACTTGAAAAAAAAATGATTTTATTTTTAAATCTCTTTCTCATACAGAAAATAGGGGACATTTGTAGAAAATTGTCTTGGGAATGTTAACAAAATAAAATTAGCAATGGTCAATCATTTCTCTGTATTATATAAGAAACCACTCTGAGTCTCTGTGATGCTTTTAGCAGGTGACATGTTTTAGGGTAAGGAAGCCAAACTGGTAGGTATTATGAGATTCCATGATGGATGGATAAATTCAGTATCTGTAACCCTCCTAGGGTAGGTATAATTCCCCTTTCACATGCTGAAAGAAAGAAAGAGAGAAAGGAGAGAAAAGAAAGAGGTCATGTTGATTAGGATCCTCAAGAGAAACAGAACCTATAGGATGGAGAGAGATGGAGAGGAAGGGAGAGAGATGGAGAGGGAGAGAGAGAGGGAGAGGGAGAGGGAGAGAGGCAAAAATAGATGTTTCATGAGGAATCTGCTCACCAGATTACAGAGGCTGACAAGATCTGCAGGGTGAGTCAGCAAGCCTGGGAGCCCCAGGACAGCAGATGGTATAGTTTGTCTGAAGGCCAGCAGGCTTGAGACCCAGGGAGAGACCATTCAATTCAAAGGCAGGCAATCAGGCAAGAAGAATTCTCTCTTCCTGGAGGACAGTCAGATTTTTGTTCTATTCAGGTCTCCAGAGGACTGCACAAGGTCCACCTACTCTCTAGGGAAAGCCACCTGCTTCATCCAATCTAACAATTAAAACATTAAGCTCTTCCCCAAACACTCATAAACTCTCAGAAGAATATTTGACCCAATATCTAGGCACCCTGTGCTGACACATAAAATTAACCATCATAGAAGATAACTTCTTCAAGATTTTACCTAATGAAGAGTAGAGCAGGGATTTGAATCAAATCTGATTTAAAAACCTGTGATTGCTGCACCCATCCACCCTGCCCCAAGGAGGGAAAAAAAGTACCCAGCAGGCCTTCTAGGAGGACGAACACCAAAAAGTTTAGCCTTTTACCAAGCGGCAAGCAGACTCCCCGCCCCCCACTTCTTCTTCTCTTTGTACAACAGTATTTTCCCCCCCTTTATTAAAAACCTAGTCAACCATTTCCCCCGGACTACCCAGTGAAGGTATGGGAAAAGGAACGTATAGGGTAGACATGAGAAAGAACAGCGGGAAGTGGAGAGGACATCTTCACCTGCTGAAGAAAATGAGAAAGGCCACCATCAGGTGAAGGGCCCTGCAGCCTCTGAGAGGGAAAACCCAGAATGGCATAGGAGAAAGGCCACTGCTGCAGAGGAGGGTGCCTGGCATCGCTGATGGTGAGGCAGCTGCTGGGTGCTGTGTCCATGTCCCTTGAAAAGGTGCTGCTTTAAAAGCTGCGGCTAGGGACAAGTGAGGTCAGGGGAATGGGAGACTGCCAAGGTTCTGAGGCTGTCATCTGTCCGTGTCTGTTCATTTCATCCTTGCTGCATAGAGCTGAAGGGTGCCCAGGACCAAGCAGGGGGTGGAGACGACCTGGGAGCAGGTGTTTATTCTCTGGTGAGGACTGTGGCAAGGAAGTTGCTGCCCAGTGTAGGGAAGACCCCTTGCAGTTGTTTCTTAGTGCTGTCCATGGGTTTGAAAAAAAAACATGTACTGTATGTCCCCCTAAATATAATGCATCATGTGATACTGGCTTAAAATGAGCTACCCTGGAGAGCAGTTTTCCTGTTTTTTTTTTTTTGGTGGTGGCTCTCAACCCAGGGCCTCATACATGCCAGACAAGTGTGTTACCACTGAGTTACAGCCCCAGCCCTGGATAGTAGTTTTTGTTGGTTGGTCTTTATACCACCAGTTTAGTTAGCCACAGGAATGTTGATTAGGTAACCCGAATAATAGCCAATCTTGTTAGGATAAGATAACTATTCAGTACATTTTTTTTCTAATAGGAAAAAAATTAAAAATTTTAGAATACTAGATATAAAGAAACCACTTTCTCTATGGTATGGAAAAGAAGTATCAAGGTTTGGGGAAGAATAAACAGAAATACTTTTTGGCAGTTATCTTTGTGACTTAAAAATTGCATTCAAATATATTAATTGAAACAAGTTTTATTGAACATCTTCTATGTGCTTGTAACTGTTCTAGGTACTGAGAATACCTTAATGCTCAAAATTTGACTTATTATTCCTTTCTCACGAGTTAAACATCAGTAAGTCCTGGAACATTGCAACCAATGATTTCCCAAACCAGCTGCCAACACTATCAGGAAATCATAGAAATGTAAACTGTTATTAAGGGATCAAATTTTGAGGGGTACAATGTTACTTCAGGACCAGAGACTCATGTCAAGTGCATATCCTGCTGACAATTTAAAATATAAAATGTAACTTATGGTTTAATATTTTCATTATCAGAGACTCCACACTAGGTGGCGCCCCGGGTCACGACTGAAGCAGTAAAAAGTAAAAAGCATGGGCTTCCATGCTAGAAGCAGTTCCCTCTGGATTCTAAGAGAAATAATATTGAGAGAAAGGGATCTGGACACAGTGGCACAAGCCTGGAGTTCCATTGACTCAGGAGGCTGAGGCAAGATGATTGTAAGTTCAAGGCCAGTCTGGGCACATAGTGAGACCCTGTCTCAAAATAAAAATAAAAAGGGCTGGGGATGTAGTTCAGTGGTAGAGTGCCCACTGAGTTCCACCCTCAGTACCCAGAAATGGGAGAGGATGGAGGTGAGGGTGGGGGCAGGGAGCAAGGAATGAAGTTGCATTAAGTGATGATCACACTGTTCTTTAAGGGATGAGAAGTGGAAAGTGAAATACTACATTGGAAAGATGAAGGCTGAGAAATTTAAAAACTAAAACCACAGTATTAAGGTGAAAACACAGCCTTCTCTAGAATGAGAGGAACCCTGTGTTAAGAAATGTTAGGATAAAGAAGAAGGATTACTATACAGGAACAGATTATATAAGTGAACTTCACCTTTCATGGTTGGGAGGTTTTGAAATGAATTTAACAGATTCAACTAAGCTTAATGGATGATAGAGCCAGAAGAGACATCATCTCTCCTGTCTGTCATACACAGAGGAGCCTCTAACCCAGTAGTGAACATGTTGTAGGCAGTATTACCTAACAAAGCTGGGAATCTGTACAACCCTGTAATAGTTACATAATCTCACACGTTAAGCTTCAGGTCTTGATAGAAATTGACTTACGGATATCCTGAGATAGTTTGGAAGAACTAGAAAGGAGTATTTTATTCTCAGATGCAGGTATTACTAAAAGTGAGGAGTATCTCACAAAATGCTTGGCTGACATTCTAAGCTTGGTGCATTCTTCTGGTCCATGTTTGAGGCTTAGTCTTTCCTCTTTCCTGGCAACTTTAGCTAATATATGCATTTCCTTTATTTATGAAACATTTTTTTTTTTTTTTTTTTTTTTTTTTTGTGGTGCTGGGAATCAAACCCAAGGCCTTGCACATGCTAGGCACTCTATCATTAAGCTATGTCCCCAGCCCAGATTTCTTTTTTGTACTTTTTATATAGTACTAGGGATTACACCTAGGGGCCCTTTACTAGGGAGCTGCATCCCCACCCCATCTTTTTTGAGACAGGATCTAAATTGCTGAGGCTGGCTTTGAATTTGTGATCCTCCTGCCTCAGTTCTTCAAGTTGCCCTAGCCCAGATTTCTTGTTTAGGTAGAAAAAGGGGCACTTCACCACTAAGTCACATCTCCAACCCTTTTTGTTTTGAGACAAGGTCTTGCTAAGTTGCTTAGGTCCTTGTAAATTGCAGAGGCTGGCTTCAAACTTGCTATCCTTTTGCCTCAGCCTCCCAAGTCTCTGGGATTACAGGCCTGAGCCACTATGTCTGGCTCCAGCTTAGATTTCTTAAACCCATAAAAATATGTGTATTTACATTTGTTCATGGCTTGGTTCCTAACTTTTTGTTTACCTTAATATTGATAAATACCCCACTGGACATATTCATCATGGTTTGTTCTTCTATCCTTTTATTAAAAAACATCTTGCTTGCTTCCATTCTTGAGGTAATTATGAATAAAGGTGCTGTGAACATTTGCAAAAAAAAAAAATGTGGATTTATTGTTGGGTGTCTGCCTTCTCACCGTTAACACTCATCCTTTGTGAATTCCATGTTGTATGGTTTAATCATTTAAAGTGACAGGCTATGAAAGGGACAGGATAAATTGGCATAAAGTGAGTGGAAATAAATTTTGCTTTTTTTTTTTTTTTACAGTAACTTTTCATGAAGCCTCAAGACATTGTGCTAATAATCAGACATGAAAAATTTCACACAAACTACATATCAAAACCAACAAAACTGTTAATAATGAAATAACACATCTCAGAACTTTGATAGAACTTGGCTTAGACTTTTACATTTTGTGGAGCTGTTAAAAAAATAGTAGGGACCAATACAGACACAGCTTCTACCGTTCTGCCAAGGAGACTTTTTGTTTGTTTGTTTTGGTGGTGCTGGGGATTGAACCCAAGGCCCTGTGTGCAAGGCAAGCACTCTACCAACTGAGCTATAGCTCTAGCCCCACCAAGAAGATATTTAAAGCAAGCAACATTACTATCATTTCATTAAAGAGAGGAAACACAGGTACTATAAAAGTGGGGATAATCTCATATTAAAAGTTTGAGTTGACAACCTTCTTTTAGCAGTTTTTCCCTTCTATGGATAGCTGAAATTTTAATCTTGGCCTAGAATTTGGGGATAAGAGCCTAAATCAGTACCATTTACTTTAACCAATTTTGCTTAAGAGGAGTGAGTGGCATAGCTTGAGGTCATTTTTTTTTTTTTTTAAATTGGAGAAATCATAGCTTCTAACAACTAGTAGCATACACCATCCCTGAAATTCAATCACTATATATATTGTCAATTAATAAAGTTAGTCAATATTTACCACACCAAACACCTTCATAACAAATATATATATATATATATATATATATATATATATATATATATATATATATTTTTTTTTTTTTTTTTTTTTTGTGTGTGTGTGTGTGTGTGTGTGCTGGGGATTGAACCCAGGGCCTTGTGCATGTGAGGCAAGCACTCTACCAACTGAGCTATATCCCCAGCCCCCAAAATATCAAATCAGGTAATTCCACCTATTTAGTAGAACTGTTTAGTATACTTGGTGGTACTTATCATAATTTATCAAGAAAAATAACCCTGAATAAGAATTGCTATAATTATATAATCTATGTCATAAATTATATAATCCAAACTATGAGCTACTAATTCTCTAAAATGCTTCATTCTCCATTATATGGTCCTTAGTCTAATAAATGTCTGTTGCAAGAATAGATGTCCATTAAGATCACTGCAAAACAAGATTAAATGAACTAGTTCAAAAGTCTGTGATAAAATTTTAACAGGACTTGGAAACTTCATTTACCTAATTATCTTGAATTATCAAAATGTTCAATATTTGTATTTCATAGTAAGGTAGGTCATCTCCAATTTCATCACATACATATATACACTTACAGTTCTGAAACTGTTACTAGCCCCAACTATAAAAAAGCATAATAGGGGGGATAGTAGAGGATAGGAAAGGCAGCAGAATACAACAGACACTAGTATGGCAATATGTAAATCAATGGATGTGCAACTGATGTGATTCTGCAATCTGTATACGGGGTAAAAATGGGAGTTCATATCCCACTTGAATCCAAGTGTGAAATATGATATATCAAGAACTATGTAATGTTTTGAACAACCAACAATAAAAATTAATTAAAAAAAAGCATAATCGTTTTAAATTCAAAATGAAGAATATAGCTTATTCCATTAAAAGGATGTCCCTTTATCAGAAACTGAGTGTTATGGATTTTTCTTTAAAACAATTACCTTTTTAAAAGCATGATGATCTCTTTAGCTGATTCATTCATACTTATTTTAAAAAAGGAGCATGGAAAAAATTTACCCAAAGAATCTGATAGAATCAGGGTAGATTTTAGATTTTGCTTGGAGATGTGTCCTGAAGACATGTCCAGGTCAGTCACAGAGGCAAATGCACATAATTATGGCATCAACCTTTATGTACTGTAGTACGTTAAATTATACATTTAAAAAATGTTAGTTATCAGAGGCTGGGGACTTAGTTCAGTAGTAGAATGCTTGCATGCCTCGCATGCACAAAGCCTTGGGTTCTACCCCCAGCATCATAAAAAACAACCTCCTACCCCAAACCTAACCCTTAGGAGTGCT